>NC_135734.1:20008750-20663437 GCF_041903045.1 Epinephelus lanceolatus
TTGAAGCTAAATGCTAAAAACGGTTAGGTCTTTCATGGCTGCTAGGCATGGGGAGGGTGGAGCTCTTCGAAAGTGTTTATTGTTCAACTGTTAAAATGCTGTTCAAACGTCAACCTCATTTACTACAACGTGCGCGCGCGCGCACACACACACACACACACACAGGTTAATACTTTATTATTCTTTATTTTATTTATTTTATGTTGTATATTTTTATTTATTTTAATATTATAATTATTGTATTCTTACAAGTTTATTGTTCCTTCTTTATTATTCATTAAAGTGCTTGAATACATTTAGCCTATTGTGAATTTTTTTAAGCACAATAATTTAATTGTTACATCCATCCCCAGCTAGTGTTAAAACTCACCCCGGTACTGGGGTACGTTGTAACAATATACCTCTTTGTATTTGACATTAATTTCCATAATCTGTGATGGTGTAGTAGAGGTCAAAGTGTGTGTTATTTATAGCAGACAAATATGGGTACCACGTATAAAATTTAAGAGCTCTAACAAAAAAAACCCACTGAGTTACACTTGCTCAAACAAAAAGTGTTACAATTATCCCCGGTCTCCCCTACTCTTCAGCCATCCAATCATGGGGATGAGGATGAATATACTCACATTACTGAAGTACACTGAATATTTATGGAAAAAAGTCAGTAAAATATCAAAGGTGCCTGTGCATCAAATGCTTCAGCCTAAACCACAAATGAGGTTGTATCTCCATGTCCTCCGAAATTACCCCCATGAGTGTTTTTCGATATGGCTCTCCACATGGGCAGGATCACAGTGTTTGCAAGTGCCTTCTAAAACCTTTACAAATAACCGTTACAAAAATGATTCATGTGGCCTTAAAAAACTGCCACCACTATGGTTAAGGGTTGATGAGGTTAAGGCCACTAAAACTAACTAGCTAAGGTGAAGGGAAAGATTATAATCAACCAGAAATTGGTATCTGATGGAAGAGAGGATGCCTCCCGTGTCAAAGTCACACATGTTTTTGACTCGGCCATCAATCCTGCCCTCCTCCCTCAGAATTCTTGTGTCGCTACAACATTGGACTACTTCCACATTTGCTTTTGAGTGAGAACACTCATTATTTGCAGGACAAATGGGTTGTTTCAAGTGCTCTGAACAAAGGACCAATGCATTTTTCTTTGTGAATACAGCCTCGAACATTCAGAACTGTCGTGTCCAGGGGAGTTTCCAAAATATTTTGAAACCATTTAAAAGGAGCATCCTTTGGTATCTTTATCTTCACTATGCACATGTGCACAAGTAATCTGTGATGTCTTCATACACGTGGATACAGATTTCTCTGATAACTACACTGCTGTAACACAAAAGTGTTGACTTTTCTATGGCCAATAAGATGCTTCGTTCAGATTGTAGGCAAATCGGATTTGATTTTTAAATCATATCTTAAAGACGTGAAGATTTGTGTTTCCAGACATCACCAACCTATCTGCATGGGTTGCTTGGGTAATGACTTAAGCATTAGTCACAACATATTCGCTAATGACAAGGCCTTCCGTTGTGGAAGCATGAGAAATGTAGGTCCATCATTTAGTCCTCCAAACAAGTGTGATTGTTCGGAGATGCCTGCAGAGTACCTAAAGACAATTTATTTTGCTGTCTGTCCATGGACTTGTGTTCTGTCGTCCTCCATAGGACTATGCTAGTAGCAGCATGGATTCTGCTCAGCACTCTAGTTTTGACATCGTTGTCATGTGTTGTGTTGCGAGTGACGCCAAAGTGACTTTGAATCTGATATGAGCAGCCAGAGAAGCCACATGCCCACAGGTAAGCTCGCCGCATCTCGCCCATGCCCGGGAGCCCTCTCCTTAGGTCGGTCTGTGCAAATATTATGATTTATATCCTTATTCTAAACACCAAGTTTCATTTTTATCCTATCTTAGATGGGTCTTAGGATTCTCTGCCATAGCGTCCACCATACTCCCAGCTGCTGCTTCATCACTTTGTTCTCTACCCCACCTCCTTGCCACTTTTAGCTCTGGCTGGTTGACATGAAATGCATCACTTTGGTACACCAGTGCAGGAAAGTTACCACAGACACCAGACATCATAACTCCTGTATATTGCGGAATACAGAAGGCTTTTCCTGACAGCCATAGGCTTAATCAGCATTGTGTGAACTTTTTTGGCAAGAGATTGAATATATTGGATGTTCATTTATATATAAAAGTTTCCACTTCAGATTTAAAAAGAGCAGCCATTAAAGCAAAAGGAAAAAGCTTGATTAAGCCTGACCCGCCTGACTAAGAAATTGGCGAATATAAATGCAGCACAAACCTAAAATGAAACCAGGAGACAGTGATGGCTTGAAAATGTTAGGCTGTCCCTTTGGTTAGCTTTAATAGCATGATACTACAGGGTGAACCAGCTGCCCTCCAGCCAGCTTCAGAGGTGGAGGCAGTATAGAATGTCATGTTCCTCAGTCAGACCACTCAAATGGCCCAAATACACCACTCTGCCCCGGACACCCACAACCATTGTAAAATTTGTAACAACAGTTTCAACACTGTGGTTAGCTTTGATTTTCGGGACAGAATCAACAAACACAAAACTCAAAAGTGCTGTGACCTTTTGCAATAAAATGTCAAGAAAAACTGCACTCAAACACACACACGCATGCACGCGCACACACACACACACACACACACACACACACACACCTCTGAACAGTGTTGAAGGTCACCTCGTATCAGCTTCAAGGAGAATGACAAGAACAAGAACACAATCCAAAATTGCCTGTTAGTGACTATTAATATGGATCACATTAATTGTACACAGAGAATAGAAATGATTTTAAAGGAAGTAAGGCACCCAATTACTGGAAATGTGTAAGAAAAAAATAGTGAATGTCAATGGGCAAAGCTGATTCTCCCTCAGCCATTAGGATTCCTTCCACTCCCTGGGAGAACAGACACTCACACGTGTTTAAGCTCTTCCACAAAGCACAGATGAACTAGAATTGAAGACAAATGAAGGACACTTTATGGAGTTGTGGGGATTGAATCGGGCGTGGGATTCATGCCAAACCTCTCTTCTCCCCGCTTCATCGCTCACTGCAGATCCGAAGGACTAATGTCAAACTGCACTTCACGGCACCGGGTTTGTTGGGGCAACGTAAGATAAATTAGAAATGAGATTGGGAAACAGATTGAGGCATCAGGCCAGAGGGATCCGCTGATTGGGCTCTTCATTTTGGGAATGCATTATAAATGTCTGTTCACTGGCTGCGGAAAATCTCTCTCATTGATGGAAATTGGCCTCAATTGAGAAACAATTACATTAGATTAAATGTTTCGGATTTTGTAGCTAAATTGAGCGCGTTGATGATTGAGGATTACTTTTTACCGCAGCAGATGTCTCCAGAACAAGCGTAGTTAAGAATAAAAAAAACACAACTTGATTTAGCCAACATTTCTGCACGATATATTTCAATAAAGGAACATGGATAAAGATTATGTTATGGGACTCTTTACTTTCACATTGCTCAGTTGCTGATTTTGATAACAGCAGGCCTTTAACATCTCTAACTTCTCTAACTTTCTGTAAAGTCAACCAACATTTAAAGGACAGATATCCGACTTTCTCCAAGATGTGACGTGAGAGAAAAACTACAGGAAGTACTTTTAAACATGGTAATAGTCCCTGAGACGCCCTGGTCAGAACTAATGCATAACATATTAGGCCCGTTTCCACTGAAGAAGTTCCTGGTACTATTTGGGGGGCAGGAACCACTACAGGAACGTCCTCTCGCTCGGCCCTCTCAACCGCCATGTCTCCACTCAGAGCGGAGAAGGAGGAAGGTTCCTGTAAAGTTACCGGGCTCGCTCTGTATGTGACGTAAGCGCGACCATTTTGACCGGGGCAACGTAGGGGCGCCGTTAGCCGTTAGCAGTGTCTGTAATAACTCCAGTCACGGTCCGTGAAAAAAATATACTTTCCAGCGGATGTCTTAGTTACAACATGACTGAGCTAACTGGAGTAGTTTCATGTTGTATCCGACAACGGGAGGCTTTTAACAGATGACGTCCTGATGTTAGCTTTGCTGCTGCTGTTAGCTGATGCTTTCTAGAAATCGTGATTTCCCTAAACTGAATAAATACCACACATAGCAACACAAAACTGCTTTGCTAGCTCAATCAATTTTTTTTCACGGACCGGTTATTGAGTTTTTTTTACATGGCGGTGGAAGCTATGAACGAGCTAACTCTCGTCTGCTGAGTTTTAAAAATGCCGGCTATTTTGTTGCTTTCTGTTGACATCACATCCCCCCTTGAGTATATCCAATCAGCACCAAGTAATCCCCAAGCCCCAGCCAGGAGTCTTTCGGGGCCGTTCTGAGTACCTACTCCGAGGCAGGGACCTGTTTAGCCCCTGTACAAGTTCCGGAACTCTGTCCTTCGGGGGTGGTTCCTGCGGTGGAGACACGCACCAACGGCCCCGGCCCCGTAAAATTACCCCGAAGTTCCTGCGGTGGAAACGGGCCTATTACTTACTGTGAGCTCTTCAAGGTCATTATGGTCTGGCTAAGGATTCTGTGATGCTGGTTAAAGAAGGGTGTTGTAGCAATTTGTAGCATCATTGTGTTGATGTGTTCAAGTACAAATGTTACCAGAGGAAACATTCGCTACTGTATGTTACATTCACTATGTTGCATTTACTCAAGGAAGTCAATTTAACTTTTTTTCAATATATTGTACCTGCAGAGCAGTGTTGGGTGAGGGCTACTTTAAAAGTAATCAAAGTACATTACTGTGTTACTTTTTAAAAAAGTAACCAGTTACTTTATTGCGTTACTCCCTGAGTAAAGTAACTCAATTACTTTAAAAGTACTTCCAACGTTACTCCCTGAGAAAAGTAACTCAAGCACTTTTAAAGCACTTTTGAGTATTCTACATTTTCTATTGGGCAATGGGCCACAGGGCGCTAAGCCTACATTTTTTTATCTCCAAAATTAAAGTTATGGACCACTTGCCCTTCACTGAGATCCAATTCTCCCATCACAGCCGTCACTTTGACCAGTAGAAACACAGAACAATCTGCTGCCATAGACAACTGTATGACAACACCCCGGCGTTTTTAATATTTCCTCTAGGGATGTTACCACACAGAGTAAAAGGGGGAAATGATGGTGTGAAACAGCAGAGGCACTTTGTCAACCCGCTGAATTAACGTTACTGTCATTAGCATCAAGCTAGCAAACAATGGTACATCTTCACGGTCGGACATAAAGTAATAACATTAACAAATAGCGGCGGGGTTTTTACTCACCGCAACTGCAGAGGCTCCCAGCTTCATTTGAAACAAACTACATTATAGACGGTCCGTTATTTATTAATCCCTCTGTGTGTTTATATATTTACTTTTTATCCGCTCCGTTGTCTTTATAAAGTTAACATATCGCACCGTCATTTCAAACTCAACACTTGTTTCAAATTAAAAGCCCCTTATAACCTCGGCCGAGAGAATCCCTCCATTTTCTAAATAGGCTTTTATTCTGAAACATTTGTCAGAACTTCCTGTAGAAGATACAGTAGCTTGACAGTTTACATATGGCGCTTCAAATGTAGCTCTTGCCATCTGCTGACGCTTTTAGGTGACTACAACAACATGTCGGCTGGCACATGAACAGACACAGACACTCAAATAACAGTGAAAGTAATAAAAATAGGACAAGAATAACCCGATGACATCACACACGCCGTGAAAGACGACCGGGGATAATTGGTGAGTACCAGCGTGTAGCGTGAACCAGGCATAATGCAAGTCCTGAGTCTGAAATATGTCTGTCAGCGAGTCCTACTCCACCTATTTAGACTCCACCGTAGACAACAGCAGCATTTCTCCGACCACGTAGCGAGCCACAAGCTCCGTGGCTTCTTTCAGACTGATAGGTTTAACGTTATCTCCGTTATTAGAATGAAACAACAGCCGTTGCTGTTTCGGAGCTGAAGGACCAGCGTTCTAAAAGTAACAGAAGTAACTGATGTCTTGTTTGAAAATGTACTTAAGTATTTGATTACTCAAACAGCAAACTAACACGTTAGGTTACTCGTTACTGCAAAAAGTAATCAAAGTAATCTATATATAGGTATAACGCGTTACTTTGTAACGCGTTATACCCAACTCTGCTGCAGAGTAATTCTACATTTCATACATACTCAAATTTTGGTCCAGACTAAAATATCTCAACAACTACTGGATGGATTTCCATTACATTTGAAGTACAGCCTCACAGAGATGCTGGCATGGCTGTAGACTCTTAGTCTTCTTAATCCTTTACTTTTGTTTTTTTTATCAATATTCTGTTCAGGTTATTCTCAAAGGTCAAAGAACCTGAAGGTGTACCGATTCTTGTTCTGCTTTGGCACCTTGTTGTAAGGTAGCTACATCCCCTCAAGCCTATAGACTCAAGATTGACTACTGTATAGATCAAACTATTGAGCAGCTTCTGTTTGTTTATGTTTGTCCACAGTCTAATGCAGTGGTTTTCAAACTTTTTGTGCCCAAGGCACACCGAAGAACAATACAAAATCTCAAGGCACACCTGCACAGTACATGTATTTATATCTGTGCACGATAGCCCCTATAACGTGTTATCACCCCGACATAAATGCTTGTTTTCATTTCCTAATATCAAATAACAATTGACAACCATTGATGACTCTTATATATTTAACAAAATGATTCAATAATTAATTTTAAACTTTTTAAAATCAACAATAACACATCCATTTAAGTGGGAAATAATGTAAGATAATATGATGTGATACACACTTATAATTCCCACGTGCTAACGGTTACAAATAGGTTCCCCTTAAAGGTTTTATGACTTAAATTACATTTTTTAGGTAGAGTTTGCCTCTTTATTAAGAAATGGGTGCTCACAACATACTGATACAGTCAATTAAAAATTCATACATAACTTTTTGATTAGGCCCAGTTGTATATTGCAATAATAATGTGTGGTTATCACAAAATCCCACAGCATACCTGGGTTTGCATCACAGTACACCAGTGTGCCACGGCACTCCATTTGAGAACCACTGGTCTAGTGTATAAACAAGTAAAATCCCACTTTAAAAGCTGAAAGAATGTTAACATTTTTACTCTGAATTCTCAGAGTTTAAATTTCAAAACACACTGAAAGGTTACTAAACTCCTTCATTTCGGTTGGCATGTCAGTTGTGTGCCAAAGTTTTTGGATGTTGTGTATCAATGCACAGTTGGTACATTACACAGGTGAAACACAGTCTGTTTAAACAGCAGCATCACTGGTGCACAGGTTAAATATAAACCAATGTGTTACTGCGCTTGTTAAAGCAGACAGATGTTTGTCTGTTTAACAGTCTGGAGGATGATCTGAATTTCTCTCAGTCACTTGGCTCATGAGAACTTGGTCTGTAGTTTATCCAGGTTTTCATTGTGCTGTCGGTGGCCTAACACACTCTTCTTTCGAGCACCTAGCAGTGATTATGGCCAATTGAGATTCTTATTAGCTGGAGACAAAACTTTTTGCTAATTCACATACATCATAACCTTTTAAATATAAAAAAACTCACTAATATTAGTTGAGAAATAATATTATATTGTGCTTTTTAAAAAATTACAGCTCTCCTGATTACTTGTGTTTGTTTATAGGCCAGTCCTGCCTGATCAAATATGGCAGCAAGGTTGACGTATCATCCACAGGCTAATGCGGTGTTTACATATTCTATTATATATATGTGTGTATACACTGAACAACATCCAGGGACCTGAGCTATCACTTAAAAACTCAAAAGCTAGTCCAACTGCAAACACAAAATGGGCAAAAAATGCTGATCAGTCAGAAAGAAGCAGAGGGAACTGTAAAAAAAAAAAAAAAAACCCTACATATTATTAAAAAAAGAAAAGGCCAATAGTTTGCACAGTTCCACAAATAATTTGTTTACATGTTTGGGATGACAATTTTGCTTCAGTGAGTTTGACTCTCTCAAATTCTTATTTTTCTTTGATATTTCAGAGGTTTTGTTTGACAAAACTGACACAAATCTGACTCCATAAAAACCACCTACACACCTACACACCTACCTGTATCTATCCTGGACTAATTCCAAAATGCAGGGATGAGAGCCAAAGTTCTGGAAGTAATCGGCTCATAATCACACAAATCCTTGTTGTCACCTTTCAACCATGAAATCCAATTACTGCAGGACCTGAAGGTCACTATATCCAGGTGCATTATCCAGCAAACATTGATTATTCAGAGGCTCTAACTAGGGTATGTAAATTGTGCACACATGTTGAAGAAACTATATCGAGCTAAGAAGGTAAAGGCTGGTGAAAAGGCCAACAGGAATGAAAGCCCTCTAGAAATCTGTTGGGCCATTTCATGAAGATGAGGATGAGAACGTCTCCTACTTATACAATTTGTAGTATTCAGTGAGCAGATGGGAGGCAACTTGAGTGTGACTGAAGATGAATCCCACAAGTGAGGCAGTGTGACAACGATTTTGGAAAGAATCACACGCTCATTCCAAAAATCTCTGCATGTTATAATTATGCTAATGACTCAGTGGCTGGCAGCGGATATGGCTACAGGATTAAGTGTGGTCACTGCAATAATGGAAGTTGTATGTGTGTGTGTGTATGTGTGTGTGTGTGTGTGTGTGACTATGTGTGAGAGAGAGGTGTGAGTGTATATCTGTAGATACAACAAAAATGCGACATTATGTTCATTTATAAAAGTTAATTTTAAAAATAATCCTTCGGATACCTTGAAATAAAGACAGTTTGGGTGACATCAGCTGAGGCAACTTTAAAAAGAGCTGCCCTGTGATGAAGAGCAAGATCTATTCTGACTGTTTGGTGATCAGATCATGAAATTCGGGTTTGCTGCTTTTGTCCTAGAAAGCTGTCTTCAAAGGCATTTTTCATCTTTCAGTGAACAGATTCAGTGATTTCTAAGTGGTATTGTCTTTCATTTCTCCACCTTTCTTTTCTGACATTGGAATTCTCACGAGTGCAGTCATGAATTCCTTTACATGATAAATTTTTTAGATGAACTATATTCAAAATATTTCACTCATTGGGCCCTATTTTTTTTGGTTCATGCTGGTGCAGCAGCAAAGTGCAATACAGCCATGTGTGGCAGAGTACAGATCAGAGGGTGTGGCAATTAATGCCACACCCTCAGACCATCACTTGCCCCATCACTTGTTTCATTGCTCTGAAATAGGGATGCATGATTTATATCGGGCTGATAAATTATCGGCCAATAATGGGAAATTTATATTATTATGTATTATTCCAAAAATGAATTTAT
Organism: Epinephelus lanceolatus; assembly: GCF_041903045.1. Lineage (NCBI taxonomy): Eukaryota > Metazoa > Chordata > Actinopteri > Perciformes > Serranidae > Epinephelus > Epinephelus lanceolatus. The sequence goes on from NC_135734.1 coordinate 20,018,096, forward strand.
AGCTGATAATACAAAGCCAGATTACTTAAATTGACTAAACATGGGCAACATCTACACTTCGACCTAGTAGGTGGCGGTACACCTTTACAGTTGGTTTGTGACCAGCCAATGAACACCAGGAAGGAGAAGAAGAACAAGAAGCATGCTGACTAATAGTGATGGGATTTCTTGTTTACTTGTGAGAGCCAGTTCTTTGGCTCTCATTCACTTTGAAGAGCCAGTTCAAAGATGCTGTTTGTTCGTGATCTGGATATTGTAGTGATGTGACATTCGCGAACGAGCCCAGTCTTTGTACCAGCTCTTTGAAGTGAACAAGTGAGCGGCTGCACTGTCTTTCTCCCTTACAAACTAGTCTCTCTCAACTTGTTCTGGATCAGATAATCTGAAATTAATGGATACAGATTAAATTAAAGCAAAAAACAAAGAAATTAGCAAATGGCACATTCACTCTAAAGAGCCGGTTCAAAGACTCGGCTCGTTCACGAACGTCACATCACTACTGACTAAAGAGCCAAATATGTTGTTGCCAGTGTGGATGTCTTTCACATTTTCAGAAGAAGACAACATGGTTGCTCTTAGGATGTAATCCCAGACCATCCCAGACCAATCCCAGCAAATTTGCTGCTGCCATTAAACAGATTAGACCCAGCTCTGAAGGTTCATCTCTGGAGCCGCTTCTGCTGGCAAGGGATCACTGTCTGCCCAGTTAGCACAAGCTAACACAGCAGCAGCTACTCACATCCAACACCAAGCCTTTAAATAGTCTCAAAAGATTCACATCAAAAAGGCTTGAATTGTATTACTGTTGATAATGAATAATGCTCCCCGTGTTATGCTACAGTTAGCTCTGTCACTGTGTTTGTGTGGGTAGACTCACACCAATTGTCCCCAGCACAGAGCTCACACACTGACAGCAGTAGCTTTGTGTGTCCGTGGAGAGGCGGAGGGACTTTACTTTCTTTTTCAGTTACTTGTGTATAATCTGTGACAAGTCTGTTTTGTCAGATTATGTTACGTTAATTTACTTAACTGTAAAAAATGAATGAAAATTTGTAGATTGTATTCTTGCAGGTGTATTTATAGTAGCGATGTAAGTTCTGGGCTACTGAATATTAAATCATCCATAATTTTTCACTAAACCTTAGAAATCCTTCTAAGCCTCAGGTGTGCATAAACTACAGGTTATAAACTTATTTTTTAAATACAAAAATGAGAAATTATTGGTCATCTTCTTATCTGTATCGGCCATGAGAAGCAGGTAATTATTGGTTGTTTGTATCGGCTGAAAGAAATCTTTATCATGCATCCATTCTCTCTTCTCAATTTTTTTTATCTTAAGTTGTACAGTAGAAACAAATTTAGAAAATGATAAAGCTCTTTTGATCATACATCAATTTTAATATTTCAGCATTAATTCTACTGTAACTAACATCATATGGTCATATCATAATGTATAAGGTGACACTACAGTGTTTGCATTGTAATGCATTTTGAGAATACAACATGAAATGCACACAATGAGATGCTGTAATGTGATGTCTCCTGCATAAAATACATAATAATACTGAGTTATAATACACCAGTCTGAGGTGTTTGGGGTGTGTGGGGCTACTGTATAGCAGTAATGTCATTTGCATGTGATTTAATCAAGGTAAATACAGTGAATGGCCGTGCATAATGGCACTGAGCTCTCTGGCGCAGCACTTTTGAAGTCAGAGGCTGCAGATTTGTCAGCATATGTGTTCTGCTGCTGTCAGAAGGCTGCAGGGATTAAATGAAGTGAAGCAGAATGTTTTCATACAGTATAAAGCAGCTGTGAACAACAGATACTGTAAGAATCACTTCATGTTTGATACTGATTTAGACAGAAGTTTTGAGTCACTGAAACAGTGACAAAACAAAAGTAAATTTGTAACTGTGGAAAAATTAAGGCATAAAATTTAAGACAAACTTTATTGCATTTCAATCATGACATTTTTTTCTCTTTTTTGGGCAAAATTAAAGGGTTCTTTAACTTGGATGATCAATGTGTATGATTTCAGGGCTTATGTCACGTCAATGAAAGCACGGAACTCTTCTGCTCCGCAGCAGATCAGACTAAATAAAGACAAAAGACAAAATAAAACTCTTTCAGAGGATTTTCTGCTCGTTCGCATCTTTAAAACTTTCATGAGTTTGCACTTTGGTTTCAACAGTTCCAAATAAACCATTATATCTAAAGGAATGTAGTGTCGGTGCTTGACAAAGATCAATTGGTCTTTCTGTTTCTCTTTTTATCTGGCCTTGAATCAACCCACACAAGACTCATACCAGTGCACTAATTAAATAACACCAGTATTCATCATTCTCTGATTTAGTTTAATTCAACTCAAATGTAATTGTATAGCATCATCATAGTCATTCATACAAAAGGAGTTTTTACAAAGAGATTTTTTACACACAAACAAACAAATGCAAAAAAACCCCAGGAAAATGGCAAAATATGTTAAACATTTATGCAAACATACACATAACTAGAATTACCACCTCGCGGCTACATCCATGTCTGTCCAGACTCATATGTAGCCATGACAGTTGACAGTTATTCAATGTGGATGTTTCTGCAAAGTAGCTCCAAATTCTAATACATGGATGCTTCACACACATCTTCAACCTAATGGCACAAAAGATCCATATAATCAGCACAGTTTCAAGGTGGACACCCAGGATTAGTATCATCAATTCAATATCTGACCAAATGTCTACCCTTCTGTCCCTGATATATGACTTTGAGTAGTGGCCAGAAAAGTGTTTTTACAGAACATTATGTTGTCACGGGCGGCACGGTGGTGTGGTGGTTAGCACTCTCACCTCACAGCAAGAGGGTTGCTGGTTCGATCCCGGGCGTGGGAGCCCTTCTGTGCGGAGTTTGCATGTTCTCCCCGTGTCAGCGTGGGTTCTCTCCGGGCACTCCGGCTTCCTCCCACAGTCCAAAGACATGCAGATTGGGGACTAGGTTAATTGATAACTCTAAATTGTCCGTATGTGTGAATGTGAGCGTGAATGGTTGTCTGTCTCTATGTGTCAGCCCTGCGATAGTCTGGCGACCTGTCCAGGGTGTACCCTGCCTCTCGCCCAATGTCAGCTGGGATAGGCTCCAGCCCCTCCGTGACCCTCAAGAGAATGAAGCGGTTAGAAGATGAATGAATTATGTTGTCACTATGAAGCTGACCCTTGACCTTTTGGATATAAAATGTATTCACTTTATCATTTCATTCTACTACACAACTGTGTGAAATGTCATGATAAGTGGACATTTGTGCCAAATTTACTCAAGGTATTCTTGAGATACTGTGTTCACGAGAATGGGATGGACAGAGAGACGGAAAACCCGTAAAATATAATGCCTCTGGCCATGGCTGTAACCTCTGCAGAGGCAGAAAAACACATACAGATACATACATAAAAAGAAACCTGCCCGCTGTCATTCCCAGTGTGTTAAATAGGGCAGCTTGTTCAGTGGCACCTGATTCTGACCCACAGGCTCCCTTTAGTGTCTGTATGAGATGTACAAGGCTTTTAATTACCTCAGATGTAAACCCATCCTCAGAAATATATAGTCTGAAAGGGGACTAAAGAAAGAAAAGAAAGAAAAGACTAAAGAAAGTCTACAGAGGGTGAAAGGGAGAGCTGGTGGATCGGTCAAACAAACACAGGATTTTCATCCAGGAGAGCGCTGGAGTTAAGTTATGTAACAAATGTAATTATTTTAACCTGAACTATGATGTTTTTTTTCTAAACTTTACCAAATATCTTTTTTGCCTACACTTAAAGTCGTTTTTTGATAACTAAACCTATGTTTTCTGTGAAAACAGAAGTTTATTTTGAGGAGACACTATGCATGTAACAAGCCCAAATTGACACCAAAGTGTTTATAACTGATGCTAGAAGTGTACCTAGAGCATCAACAAATATGGCATTTTTATTTAAGAAATTGCTTAGGTGGAAAAAAATCATTAGTTCATTCATCATATCATTAGTTTGATTTTTAAAGAACACAAAGTCGGAGAGGTCTAACATCATCAGACAAACTGTTTCATTTGTCAGATGAATAAATACTTAATGCCATCTCACCAGACAGTAGCCCTATTAACAGAGATCGCACAATATGACCTCTCTGAAGTCCCTTCTTTGTGCCACCTTTGCATTTTTACACAGAGCAAACAGCAGTGGCATCATGCCGGTCCAGTGTGCGATTTCAAAAAGCATGCCAGCATCATGGAAGCAAAAGAAGCATGATGGGTGTTACATGTAACACAACAGCGTCGGCCATTGGTGTGACATATAACATATGCATCAGCAGCACTTTATAAACAGTAACAATGGCATTAACATGGCGATAAAGATCATTTACCATCTGTGTTATATGGTGGCTGATCTCGTCCTCTGCTTGGAGGGTAAGGAGCTCCCAGACTTCATTGTTTTCCCAATTTGTGGACATTTTCAGATACTGTTCTTCATCTTTGGGTTAGCTGCTAACTGCTATCAGCAGTCTTAAACCTTCTGCAGTGGATGGCATGCATAACACATCTTCAAAACGTCACATCTGTGCTACCCATGATCCGGAATAAAAGCATGAAGTTCCTGCGTAAAAGGGGCTTTTGAAAGTGCTCTAGACACATGAAGGAGATTTCCGCCTTGCCCTTGATAAAACTTTTTGCTGATCCAGTTCTTATTCAGCGGTTGTATTTCAAAACATGTTTGAGTTTTCTGAAAACCAAAGGCCAAAAAATAATAGTAGAAATATGGTAACTGAAAATATTATTTATGTTTTGGTCTATCTAGTCTAACCAGTACAGGAATCTAATTAATCCGCGGATGAATCAAGAAATGACTTTTTACATTCACAGACCTCTACTAATCAGGTTTTTTGTTTGTCTGGACTCTGACCTGTTTCAATATGATTAGATTAGCGCTTGTAAAAATACAACTTCAACTAACACTGACATTAAGTTATTGGCAAATTGTTTGTGGTTTTAATTTATATCTATAATATTTTATTTCAGTGTTGAAAACATATTTATAACCACATTGGTGCATTGGTAAATTATTTTTATTCTTTGACAATGCACTGTAGTTCAAGTTCAACTGTAATATTATTATTTTATTATTATTTGTACAGAACGGAATATCTGTCAGATACAGGATGACATGATCTAAAACTTGCAGTCTCACAGGGCCGACACAAGTCAACTCCTACTAGCCAAAGTTTTTTTTTCTTTGCCTCTGTCATTATTGGAGAAAGAAGCTTAGATCTGTAGGGACCTCTGGAGGAAACTAGTCATTGCCAGAGAAATTGGTTTCTTTTATTTCCTAGAATTAAAGGGTACCAATCAATTAGTCCACCAAATCAATTAGACTGTTTAATTAGAATGAATTAGTTATAAAACACCAGTCCCTGGTCAAGCTTTCCAAAACTCAGTCTTAGTGCAATCAATAAACTTCAACTGTTTTTACTGTTTAGGAGCTGGATTGCTTTCACAAGACAGAGCCTTATATAGTGTAGTAAAAGATAAACTACATATGACTCAGTTGTTTTTTTTAACGCACTCCTCAAACACTAATCGGTCGATGTCCTTTTCAGCTGTGTGAGATGGGATTGATCACCGTGTGTACCTGTCTCTGTCTGTGTTAAATATTGAACCTTCCCTTCTATGATGTATTCTGTATACATCTGAACGACAACTATGAGACATTACAAAAATGTTGCAGTGTGTCGCCCTTTGGGTGTACCTGTTATCAGCCACAGAACCCATATATGTTTTAGCCGAGGACAGTCGAGTGGCAGACGGTGTAAATGGAGACTGCTGGTAAAATGCAGGCCGACTGTGAACGCAGCACGCTAGCTCTGCAGGACCTGGCTCAAGAGAGAGATGCACTGCCTTCAGCTAATATGCCTGCGCGCACACGCGCACACACACACACACACACACACACACACACTGAGCATACTGTACATATGCGTTTGTGCATGGATACCTTTATTACACAAAAACATACACACTGACACACATACACAGCCACACAAACACACACAAACACTCACTGTGGGACGCGCACTTATATATAAACACACACACACACATACACACGCACATGGGACAGGAAAGGAAGCACTGAAAGCGGACAACACCTCTTTCTCTCTCTGCCTGTCTGTCCATCTCTCTGAGCCTGCAGCTATAGCACAGGGTTAAAAAGTTGAGGAGGTAAATTATTATGGCTGCACACACACACACACACACACACACACACACACACACACGACCAGAGTCTAAATGGAAACAGTGACCACACAACATTTCTTGAGAATGCTTTTAAGTGTCAGTAACTATATTTTTCTGCTGCCTCCATGTTTGAGCGTTATGTTATGTTATGTACCTACTTCAAATTATGTGATTGAAAGTGGTGAGATGAAATTAATCTTAATGAAAGCCCACTTTATTTTCCATTTTACAGCGGTGAATTAATGTCTGTCTGTGTATATGTGGACAGCATAATACATTCAGTGTATTATCTTAGACTCAGAAGCTTGTGTGTGTTTTTGTGAGTGTTTGTATGTAGTTCTGCGTGTCTATGTGTGCTTAATCAGGGATTTATTTAATCCGCTGCCAATGTTTAATGAGGATAACATCCAGTCTATTACTGATTCATTAATTTAGCTAACAAACAGCACATCCTCTAGCCTGGGTGTTCTGGCTAAATGGACTGCTGGCCGTCTCTCACATATGTGAAAATATCAGGTTCCAGGTGAAGTCTCATGTAGGAGAGACATGCCAAGAATCTACAACTGGTTCAACTGGTGCTTAACTGCCAGAAATGTTGCAGGAGTCTGTCTGTCCCAGCCAACTACAAAGGATCTGCAACATTACAATGTTTTCTTGTAGCAGGCATATAATACAGTGCATATAACGATAATTACGTTATCAACTTATTGAGGTCAGCAAAAATTATTGAGGTCATGTCCATATATCATACGATATTGCTGGTTTACATGTTGCATGTTTACATGCTTGTTTGTTTAAATAAGAATGTCACCAAATTTTTAGCCAACATGATGCCACTAAAAACAGCTGGGGTTTACTTACCATTATAACACCTAGATGCACCTGGATACAGTGCCTAAGCCAAATGAACAGAAAAAAACTATGCTGAGATATGTTTTGCTGTCATTTCTGGTCAAACTGAAAGTCAATTATTGCTCTTTGAAAGGTTGTAGGTGCATGATTATGCTACTATATTATCATAATATCAGTGGAATAAAATGGTCTTAAAATCACAATATAGTTTATCACAATGTTTTGTTGGACTTTACATCGTCCAACAAAAGTAGCTATCGTGACAGACCTATTGGTGACAACAAATTTCAATTATTAGTCTAAAAGTCAGCGGCCATGCTAATGGCTCTGTGAGGCTGTACAGTCAAAACATCTCGATTGCCCCCTGGAGGCTGGCTGCAGTACAGGTCATAAACCCCCCTCCGTGTGCCACATGTTCCAAACTAAAACGCCAAAGTACATGTTTAATAAATTCTTCCCAAAGATGTCATTTTATGTAGTTTTTGTTGTGCTGATATTTGCTCAAGTGTTTGTTTTTCTGATAGGTTTAGTTTTAACTAGTTATTTGATGAATTAGAAAGCATTGTGACATCATGATAGATCAATGGCGCTGCTTGCGATGGGTTGGACGCAATTGGCAGAATGGTGGAAACTTGACACCATGGAGATCACTACTGCGCAGACTCTGGCTTAAAATGATGTCACCAGCCATCCAAATATTTTGGTTTTCAGTTTTCATAGGAGGACGTGGAGATGTGTTGTCCAACTTTTTACAGTCAATGGCAGTGGTTCCCCACTGGTCCAGCCACGGGGTCCAGATTTCTCCTTATTCATTAGTTCAAAGTCCACACAGTTTAATATACTCGGTGTTATAGCTACTTGCGTTTGGCCGTGCCATCGAGCTAGTTTGCTGTCTCTGTCAAGTAGCTATCTCTTATTCACTCACTTTACAGCAGGAAACGACACTTCTAAATCTAAGCTCTGTGCCAGGAATTCACTGTACTTCAAAATAAAGTGCGTTATTTACAAAATCTGACACATTTATGAGTCACTTGTGGTCCAATCAGGATGGACCCATGACTAGCTTTTGGACCAGGACCCACCAGTTGGGAACCACTGGTCTATGGGCTGTTCATAGTGCTACTTTGAACTGAATGCTAACATCAGCATGCTAACATGCTCACAATGACAATTAGCATTGTCATTTTCATGACAATTAGACTTAGATTAGCGTGTTAGCATGCTAACATTTGCTAATTAGCACTAAGCACAAAGTTTAGCTGAGACTTATAGGAATGTCATTGGTAAGATCTTTAGCTAATGATGACACTAGATGAAAAGTCACAAAAGTTATAACAATTTATCCAGTGGGTGACATGAATGTCTCAACCAGCTTTCGTGGCAATCCATCCAATAGTTTTGGCATTTCACATAACCACAAATGTTAACCCCATGGTAGTGTTACAGGAGAAGTCAGAGGATCCCCAAAGTTATTTAGCTTCATCGTCCAGGCACCATGTTTATGTGTACCAAATTCCATGGCAATTAATCCATAGTTGTCAAGCTATTTCTTTTAGAACCATGTATGAATCAATCAAACATCAACCTCGTTATAATACCAGAAGAAAACTGAGATAATCACTTCTGGGGACCATGACTGTCTCTCTAACATTGCAAGGCCACCCATCCTATAGTTACAGTATATATAGTTATAGATATTTCAGCCTGAACCAAAGCAGTGGACCAAGCAAACCACAGACCGCTAGCATGGCTAATGAAAAGGCAGATTGCACATTAATGTCTACTATTACACACACAGAGACACAAGCAGACAGCTACTGGAGTAAATGCATGTCCATATGGCAGATACAGTAGCTGTAGGTGTGAGCTGAGCGTACCCTGTCAGCGACTAGCAGTGCAACAACAGGTTACAGCTGCTGTAACCAGCCAAAGCTAACTCATGGGAACAATGTCACCATTCTGCCTCTCAGTGAGGCTGCTGAATGGCAATGTGGGAAATGGTAAGTGAGCCTCAGGTTTTAAATTTTGGTGTCCACATTAGGCCAACCACTGTGCGTGAATACTGGGCCCTACAGGTAACACGATTATCGCCCATGCTGTGATGGGACTGTGCAATAAAAGCATCACCATAGAGAGGTGTGTTATGATTTAGTTTTATTTTCAGCTATATAACAAGGTGTGATTAGAATCCCATCACTGAGCCATGAAAACAAAGACGCAATATGACACCTCAAATTTTCAATTACGCTGGCAGGTAGCAGCCATTAAACTGCCATTACTGTTATTAAACTCTCTGCAGTCTTTATTGCAGGATAAAACTCAGGAGACACTTTCTAAGCCCCAGTGGGAGACATAGACATATACGTGTAACTGAATAAGTTACATTCAATTACAGCCCGTTGAGACCCATAGCATTACCAATGATGCTATTACCGCTGCCTGGAATATGGCCGACGGTACTGCCAACAACCTGGCCGTGGCAGTGATTCTCAATTTAACATCCTGTTTATTGGTTTAGAGCAGCCGCTGATGGCAAAACGTTGAACCTCATTCCCTCCCAGCCTCTGTGATATTGTTAGCCTTGAACATAGCGTCACCAGGCCCTTTGTGAGTTACAGGCCAGCAGCCTACCCATTTGAAAAGAGAGAACAGAGTACAGCAGAAAGTAGGCTGGAGGGATAAAAACCTAACTGAAACAAATGATGCTTCTGCAGCACCTGACCACACGGCCCACATTCATGGGAAGCATAAGATGGATGAGTGTCACTGGGGATGCTTGCACGAGAGGAGGGAATTGGATTTTACAGTGGCAAACAAGACGGATGGATGCAGACCAAGCCACCCTGTCTCCACGGCGAGTGGTTCTGCCGTCTGATACCTCGGTGAAAGGAGGGCTGGCGCGTCACATTTAACAGACAACAAGGAGGGAGGACAGGCGTGCTGGAAAGTAGGACAAGAACAGGCTGGCCTACTGTAAAAGCCCATGGGATGTTCACAGATAAAGAAAGACCACTCACACTGACAGCAGAGTGCTGCATTACTGAGCCGCAACAATAGCCCCGTTAAGACAGCAGCGTGTGTGATTTTAAGCTTTTATTAAAGTTGTTTGTTTATGTGCTATTTATCTTAGCTCACAGCAATGGATTAGTCAGCAGCTATATTACAGGTTTCAGCTAAAACTATTATTTACCTCCTTCCTGTTAACAACAGTCATGATTTAAAGTGTGCCTGCAAGTCACGTGTTGTAATGGCTACTGAGGCCTCAGAGAGCAACGGGCTCCACGCAGAAAGGTCACGCACTTAAAATATCTAGAATCAAAAGCTGCATATATTCTCAGTTATTACAGAAACCTGACGTGTTGCATACTGACATGCAATTAATCTAACAGCCTCAGGGTTATTACAATTCAAAAATCCTTCGAGACAAGAGGTGTCAGAATTGGGGCTTTATGCTCATTTGACCTGGAAAGGACAGCATAGTTGCTAAGTGCTCACTTTTCTGGGTTAAAAAGTCACTTTCTCTTTAACCATAATTTAAAAATAAAAAAGTGCAATCCAATTATGTTTATCCTGCCGTTGTCACAGAGATAATACCAAAGAATAAGCAGCTTCGGTAAACCACTTTAAGTGAAGCAATAGGGACAGAAGGGCATGGAGAGGAATCTAGGCTAAGTACAGAAGGTCTCAATGTGATTTTGCTCACAATAATAGTCTCTAAATGGTCCGTGTGTGCCATGCAGTCTGCTTTGTGTTTTTTGCTCCCAATAAAGACGAGCCTGAAGCAGACATCTGGACAGTCTTCGAGCGCTGGCTCAAGCATCTGCTACAGCTCAGCGTCAACAGCATTGTGTGTGTACAACAGTGCAGGTGTTCCTCCAAGAATACACACGCAGATTTCTCCATGCTGGAAATTGACATAATCACTTCATTTGTGTCAGTTATTTTGCCGCGAGGGACAAGCGAATGATCAGTAGCTACCATTACTGAGGACAACTGGAGTCACGTATTACCATCTGCACCAAAGCTGAATCTTAGAATTGCATTTTAATAATGTGAAGCAAGCAGAAACATTGATGTGTTCAGGTTTGCTGAAAGTGACACTGTGATTAGAAATGATATGTTTGGAATGCTAACATCAGAGTGAAACATGGATGAATAATCAGTAAAATTCACACTTTACAAATATTTGTAAAATTGCTGGATAGATTTGTCTAATGCAACAACTGTGCAGCTTTGATTGCCCATGTTGCCAGTGATCACTACAATTGGAGTCACACTGTATAAAATGTCAGTGCAGCAGCACACAGATGTGCAGATGTTCCTGTACTTGTGTAATGACTGATGTAACACTTTGCCTCTCAATCGATTCTCTATGCCTCTGGCACAGCGAGGCACGTAATGTCACACCTGGCTGTGCAGCTCCATCTTGGTGTTTCATCACTGTTACATTTGGACCAGCTATCCATGTAACATTCACTGTAAAAGGAGTTCAGTGAATTGACTCAGTGATGGCACCTTGATACTGACACACTGATGCTTGTTGCACTTGACACACGTGTCAGAGCTTGTGTCAAACAGTGACTACCACACTGTGTGTTTGATCCACAGTTTTGGCGTTTACAACAAAATGGGTGTTGCATTCACTTGCTTTGATGCCACATAATACTGGCTGAGGAGCAGACAAATATGAATGCTGGGAAGTAGGTGATCAAGATTTAGTTAAATAGTGACATATTCTGCTGATGAGGATCTACATCACTGCAATATGATTAGACCCTGAGATACTAGAACTCCTTCGCTTGGGGCAGGAACTCACTCCCAACCCAGAGGGAGGTATCCACTGTTTTCTGGCAGAGAACCATAGCCTCAGATTTGGAGATGCTGACTCTCATCCCGACCGCTTCACACAGCTGCAAACCACCCAGTGCATACTGGAAGTCACGGTGTGATGAAGCCAACAGAACCACATCATCCGCAAAAAGCAGAGATGCAATTCTGAGGACACCAGACTGGACCCTTCCTCTCCCCGACTGCACCTTGAGATCCTGTCCATGAATATCATAAAGAGAATCGAAAACAAAGGACAACCCTGGCGGAGGCCAACACCAACCAAAAATGTGCTTTTTACATGGCTGAAATGAGTTTCCTCCGTGAAGTGGCTGGGTTCAGCCTTAGAGATAGGGTAAGGAGCTTGGAAATGTGGAGAGAGCTCAAAGTAGAGCCACTGCTACTTCACATCGAAGGGAGCCAGTTGAGGTGGTTAGGGCATATCAGGATGCCTCCTGGGCACCTCCCGTTAGGTGTTCTGGGCACGTCCAATTGGTGGGAGGCCCTTGGGCAGACCCACAACATGCTGGAGGGACTACTTATCTCATCTGGCCTTTGAACACCTTGGGGTCCCCCAGAAGGAGCTGGAAAGCATTGCTGGGGAGAGGGATGTCTGGGGTGCTTTGCTTGGCCTGCTGCCCCCACAACCCGGCTTTAGATGAGCAGTTGAAAATGGATGGATGGACGCGATATGATTAATATCAAAGAGTGTTTTTAAGAGGTTCAGTGTATAGTATAGTATCACCATACAGTTTAGCAATAACAAGAACATGGAGGGACAACAGTGTCGATGGGTCCACCACTTTGGTTTAGACTGAAATATTTCAACTAGCTCATCTACTGGATAGATTCCCATGACATTTTATGTAGACATTCACACTCTCCGGGGGATGAATATTACTGATTTTGGTGACCTCACACTTTACCTCCTCCAAACTGAATGCAATGTTAATGAGCAAATATCAGACTGTTTCTGTCTTTCCTAATTAAGACGTCCTAACCTGCTCCATGCATCAGCAAAAGGCTGAGCGACATGAAGTTCCGTGGACTTGCTCCACCTTCAACCTATTTTAAATGGTCAAGACCAGTCTATGGTTAAAAATTGGTCCTGCCATCCACAGGCACACATTTCCATTTCCATCCAGTCAGCAGTCGGCATGGGTGAAGAGAGATTAATTTATGAGGTTGAGGAAAAAGATTATTAAGATTATTGTGTTAGAATAAATAACTTAACACTTACTCATTTGCAGAGGAAGCAACCACAACAGTGCCAATAAAAATCTCCTCCCCTGCTTGCACTGTGACATTGCTCCTTGGATATCTTAAGCTCCATCCACCACAATTTCAGTTTTGATCACCACAAACATTGCTATAGTTATTTTACCATACTGACAGTATGTTTGGGTGGTATCACGGTATTACGGTATGCCAGGGTATTTAGAAATCCTAACGGTATAATTTTCAATACTGTCATAAATACAGGTGTTATGTGAATATAGGAGTCAGTGGCACACACAAATGCCATCATATACCATGGAAGTTTTAGGAGGATATTAAGGTATAATACCACCTAAGCAAAATGGACAAACATACTGAAATGTGAAAAGATGATTATCAAAGGATCAAATGCATCTATGCCGTACTCTTATGAGCATTTTTGTGCATATTTCAGATTAAAAAATCTGAAATCGATGGGATGATGTGCCACTGCTTCATCGAGGTTGCTGCTATAATTTCTGCAAACAATCGGACGTCACTGTAAAGCTTCTGATCTTTCTCCAAGGCACAGGGTAAGAAAGTCCCTGAGCTTCACAAGGCTTCATTCGCCTATTATCTCTAGCCACAAGAGCACACAATGAGGTTATTGTAATGCAGAAAAGAAATATGGATTTTACCATTGAAATGCTGCCTGTTACCCCTTTTGGTTTCATAAGTAATCAAAGGCTCAATACCTTTTGATCACACTTAAAACAATGTTCCCTGCTTCTTCCTCTGATATGAAAACGCTTCAACAGCAAGCTAAAAGGCAGCTCTCTGCTTTCAAATATTCGTCTCTGGCAGCTCATTCCCCTTCATGACACCTGAATCAAAGGTAATGTGAAAATGTGTTGATTAATAACTCGCAGATGACATGTCCACATCAATCTACTCACCTATCAAAGACTTTTTACACAGAAAGTTTGATACTATTCAAAATTGGAACACTGTTAAGGAGCATTAAATTTGGGCTAACTGGAGTTGTGAAAAATGAAAACTAGCTGGGAATGATTTTCTTTGCTAAGACTGTGGAGCACCATGTGATGCATTTCTCTGAATCCTTGTGAGAATAAATCACAATTACACACAGATACACACACATTTTACAATTTTTGTTATACTTGTTAATGAGTGAAAGTAAAATATGGAGACATAATTACAATCTGATCCTCTGCTACATTATGAACCATCCAGACCTCTCAGAATCTCTGGGACAGGTCTGCTTTGTGTTCCCAGTCAAGACTAAAAAATGGGGAAGCAGCACTCAGCAACCAACACCCAGAAAACTGCAGGTCTGCTGCAACTCTTAGTTCTTTTAAATGCTGTTCTGTTTGCCACTGCCTTTTATAAAATCAAATATTCATTCATTCTTACACTACTCTGTGACTTCTATTTTTGAATTTTGTGCCTGTAATTTCATTTATTTTTTATTCTCTAGCTCTTTGTAACGTGTTGTATTAGGATCCAATTGCAGCACAAAGGAAGCCAGCAGCAGTTGATAATGACGTTTAATGTCAACTCAGCAGGTGCAGGGCAGGGCAGGTAAAAAGTACAGTACAGTTCAACAGTCCAGCAAAGTCTCTTCACAAAGTCTCTGACAGCCTGGCTGGTCCAGCAGGCCAAACCGGGTGGTGACGTTAGCCCAGACACACACACAGTTCAGTTTAATAACAGGCAGCAGTACTGTGTAGGAGCAGGTAGGAGGTGTAGTTGTGGACGCCGAAGATCCAGAACCAGGTAAGCACACTATCCAAGCAGACAAAACCAGTAGGGGACAGGCAGAAGGTAGGTCAAGGCCAGGCAGAGGATTGAGAAGCCCCCAGGTGCATACTAACAGGATACACACACAATGGTGGGTACGGCGACACTGTGAAAATCTCTGGACCACAGGAAACCACAGGTGAGCAGACGGGAACACTCACACTGTAGTGTCGTCGTCGGGCGACGCCAGCCACAGGCAAACAAGAACCAAGGATGGGGAAGCAGATGTCAAAGTTGGGGACAAAAGGTTAATGCGTTTACTGGGAATCAGACAAGACAGGTTGGTCAGAGGTGAGCAGGGTCAGCAACAGGAAATCAGACTGGAAAATAATGCTGGAGAGTCTTGCATGGATGGCAAACAATCTGGCAAAGAGTGTCATAAGACTGGGGTATATATACTCGCTGTGAAAAATCAGGAACAGGTGAACTGAGTTGCCTTGATGAGGTGGGCGTGATTGATGCTAAGGTGTGGGGAAACCAGGATGAGTGGAAAATTACTAAATGAGAGCTGGGTGATTGGGCATGCAGAAATGAGCAAACGACCAGAAATGTGGAACTGTGGCACTTCTTAATGATGTTTTAAATTGTATTTAAATTAACGTTTCTTTTGCACTTTGTCTCAATGCTTTTAATGTTTTATGAAGAGCACTTTTTATTGCCTTGTTGCTGAAATGTGCTGTATGAATAAACTTGACTTGCCATGCCTTGCCTTCGTAGGAATAGTAAGAGATTCGTAAGTCTACTTTTGACAAAATAAAAACAGTTTGACAGACTGTGCCAAACATATTTTCATTTAGCATTGAATTCTAAATGTTCTCCTGAATGTTTTGTTCCTGTCCTCTTTGCCACCATACATTTTGTCAGTCACACCCTTTGAAGGTTGTAACATTTGAAAGATTTGTTTCTGAGGCTTGCACAGTGTCTTCTTTGTGCTAAAAGCTTTGCTGTTTCTCGCTACTTGCATAGCTGAATGACTGCTCAGTTTGTCCTATAGTCTGTGGAGGACTGACATCTACTGCACAGTTGTGTTTCGTCCAGGAAAAGGCCTGTGGTAATGGTCATTTACAACAGACAACCTCGGTGCCAAACAGATAAATAATGATAAAAAAAATCAGTTGAGCAAATGTTGACTTCATCTGAAGACAGTTTCATCATTGTATCTCTAGTTGAGAAAGTCTTAGCTGAATCAGAAAGTGCCCCAGATCTCTGTTTCCACATCTGTGACTCGATCCCTGGGGAACCCTCAAAACGCAGATGACGCGCTGCAGTGACGCTAGCCGCTTTAGCAAACACAGTCTTCACTTCTGACACACTTCCTCTTGCTCCCTGCACCGCTTTAGAGGGGGGTTCCAAAACAAAAAACATGATGCCAGAAACTACCTCATGTCATCTGATGCTTAAATAATTCTTTATTGTCAACTGGAAGTCTATATTCTGCTATCGCTTGTTTAAGGCAACCAAACTAATGCTTCTGTGGACGTGATAAACTAAACTAGGCGCTGCCCTACATACATACCACAGAATTTTTTCCCGAAACATTGAGATAGAGTTCATTGTATCTGCTTTCTTGGCACTGCAGAGGAAGATTCTCCTGTGCAGTTCATCCTTCATTGCACCTTAACAATATATATGTGTCTATAAGTCAAATTCTCTCAGTACAGACGGCTTAACAAGGGCGAGAGGAGAGAAATGACTGGGCCTTGACATTGAGTTTTAAAGACGTAAACATTTCCATAGGCTGTATTTATTCGACTTATAGGAATTACACGCAAGGATTAACCCAGGACTACACTCGACAAAAATGGAATTAAAAACTCAGTTTACAGCTACTCACAGCAAAGTGTGGGGGTAATTCTGAAGAGGAGCTCTCAAGGTTAGACTGGAATAAACAGTGAGATTCAAGGATTATATGTACCTACATCTATCACAACACATTATTGGTTCTTCTCACGGTTACAATATCTCAAAGTCCTATTGCACATATGAAGTGTGGGGAATGTTGTGGGAGAAAAATGCACATAATGTACATATATAGTTGCTACAATTTGTCCTGACTAGTCTTATGACATATAATCATTCCTAGGCCTATAATCAAGTGTAATCACAAGCACGACTGTGATCACAGATGTAAGTTTCTCACAGCTTATCGTGAAAGTTCTCACTAGTTGTAACACTACACTCATGATGATTTAAGACTCGCACAGTTGTACTAATGTCACACAAAGATATGTTTCTTATGCACTTTCTATCCCTAGAAATCACAATATGTAAATCTTAATAGTCAAAGGGGATATACTCTCAGTTTGTACTGATTACTCATTACATACTGGTAAGTATAAGGCTCGACTCAGGGTGAGAGCAAAGCCAATCAGGAGAGGAACACAGGGTGTCTTAAGTGCCAGGTCAGGAAATGACCTGATTCTGATTTCTGGCATTCCAATAATTAAGTTTTTATAGATTCAGTAATTAGTTGGCAATACCTGTTTTAGTCAGGCCAGTCATGTAAATACCTGAGAAATCAGGGCACATACTGTAATTACATTCATGCAAAATCATGTAAAGCTGATTTAAAGCAGTCAACAAAACATCCTTTACAACAGACAATGTTTCTCAACCACAGATTTTCTTATACTTGAGGTAGCAGGTAGATGGCAGGTTCTACTGTCTGTAACACTAATTCAATAATGAATATGTTCCCTTTGTTTCTACCTTACTATTCTCAATCTATTCTTGTTGGAAATGCACTGGCTGAAGAAGCATGTAGTTATTCTGATTTTTTCAGTACGGATGTATCATCATCAGCAACAACCGCATCAACAGTTGAAGCTGCGCACACACAGAGGCACACAGAGACTGCACAGCATACACATATGAAAATAGAACAGCGTGAGCCGAGTCCTCATTCTGATGTGCTGGGGTTCTATCTCTGAACCAATAAGATGCTTCTGTACATTTTGTACTCAAGTGTAAATGGGACAAATTAGAAAATTGGAAAGCATGAATCAGCTATCGGACACTGTGATGGTCTCACATTTCTGCAGCCATTATGTGCATTGCTAATTAAATCTGAAAGGAAATAATGAGGTGGTTGCATGTTTTTCACATGCTGTGAGGGGAAGGGATACGACAAGACCACAAAACAAGAGAGACTACGCCTTCACTACCTGACAGATGAGGTGACAGAACAATGGATGCACTTTGCGTTAATGTTAAATATTATTATCGGATTAAAAAATTGTGATTAACTTGTTTTGAAAACAGAAAATAATGCAGCATACACAGAAATGGGAAAAAAACTCAATTCAGTGCCACAATATTAATTTACACAGCCACAACTTCAAACAAAATTGATTAAATTACACGATCAAAACAATGGATTAGTATTTTCTAAGCCATATTTAAAAGAAACCTTGAGGCATCTGCAGTCAGTTTTCTTATTCATACATATTTCCTTATCTGGGCAAAAAAGCAGATTCCTGTTCCTGTGACTTAAATAAACAGGACTGCTCCTGCTTGAGGCTCTCCTTTAATTTTCCACTTCATATCCTGAGTCAAGCCGTGTAAATATGACGAACAACCATGCCGGCCTGTCACGGAACGAATCCAGCATCACCTGCAGAGAGGAAGGATCAGGACAAACTGGTGTTTTCATCTGCGTGCTGTCATTCACAGGCAGAGACGCTCACTTAATGACGACAGCGTCGGCCTGAATCCTCGTTTCCCTGAAGCGATTTGGAGTGTCAGTAACTCATCTGCAAGGATGTGAATAGGTGATTCACTGACAGTCAGATGTGTCACAGGATGCGTTCTCCCGCTGAAGTTATGGATGATTTAGCTGATTCAAAGGGAAAACAAGATGGGGATGAGTCGGCGTATTCCTCTGACCTCGGTGGCTGATTAATAACCTGCTATGTGCACCTCCTGGGAGTTTGGCTGAGGCTCACAATTCACAGGTGAGAAGAATGCAATTAGCATGGATGGAAGAGGCATTCGGCACGGTGGGAGCGCACACAGTATGAGCACTGCTCTACTACATGACTTCTGCTGGAAAACAAAACTTGGATGTAGGCCATTTTCATCCTAAAGAGAGTTGTGCCAGCCCACTAGCCTTTGCTGTGGTCCAGGCTTTGTGAGAGAATCTTGAAGTAAACTCCTCCACTAAACAGGCTGCACTTCAAACTCCACTGGATTGCTTTTTTTCTTACCACCCACCGAGACTTAACGCATCACATTTAAAATGCTAAGTAGAATTGAATATGTCAACCATAACTACAGAGACTCTATTAGTCCTCTTTAATGTAAATCACAGAGGCGTTGGGAGATTCCTTTGAAGAGTGGGAACATTACTGTGACACTGCCAGGGGCTTTAGAGGTGCTCAGGCATTGGCGAATGTACGGAAATACAGCTTAGTCATCTCTGACTCCAAGCTGTGTGTTTGCTGATGTGTGAGATCACCGACTTCCTCTTCTTCCTCTCTTTACTATTCCCGCTATCAGTCTCTCTTCTTCCTCACTGCTGCTGTACGTCATGTTAGCCTAATGAGAAGTCTTTACTCCACCTTTTTTCTTCTGCTCCACTCTCCCATGTGTGCTGAAAAAGGTCTCTCTGATGTTCTCTGGTTCTTTCTATCTTCCCCTCCTCCTCCGCCTCCTCCTCTCTCCTTCCTGTCTATCTCTGTGTGGCTGCTGAAAGCTCTTTAAAGATGCCCGGGGGCTTAACCACTTTGACATTATTACATGAGCCTGTCTCACTCAAACCAATCCCAAGCCAATTGAGAAGCTTACGTCTTTGCCGCACCAGCTTTACTGGGACGAGGGAAGCTCCTAAGTACACTGACGTGACCAAACACTGACTGCAGACTTCAATGCACCTGGCTGATTCATGGATTTTTGCTGTATTTTTAATATGAGAGACATAAGAGACATACAAAATAAGAGAGGGATGCAATGTGCATCACTTGTGTTGTGTTTATGTGTTTTGCATTTCTGCTGAAGAGCAGATATAGCCAAAGGGCAGTCTTATATAATCACAGAGTCAAATATTCTATATGTGCTGCACATAATGTGCTGTGAGAGTCACCGTGCTGTAACGAGAATCCTAATCACCTATGCAAAAGTTAAAGGTTTTGTAGTCAAACAGCATGCCACATAGTTTACTAAATTTAAATATCTGCAGCACACATATTGTAGGCGCTCAAGAGGAGGACCTTTATTAGTACAGGGGTCTGTGTGCGCATTTATTTGCATCGTAGCTATTGTGGGTGTGCAGCTTAGTGTAAATGCATGTTGTAGATACATGTATTGAAACCGTTTTGATCAGTGGTAGGGACTGGATGACATACAATTTTACCATGGAGCTTAGTAAAAAACACTCATAAAAAGTTGATCCTGGTGAATTTCTGTTTTTGGGATGATCATAAATATCATGTCCAGCAGCACCCAAAGAGGCTACTGGGCTACAAACAATACAAGAGAGTACAAAAACAGGCTGCATACCCACTACTCTCAAAGCAGAATGCCTGCCTCTGCGAACCAGTCAAGCTGCAGATACAGTTTACACCCATGTCTGTGAAAACATCACGCTTAAAACACATCCTTCCCCCCAGCAGCACAAGAGATCTATGCAATCTGCACAGTTTCAAGGTGGGCACCCAAGATGAGTGTCACCAATTGATCATCTGATCACATCTGATCAAACGTAACCACTGCTGTCCCTGAGTTACGGTGTTGAATAATGAGCAGGAAAGTGTTTTTTGCAGAACATTATTCTGTCGCAGTGAAGCTGACCTTTGACCTTTTGGATATAAAATCCCATCAATTCATAATTATATCCTATTACACAATAGTGTAATAGAGTTAATGCCAAAAATGTGTTTTGTCACTCCCCAGTGACCTTGACCTTAAACCTTTGACCACCAAATTATGATCAGTTCACTGTTGACACAAAGTGGACATTTGTGGCAATTTTAAAGAAATACCCTCTTCATGAGAATTGGATGACAACCCAAAAACATAATGTGTCCTGCCACAGCTGTCGCCTGCACAGAGGCATAAAAATGCAAAAGATCTTAATTAAACACTGACATATTTCAGGGTTCCCCTCACATTTGCTGCATTGATTGCAACATCTGCAGCAAGTTTTTAATTTTTTATTTTTGGAGCTGGACCAATCATTAGGAGCGCTGTTGGAACGTACTCTGGGCACAGACAGAGCAGCAGAACACCAGGCACAGTGAAAATTAAACTAAACTGTTCATTGTGCTGGGTCTAAAAGTTTGCTTTCACCCATAAACGGCTCCTCCTCCACTGATCAATTATCCACCCCATGACTCAAAACTCCACAAACGCCTGTGTCGTGTTCAGGGACCTGCAAAAACCTCAGAATTTAGAGAGGGGACTCAGACTGATACACAAGACAAGATAAAACAATGCCTTGTTGATGCCAGAGGTCAGAGGAGAATGGCCAGACTGGTTCAAGATGATAGAAAGGCAACAGTAACTCAAAATAACCACTGGTTACAACCAAGGTCTGCAGGAGACCATCTCTGAACGAACACCATGTCGAACCTTGAAGCAGATGGGCTACAGCAGCAGAAGACCACACCAGGTGCCGCTCCTGTCAGCTGAGAACAGGAAACTGAGGCTACAGTTCACACAGGCTCACCAAAACTGGACAATAGAAGATTGGAAAAACGTTGCCTGGTCTGATGAGTCTCAATTTCTGCTGCCACATTCAGATGGTAGGGTCAGAATTTGGCGTAAAAAACATGAAAGCATGGATCCATTCTGTGTGGAGGATATTTTCTTGGCACACTTTGGGCCCCTTAGTACCAACTGAGCATGGTTTAAATGCAGCAGCCTGCCTGAGTATTGTTGCTGACCGTGTCCATCCCTTTATGACCATAGTGTCCCATCTTCTGATGGTTATTTCCAGCAGGATAACGCATCATGTCACAAAGCTCATATCATCTCACACTAGTGTCTTTCACATGACAATGAGTTCTCTGTACTCCAATGGCCTCCACAGTCACCAGATCTCAATCCAATAGAGCACCTTTGGGATGTGTGTTTGAGGAAAGTTCCCAGCACCTTGTTGGATCTGTGCAACCAAGAGTTAAGGCAGTTCTGAAGGCAAAAGGGGTCCAACCTGGTACTAGCAAGGTGTACCTAATAAAGTGGCCAGTGAGCGTATGTAATGGCCTTCACAGTAACCAGATGTCAAACATCAGGTGAACTGACCTTTCAACTTAGTAATCTGTTGAAGTGATTTTAGCTTTAATTTTAAAGGTACTGTCCACACAGTTTTGTATTGCGTGTCAGCTCAGCTCTGCCCCACTGCACCAGTCCCAAATGTACTTTACCCTATTCATTACTGCAGTGCTTCTATCCCTTCTATGGATTTTGATATTAAGTGAATGAACTCAACTATCACTCATAAAACTGCCAGCAGCCCACACGCACTACAAAAGTTTCAGGACAGTAAACTTCAAAGAAACAACAAAAAACCCTTTTTTGGATGTGTCCATATTTGTCAAAGTGCGCTGTGTTCACTTGACCTGTCAGCTCGATTGGACTTTGCCTTTTGCTCAGTGGCCTCATGCACTGGAACAAAATGCTTTTTGGAAGCAAAGGCAGAGACACAGTAGGAAATGAACGGCAGCAATGGAGGAGGATGAAAAAAGGACAGACAAACCTTCACGAACAGTGCTGGATACACACAGATGATGATGACATATCAAGAAAGAGACATCTAAAGTGGTGGGAGGCGTGTTTGTGTGAGCTAACAGCAGCCCTCCTAAGAACAATTAGGTAATCTCAGCAGTCTATTTTAACAACTTATTTATTTCTATTTTTATCTTCGAAGGCAAAACGGGACAATCAGTCTCTAAAACTCCTGATCAACCTTGATGTGATGACTTTTGTGGAGTTTTTAAAACCCAAGCCTGAATCATATTTCCCAGACTGCTGGTCCTCTTCTCACATATAATACGACTGCGTGGCTGTGACACAGAATGTGATAGCACCACTTGCTGTGCCAAGTACACAGTGTGTCTCTGGAGGGGTGGGGGATGCAGGAAACTGTCTCATCCTGGTGCCCACGCTGATAAGGTCCATGTTCATCGTTAATGGGTGTTGCTGAATGAAATCCAAAGATTAACAGCAATTCAAAACAATGTCTGAGTGAGCCCTCGTCCCTAAATAACTTTGACAGTGGACTGAAAATAGCACCGAGTCTGTTTGAACATGTCAGCTCTTCTCTTTGTTAACACGGTTATATTTGGACTTCACTGTAGTTGAGGATCAGTGGGTACATAAAGCAGTCAAAGCTAATGTTTGCTTTACAAATTTACACCAAATCCACCCATTTTTTAAAGCACTTAGTCACATCTGTTGTTTCTCCTCAGTATTCTGCCCAGCGGCCAGTGACAGCACTGAAATGAATAAGACCATGTGGTGCTCAATCTAAACACATATATGACTCACATATTTCAAGCAGGTAACCACACTCTTTCTGCACCAAAACACTACTCAGGAATAATTACAACATTCTGTGTTTTCTCTCCTGGAATTGATGTTGAGTATAGTTAAAAGCATTTCTTCGTCACCAACCCAACCTTCTACCATTGTAGAAGATGTAGCGTTAAAGCTAGTCAGTCCTAATATAGTTAGGCCTAAAGAAAACGATCAGACTCTTATTTTTAATCTCTCATAAAAGTGTTTAGCTGCTTAGCTGACATACTTGAACCAAGCCCCCAGGAACCACACTGGGCTTTGAAGCCAATCTGACACAGTGGCCAAGTCATGTTATTTTAACACACAGGTCCATCAAGTGATGCCAGCGGTCCCACAGACTTTTTCCCATAGACTTACAATGTGAAAGTGATGTCTATATATCAGCGGATTCTTTTTTTTTTTTTTAAGTACATCAGTTTCTCAGAATGAACACTTAAATAGCTCATATTTATATCACTGTGTTGTAGCCGAATTCAGAACTTTCTTGCATTAAAGCGAACCTGAGACTGAGCGGTTGGTAGTCTCGGATAAAGGAAACACTGGTGCACTTGTTCTATGGGCCATTGGATATGGAAGATCCAGTTAATTTTATACTGGGAAGTAAAACTTTTTTTTGGTTTCATGCACCACTAAGCAGTTTTTATACTCAAATGCTTATATGCCACCTCAAATGCTGTTACGGGTTCACTTTATACATTCATGACTTTAGCAGGCAAGACAAAGGTTGGCTTTATATTTTAAGTTTATTTACTTTATTAATCCCCCTGAGGGGAAATTCAGTGTTTTCACTCTTGCTTGTCAATTACACACAGGTCTGAAAGACACACACATGCACAAACAGGACCTATACATGCACAAAGTGGAGAGATGTCAGAGTGAAGGGGCTGCCCTTGGTGAGGCGCCCCGAGCGGTTGGGGGGTTCGGTGCCTTGCTCAAGGGCACCTCGGCAGTGCCCAGGAGGTGAACTGGCACCTCTCCAGCCACCAGTCCACGCTCCATATTTTTGGTCCGGATGGGGACTTTAACAGGCGACCCTCCGGTTCCCAACCAAAGTCCCCTGTGGACTGAGCTACTGCTGCTGTGCATTTCACTTTTAATGTTACAAGAGAAAAAGCTTTGAGAATAAGGACTACTAAATGCTTTTGTTAAACGTAACAATGTCTCAAATAATGAGTTTCAACAGGGTTGATAAAGGCGGCTGTGGCACAGGAGGTAGAGTGGGTCGTCAACCAATCAGAAGATCAGCGGTTCGACCCCAGGCTCCTCCAGAAGCACCCTTGAGCAAGATACTGAAGCCCAAGTTGCTCCCGATGGCTGCTCCACTCATGGCTGTGAGTGTGTTAAACTGATTGTTGAATGTGTGTGTGAATGGCTGAATGATATCGGTAGTGTAAAGAGTGCTTCAAGTGGTCTGAAGACTAGAAAGGCACTATACGAGTGCAGTCCATTTACCATTTTAAAGTTTCACGAATCCAATAGAGCAGGACAGAGCTGCTAATGTTTGCCTTTAGTCTGGTATAGAAGTGTCCAGGATCGGCTCCCACACAGTCAGTAAATACTAAAGAGTATATGTGCTAGATATTAAGGGGGCTTGTTAGTATTTAACCACACAAAATAAAGAACCCTGGTCCTGCAAGTAACACTGGTTTAAGCTACTGATGAGGCTAGTTAGCAGCACATGCTAACTGCTAACTGCTGCTGTTGTGTTTACATTAGCGCAGACAAATACATAGAACAATTCATTCATTAATCCAGTCCTTCAGGCTTTTACACACCCGGGGTGTGGCAAATAAATGACTCAAAAATGCAAAATACTCGCCTGCAAATACCAGCAGCAATGTGAATTTGTGACAGTTGCAACAGGTCTACCACTGTCGTGATGTTGTGACGTGATGTTCATTCTGCACAGCGTTCAAGGTGAGCAAAACAAAAAATTGATGTCACTTTTTGTCATGTAATATTCCCATTTTGTGTGAAAGTATACTAATGACAAAAAACACAGTTTTAAAAAAGATATAGACGTGAATTAATCACATGAAAAAATGCCTCCGCTGTGTAAAGGCCTTTACTCTTACGTTGTGGTTTTGAAGACATTAGAAAAAAAATAGCACACTATTTTGTGATGTAGAGAAATCCAAAGCTATGATCGGACAATTGCTGCTCTGGGGTTGGGTTTTGTATGTGGTAATTCAAGTTCTTAATTAAATCAGATTGATCAAAGGACAGAGTTGTGGCATTAATATTGATCCAAACCTAACATCTTGACTCATCTATGATTTCAACCTTACTCTTAACACATATAACACTCTGGCACTAAAAATGAAAGCTGAAATACAGCAAAGAAGACAGGTTTAATATTCTCAAAGCAATATTTTCAACCATGGTTCAGTGCAAGGCCAACTAACCACAACACTGAGAAGAAGAGAAAGAGCATTGATTTGTGAGGGGCTAAGCAAGACATTGCAAGAGAGTCTGTCTAAGTGCAGGCATGTGTGTGTTTGTGTGTGAGTGCTATTTTTGCTGCTCTTTTCCTTCGGGTTAGACACCTGCCTGAGGCCTGTGTGGTGCATTCAACAGCATAAGATATGTATGTCACAAGCTATAACTGCTGTGTGAGTGCATGTCAACAGTATATGGGTTTACTTTAAAAAGGAAGCTTTATGATACTAACTGTTACCCAAATTTTTGCTGTTTGTGTTGTTATTTACTTTCCTGTGTATGTGAGGAAGAGAAACAGATGTGGGCATCTTCACAGAAGTGTGCGATAGCCCCCCTCCCACTGCACGCTCCAGGCTCCGGTCTTTTTTTGCCTAGCCAGATGCTCAACTTACACACAATTAACACACACATACACACACACAGAAGCAGACACACACAGATCTAAACACCAGATGTGCTCCTCCGCTCCCTTGCAACAGACCACTGGAGGTCATGGTCAACTGTGGCTCAGAAAAAAAAAAGAAAGAAAGAAAACAAACAAACAAAAAGGACACACACACACACACACACACACACACACACACACACACACATAAACACATTAACATAGCCACTACCACTCCCCACATCATTCACCACGTCATTATAATTTTCATCCATCCAACCATCTATCCCAGAATTGGAGCAGACAGCAGGTGGTTTAAAATCCTAAGCCAGACACGGTCACGCGTCACAGTTCCGGAAAGGCTCAAGCACGCCATTTTAATGGGTCCACAATGACAACTGTAGCTTACTGAAAGGGTGGGACGTGATGCTACTGCTGACGTTAGTCACAGATAGAGGAACGAGTTGCACAGAGAAGGACAACAGGAGAGAGACACAGAGAGATCGGGGGGGATGATGAGATATCAGCACAGGCTCAAACTGTTAGAGATGAAAGAGAAACAGGTGATGCATTGAGACTGTAAAAATGGGAAGTGACCCAGTGACCTGAGTGTGGTACTGCCGTGTGGTACAACATTATTACATGTGGTGTGTGACAGAGAGACAGAGAGAGGAGCTCTTTGTTGGATGATCTGGTCAGGAGTGTTTTAATAAAGCTTTGCACATAGCTTGACATGTGGGCATCCTGCGAAGTGACATGTTGATGATACCAAAGTGAAGTTGTGGCCAGTTGACGTGGCCTTAATCTCATCTCCTCTCAGCCCCCCCAGGGTCTATTTACCATTTCAGCACGTTAGCCTTATTGCAAACCAGGGCCTCAGAGCACACTGTCAACCTCTTGGCAAAATGTATTTGTTGATTATATTTGCAAAACAGTTACACCTCTGAGGATTCAGTGTTAATGTAGTTCAATCTGGTGCAAAGCAATCCATTAGCCCACTGTTTGATACGTTTATGGTACAAAGCGGTCCTCCATTAAAAAAAAGTGCTGCAGGAGTGACATGTTGATAATGCTAAAGTTAGCATTGCAGCTGTGGGGGCTTAATCTAAATCCTCTACGTCTTCTGGAGGATTAATTGTGCATGGCGTCTTAAAAAGATTGCTTTGTGCAGTTAGTCATATTCTCAGACCAGGAGCTTCTTCGTCCTCAGAGGAAGAATAAATGGAGCGTTTTGTCATAGCGGTGCATTGTCTGATACAGGTGGGAATGCAAAACACATAGTGAGGGTTTTAACATGCTGTTAGAAACACACACATTTTCAGGGATTTACCCCGAGAAATAATCCCTAAGCTTTGGCTTTAATGAGTTTACAGGCTAGTTCCAGTTCCTTAAGTTAAAGGGATACTTCACCCACAAAATGACTATTTGTATATCAATTACTCACCCCATGTTACGTTGAATTTATGAGAAAAAATGTAGTTTTCTCGCATTTCACCACGGTGAACGGAGAATCTTAAAACAGAGAGGATAGGTCCACGTTTTACAGCAGCAAACTACATCAAAACATCTATTTACAAACTCTTACACAACTCATGCAGTATAATCCAAGTCTAATTTGTATTTTAGTATGCTCAGTTAAACACATGCATTTTCACTAAAACCTTATTATTGAAAACATAACTGCGCATGTATGTCATTGAGCAGAGTTCAATGCATTTCCCAAGTATAATCCTTGTCAGTGCATGAGAATGTTGATGTGGAAGAGTTTTAAATTAGTGGTTCCAAACTGGTAGGTTGTGGTCCAAAAGTGGGTCGCAAGTCCATTCTGAATGGTCTGTGACTCACAAATGTGTCAAGCTTGTAAAAGACAAACTTTATTTTTATTTCAGCGAATTCCCGCCATAGAGCTTTTATTTTGAAGTGTAGTTTCCTGCTGCACAGTGAGTGACTGAACATGAATAACAGAAGCACAGTATTACAGTAGGGAATCGACTTGGAAAGACATCAAGTAATGTATGTAAGCTTCTTTTAATTATTTAAGAGTGACAGGAATAACAGAGAGAATTTATTTTTTTAATTTATTTTTTCCTTCTTGTTTCCTGCCAATCTAGTGTTCCACACTCCAGTCCTGTAGGTGGCGGTAATGCACCTGAAAGCTGGTTTGCCATCTGCCATAAAACTCAAAGAAGAAAAAGAGCGTGTGACCAACGGAAAGCTACTTAACAAAGCAAGAAAACTAGCTTGACAACATGGCCAAACGCAAGTATGACACTAAAATATTTTAAACTTTGGACACTGAACTAATGACTAAGAAGAAATCTGGACCCCGTGGCTGGACCAGTTGGGAATCACTGTTTCAAGTAGTGTGGTTTTAGTGAAAATGCATGTGTTTAACTGAGCATACGACTGGATAAATGAGACTTGGATTATACATTACGAGTGTGTAAAGAGATGTTTTGATATGGTTTTGTTATTAATTAAAGACTCCTTTTACTTTTTCTGGATTCTTCATTCACCATGAGGGGAAGCAAGAAAAACCAAGTTTTCTTCATTTATTCACTATAACATGGGTTGAGTAATTGATGTACAGATGATCATTTTGTCTGTGAAGTATTCCTTTCAGGTACAGTTGAAGCATGAAGGTTAGTGGTAGCATACATTAACCACTCTGTGAGACTTTAGAGCATCACCAAAGCACTGACATTATACTGGGGAGCAAAAAGACTTTCAACAAAGACATCTGTCAATTATTTGGATTCAGTCTGAGCAGTGCAGTCTCCTCACAGCGAGATGTTTCTGGGATCAAGTCTTTTATGCGTGGAGAAAATAGAGCTCCAGTTCCCTCCCACAGTTGTCAGACTAAAATATCACAAAGTTGTCAATCACTTGAAACATGGATGAAGGGACAATGATTGACAAAAAGAATAAAAACCCTGTAAATAAGATTCAATGCCAACTAACACTTCTGCTCCACTGGAGCATCATGGTAATTCAGTTAATTTGGACTATAGCCTTTTAGGGAGGTGTGTGTGTGTGTGTGTGTGTGAATAAAAATACAAAACCTTCAAGTTACAGTGTGAGCCCGCCCCCTTTCACCCTCTCTAACCTTCAGGCTGCTGCTTCCCCATCTGACTTTCAACCGCCATATCTTAGTCTCACTTTCTCCTGGGAGTGCTAATGAGCGCTACACCTGCTAACATCTGGAGGCTGCCACTTCACAGTGCTAATCACCGCTAAGTCCTTATATTGTATTCCTCCGGAACAGAGCATTAATATATAGTGTACTATATTCTCCACCTCTCAATTACTGACACAGAACAAAGCCCATTACCTGTACAGTCCCTGTCTCCTCGTTAAAAAGAAGAAAAGCCTGTAAAAAACCTGCACTCCCCGAAGGGTGGTGGAGGTGAGCAGCCTGCTGTTATCATTTTTTTCAGGGAACTCGAGCAGAGCTGTTAAGACCAAGCTTATAGGTTCCAGCAATACAGTGCCACAGCACAAAAAGAATACCAAATGATATTCATAGATCCACATCTGTTGTTGAATATCATATTGATTCATTTCTCTCTTGTCATCCATGTCCTTGTCTACAGTTATGTTGCAATTTTCAGGAAAGTGGCAACACAGCCCGATGCATCACTGTAAGTCATGCATGGTAGGAAACTGGAACTACAGGATATTACCATATTAATGAACTGGAAATACCAAGGAAATACCAGCCTCGAGGCCACAGTCTTTTTCATCATTCTTGTATTCTACCAGTCTAACAATGCTTGTGTTTATGGACTTGTATAATATACAGTACATGCTGACAGAAAGAATCATTTCTCATGTAACCATTCATGGAATATTGCACATTAAGCATGTACTGGGTTACTGGAAAAACAACGATGAGAACAGAGTGATTCGAGTGAGAGATTTTTAAAAACTCAAAGGACAGTTCAGTGTCCTTCGGCAAAGAAAAATACATTACACTGTGGATAAAACTTTAACTAAAAGGATATAAAAATAATTCATGAGCTTTGTTCAAGTAAAATGATGTTTGGAACAGTGTCAGTTTTTCAATAAATAAAAAAATCAGTGGCACTTCCATTGTTACAACACTGTGATTGTTCCATTTATTTGACAGATATTGTGGTGCTTGCTCAATATAATGGACTGCAAGTCTTTCCAATGTCACAATTTGATATCACTCTGTATCCCAATGATTTGGTAAAAATGGTGAATGCGGTCAACGTTGCGTTAAGCTCAGACTCTGGCAGAGTATAAATTCATGATCTTACAACCCCTGGTAGCCAAGCAGGAGCATTTTTAAATCATGAAAAAGCAGGGGTAGGTTGGGTTTAAGTTCAGTAAACATGAGCCTAAAGATCCCCATAATTTTCTAGGACATTTTTGGATACCAAACCAGTGTTAAAAACAGACTATATAATAATACTTATTCACTTACACGCACCACTTGATCAAATGGTGAAGGGAATCGGTCAACTTTCAGCTTCATAGGCCATGTTTGGTGACCAGCTGGTCAGTCTTAGATATAGCCAGTCTTGTGACGATCAAATTTACCTGCATGTGTACACAGCGGCACAGACAGTAAAATAGCTATTGTCACAGCCGCTGCAACCTGTTCTTATTACCAGTTTGTCAAATACTGACACTTTGTCACACCCTCTCGTTAGCAACTTTTCAGCCCTTCTTAATGACTTTATTTCTAAAAAGTAATGAGCAACAAATTTAACAACTTGTTCAGACCATCTGTCAGAAAAAGAGATGGGCATACTCTGTATACCTGCGTATACCCTCCACTACATCACTGCTGCTCAGAGTAATCACAGCGACTTGCTCTTCTGCCAGCACTGTGAGGTCTCTCCTTTTCTCTTGTGCCATGCAGATACTAAAAGTATCTGAAAATGAGTAAAGGCTATTTAATATCCATCCATCCATTTTCATCTGCTTATCCAGGACCCTGTGTTGGGGCAGCAGGCCAAGCAAAGCACCCCAGACATCTCTTTCCAGCAATGCTTTCCAGCTCCTCCTGGGGGACCCCAAGGCATTCAAAGGCCAGATGAGATAAGTAGTCCCTCCAGTGTGTTCTGGGTCTGCCCTGGGGCCTCCTACCAGTGGGATGTGCCTGGCACACCTCCAGTGGGAGGTGCCCAGGAGGCATCCTAATCAGATGCCCGAACCACCTCAACTGATCCCTTTTGACCTGAAGGAGCAGCGGCTCTACTCCGAGCTCCCTCCGGATATCCGAGCTCCTCACCCTATTTCTAAGGCTGAGCCCAGCCACCCCACGGAGGAAACTCATTTTAGCCGCTTATATCCATGACCTCATTCTTTTGGTCACTACCCAGAGCTCATGACCATAGGTGAGGGTTGGGACATAGATGGACGAGGAAATTGAAAGCTTCGCCTTCAGGCTCAGCTCCCTCTTCACATGAAGGTCCAGCGCAGCGCCGGCAACACTGAAGAGGCTGCACCAAACCGCTGATCCATCTCACGCTCCATTCTACCCTCACTCGTGAACAAGACCAAGAGATACTTGAACTCCCTTGCTTGAGGTAGTAACTCTCAACCTGGAGGGGGTATCCACTGGTTTCCACAGCCTCAGATTTGGAGGCCATGGTTTTTAAGTTATTTAATATGTTTTATCATGAACATACAATTGATTTTATAAAATTAAAGAAAAGTTACAAAAATGTTTGTGTATGCTGTCAATTTTTGTTCTTAGAAAGAAAGAAAATTGGAATCGGCCAAAATCATAATCAGCAAGTCAGACTTTTAAGAAATCAACATTGGAATCGGCCAAGAAAATTGCAGCAAGTGCATCTCTAGTGTTCAACAAGTTAACAGTAATGTTAAATTGTTGAACAAGTGTTGCTCTGTGTCTGAAGGCAACTGCTTGCTATAATGTTAGCAACAACTTTATAGAGCGATGATATGTCATGTCTGTGTCTGTCAGCGTCTTTAAGGGCTCTTCTGCTCTCAAGAGACAAAAAATAAAAATACAGGTTTTAAGTTTGTGGCCAGTTTAATGACAAATCCCAGAAAGACATAGCCTGTTTACGTTGTCTTTAAAGGAAGTCTGTGACCCCCGTTCAACCCACAACTGGTAGGATTCACCTTTCGTTTCTGCTGCTGGTCGAAATCTGTACTTGCATAGCGTGCTGAATGATATGTTTTGCTTGCGACTGGACTTTGAACTTATCCCACAGTAGTGGCACCGTGAGGTACCATAATACTACGGTACTCCAACAATGCTAGCGCGGGTGGCAACCAATCATGCGGGACTTGGTCTCAATTTGCGTAACGCGTGAAAAGAGACAGAAATGCTGTGCAGTCCCGCACAGTGCGGGACGTCTGGTCACCCTACTTAGCCACTCGC
The DNA here is from genome assembly GCF_041903045.1 of Epinephelus lanceolatus. Lineage (NCBI taxonomy): Eukaryota > Metazoa > Chordata > Actinopteri > Perciformes > Serranidae > Epinephelus > Epinephelus lanceolatus. The sequence continues at coordinate 20,050,779 of NC_135734.1, forward strand.
AAGCAGAAGCTAGTAGGGGGCCCCATTAGGGGGGATTCCAACGTGTTGTCGTTGTTGCAGTGTCTATAGGGGTTCCATCATATTGTCATTGATATGGACCAATGTCAGCCATCTCTGGGGGCCCCCTTCTAGCTCGGGGCCCTAGGCAATTGCCTAGTTTGCCTGTCTGGTTGCGACGGCCCTGATTTTCTGCCCCCCCTGGCTACATCTTTGTCAGTTTCTCAACAGTCAACCCTTGAGTTTTCTGCTGGCTCATGTCACCTGTTTTGCTGCTGTGGAAGACAAAAATAAAAATCCAAGAACAAGTTGAAAGGAAACGTGAGTGTCATGCAACAATTTGACTGCAGAGATAGTTCAGTCATCTGCTAAGTAGCAAGGCAATTCAGTATCAGAGAGTGTCATGTAAAGGCAAGCCCAAAAAAACTCTCTGCTCCCAAAACTACCCGCTGTCAAGAGCTTGATAGACTGTGTAAGTCTGTGACTGAGGAGAGATGTGCTTTATATTGCTCTATTTTTTGGCAGTGACTATTTACTTCACAAAGTGCAAGTAATGGTGTGGATTTCTTAAGTCGATTTTGCTGTAGGCTGGTAGTGAATTTAAAATGCCTATATTGTCATACAGTAACTGGCTGCATTTCATTTGTCTTGATAGGACTTTGTAAATCTTACAGACAAGGGTTTCTCAGCACAAGCAAGGATATTTTATTCTTCACCAAACAAATCTTACCACAATAAATAAATCCCGTATGAATTACAGCCAAAACAAAGCTTCCCTCGCTAACAGTAATAGCTCTTCACTGGAGAATAACAAAGAAACTGTGTCTATGATGCGTCTCCGTTTGGTTTTTCCATACGGTCCAATTACTGCTTTAATTGAGGCCAGCCTCATTAATTAGCACGCGAGATAAATTGGTTTGCTGGAAAAAGAAAATGCAAGTGGAGGGCGAGAAGAGGTTAAGAGATGTGTGGGAGAAAATTAAAGAACAGAATCTGTCTGGAGGGGCAGAAACTATAATTGGGCAAGTAAACACACACAAAACAGTTAAATGTTAAAATCATGCATGAATCATCGCATTACTGTTGTGTGTAGTTTACCTGGGCGCCGGGCTTGGCCAAAGGGTTTATGTTGTGTCATTAATAAGAAGGGCTTGCGCCGGGTTTGAATGTCAAATCTTTATATCCCCAGAGGAGGGGATGTGTTGTGTTTGTGGTGTAATAAAATTTTTGGTGAGAATTCAATGCTTTATTGCAAAGAATAGAAGGACAGGAAGAGGATGGTGTGCAACATAGGCTCACAGTGAAAGCAGTGGTACCAGACCTGGGTCACAAAATGTAGAGCTGAGTGGACCAGCAAATTACACATTCACATCAGGCATGTTTGCAGCAGTATGCTAAAACTGAGAAGCAGTTTGTTTGCTTAAATGAGAACAATTTAAATCAACCTCAGGTCACATTCAAACAGCTGATGCAGATGCAGGACTGCCTCTCAGTGGCTCAATCAGTGTGTATATTATCACTGCATATTTTCAGTGACAAAAAATAAAAGAGCCAAATTCAGGTCAGCCAGGGAATCATTCGGTCAAACACCCTCACACTGACTGACGCTTACTCAATATTGCGTTACATAAAGCTTTGCAACTGGCAGTGTGTGATAGGAAATGTTGCTGTCAAATATTTAGTCAAAGCTAAATGGAGCTATTACAAGCTTGGATTGTTTTGTACTCCCTAATGTATCGAGGGATGCTTGCTGAATTAATTTCTAACCACATCTTAATGCTTATGATTGTTGGAGTAATGATCAGTACATGGCAGCCAAACCAGGGTGCTAAAGACACAAGCCTCTTTCTGAGAGAGATTCTGTAATACTGCTGTAAAAGAGATCTGTCATATGTCAGATTAGCTTTTTTTAAACCAAACCAAACAATGATGTTATAATGCTGCCCTGGTGGGACTTTAGATATCATGCCGGTGTTACGAAAGCAAAACAGGCATGACGTGTAAAGCCCTGTACAGGCCAAAGACTCGTGAAGAGTTCAAACCTACAACTACTCGCATTGCCCCAGTCTAGAACATTCTTAAAACCTTCCTGTTTACACCAATGTGACAATAGAGCTGGTGTATCATCTCCATAGCGAAGACTCTGTACTTCTGTTCTAACTTTCGGCTTTTTAATTACAACTAACAACTGTAAGGGTACTTGTGCCATGACACGTGCACATAAAGCTAGTAGCAGCAGCCACCCACCGTCCAACATCTACACACTGTGAGGACGGAGATTGACATTTCTGTCAACAGCAGTGAGGATGTAAATGAGACAATCGCGGGCCTGTTTGTCTCATAGCACATCTTTGGTTTGAACTGGGCTTAACCACAGACTTTAAAATCTATGGCCGTAGCCATTGTGACGTCACCCATAGGTTGTGGACTCCTGTTCTGAAGTCTCGAGTTAAGCGTTTTGGCCGTTGCCATCTTGTTTGCCATCAGCGAGGGGTGGATCTGACTGTAGCGACACCTTGTAGACAGCCTGTCACTCAAGCAGCCCCACCCTTAAATATACACAACTTAAAGCCTTAAGAAAACAGGTGAGTTATATAAAAATTCATCCCCCGTACAGTTGTAGTAAATATTCAAGATAGCTATAGAGACCAAAACTCAAACATGATTCTGCTCTAAGTTTGGGCATTTTAACACGGGGGACTATGGAGATTAACTGTATTTTGGAGCCAGCCTCAAGTGGCCACTCAAGGAACTGCAGTTTTTTTGTACTTGGCTTCATTTTTCAGTACATAGCCAAGCTTGGGCTTAACACAACAGCTTCTAGTGTGTGTGTGTGTGTTTGATGTCGATTCAGCTTTGTTAATACCTCCGATGCTAGCTTAGCGACAGCGCAACAATGGCCCCTATTCCGTGTCCTTAACTTTTATACATAACAGCGAGGTGGAATGACGGTGCAACAGTCATGCCTTGAGGCTGTGCTACACAGAGACAAAATCAAGAGGGTGTCAAACTCTTCAGCAGTTCTCCTCTTTGCCACTAGGGGCCGTGGCACTTCACTGTGACTAATATAACATTAGCTATTGTTCTATTTACATTGCAGCATTTCTTTTAGTACTCTTTGAATTATCATATATAGTTTAAATGAATATATATCTAAGGTTCACCTGACTCAATTTCCACCACTGCTTGGGCAAATCATCTGCGTTTGCTATTTTTTCCTATTGCTAGTTTTTTTGCCCCTTCTTCTGCCTGGAAATGCCTCAGTAGCATTTCTTTGCTTCTGTTTGACATACGCTGTATTAAAAGGCCTGAGGCCTGTAGGTTTTAGGTACTATTGTGCCATTTTTCCAAAAATCTATCACAGCAGGACATTATTTTTTACTGTTTTCACCCTCTCTGTGGGAAAATGTCATTATATAGAGATCTAAGATGTTGTAGACTCAATCAATAACTCAGACAAAATAATGAGCTGTACTGTCCACACTGTTCGCGTCACAAACCACAGCTGATCTTAAACCAATCAGCTTTTTCAGCGGGATTCCACCTGGCAGCACATTAATCTGACTACAGTTCAGGACGGGGACGTTTATACTGCCAACTGGGTGGTTTTAGTGTGTCTGTGGCCTAGTCTGATAGTGGAAGATAAAAGGGGTCACATTTATGCATTATGTCGACATGAAAACCGAACGTCACATCAGAATGATTAGATCTTTTCCTCTCAGAATAGGTTAAAGAGTTTTTTCTTTTACTCTGAACCCTTTCAATTGGCTAGGTGAGCCGTCATTTTGGGGGGGGGGGGGGGGGGGGGAGCCTGCTCATCTGCTCATGGCAAGCATTGAACTTATCTCCTCCCAATGATCCCTATCAAAATGAGCAGCTTATATCTGTCTGAGGTTCACTCTATTAATCTTGTCAAATGGATTCAGAGAGCAAAAGATACTGCAGACAGACACGAGGCTGAGGACAGAGGAGCAGATGGCCTTGCAGATTGGAGGGAAAAATACAGAGCAGTCAGTAGATATAAAGAGAGGGGCAAGAATTTATCACACTGAGTAAAGAAGGGGGAACGGGAAAGGGCGAAGTATTTGCAGGAGAGAGACGTCATAAGGAGAGATTCACAGAGGGGAGGCAGTCAGTGAAAATGACAGGATATGGCTTCTGCTGTCACTGGCTCTCAGATGTTAAGTCGTAGTGCCTTCCTCGACAACTTGCTGTCATTAAATGCAGCAAAAACTCAGCTGCCTGTTGAATTATGCATGTGGGTTAGGTAAGTCAGGTGCTAAGACAAGAGCAGCAACACATGTATGTAAAAAAGGACTGCAGTTACCCACAGGTCTGAAGCAGTTTTCCAAACAGTGCTGAGGTCATCTTCCAGGCAAATGCATGTGTAGTTTAATGGCTGACGTGTCATGAGATAACGTGCGCTCCGAGCTTGAATTTCAATGCGAAATTTAACTTCTGTCTCCCATGACTGCACTGCTCAATAGTGCTAAAAATAACAGGTAGAGCAGCCATATTGCTGGGATATCCATAAAAGTCAGCGACTGTGGCAGATAAGGCCGAGCTTATAAATAAATTACTCGAGTGAAAAAAAATGACCTTCACACAAGACCTTCATCAGGGGCTTTGAAATTATATCCACACAAAATGAGGTGGTAAGAATACCGGTGTGCTCATGTAATTTGCAGGATTTGATGATGCACCTGCACACAGGTATAAAAACACTAAATGTTTCATCTGTATTCTCTGTACCACTAAGATTCAGTTATGTTTGCATTAATGAAAGCTGCTGATACACAATACAGTTGCCATATAATAGGTCTCAGGCTTCCACTGGAAATTTCATGAGCCTCTTCTCAATTACCTTTCTGCAGTAAATGTTAAAATATACTTTCTTTCTTCAAATATTATCTGGGATGAGATCACATGTGAGAAATTAAAGCATCCGTCTCTGTCACATTAATTAGGTTACATCATGTGGTCCTGGATATTGAAGACCAGCAATTGGCTGTGAGGTTATTAAAATAGAACACACATGTTAATAATAGGCACATTAACCCTGATATTCATTTTGTCTGAGAAACACTTTCAACTAAGTCAGACATCCCTAATAACGAGACAGAGAGAAGAAGAGAATGTAATTTTCTCTGTTCATCGGCCAACGTACTGTAGATGAGCATAAAATAGTCCTTTGCACTGTTAAATCTATTTCTATTTTTGCTCCCAATCCCTTCATAGACAAAGCCGTGTATGGATGTGTGTGCGAAATGTAGGAGCTCTAGTGGTTTCATGGGTTAACACTTCGTTACGCAGACACACAACTGTGCCTGGTGAAAGACGAGGTAATCAGGGATAGTCACCAAACAGTAATTCCTGCAGCTGTGTGCAATCAAGTTAGAAAGAGACATGCTTGCTTCACTCACTCAAAATGGAACGGCTGTTCTTGCTAAGAAATCTGTAAAGAGAAAACAGAGTGGCAGACTAACAGTACGGGTTCAGAGATGGGGTTTTTTTTTTCAGAAATGTTCTTACCCTTAGTCAGTTTTTATTTCATCAAAAATAAAAACAGACTGAAGTTAACTGCCATGAAAACCCAAACTTGAAGCAAACTGCTCAGTACATAGTTTCAGTTTCCCCCACATCCTCTCATGCCACCCAACTAAAGTCCTGTTTCCAGGATAACTGAAATGCTTGCCTGCGCTTCAGCTCATAAAGCTTGTCTTTACCCTCCACCATTTTCTAACAAGTGCCTGATTGGTACTGTTCGTGTGAAAATCTCGACAAAGATGAGAAGGATTTGGGATGGCTAAGTCCTTAGCTACATCCAGCATCAACTCTGGAAAGATAACGTGGAATTCTTTTTTACCAATTGCCCGATTCGCCAAGTGAGTTGCTAGATTTATTAGCCTGACGTTTCATTTTACATGCCCCAGGCAACTGTGCAGTCCTTACTGTTAAGCCCTGTATATATCATAAAACTTTGTGTTCAACCATATGACATGCAGTTGATGAGCAGAGAGACAGAGAGGAGGGCTAACATGAAACTCATCCCTGGTTGGAGTCAAACTGGGGACTTTGAGATTACATGCAGGGCTTTTCCACCAGCAGTTTGGCCATGCCGGGTCAGATCATCAGGCGTTGTCTTGTGTTTTCATTATTGATTTGAATGCGCCAAGTTGCTGAGTCACCAAGTCACGCTCAAGATGGACCTTCTGCAGAGTCGTGCCAAGGTGTCCGTCGGCCTCCAAGCAGGTTGCGGTGACATCAGATGGGCTTTGTCATCACTATTTAGTGTCGACTTTCAGCAGAGTGTGGAGCAGACAGTGCTCTGGCTCTTTCCAGAGACAGCATGCTTTCCTCCAACCTTGTTTCAAAGTGTAGATACACAGTACAGAACGTACAACTGAGGCTTTAGTTCAGTTTATAAATCTTTCAGAGCTCATTTGTGCAGAAGTAGGTGTGTATATGATACTATGTATTTCTGATTAAAAATGCATGAATATGTTTAAAATATACAGTATCATCTGCAAATTGATCAAACATATTATGTATAATTCATCTGGAGCTGCCTCTGAATAGAATACAAATGCATTCTGAAAACTGACAGCCTGACGTCTCTCTACATGTCAGGATCGTTAGAATTCAAAAGCAAGAAAAGGTTTAAACGCTGCTTTAGAAAGTATTGTCTTCAACTATCAGTATGTATTTGTCACTGATATCAAAGCAGTAAATCCAAGTCAAATCACCCTTAAATTGGTCCCATCTACTACAGTGAGGTAAGTTATAAGTAATAAATACAAATTTAATACAAATACATAATAGGTAATAAAAACGTAATTATAGAAAGATATTTTAATGGACAAGTCTGGCAGGTGAAATGTCACTTGTAAGACAGTTAGATTGGGAGAAATTTAGAGAATGCATTTCTATTTGTGTACTGTATGCAAAAACATGACCAGACACATTTCAATATGATGTATCTGATTATAATATATATTGGAGGGGACGCATCTCCCCCAGTATTCAAGATTTAGCCCCCCCCCCTCATGTTGACTTCATAGCTACAGCTTCGTGGCTTAGCAACAGATTTGCAAAAAAAACCTGCAGGCAGCTAGTCAAGTCATTGTTACTTGAGGTAATTGCAGTTGAATTGTCTGTTGAAATGTTTTGGAATTGCACATTAAAATCAATTTGCACCCCATGACATGAATGAAATCCCACAATGGCCAAAATGACAAAAAGGCTATTCTGGTTACTCGATAAAACAAGCATCAGATGTGGTTTAAGTATGAAGGTGAAGATGTTGTGACACAAACAGCTGATCTGGAAACTACAGAAGGTTGCACTGCAGTTTCCTTCACTGATGGAAGGATAGGTAGACACACACAGGGAGAGCAAGAGAGAGACAGAAATGAAAAGGCAGGAGCTTTAAAAGCTTTGGGAGGGATTTGGATCCAATAAGCCATGCAGAGGATTAAACCATGTTAATGCAATGCCTACACAAACTGGACACAGTGCACACACACATATACAGGGAGAGGGAGAGAGAGACAGATAGAAGTGGTGGCATGTTGAAAGAGTGACAGGAATAAGGCCTCTATACTGCAGGATGTTTATGTGGTGAGGAAGCGTGTACACAATACCATGTCAGTGTATTGTTGTGTACTTAAACTCCTGTACTTAGTCTGGATTTGAGTCAGATCCTCCCCAGCAAAAGTATCAGTGTCCTTCAGCGGTGAGTGTCAGCTGTCTATACAGTGAACGACCAAGAAACAAGTGCAACTCTGCAGAAGCTGCTCCCAGATATACGCATGCATCCTCACGCTCTCAACAACCAGTTTGTGAGTTATAAAAGGGGACCTGGCAAAATGGTCTGTGCACGTATGAATGTTAACCTGTGCGTTTGGCCACTTCCACACTCCTCCACTCTTTTGGTATGAACAGTTAATCAGCTGTCCCTTGACCGACCTTGACACACACCTTTACACACAAAAATTTCCATGTCAAATTTCCTAGGGCAAAATCTGTAGCTGCCAAAGGATAGGGAATTTTTGTGGACCAACTGACCGACCAACTGAGCCCGGTCTCACTCAAATCTGGGGCTTAGGCAGTGACTTGTGGTGTCAGAAACCAATGAAAAAAGGCGTCCTTTAATGTCGGCATGATAAGCGGCCAGTTGCCATTATAGTTTAACGGTGCCCGGCAATGTCAGAGGGAAACACGATGGGACAAGGACGAAAGTTAAAGCAGCGAAAGTCCGACTGGGGGTTTGGATGGGTCCAACACCAACTTTCACCCAAAACAGCGGTGTTGGCATCCCGTAAGATTTTAAAGCCAAACCCTGTTTCTTTTTTCCGAAACCTGCTTTTGTTGCCTAAACCCAACCATGCGTTTTTGTTGTTGAAGGCAGAACTTGACACGGTGTCCCAGAACATCAGCAACCAATGTATCCAGGGTACCTTGCACATCATATGTGGACGTGGAGAGTCCATGACCAAACGTCAATATGTGACGAGGTCAGAGTGAGAATGTGTTGACCAGCCAACCAACTGACAGACAGAGCAAACTTCAAACTGATAGACTGAACTGATACACCACAGTCTCATTATGTCTGCTGTCCCCAGCGGAAGTCCCATAAATGAAGCAAGACAACGACCTTTACAATAGCCTCTCAGTATCTAATGACTCGCTGTTCCCGGATTCGGCCCAGTAATTATCAGAACAAACGACGCATTTTACATCTAATATACATTACTTGCCGCAGTGTCAGCACTTTTGTTCTTTGGGCCACATTAGATTTCTAGAAACAAGTTTTATTCAAGCTCCCTGCATGAGGAGTTCCGCTGCAACTTCATTAAAGTCAATCCAATGCCTCTATGCAAATTAATGGAACAAAGTGTTCTCATGAGGGGAAAAAACTGCAGCCTCGGTCCTGGCCTGAGATACACAGCTGTGAGATTTTCTCAGTCACAAACTACAGTGTAATTAACTTTAGTTTAGAGCAAGAGGGGGAATCTGATTCTTACAGTGTTGGGCCCTGTACAGTATGATTAAGCAATCAGTGTTTGCAGTATGAACATGATTTCTTTAAACAGGTGAGTGTACATATGCCTACATGAGAAACATTTACTATTTTGTCCCTGTACTATTAGCAGTTCCTGGATGCTTATGTAAATGATGCAGTGGTGCTGGAATGACTGATGAATCTATTAGTGTTAGTTGGTAAACAATTATCAACAATCATTTTAATAATCAATTAATCACTGAATCGTTATTCGTCAAGCAGTAATGCTTTTTCTTTCTTACGTCACTGAATATCTTTGGCCTGTTGAGGCAAAATCTTGAGGGAATAAGGAATATCAGGATAATTTGTTCCTCGTTTACAAATTTACTGCCAATATTACTGATCGCAATCACAGCGATGGCCTTCAGTTAAGTAACAAACAATTCACCAGAGTGATCAACAATCCAAATTATTGTTTTTGTTGGGTGTTGAAGATGAATGAGAACGGCCGCCCTTGATATATGAAAGCAAAACTTATTAACATCAACAATTCATCATGGATTAAATGCAACACTGTGGGTCTCAGGAGAGAAAATAAGCGCAAATTGATTGTTGGATGAGTGAAGGCAGTGGGATCAGAACTTTGGGGACAGCGTGTCTCTCCAACATTTAGTGATAAATACTTTTCAAGCTGTGAAGAAATGAAACAAGTGTACTGTAACGCATGCCGACGTGATAAATATTTATGTTGACAGTCAACTCACCTTGGTTTAAAAGCACAAATATTTGATGCGCTTATGTATGGTAGCTTCTCCTGCATAAATACACAAACACTCCCTTGGCTTTACTGAAATGCCTTACATAAACAACGGCAGATAAATACATGCACTTTATCTTGAACAGACAGAAACTGCATAATTAGCGTGCATTTATTTATGACAATAATCATTTGAATTTCAAATGAAATGTTTTATGCATATGCACCGCTACACTTCACATTAAACACTAAACTCAAACGTCATCAATGCAGCTCGAGCTCACTGTTCACCATAACCATCCAAACTCTGAATATACACATGGCTTTTAAAATCTAATTAACACCAAATGGAATATAATGTATGATGGTGCTTCTTATGGCCATTTTTTTTTTTTTTTTTTAAAATGTATTTACATAAAAGCAATATTAACAGCAGTTAACAGTTGCTGTCTGGAACATCTGGGTGATCAACTAAGTGAAATGCTGGTTCAAATCCTATGGGAGCACTAAAGGGTGCGCAGGGAGGCACTTAAAGCGTCCTAATAAATGAAAGATGGTTGTGTTATGTAAATTTCTGCGACAAAATGCATTTGTAAACTATTAAAAGCCGAATTTAGTGAAGTCAAATATAACAGACATGTTTTGTTTTTTAACTCTGATAATACTCTGCACTTTTGTATATACGCTGTATATGATAAGACTGCTGATAATGCTTTGGAATAACCTTTGGAAAAAGTTACTGCAAATATCTGTGATGGTTTTACTGGTTGAAATTTCTGCTCATTCTCAGCGTTACAACATGAGGTATCCATTAATCACTACTACCATTATGAGACAATGGGCCCCTGGTCAATGGGCCCCATCAACTCTACTATATAGGAGTAAGACACACACACACACACACACACACACACACACACACACACTCTGAGGTGGTTTTGCATTTTTGTTTGTTTGTGTCTCTTTGTAGTCTCTTTTTTTAGTTTTGTGTCTCTTTGAAGTATATTTGCATCTCCTTGTGGTTATCTTGCAGTCCTTTTGTGTCTGTTTGAGGTATATTAGTGTCTTTTCAGTCATTGTGTGCCTCTTTGTAGTCCCTTTGAGTATCTTTGTAGTCTTTTTGTAGTTCCTTTGCATCTCTTTGTAGTCTTTTTATGTCTCTTTGATGCCATTTTGTGTCTTTTTGAGGTGTATTTGTGTCTTTTCTGGTCGTTTTGTGACTCTTTGTAGTAGTTTTGTATCTCTTTGTATTTTCTTTGCATCTCTTTGTGGTTGTTATTGTTTCTTTTTAGTTGTTTTGTGTCTTTTTGTAGTTCCTTTGCATCTCTTTGTGGTTATCTTTATGTCTTTGACATCCTTTTGTGTCTGTTTGAGGTATATTAGTGTCTTTTTTGCTCATTTTATGCCTCTGTGTAGTCCCTTTGAATATCTTTGTAGTCTTTTTGTGTCTTTGTGTAGTTCCTTTGCATCTCTTTGTGGTATCTTTATGTCTCTGTGATGCCATTTTGTGTCTATTTGAGATGTATTTGTGTCTTTTCTGGTCGTTTTGTGTGTCTCTGTAGCTCCTTTGCTTCTCTTTGTAGTTGTTTTTGTCTTTCTGAAGTCCTTTTGTGTCTGTTTAAGGCATACCAGTGTCTTTTTTGCTCATTTTGCTTCTCTTTGTAGTCCCTTTGAATGTATCTGCAGTCAGTTCCTGTATCTTGGTAGTTCCTTTGCACCTCTCTGTAGTCTCTTTGTGTCTCTTTGACATCATTTTTGTCTGTTTGAGGTATACTAGTGTCTTTTTTGGTCATTTAGTGTCTCATTGTAGTCTCTTTGAATGTCTCTGTACTCTTTTTGTGTCTCTATGTAGTCCATTTGCATCTCATTGTGGTCTTTTTGTGTCTCTTTGACACCATTTAGTGTCTTCTTGAGGTATGTTTGTGTCTTTTCTTGTTGTTTTGTGTGTCTTTGCAGTAGTTCTGTGTGTCTCTGTAGCTCCTTTGCATTTCCTTGCGGTTGTTTTTGTCTTTCTGAAGTCCTTTTGTGTCTGTTTGAGGTATACTTGTGTCTTTTTTGGTCATTCTGTGCCTCTCTGTAGTCCCTTTGAATGTCTCTGCAGTCATTTTGTGTATCTTGTTAGTTCATTTGCATGATAAAGACTCTCTAGTCAAAATGTGTTGGTTTATCTGTGAATCAATAAAGGAATTTTTACTACAGTCAGAGTGCCTCAGATGCATTTTTGGACTGTCTGCCTGTACTATGGACTTTTACACCAAGTGAATTGGCCAGTCATTTCTTATCTTAATGTGACTATTTGCCCTATCCTTGAAGAGCGCCTGATTTTTTTTTTTACAGTTAACTACACTTAACTTTCTATTTTCTTCTTTGGTACGTGTTCATTTGAGTGCCATTTTGCAAATGAAGGCCAGGGGGGGCCCTGACACTTTGGGCCCCTGGGCCTGTGCTCAGTGGGCCCATCCAGTAATCCATCCATGATTGCTCCCCAGGAAGTAAATGGATATATGCTTTCAGATGCTCGTCCATGTGCAATACCTCCCTACAGTGTAGTTTTATTTTAGGTAATATTGATCCAATCAATATTTGCAGAGGTCAGCATTTGTTCAAAAATTTATTAAAGGCTGTTTTTTTCTTCTTGAATCCCAGACTATAAAAAAAGTTAAGCTTTTAAATTCTTCACCCTTTGATGTTTTCAGTAAGCCCCAATGAATGGGTCACTGTTTTGTACGAATGTCGAGCAGCTCAGTGGAACAAAAAATCACTAATGCAACAGCTGCAGAAAGGTTATTGATCTGTTTCTTTGAGTACAAAAATCAAGGAGGTGCTATCAATGTCACTGGGAATTAAACAGCAAGGAACACAGTGGTGGCTCCTCCCAGCACTCTTTCTTGTTTTCCTCATACACTTTCAAAAAAAAAGTAGACTAAAAACTAAAAGCACCAATATTTAATATGACTGGTGCCTCGCACAACTTCACTTTCCTTTGAAGTGCAACAACCATCACAGTCTCTGTAAAAAAAAAGGCGATAAAGTATTCTGTAGCTTCGCGGTGTGTAAGGAAGCCGCACTACTTTGAAATGCTCCCCTGCTCTATAACATAAGCGGCAGTTTGCTCCTATGGATAGCACAGCAGAAGAGATTTGTGCTCAGAGTGAAATTAATCCGGTGTGAAATCAAGAGTCCAGTGTTGAACCTGAGGGGAAGCCCACAGAGGACACTCATGATGCTGAGCATCGCGGCTATGTTCCAACAATGCTCATCGCTCTGCAGGCAACACTGCGTCTGCATGACAAAACATGCCCTTTCATCCATGCAGCAACACAACACTCGTACACTTACTGTATTCATGTAACATTCAGACTATTTAACATCAGATACACTGACATTTCTATTTGGATCAGTTTTTGGCCCGAGCAAACAGAAGCCCTCAGAGTTTTATTGGTCTGCACAAAGGACAAGTTCTGCCTCCCACAGCCTCATACTTTTTTTCTGCTTGACAGACGCCTTCAGTCAGAATGCCTTGAGGATCCATCGTAGTTCAATCTAGACAAGGTCAAGGCGTGTTGTTTTTCTGTAGCCTATTAGCTAATTCTCGTGGTGGTTCAGCCGTTTCAATATATCCAGCAACAACATCAAGCAGGCCACTGTCTCATTAGCTCTGGCTCTCCAATCTCAGTCACAACTGGGCAGACGATGCTAATGAAGGCATTCAGTGAAAGCACAATATCTATCTCAGTCCTGAGGGCTGGAGAAAAAAAGAAGTCCATATGTACCATACCTTGATGGAGGGGCTGAAATGTCTCTTGTTGAGGACAGAGAAGAGCAGCCTCAGAGAAGAAGAGATCCTGCAACACAAAGACAGTTCATCAGCTTCAATAATCATAAAGAAGCACACATTTAATATGAACATGCTCTATTAAAGATTAATATCTGAAAAAGCTGTCAGTGGAATTTTACTGGTCAGCTAAGTTTTGATTTGTGAATATGAACATTATCATGGCGCTTTGTTAACGCGTTTCATTGTCTTCAAAACTGCTTATTTTGTCTTGACAACTTTTTTCATTTATTTGGAAAATCAATTAGCTTTTGGAGATAGGCAAACTGGCACATCTTATGAGATAAAGCATTTCAATTAAAAACCATAGATTAGATTAGCAGAATGCTTCCTGAGGCTGAAAAACTCCAGGAACCCATATCATGAATCAGCAGGAACATTTTTCCACTTACATAACATGATTTTTGGATATTGTTCACTAACAGTATGTAGGCATAGCTTTACGACGTACAGTAAGAGACCCATCAACTGTCCGACGACTTGACTGTTTTTTACTGCAGGTTTGATAAGCCCACTTTCACACCTGTAACCTGTTCTGACTTAGACATCAATCAGCTACCCACAACCCCTCGCCACAGACCCCCCACCTATACACAGGATCTGTGAAGAGGATGTGTCAGCTCTTTCACAGACAGAAGGCAAGGAAGGCACCAGGCTCTGACAGTGTATCACCCTCCTGAAAGTCTGTGCTGCTGACCAGCTGGTCTTCATCGTCACACAGATCTTCAACAGATTACTGGAGCTATGTGAAGTCCCCTCCTGCTTCAAATGTTACACAATCATCTTGGCCCCCGAGAAGCCCTCCATCACAGAATTAAATGAATACAGGCCCGTTGCACTTACATCTGTAGGCATGAAATCCCACAGGTACATCAGGTGTTAAGCCACCTGAAGGACATCACAGGACCCCTGCTGGACCCCCTGCATTTAGTCTACTGGGCAAACAGGTGAGTAGATGATGCAGTCAACATCTTACAACACTTCAACTCCCCAGGGACACACGCAAAGATCCTGTTTGTGGACTTCAGCTCGCAGTTCAACACCAACATCATCTCAGACATCCTTCACACCAAACCTACCCAGCTCATTATGCTCACTTCAAGCTGCAACCTCCTGGCCTGAAAAATGAAGCCAACGCAAAAGTGCCAAAAACTGCAGTTCCTCTAATGGCCACTTGAGGCTGGCTCCAAATGCGAGTGCCCAATTTAACTGCAGAAATAAACATATTTAAAGCCTGGTACAGCCTGGTTTAAATGTCATTAAGGCTTAATGTTATGCACAATTGAGTGATGCGTGGGTGCCGTCTTTTGACAAGTAACTACCTTAGCGACAATGTTGGTTAGGTAATGTAATCATGATGTAACACCAGATTCATAGACTGTAGATGTAGCCATAGCTGTCCTTATTTCAGTGTGTTTTCAGTTCATGAGAGTTCATTTAAATACTTTGGTCACCTAAAAAAAGTCTCGTTCAGCACTTTGTAGCACTCAAAGGACCTGCTGGATGTCCAGTTTTTCCAGTTACTACATTTCTTTTAAAGGTTTAAAGCTTGTCTTTTGTTTTCAATAATTAGCATTAGCATTTTCACAGTTATCCATAGACCGTAAATAAACTGTGCCATGCAAGCTAGCAGCTAGCATTAGGGTTAGCTCCACCCTCTCCTCCAAATATGGTCACTTCTCATCACTTCTGGGCTCAAAAAAATCCAAGATGGCAACAGTCAAAATGTCAAACTCAAGGCCTCAAACCAGTGGGATCACAAACCAATTGATGATGACACGGTAGGTACATTCGTTGTTTTTTTAATACAGTCTATGGCCAGCCTCCACCTATCAGTGGATCACAAACTTCCTGACATTGGGCTCGAGTTTCCCGGCGCGGCGCAGGGTGGCGAACCCCACGCAGAGCTAGTTTCGAGCAGCGCAACCCGAGACTCGCTCAGTTTGGTAGTTTGGCAGACCGAGGTGCGCTGAGATGGGTGTGACGGCGCAGCAGGGGGAGGTGTCGACAGATCCAGCTTGGCGCAGTGACAGTTTCGTGCCAAAAGGCTTCGCCAAAGGTGTGCTAAAAGCTCGCCATCTGAAACCAGGTCTACTGTCAGCGCAGGGGGAGCGCAGCCGGTGTAAGCCGAAGTTTGGCTGACCGGCGGACAGTGCGCACACGTCACCAAAACCTCACAGGCAGGTTTCCAGAATATCAGGCACATTAATGATGCAATAAATAGCCACAAAACCACTATTCAATGCAACTATCTGCAATCAGCACATAAATGTATCTCTGTATCGACTGTCCCGTCACATCTGATGTCAGATCAAAGGGGATTGGCACCGTTTGGCACGTTTGGCACGCGTAATGGAAACCCAACCTGATTTGATTAACACAGCCTGCAAACTAATGAGTTCACATCCCTCTCAGCCAACCACAAACAGCCACAGCATCAGATAGGGAGTATATATTCAGGATCTGTCATCTTAGAAAAGTCAAAAGAAAAGAAACAGAGCGAGACTGCGAGAGAGAAAGAGAGAGAGCGTGCATGCACAAGAGAAACGCAACATTGATTTACAATTGTGGTGACCTCCTCCCAGGCTACCTTTGCATCATCAGCCTGTGGAGGTCTGCTCGCAGTTCCGTATATTCGGACACTGCGAGCTTGGACCTCCCGGACCAAAACATCAGTTTCCTCCTGGGAGGAGTTTGGCCATCTGACGCTGCTGCTCTCTTCTGCCATGGCGAATTGAGTAAACTCTCATTACGCCTTCGCGCGGCGCATTTAAGGGCGAGGAGAGGGGCTCATTTGATTGGTGTGATGTGTGTAAAACCCACTCCACACCTTCTCTCCTCCCTCTTTCCGACTTGCGCCAGTAGGAGGGAAGGGAAAGAGGAGTAGCTGCGCCAGGGCACACGGTGTGCCAAACTTACAAAATCCACCTGGCCACACCCAGTTGGCGAAGTGCAGGTGCGCTGCGCCCCCGCTGCGCCCGGTCTGCGAAACTAGAGCCCATTATGTTTAACTCGTTGAGCTTGTTTTTAAGCTGTGATGTCTACTTCCTGTGCAAGTAGAGTAACAAAAACCTGAGTCTAATTCCTTGTATAAGCACACACTTACTTGACCAATAAAGCTGATTCTGAAAAACAGGTAGTCCTCTGAGCTTTTGTTCTATCTTTGAAAATGTCTTCTAACCAGAGGTGATATTCAGAGATCAGAGTGCAGCACAAATAGACCTTTACTAAGAGAGGCTAATGTTTCCAGCAACAAATGCCTAAAGACGTTCAACGTGCTGAAGTGTTTTGTTTTTTTCCCCCAAATATGTATTACAGTGATTTATAAGAGCATTTTAGGGGCAAACGCACCCCAGACAGCACATATCAGACAGTAATTTTAGGATGCTGTTGCAGCCTGTCATTAAATATTATATGCGACATCCATTGCAGCCTGGTGTGACGCAAAACAGCAGACTATTTCTAGCGACAAGCGTCTATGCGACACGAGGGGAAATATCAAACTGATTATTTCCTGAGGAAGACTGTTCAGTTGAAAATGGTCATCCTCTGTTATTTATTAGCTATTCCCAGTCTATTCTGCAGTCTCTTTTCTGATCTGATCACACCTGGACGCTTTTGGTGATCAGTCTGATCTGCTGAAAACTGCAAGGATTTTTAAACCACATGCTGAAGTTGAAATGGCATCAATATAATCAAACTGAAGTTTGTTGTGCTGTATAACTTGATACAAACTGGTGGTTCAAATTAAACCCAACTTATATTCAAAATAACTGTTTTCTTACTTTAATGTTTTTTTCAACATGTACTATTATGAACTCCTCATGTTTAACAAGGTTACAGTAAGTCAGCCATTCAGTAGCCATATGAACTACACTACCTTTTTCTTGCAGTGTGTTTTAAATAAGAGAATAGCAGAGAAATAATACTGCAGCATCGTGAAGGCTTTTCATTTGAGTGAAGCAAAGTTATTAAGAAGAGGTCAGGGCCCAGTCGCCTGTCATTTCTCTTTTCTTTTTCCACATGGTGAGCATCAGTGATGATATCTGGATGGTTATTGGATGTGTGCCACAGAGCTAAGACTGTGACCTCAACTGACCTCAACCCGACCTCTGCTTGATTAGAGAAGCTGGGCCTCCATGGGGGTTTTCAAAGCTCTGATGCAGGCTAAACGTCTGACCTCATACACTCTGAGCAACATTTTGGGCTTTGCCACTGGGTTCATCTTTCACTAGCCAGAGGTCACCTGTGGTGTGTACATGCTGCAGTAAGTTCAGTATTTGCACACGAGAAAATAGGTTCACATACCTACATCATAACATTTTTCGACGAGTTTACTTTCATATACGTTAAAAGGTACAACTGTACATGCAATGAAATGCATCTGCCCTGGCTCTCTGATCTTAAAACTAAAATAAAACTTGCAAAACAAACAAACACTTGAATACTTGAAACATTTCAAAGTGCTTGCTGTATGTACTACAACACTGTCAGTTATTCAAAATTATTGTAACTGTATGTCTTTGAATAATTGTGTCTGCATGTGTGTGCATAATTTACATTTCAATACTATTACCCTTCTTTTACATGTGAAGGGCTCCTAGAAACCCAATGAAATATGAAATAGCCTATCTGCTGGGACACAAAGTAATGCCTGAAGCATAATTGGCAGCCTGCAGCCATGATCGAATGTGTCCGTGGTATTCATGAGACTGGAGCAGTAATGAGGCCTTTTTTCCTCGAGTGATATGAAAAACAGCGTAAACAAGACCAAGATGAACATCTTCGGGGTAAAGATTTTCTTAGCTCTAGGTCTAAAACACTCCACGGCATAGATTTACATGACCACTAGAGGCACTGTGAAAGGTTTGCTGAGCAGATCACCAAACAGTTTGAATCTTGTTCTACCAGCATGCACATGAAGAAGGGGATGACACAATAACTATTTCAACTGACTGCAAAGGGCTGTAACAGCTAGGGGCTGTGATGCACCTAAATGTAGCAATGGTACAAAACAAGTGAAGAACAGGACAGCAAGGCGATGTTAACAAGCCAGGATTGAATTGCTCCGACTATTTGTAAATCCATTACTGAGTCTGTGTATAAAGTCCTTCCTGAAGTCTTTGTAACTCCTAGCTAGTTTCAGACAAGTCATTAACTAAATTACATTGAATCCTTAGGGGATGTCTTAAGTCGTAAAGACTTCAATAATGTGTCATTTGGTTGCCAGGAGAACAGTGTCCAGACAAAAGTGATAAACAACGTAAACAAGAAATCACTGGAGCATCAAGAGATCTAACTTAACTTCCAAAAATAACAGGAGGAGGCTGAGTGTTTGTATTCCTAATCCTTCGTAAATGTAAAGTTGGTAGTTAGGTCAAACACTTTAAATTGGGAGGGAAATAGAAGATTAGGTGATTAACTGATGAGTCAATCAAAAGAAAAGGAAGCGCCAAATATTTTATTATTTATTGACTGATTCTGTGATTAAATATTTGCTGGTTATACCTTCTTCACCTGTTCAGAACCCAATCATGTTCCATACACAAATAAATATTGTAATGGTGAATTCCTACACTAAATGCACTCATGCAGAAACCACTTAATTGTAAAGATCCCAATAAATGGTTTAAATATAAGATTATAAACATGCGATAACTTAATTTTCAACAAATCATTGAGTCATATCAATAAATAAAGTCATGTTTCAAAACACACTACATGTATTTTTTGTACTGTATTTATCATCGCGTCTCAAAATATCCTAAATTTCTGAAGTATCTCCAGAAAACAGTGTGTTGAAAACCTCCTGAGATTAATATTCTGTGGACATAATCAATAGGATGCATTATAGGCTGATTGTATCATCAGAAACTCAACTCAAATCATAACAGTATTTCCCTATTCATTCTCTGGTGACACTCAGATCCATGGTCAGATATTTAAAAAAAAATCTCAAGTAAAAGCTATAAATCTTTTACATGACTTTTGACATGTATATGTTACATAACATCTCATGTTTACTTTAAACACAGTTTAAACACAAATCATGTACTTTAACAGTATGATTAATACATTAAAATGTGCACTTCCTCCTCCTCATGGTCGGCTATGCTTGTCAAAAATGAGGCGTGGCTTTACTGCAGTCCACTTCAGATGATGTGTAACACTGTGATTGGCTTATAAGCATCCCATCAAATAAGTCTGTGCATTTGGGTGAAGTCAACTGACAATAATCTAGACATCCTAGATCTCTGGGATGGCAGTACACCTGGTAATCCCAAGTTAGTTTCCATCTGATCCAGCTGGTACACAGTGCAGAGCGGCAAAGGCTAACGTTAGCTAACCAGTGAAGATTTCTGCATTTCAATGTGGCTAGCTGGCTATCTGTCAGCAAAGCCAACAGAAAATAAAATAAAAGGCGAGACATTTACATCATAAAACATTAACATTTCACCACCCCTTAAAGGATAAGACTTTGAAATGTGGTGCTAAAGCTCACACTGAATCAACATAGTGCTGGACTAATTGGAAAGGCTCTTGTATTTCACATCATTTTGCATTTGTAAAAATGAACTGGTAAGTTGCCAGTTAATGTTTAGGCAACTATTGGCTACTGAAAGCAAAATTAACTGAAACTGAAATCCATAGTTTTAATTCAGTAATTTAACGTATATCTGCACTGGCCTAAGTAAACTGTTAGATTTCAATAAGGCTAAGTTTGAACTTTATAACATTTGAGATAAAGACTTTGCAAATGTTTTACAAAGTAGGAAAAGCTTTTATGTGTTTGTTGGGCTTTGAGGACACATACAATATGTTTTAATGAACTGAATAAAAACAAAGCTGTGTCTTTTTACTCCACATGGCACCTTTAACTCTACCGCAATACCCAGAAGAAAGGTAAATTCAAAATAAGATCTCATCTGGGCCCAGCCTGTTACTCCCAGACATAACTGAGCTTAATTTAACATCAGTATGAGATTTTGATTATCTTCTCACTTCTTAAATACATTTCCTGAGCAATAGCCTTCCTCTTGTCTCAGCCCGATCCTAATTTAAGATCTTAAAATGCTCTTTTCCCACTCTGACTGCAGTAATCTTTATTTGTCTGAAATAATCAGCTCTTGAGGTAAAATTAAGTTCCAAAAGAAACCTTGATTGGCTTATAAACATGCCTGCACATCTTCAGAAATGTGTGTCAGTGATTAAATTCAAGTCTAAAGTTGACTTCAAGTTCAGATCCCTCTGAGAAGCCCATGAGCGCAGCAAAACAACTCCTGCTGATTTATTCTTTTGCTCCATTTTCCTCCCAAGGGAGAGTTTAGGAGAAACAGATCAGAATTAATCTCCAAATAAGATGATTTATTTCTGATGAGACAAAGGAAAAACTGTTGAGAGCAGCAAATTTTTCCTCTGGGTGTGCTGCAATATGAGTCTTTGAAAGTACCCTGGCATATACTAAGGTCAATAATTCTGTCAATATTGCATCGATCCTTAAAAGTGCACATAGCTATTTGTTTTCTGAATTTTGGTTCCTCGCCAACTGCTGGAGTTTTTCGGGTCATCTGAGGAGAAAAAAAAATGTCTACTGACTGAGCAGCAATTAGTGACTAGCGTAGATCCTCACAGCAGAGTTTGACCGTGGGCCTGTTTTGCCCATGTACAAGCTAAACCTTTCACTGTGGCTCATGCTGTTATGGTTTCTCAGGGCATGACTTGCACAAACAGTAACAGTAAGTGCTAACCGGGAGGCCTGAATGCAGCAGGGGCTTACTGAGGCAACATTAGCCTGGTGCATTAGCCTAGCTCTCCCGTGACACACTTTCTGCTGTGTGAGGCAGCCACTCTGAGCCAGATCTAACCGTTTCACTACAGGCCCCACAGCCTCGCTGCTGCTCGTCAGCCACTCGTCTCTGTCATCTCCCATTCATCTCTCCTTTCTCTTTCTGTTAGCCCGCCGACGTCTTTGTTTCGCCACTCTGTCTAATTGCTTTCTCATAAACCCTGTGCACCCATCTCTTTTTATCCATCTGATTTTTCTCTCTCCTTCCATCTCTCTGCTAACACTCACAGTTGATCACTTGCAATCCCGCTTTGATCTGACTGACCAAGCCGCTTTGTGAATCAACAAAAACACCCTCCGCTCCTTAATCCTTTTCTGTTTCACACTCAAAGTACAAAAGGCACGGAGCAAACTGTGACTACTCCACTGAGAGATCGATACGAAGAAGTCTATTTTCAGATAAACAAACATGACATCATATTCCTCTTTCTTCCTCGCTCGCACTCTCTTACAGTATGTGCTCTCAGACACAAATGTGCACACATATCTGCACATTTCTATTTCCCATCAGGGACCTTAATAAACAGACTCAGGCAGTGCATCAAGGGAGTAGTGCCCCAATAATCCACTTTGGATTTGGAAGATTTACCCACTTTCCCTTCTCCTCTCCCATCAGTGGCAGGAGTATAGCCTCAGCAGGGGTGCTCAAAGGTAACCAGTCGCCCAGAGTCTGGATGGTGGGTCATGGCTAGGTGAAGCCTCTGATAAAACCGCGCAGGCATCAGATGTGATACATGAGGACAGTCACCTTCCAAAGTGTTTTGGAAAGCACTGTGGGAGAAGCTCGGGGGTGAACTCTTTGTGTCAGAGTGTGATTAAATTAGAGGATGGTTGAGAGGGCAGTGGCAAGGACTTGGTCGATATTTCATATCGCCCTATGGATATTTTATCAGCTTCTCTATTTACAGAAGTCGTGAGAGCTACTCAACAGACATTTTGAAATCATTGAATGCAGTAATACAGGATGCTCTGTATTCCCACTGGATCACCGCCTTATAATTACACATCAGCAAAACATATTGCCTGAAAACAATAACACTCATTCTGCTCTGGGGGACATGAACCATGGATCATAGGTCACTCAGCGTTTCCTCATCCTTTTTGTTGTTACAGCCCATAGTCATCTCTATTGCTGTCAGATATCTCACTGGTCATTATTACAGCGTAACCGAAGCTGACTCCAGGGGGAATACTGCGAGAGACTCACTGCAGTTTAGCTTTGCTCCGCGAGTGCTACTTTCTCGCTCTACTTCATGCTCCACTTCTTGTCCCCTATAAGTTACCTCTGGCATACTTAACTTCTTTAACTAGTCCATCATTGCTGACAAATGTTCATGCCATAAAGAGAGTAATATGCAAAAAAGTTATGGTGAGTCATCCGAAAAATTGAACCTAGACCAGTTTTCAAATGACACAATAACAGAGAGAGAGGATAATGTATTGTAGATGGATTCTAGAGGATAAAACATCATACTGGACCAGGACTAAGCACCGGACCTGGGGGGACAGAGCCTTCTTCATAGCCACCACCTCCCTCTGGCACTGTCCCCAAACAGATTTGAGACTGCACCGACCTTTCCTAGTTCACATCACTCATCAAAACTCATCTTTTCAAAATGTCTTTTAATGTGTGAATAATGTTGTGTGCATTTTAGTGTATTCTGATTGGACAGATTGGTCCGTCCACTGCTAACGTTCAGACTGAAATATCTCAACAACTATTTGATGGGTTGCGATGGAATTTAGCACCGACATTCATAGCTCCCAGACAGAGTCCTAATAACTTTGGTGACCCATACCTTTTTCTCTACTGCTACTATGAGGATGGCATTTCTGGTTTTGGGTTAAGTATCTCAGCTTATTCATGTCACAATCAGGATGAACTGCAGTCATTAAAAATTTATCCAATACTTTGGGTTATGACCAAAAAAACTGCGAAAGTATTGACATTCTCATCATCCTCACCTCTGCTTTAGAGCTAGCAAATTTTAGCATGCAAAAACTGAACTGAAATGATAAACACAGTACATCCATTACAGCTGCAAAACATCCAAATGTTAGCAGAATAATTTTGAGCATGTTAGCATGTGGACTGTTGGAACCTTATCTAAACATGAGGTGAATCTATGTGTACACGTGCAGCTCTGGCATTAAATACAAGGTAGAGCACTCATCTAGGAAGTCCATATAGCTAAGCTCTAGCTGATTGAAGTCAGATGTGCGCGGGACCAGAGGCAGAACGTTTCTGACCATGATTTGTCATGTCATGTCAGTGTGCCAAGTTGGCGTCGAGGCTGAATTTGCTGAGTGGAATAATGGTTTGAATATGGAAATGCTGTTACCTATCTATGTTATAGTGAGCATGTGTATGTGACACTGAATAAATGGATCGCTGAATCCAACAAACATGCCCCCAGAACAAGTTCACTCATTCACCCCTTCATTGGACATATTGTTTAGTTAAAAGTCACTTTATTGATATAGGACTTCACTGCTGCGCCTCAGTGCAGCCTCACAGATCTGCTAGCGTGGCTGTAGATTCTTGTTTTAAAATATATCACCGTGCCATCAATTATTTTGACCTACTGCACCCGTGCAGTTAAATAATGATTCATTACATGTAATTAAAACTTTATTAAAAATTATAATATGAAATTCAAATGTATCAGGCTCATAATATACGATCGGCAGCTGCAGAGATTAGCTTAGGGTCAACTACCTCTGATGCAGTCTATTATATCGAGGCCTCAATCTGTGATTTATGCGTAAACCTTCGAGGAAATTACAGCCTTTAACCTCATAGCCTCGTGTTTTATGGGCCCAGTGGCCAGTAAAAGATTTAATTTCTAATTAATGCAACCATCTTATTAGCTAGTGAACTATCACTCACTACAGTTATTGCTTTGACATTACGCCCATAAACAACCTCAACGTATCGACCATCGCTGTGGGTGCAGCGTCTCTACTCTGATTGCCCCCGGGAACCTCCTTGCTATGGTAACGACCCCTAATGACCACCATTGTGGCAACAGCTGTAGTCGTAGCAACAGTTGGCTGGTGTAGCTCGTTCACACTGAGACAAAAGGACAAGTGGATGAAGAGAGGGCGGGAGGTTCTGTCATCGGCAGTCAGACAGGATATGCATGTGTCTGGTGAACCTCTTCCATCTATCCATCTATTTAACCACCCTATTTTTTTTTGTCCATCCGCGGGTCCATCTGTCTCTTGCCCACTTCCCCTTCTGTATTCTCATCTGTGCCTGCATGTTACTGCCTCGTTTTCAATAGATAATTAAGTGCTTAATGTTCTCCTCAAGCAAATGGATTTTCAGAGTCATAAACGCACAGATCGTTGCTATCGTGACAATTATTTCCCTCTTTCTCTTGCTCTGTCCGTCTCAAGATTTACTCTCCAGTTCATCATGCAACACTGATATGGCTACATTAACAATCCTGACAAATCCAGCAGCCATCCATCAGAAAAAAAACAAAGCACGAGAATTATGTTTTCACCAATTCCCCCCTCTAACAACCCATTTTTCACTCACCCACCCTGGCGTTTCTTCCATTCTCCCTTTTACCCTTTATTCATTCCTTTGTAATGCACACTGTCATTTTCTTCTCATATCCATTCACCAGGCACCGTTTCTACCTCTCCACCCCTCACACTATCATTTACTCTCCCATATCATACCCACTCTGTCTCACCTATCAATCTCCATCTCTAACCTTCTCCCTTCCTTTCTGTCTCTCCATCAGCACCTCCCCCTGGGCTCTGAACGGCCTGTGTACCCCCATGAGCGGGAGCGCTGGGAGAGCATGAAATATTGATGTCCCCAGGCGAAGGCCACCCCCAGCACACTCTGCAGGGGATACGGGCCAGGACGCAGTCAGGTAGAGTCAGAGTGGGTGAACTTTAGCAAGGATCCGGGTATGCTACGGCAGATGGACGAGAGGTGGAGTGAGGAAAATGAGGAGAGATGATGGAGTGTGTGTGTGTGTGTGTGTGTGTGTGTGTGTGTGTGTAAAAACCATGTTATCCCAGCTGCCAGCTGGCTTCTTCAAATGCATCCGGTGATTTGCTTCCAGGTGATCTCAAGCTTCATCTCAGGCAGTGCTTGCATGGATGGAGTAAGTGGACTCCTGAACTGGACTTCACGATACAGCATTCACCGAACATGCTCCTCTAAGATTAGCCTCCACATGAGAGTGAGATTTGCTTCGAGCTGCTTGTTTATGCACCCCTCCCCCTCTTCTGCTCTTCTTTTCTGTTGTTTCCCACCTATCTTCTTACACCTCTCTTGGCATTTCTCTCCCCCACAACCAAACCACCAAAACCCTTCCCTTCTCATTTTCTGCTCGTTCGTCGCACTCTAGAGATGAAACGATTATTAGTTTCACAATAAACCTGACAGTTAGTATTTAAAGTTAATCAGCTGTGGGCTCAAGATCAGACAGAAGAAATATCCAATTAAAAGATGGGTGAGTAGCCTAATTGCTATCTTCCTACATTTGTAGCATTACTTTTAAAACAGAAAACACATTTTTTATCGAGATATTTACTTACAATGACTATATATATATAGAAATATATATATATATAGATATATAGAAATAAGACATCTGAGAAAAGTTCAACTCAAAAAAGCAGCACAGTCAGTAAGGAAACCTCTTTCGTCATCTTCAAATCCAAAATGTTGCCATGTTGGTGCATTTTCGTTCGTCAACCCAAAAAACACTTGAACTTTCTGGTAAACAAACCCAACATGTGCTGCTCTGCCCCCTCCCCCCTCTAATTGCTACTGAAACTGAATCTCCTTCATGGCTCGTCCGACACTATGGCTCCATTAGTCTGTTTATAAACATACTAATATTTTAATTACGTTGTCATAATGCTGCTTATTAATGCTATACAAGTTGGATTTAGCACCGCATCGCCATCAGCACAGGTTACCACTGTAGGCTACTTAATAATTGACCAGAACGTCTTATTATGACAAATACCGGTTAAGCCTGTTTGCATTAAATCAAACCATCTCTACTATCTGTAATATTAATGCACATTTAAGGTTTTCACATGTCCACGCAAACAGAAAGTGTATTTCTTTGTGTTTTTCTTTCTAAAACTTTAAAGATTTCAGTGTGTGTATTTTAACAACACCATGATAAAACTGATAACCATGATGATTTCAGTCGCTATAATCGTGATGTGAAATTTTCATACAGTTTCATTGCTATCACACTCCTTATCTTCAAATTTTACATTCTTCTCTAGATGATATTCTTCTTTCTCGTTCCTCACTGGGTGACTTTCTCTATCTGGTGAAGGTGACCTTGCCAAAGAGACCCAGAAAAATCGCCATGGAGACAACATCCAGCTAGGTGATGCTTATGTGGAGCGAGGGGAAGGGGAGAAAGGGGGTGCAAAGAAAGAGAGTAGGAAAGAAAACGCAATGGTGTGAAGGCAGCTTCTCCACAGAGCTTATTTTCTGCAGCTCCTGATTCATGGTCCCATCACTCTGGTTTAGATTACTATAATATTGCCTCCCTCTATATTTCTCTGTCTCTCTGTCTCTTTGTCTGTTTGTTCCTTGAACCTTGGGCAAACATAAAAGACTGCCCTGTTTAAAAAAAGAATTAAATTAAATCAAATGTGAAGCCATGTGTCACGACTTTATTTTTCTAACCTCCCCTTTTCTTCTATCAGAGGATCTGTGACTGTAATTTGCACAGTGAAATACGCCCCCTCCTAATCTATGGGAAGTGCTGACTTGGTGAAAGCATAAATCTGTTCACCCTACAATGTAAAATTAAGCTTTCTTGAACACTGGCAGCATGCAGATCATTTCAAAACAACCCTGCAGTGTCAGGATGTGCATCAAACAGTAGTCCATTTCGCTGAATCTGCTAAAAGCACAATCACAGGATAAAATATTTCAGTTCTACATGTCAGCTGTAATCAAGATAAAACAACAAGTTCAATACATCCTCTTTGATCTTCATGCACTCTGCACAGTCAGACTGTCTTTTTAAACCTTGGTTCATAGTGAAGAAAACATAGTTTCAACCTCCTTAAGCGCAGGGAGATGCTGTTGCAGGCTTGATCAAAAATTGATGAAGTGAGAAAAGCTAAAAGTGCAGATGCTGCTGCAGCTATGTGCTATTTTTTTAGGCAGCTTTTGCTGCTTGCACATCTACTGTAGGTACAGTTAGTTAGTTTAATATTCTTTTGGTAAAATTGAACACAATTTTAGAGATGGTTACTGGTTTCCCATATGAGGAATAAATACTTAATCAGACTCGGTTGATCTTAGCAGCATTTCTCAGTTGTTTATTCCTACAATATCCACATACTGTATGGCAAGTACACCTGTTAACATCTAGGCAGACGCAAACCTTGGTTAGAGTCAGAGAAAGAGCTTAATCAACTTTAAAAAAGGCTAATGCTCACCCTTGATATGAAACACGACACATAACCTGTCCTTCACGGTCAAAGACTAAGTCCTTATATGCCCACCTACCTGCCTATCTACATGATTTGCATCCTACTTCCTGCACTGGCACTGAATGCTGGCATTGGATGTAAATTGTGTAATTCACAATCATCACTTTGGCATTATTCCTGCAGGACACCGGGCTGGTGATTCATTGCCTTCTTGTCTTTAATCTAAAACACAGCAGGTCAAATAAATTTGATCAGGCACTGGTTATTATGAGTTCATAATTCAGCTGTCTGAGGTGTCAGAGAACCTTAAGACACAGAGAGAGAGGAAATATTCATTGCTGTTCTCGTATTGCATTCCCCAGGTGACAATATTGTCCTGTGCTTTCAAGTAATAGAGAGTAATAGAGATATTAATGGAAAGACGGCTGAAACATTCAGTAACAGGAAGTCATTTAGATCAGCAGAAAAAGAAAACATGGTTGCTTCAGTAGCAAATTCTCTGGCCCTCAGTTGTTGTGTAGGGGAGATGCAATCAGGCCTGCAATGTGTCACTCACGCAGCCATAGGCAGAGTAGGTCATATCTGCCTGTCAAAATTAGGGCATTGACTCTAAATGTAAATGCAGATGTGTAACATCTCAGCATTAAAACTTCAGTTGTTATTTGTCGCATTTTTATCTCGAATTCAAAAGGACCACAGAGACGGTTTGATCTGCGTCAACTGCAGCGAGCCTCAGAGTTTGTGTCAGCTTTAGCACACTCTGAAGTGCATACATCTGGATCTTGTGCGAACCACTGCAGTGTATAATTTACCATGGATGGGACCACACTAACTGTCCAACAACAGATTGGATGTGAAACCAGCTTTCTGTATTTTATTCATAGTGGTGGTTGGGAAGCAAAAACAACTTTAACTCTCTGCGGTAGCCTGCACACATCATGTCAAAACATACTCGCTGGTAGGAGATGAAGGAGGAACAAAAAAAACAAGAACAGATGTAAAAGCAAAGAAAAAAAAAAGTCATGTTAAATTCATTTTAAATAAACTATTAAAGACCTCCTGTGGCTGTCTCTTTCATTAATTCCCTCAGGTACAGAAAAACTTGTATGCAAGCTGCTGCATTTCAGTGCAGAACGTGCACCAGAAGAAAGAGTGTTTGCCTTAAATTTATAGTGGATCTGCTTAATTTTCAAACAAAAACAAAATCACACCATGCAAAGTTTCTACCAGCTTGTTGACAGAGGTGGAAAGGAGTGCGATGTTTAATATAACAGCGCTGTAAGTTAACTTGTTTGGCACGTAGCACTGGTGCTACAGAGGTTGCAAGTTTTGTAGCACAGGCCAAAAACATTGTAGCATGAGTATAAAAGTATCATGTAAGGTAATTCTGTGTTGGGAAGAGTCATTGTCCATGACCTCTCAAAATAATATAGCACTGAAAAGATGCAGACATAGTATTAAATATCTTCATTATTTATTATTATTATTTATGCATCTTGCATGGATGTGGGAAGATGGGGTGCTCTGGTGGTTGCAGAACCTCCTACAACTAGGTATTACAAAAACATCAATTTATAAAAGAGATGTTTAAATTTAGTGTTAAAACTATATTCCCCTTTCTTACTGGAATACAGAGAATATGTGTAGTTTTATATGCGTGAAGAATGAGAGAAAGAAAGACACTTTGATTATGGCACTCAGTGTTACTCTACAGTTTTTCTGTAGATGTATGAACTACACTGCAGACTGGATTCTCTTAACAGTGACAGAGTAACACTGACTCATATGTTCAGGTCCAGTGTGGGTCGAAATGTCTACTGCCACTGCGTTGCATTTTTATACACTCATGTTGCCCTCATACAGACTACAACTACCAAGCAGAATAGCGATGTGCTATGGATTCACATGATGCACAATCAAGCACACAAACCCTCATGTCAAACAAACAAGCGTCTCTGTCTCAAACAAAAAAAGTGCAAAGCTGTATTGCACTGGTGCTGCAATGTTAATTTCATTCATCGCACACACACTGATTTTTTGCAATATAGAGACAATCAATCAAATATTTCTAACCAAATACCTCAATGTCAATATTGTGATGATACTGTAGGGTTGACTATAGCTGCCTTCATACAATGAGATTTTTGATCAATAACACAATAGTAATTTGGATATAATGACTAAGTGGGTAAAGGCAAATAATAGAACAGCCAGAACAGTCTGGTAAGTTCAGAAAATTTCATCACTTTGCTGTAACGCAACCTTTAAAACCAGGAAAAGACAGCACTTGAGATATTACAATATCCAAACTCTAAGATGATATTTAGTCTCATATCACGATATCGATTCGATACTATTGATACATTGCAGCCCTAATAGCAACATATATCTCACTGTAAAGCCCTGATTAGATAAGGTACAACATGTTGCTACCATTGTTCTATGTACAAAATTTAGATATTTGGCTCCTTGAATGGGAGAAAAACAAGCTGTGAAATAGTGTGAAATACCTCCACACAGCAGATTCTCTCCTTCGCTCCATGACGTATGACATAGCTCGCGTCACAATAGATTTAAAGGGAAAGGATCGCCTCAGGTATAGGTTGCATTTTCCGATACCCAGTCCATCTGTTTTGATGATATTGGGGCCGATATTCGATCCAGATATCGGATCGGTGCATCTGTACACCCAATGAATGTAAGTCCAATATTTACTACTCTTGTAGCTAGGGCTGCAGTCTAGTCGACTAGTTGATTATTTGGTCGCTATGCTCTCATCTGACCAAACTGTCATTGGTCGAATAATCGCCGTGTTACTTTCATAAGGAGAAAAGTGCTACATCAATAGCTTTCCAGGATTAATCCATTATTTCCTGCGGCAGGGGGACAGACTAAGTTACCTGTGAGAATGGGGGTGTTTTCAAAACACCCCCGTTGTTGACAGAAAGTCGAACTCGCCCATCCTCACGCTCAGCATCGTGGTGACGCAGACCTCCTGTCTGTTTGTGTAAGCTGAAACCATTTCCCTCAGTGGAAACGAAGCTTGTATTTACTTGTATTTCACAGATAAGAAACAATAAATTGTGAAGACAGTAAAGCCTCCACTAAAATAGCATTTTACGTCTTGTGTGTTATTTATCCTGGCTTCATATGAGCAGAGGAAATCTCCGCTCCTCGCTAGGCTAATGTATACCATGTAAAATGCCATAGGCTGGCGCTAATAACATTAGCATGTTGTATTTGCTTGGAAAACGTGTTTAGTATAAGACAGTTGTTTTGTCGGTGAATGTTGTGAGTTATAATGGAGCTATATTATGTACTGTTACCTTTGTTACATGCTGCTGTTGTCCCTGGCTTTATATGAGAAGAGGAAAAGATCGCTAGACGCTAGGGTAATTTATACAATGTAAAATGCCATAGACTTGTGCTAATAACATTAGCATGTTGTATTGGTGGGGAAATGTGTCCAGATAAAGTGTTTGTCTGTCTGTTCTGTGATTTATAGCAAAGCCAATTTGTGTACTTGCGTTTGAAATCATCTCTATTAAGCCATATTTAATGTGTGTTTTAAATCAACTATAAAAATAAAATTTGATTTGAACTAAACTTTACAGCACTTAACACAGTCCTCCACCGCCAACTGTGTTTTGGAGGTGTAACTGCAGAGTGACACAGACACACCACCGCAGAAGTAAAAATAACGTGCAGATTTTTTTTCTTCCCACGACTAATTAATTAGTTGAAGATCATGTGCGACTTTAGTCGACCAGGATTTTCTTTGGTTGACTACAGCCCTACTTGTAGCTCTGTTTTGGTCTCCACCAACTCCTGAGGCAAATATTTGGTTATTTTGCAGCTTAATGCTTCAGTCTGTTCACCAGCTAGTCGCTAACTTTGCCTGTTGTTTGGTGCAAACAGTCAGGTTTCAGGCTGTACAACAAAATTAGCTGATAGATGCTAAAACACTACATAGAGCTGAGGGGAAATGGACAGCTGAGTGATGACTCTCTTTTGGTTTGTCATTGTAAGTGACCCCTGTCACATTACACACAATAATTTGATCCAAAGTCAACTTAAAAATATTGATTGGTGCAGCTTTAAATGATAAAACATACAGCTGAGTATATTGCTGTCTGGATGGCTGATTACTGGGTTTATCGTTTACCAGTATGAATTTGCAGTACAAAATAAAAATGGTCATCTAATCTTAGGCAGCTTGGCAGACAGCGAGAGGCTTTGTATGCCACAAATAACTTATTGCGCGAGTTTGTGTGCATGCACGTGTGTGCCCAGCGAACGTGTACGAGGGCTTACTTGTGTCTGCGTGAGCACATGTACATTCTCAGAAATGTCTGGTCTGTGCCAGCGCTGAGTGAGAGCAGTGTGGCTGAGGCAAACAGTGTAAGCAGCTAACTGTGGGTGACTAGATGGATGAGAGCAACTCTGTATCTCTGCTCCATCCTTGATAAAGAGCATTAGAGTGGACCTGACACGGAGAAAGTCAGAAAGGGAGACACAGAGAGTTAAAGGCAGTGAAGAAGAGGTAAGAGGGGAGAGTGAACAATGCAATTAGAGGTGGTTTGAGAGGCTGAGAAACAGAGCAGTGAAGTTTGGGCATGAGGACATGGGAGTTTGCGGCAGGTGTTGCCTCTTGGCCAGAGGAATCTCTTCACTTAACTTAAAGTGAGCTTTAAGAAATCACACTACCAGAGGGATGAGCTTACATGCTAACAATTAAGCTGCACTTATACTAGCACACACAGACACAGACACAGACACACACACACATACACATACACACACATACACACACACACACACGTTATCAAGGCCCTGACAGCACTATTAGCAATGCAATCTCCTCACAATCCAGTTATTAGAGTAAAATCCTAACAACTTGCAATTCAATTTTCTGAGTCTGAGTTCACAACAGAGTGACTAATGTGATTGTGCTGCGTTGTTGACCCCTGGATACTGTGTGCGCTGTAAGGATTTGTTTACCATGAAGGTTGTTTGAACGGCACGAAATAAGCTTAAAACAAATATGAGTAATTAAAAATGAATCATCAGCAGAGACAGGCAAGATTCATTCAAACATTTTAATTAGAGACATAATAAATGGCAAATAAAGCAACCACTAAAATAGGCAGAAAACTACAGTGTTTAAAAAAACTGCTGATATCAAGCTGGTCCTTTTACACAACTCAGGCATACTATAAATTCACTCCCTATTACTGTGTGTACCACTCTGTAAATTTGGATGTACTTAACATTCAGACCATTAAAGGGATGCTTTGCTGATTTTTAACCAGTTTTGTAACACAACAAGCATGTGTAAATAAACTATGGCAACCTTCCCTCAAGCTTACCAGTGTCCAGATCACCCTGCTCAAATCGCATCATCATCCAATGAATTTTCACTGGCTCTGGAGCTGCTGTCTAAACTACAGATCATACTTATGCATTGTCAAATGCCCATCAACATGATGACAGAGTATAAAAATGGACTGAGAATGAGAGAACCCACCCCAAATAAGACCAAACTCCGATCATACTGTGAAACTCGGCAGTGCTGATCGAATATGAACCAACACTCTGTTTCTGCTTTGCTTATTTCTCAGCTAAAATGTCTTCAGAAACATATTTTAGTGCACTGAACGAGAAATGGGCATCAAACAGCACAATTAAGCAGTGCTGATAAAATATTAACCAATATTCTGTTTCTGCATTGCATATTTCTCATCAAAAATTATTTAGAAACATCTGTAATTTGACATAACTTGTTACTACCTGGCTGCCATATTGTTTCCTGTGTCAAAACGGGCAAGCTTGCATTACATCACCCACCAGAACGAGCGCTTATTGGTCTTGTGCCGTACAGTGAGTTCTGGTAGATGTAGGTTTTTAACCTCTTGAGCAAAAGCAAATACCACAGCCCTTTTCCTATGTTTTCCCTGATCATATAGCACCAGTTTCAAAAGTCTTTCCACTGACCAAACAAGCCAGTTTTATGCAAAGACCATCTCCCCAGCAGGGAAATACTTCTTTAGTAATAAAAATAGTGATGAAAATGAAAAAAAAAACAAAAACAAACATGTTGTACACCGACAATCATCCACACACAAACCTTGCCAAACCTTGTTTTGAGTTGTTTAGACTTAAGGCACATGAATATTTTGCCAGGTTTATTGTGGAGGTGTAAACTAAGCAAACACAGAGCAAAGTAAATTAGCATGAAAAGCACAAAACTGGGCCTGGGGCACACAAAATTATAATTACATGGAATTAGCTCCACCGACTCTTACTGTTGGAGAAAGATAACCTCGGGATACTGAGAATTCCATGTGTACCTGCAAATGCTTCAGCATGCAAAGTCCCATCTCAGCAATCCACCTCAGCCTCCTGTCACTTCATATTCCTGCTTTGTAAAGTCATGTGGTGTGATTACAGCTGACAAGGAGGTAATACTTCATTATGCTACAGAGTTGCTGTGAAAATGAAACAGAAACTGCTCAGAGGATGATGTGAATATATATTACATTAATACTTAATCTTCACATACTATGTGGTGTGATGTCCTGTATGTGACCCTAATTCCACATCCTCATTATTCACACATAACATTGCTCATTATTATTTGTTCCACATTTAGATGTCAGCAGTCCTCCACAGATACACAATATACGTCACCATATATAGTCAGCACTAATTTACTAATTTAATTTGACTCACAAGTGTACAGTAGTAACAGGCTATCCTAATGAGCCTCAGTGTGACCTCTCACTGACCCCTGTGCTCGGATAAGTTTATGGTCAGCCTGAATACCGTTTTGGCTCGCAAGGGCTACAGCTGGTGTGCTGCATTAGCACACTTATGAGTAGACAAAGGAGGGTGGGTGAGGTCAGGCTCATCAGACAAATGGATTTTTTGGAATTTGTGAAGTACACTATAAAAGCATCCGAATAAAAACCACCTTTGCTATTTTTAGCCCCTTCAAAAACGTGACGTGTTTGACATTTCAAATGTTTCAGTGAAAGAGATCATAGAAACAGCGACACAATAGTCTGGTATTTATCCAGCAAAGGATAGAGCCCTCTCAGAGTACAATAACAGTAGAACAATCACACACTTTTATCTGTCACACTCAGACCTAGCAGCAAAGCACTTTGCACATTCATGGTTACTGTGGCTGAGATGCTTTTGTCACTGAGACACTCAGTCAACACTCAAGTCTCACAGGTATTTTTTGAAAGGCCAGTAGATGAACAGATCTGATATTGTGGGAATGCTGCATGTGGATTGGATTTAAGCTTGAAATTTAAACAGCTTCTTTCTTCTAAAATATTACAAAAACAACAACGACAACGTCAAAAAACCCTGTGGTATAAACCGACTGAAATGTGAAGTAACAGTCCATGTGCCAAGTGTAACTTATGCAAATGTTCCGACAATTAGACAATTGACAATTATTCATCAGGAAGCATCTGTGTCTGTGCATGTGCACGAATTCAAATGAGCCATTATTCTGTCAAAGGTATACTTCCTGCAAAAGTAATCCTTCCCAATCACGACCTAGAAATGGGTGGCAGTTTATTCATCAGCAGAGACTCTGCCTGTATTTGCTTCTTATTTTGCAATGTTCAGGATGTTCCTGGGCACAGTGTGCAGGTGAGGTCAGGACTTTATAAAAAGGTAGCAGGCAGGTGCCAGACCATAAGCAGCACGCATCCAAGAGGAGGTTACTAAAAATGGTGGACACAGAGCTGAAAAAACACAAATACAGCAAACAAAAGTGAATCTGGGGTCGGCTTTCACTTTCACTGATGATACTGTTCACAAACATCAGTAACTGATAATTCATGTATAGTATATCTTTAAGTCTTTAAACATCATCACCACCTGGTTATCAACGTTTCTTTCACACATCTCCAGTTCGGATTTCTACCTCAAGTCTTCCGTGTCAGTGCTGCAACTGAAGTGAGCTATTATCTCCCAGCATGGACAACCCCTGAAGGATTAACCGCCAATCCTTCTTAAATCTGCCCTCGTCGTAAAAACCGTGACACAAGCTCTTGCAGGGATACTGTTGGTGCAGCACAAACATTTATAATAATACCAACAGGCACTGTCAGGACCCCATCACTACCGACTATCAACGGCCTAACTTCACCAGCTAGCTCTACCCTAGGGTTCAAATGTCAGACTGTCACAGCAATTTGCTAATCCTGTTGCAGATGTCATGCTGAGAAGTTGAGTGCTTCCTTGTCTGTTGTAATGTGGAGGTTGCTTTGAGTGTGTTAGTTCTTTCCTTTACATTTCAAAATTAGAACAAACTGATGCACTGTAAAATCTGGACTAGTAGAGTTGGTCCTATCCCACCAGTCCCATCTGGTGCATGAGATTAAACCAGTTTGATTTTAAGCGACTAAACTGGCATTTGTTGTTTTGACAAATTAGAAAGATGGCGTCACTGCATCACATCCAACTTGTATTGTATTAGTAATAAACCATATGACAATGTGAAACATAATAGTATGTTTGCATGTTTATAAACTGTGTGTTTAGTTAAAGACCGTTGTTTTGTCAGTGAATGTTGTGATTTGTAATAGAGTCAAATTTTGTAACGTTTGTTAAATGTTGCTTTTGTCCCTGCCTTCATACGCGTAGAGGAAAAGTCCACTAGCTGCTATGCAATGTAAAATGTCATAGGCTTGTGCTAAAAACATTAGCATGTTTTATCTGTGGGGAAAATGTGTCCAGCAAAAGACAAGTGCTTTATCTGTGAATTCTGAGAGTTACAGTGAAGCCTATTTGTGTACTTGTAATTTAAATTGTTGGTTTAAAAATGTTTACGCTGGCCCAACCCTATCAACTAGATCAGAGGTTCTCAACCTTTTTTGTGCCAAGGACCTCTAAATTGACACACATTAGGTGTAGGACCCCCCTTTTAGGGTTGTCAAAAGTATCGATACTCTGAAAAGTATCAATACTCAAACCCTGTATCCGGATACAATACTAATATCGATACTAAGTATCGATACTAACAATGCACGCCACCTCAGAGCCTGTCGGGTGCGCACCACGGGTCCGACGGACACGCGCTGTGCAGGCAGCATCTGGCAGGCACAGAGCCCTCGCTGCAACCCGGCTTGTTGTCGTCGCTGTGCATGCATGCACACATTTCTGTTGCTGTAATATGGCCAGCGCGGCTGCAGGAGGATCAGAGCAGCCAGTTTTGGTCAAAAATGATAAAGGAAAAAGCGCTCTTTGGAAATATTTAGTGAAGTGAACACAGCACACTGCAGGCAGCAGGTACAGCCCCTCCCCTCACTAGCAGCTGAGCAGCTGGTGTCGCCAGCATCAAACTAAAATATAACTGCTAACGTTAATGTGGGAGCTAAGCAGAAAACTTTATCAATCATGCCCGTCTGTAACATTAATAGACAATGTTAGTTTAACAGGACAACACAATTATGTGTGTCTGAAAAGTTATGTTAACTGTAAAGTCACAGATTGAAGCTGAAAAAACGTTTGGTTTCTCCCGTAACCCCTGGTTCTCAGATCACATAGTGAGGTAGAAACAGGAGCATCCTGAGCCTAAACTACCAACTCTATTTGATCAGCAACGAAAATATGGTGCCAATTCACCAGAAGCACAGAAAATAAACAGGGCTGTAGATAAATACATTTGTATGGACAGATCTGGTTTCTGGTTGTTATTTTTTGGGGGGATTTTTTGTTGTTATCATTGATGTTTCTGTTCTGATCTTTATTTAAAAAAATGACATGCCTCTTAATTTTTTGCTGCTGTATCGAAAATGGTATCGAGTATTGAATATTTTCCTGGGTATCAATATCGAGTTTGAAATTTTAGTATCATGACAACCCTACCCCCTTTGTTAAGATTTTGCTCCAAGGACCTCCATCTGAAATTACTTGGGTTGTTGTTGTTGTTAAAACCAGAATTCTAGAGTTGTCAACTACAGATGAGGAGATAACCCTGAAGGAAGTAATACCTTCAGAATAGTGACTCTTATGACTCTTGCTCACATTAGGCTCACTTCTACAGTGAATTAAATAGCGAAAATAAACTATTTGCTTTTTCTGGGAACCCCCTGGAGCTCACTCAAGGATTCCCTGGGGGGACCCGGACCCCTGCTGAGAACCACTGAACCAGACAAGACAAAAAGTGACTAAAAAGTAGGTGAGCCTCAGTCAAGTATCTCACAGTGCTTTCCTTTTTTTTGCATATTTAACATAAATGTCCCCAGGTATGACAGTGTATGCCAGTTGAGATTGTTCATACAAACTAGCGCATGATATTCTGCAGGAGAAAAACTGAGTCACATCAGTGTTAACAGTTTATATATTCTCCTAAGCAACTGTCCTCAATAATCGTGATAATCCTCCAATTGCCATTTGCAAATGCTAGAGCAGCAGAGCTGAAATAACTCGAAGATGACAGGTGAATCATCCTCAAACTTTCATCTTGGGGACATTTTTTGGATGGAGAATTGACACAAATTCAAGCCTATGTAAGAATCAGCATTTTGCTCATAAAACACATCGATGCTTTGGTCTTGCTGTGAGTCAACAATGACGAAATCTAGTCTTGTTAAACCATACAACTCCCACATGTTCGATGCATCGCCGATGGCAGAGTGGAGCTAGCGTAGAAACGAAATCTGATGGTTCCTTGTGTTGTCAGGACACGGTCCAGGTCATTATATAGGTCAAAAACAAGGACAGTGGCAGCTGCGGGAGGGGAGGGAGAGAGAAAGGGGTGAGGGGGCAGAGACAGAGAGAGGAGAGGGAGAAGAACAGAGAGAGCGCAGCGAGAACAAAGGAGGAATGGAGCAATAGCATTAAAAGAGACAGAAGCTGACCTCGGAGCACCCTAGCATTAGCTTGCTCAGAACAGAGCGTGGATTTGAGCAAATCAAAGCTTTCCACTTCAAAATAATCCACATTCGATAGCTTCCCATCAGCCAGATTGGGACAGGCAGGTCAAAAGCTCAACAGTCAGACAC
Source organism: Epinephelus lanceolatus (assembly GCF_041903045.1). NCBI lineage: Eukaryota > Metazoa > Chordata > Actinopteri > Perciformes > Serranidae > Epinephelus > Epinephelus lanceolatus. Next base: position 20,089,692 of record NC_135734.1, read on the forward strand.
ATATGCACATGCATCCAGGCAAGGACACATGTAAACATGCAAGCTACATCTCTCCCTCTGTCCCCTCCCTGTCACCCACAAACACGCACACACGCTAGACTCTGCCTGTCCATCACCACAAGGCTACCAGTTCACCATCATGCTCTCACATCTCTTTCTATTTTCCCTGCCTAACAAAACCTGTCGTTCTGTCAGAGCTGCAGATTAACTGGAGAACAGTTTGCTCCTCAAGTCAATTTTACCGAGGTAACGTCGAAATAGCCCGGCTATTTTTGGTCTCCTGAGTGAACGTGTGTGCACGTGTGTATGTGTGAATGCAGTGACCATGTGTGGCAATTTCCACAGTCAAGACAAGTGAGACAGCCATCCGCTGCACACCGCACCTCCGTCTCTATCTCCCCTCCTCTTCAGTGGAGGACTTCATTACTTCTCTTCATCCATTACTTGTCTTCTTCATCTTTAAGCATCATTTATATTTCCTCCTCTCCTCATCGGAGCACCAGTCCCATTTCCACTGACAGCAGCGCTAGCAATTAGGTCAGCAGTTGGCCTATTTTAAGCATGAGGAACTCAAGGCCTAGATTTGCTCTGTCACCGAAGAACATCACAGACTGCAATAAATCGCAACAAGGCAACAAGCACAATGAGCTTCAGACACAAAAGCGTCAAAATATGCCCAATTTGAGGAGGTGTGTCACAATGCGTACTTTCTGTTGCATTTTCAAAGAGGTCGAGTGAGGTTTTGCATCAAATATGCATGGGCTCATGTGGCTGGTTAACAGCCCCGGACAAGTGCAGAGTGTACTGCCGTTGTGAAGGTCAACCATCTCTTACAGCATCTTTGACACACACAGTGGGCGTCCAGATGGCTCAGCAGCAGAAGTTGCATGTATTTACTTGCAATGTCAGGAAGTGTGAATTCTGCTTATGACCCTTGGTCACATGACATGACCTGTGAGATGTTAAATAAGTCAGTGGATAGACTAAAGCACTAAGCACTAACAGTCTAGGAGAGCTGATTACCTCTTGGGTCACTGACCCTAAAAACAAGTGGAGTGACCTAATGTCTCAAGACTGTCCTGAACATTACCATTTCAAGCCCTGGCTACAAGACTCAGTGTATATCCACATACTGCTTCTGTATAAGGATGCATTAACTCTCACAAACCATCTTAATTTCAAAGAGTCTTTTTTTGAGTTACTAATTAAAAACAACTTCCATTATACTTTATTAACTTGTCATATTGGCCATCCATCAGGCTAATGATATCATTAAAATTAACTTAAAATTCCACCGCAACACATTGTCACTGCATGGCTCAGTTAATTGAAACATTCACTTTGGGGATTCAATGTGATGAACTTATTGGTCATTACCCTGCCGCTGGGCACTTCAAATAATGTTCTACTTGTGGCAGTGGGGACACAAAGTTAGATTCTCTTCCTACATTGTGCAATTAAATTCTTTACATTATTACAACCTTTTAGACTGGATCCAAAAACCTGAGCCAGTGCCTCAGTGCAGCCAAAGACTGCAGGTCAAGATTACATGAGAATCAGTGCTGGGAGATTCACATAAGGATAAGTACTTGTCACCACAGGAGGAAGAGGACACATGTCTGTCAGTATAAAGCAGCCTTAAGGCAACAATGGCTATGCTGTTACAGGCAGTACTCTCCTTTAACAGTGTTACACCGAGCAAGCACAGGTGCTTTGAGTGTCATCGTGGGGAAATGTGTCACTTGGCACTTTATCCGCCAGCAAAATTTTTCTATAGTTTGTTTGTTTTTTATTCTGTTCTTTCCCATAAGGTAAATACTTTGGTTTATGACCAGATAACTGGAAGATCAGTGGCATTCCCATCAGCCTCAGCTGTACGCAGGCTGTTTTCATGCACTGTTTGTACAAATACCTACGAAAAGTAATGCACCACAATTCATGTTTAACCAACAAAATCGGGAAGGCTGCGATCACGTGACCAGTGCGCTGACAGAAATAAAAACAGAAGCAGTATAGACCCTTTTAGGGCTGATGTCACAATGACGTCAGTTTGTTAACTGGAGGCAAAACACGACTTGCCACCACAGGCTGTAGGCTACATAGGAGTCTTAAAATGTCATCTTGTTGTTATATTGGGTGCTAGAATAGGAGTCATGGCTCAAAACTTAAATTTGAACACATACCAGCTGCCACTGCCCGTCACCATAAACAAAGACAACTATGGTTAAACATGCTAAGATGAAAGGACTGGAAGGAGCCGATCATCAAAAATGCGGTACGTTCCAACAGCGCTCCGAATTTTGCACTCTGGCACTCAGAAAGAGTAATTCTGAATGTACCACTCCAATCATCTTCCTCGACTGTCTAAAACAAGCCAACAGAACTTGCTAGCTAGCACTGGCTAATGTCTGTGGAAAATCGTTTTGCCTCCAGCTAAGCCCTGCTCGGCAAAAGACGTCATACTGTTTACTAATGGTAAAAGGGTCTATAGAGACTGTTAGTCCATGTAAAGAGGTAGGTTGGGGTAGTGGATTGCAACAGCACAGGACTTTCCCCTAGGAGACCACTATTCAGAACCATGTGAAACCAAGTTAACTTTGAGTTATTTTTAAGGTGCATCTTTACCATGTTTCTTTTTCTAAACCTAACCTATGTAACTTTAAGTACGTAAGTCTACGATAAGTATATAATGTGACAGCATTATTCGTGGGGTGCTAATTTGTTAGATATGATACAAACCGTTGTATATGGATACATTGCTGTTCAATGTGTTAAAAATTAGCACATCTTAGCATGTCTAACTAAGATGGTGAACACCCTTTGCATGTTAAACAGGAGCATGCTAGCATTGCCAATGTGAGCATTTTAGTGTGCAGATTTTAGCATTCAGCCCAAAGCACCCCTGTGTCTAAATACAGGCTCACAGAGCTGCTAGTGTGTAGACTCTGTAGTCTGGTTGAGAGGAAAGAGAATCAAAACACACACCAGTGAAACATAAAGCTGACATTAAAACACAAATCATTGTATGCACACATCAGCCACACACGTGCATCATAGACCCTCCAAGGCAAAGAGCTCAGTCAATCCAAGCTGTTATTCACACTAAGTGCTGTAGTGGATTCAGTGTCACTCCCCTTCTCAAGTCAATTGATTCACCACGCCTGTGATTTAGCATTCCCCCAACCAATCTTTTCCTCTTTCTTTGTCGGCCTGTCACAGACAGGGAACAATGTCAGGCGCCACTGATGAGACACGGGGCATGACTGCTGGCTAGACTGATGGAGACCACCAGTCATGCAGCAAGTGCTACATCTTACATTGCATTATTCCCATCCTATTTTAAATGCATTCGCATGACATGTATTCATCACAGTGGCAGGGATGATGGGTGAAATGCAGAATGGTTCAGCGTAAGCACACAGGCATTTATAAAGATTACAACCGTTTTGTTCTGAAAGCCATTTGTTGGTTTTTATTTCAATGTATAAACAAAGGCTCATGTTCATGATTTCATTATAATCTGCCCTGTAATGACATTAATTTACATGGGCAACATTTAAGCCGGCTGTATGCAGCTGGTACGCCTGCAAAGCCCACATATACAACCAGCACAGGGAAAAAAAATCAGGTCATGTGCACTTAATATGAAGGTTACTTGATTCATTTGAGATACAAACAAAGAATACACTGACATGACATTAATAATGGAAATGTCTCGCAGCATATGTGGAAAGATTAAATTCATTTTTATCAGAGTCATTTATAAAATGGGCCTCTGCATCAGAGTAATCAATAAAGCCTGTTTAAAATTACAGCTACCAGGGTGCATTGTTATTGTCACAAACATGAGCATGGATCATGCAGCACTTAAAAGGTTAATGATATGCTCAGTAGAGATATTTTCTTGCCCTGCACATATAATGTGCTATTTAGTGTGCAGCAGATTGCATGACAGCATGTGTTTCCTTAAAAGCAAAGACAACATTTCAATCTTGACATGTACGCTGATTAATTAGGCACATCTAGCCAAAAAGGAAATCACTCTGATACAACACTCCTGTAATAAATCCTACATTTATAAAGGTTATAATGTTCAGTTTGTTGAGCTGTTTTGGAGAGACTATATGATTATTTATGAGGATGTAGTTGAATTATATTATATTAAACAAGGACATGTTTAGGTCATTTGGCCTTCCCTCTGCGAGTATGTTTACATGCACACTAAAATGCCACTATTATTCCAAATATAAATATATTTTGAATTTGAAACAGCATATTCTGCTTTTCCAAATTGGGCCTTTTCCAAACGACCATTTTCCAAAATATACATGTAGGATATGCTGGTATTAATCAGGCTTTAGGAGAATTCTTTGTGCATGTATACAGTGCATTCAGAATATGCCTCTCAACTGGGGTTTTTACTGCAGTTTGCAACACACGGCCTCTTGTCTGTTTACGGTCGGCGCTGTGCATTGTCATGGATGTGTTGTACACAAAACAAATAGCCAATGCACTGCTGAGAAGAGATGCATGTCCAGAAGAAACTCCCATGTTTCTGGTCTGAAGGAGAAACACACTGACTTTGAAACATCATGAAAGACTAGGATATAAAGAGGATTTTTGATATGGGTAAATACTGCAACAGTAGCCTTTTCAAGAAGGTGGTTGAAGGTACAGTCCAACAAGTCCGCCACCAGTAGGAAACTGTGAAAAAAAACAATTCTATTGTGATGCAAAAAAAGCAAAATGACAAGTGGCTGTAGCTGTTCCACTTTTCTATATTTTGACGGTATGGACGACATGTTAGAGCACGTTAGCATCAGAGTAAGCATGGCTGCATGTAAACAGGAGTATTAGTGGAATAAAATTTTTCATTAGCCATGTGAACAGCTTTTTAGGAATGTTGTGTTTGTTGTGGATGTAACCACACTATTTTGCGCATGTACATGTAGCCAATTATGTAAACAGGATGGATAAAATACCAACAAGAATTGAACATTGTAACCTTCAAGAAGGTAGAATGTGCTGCAGGACTGGAGTGTTAGACTGCATTAGTTCGAGCTAATAAACTAGCAACAAGCAATTGTGGGTGTGTTGTATTTTTTAATTATGTCTACTTGAAATAAAGATACAACAACAGAACTGAAGGGGACTGGATAAGGGGTTTTGTTGTATTCTGATTTTATGCCATGTGAAGGATAAGGTACAGTAAGACCTGCTGGCAATATAGCAAAATAAAAACTGTGCCAATAATTCTTGGAGGTAGGCCATCAAACTATTCTGCACAAACACACATGAAAAGGAAAACAATTGCTTGTCTTGCGTAAATCTCTTTTTCTTGAGTCCATTTTTGCTCTGCTGTTGCTTTCTATTCTGAAAACCGAAATATCACATTTGGACTCATTATAACTAAGTCATGGTGAGATTTGCCTGGAGTGTATCACTCTAACACCTCAAATGTAAATTATAAGACAGAGAGTGCTGATTCTGCTTTGTGTTGTGGTTCTAACAGACAGACTGTTCTTGAAAGATGACAGACTAAACTTAGCCAGCCTACTTTACAATCCTGTTGCACAGTAAGTGTCAGTACTTAGAAAGCTTTCACAAAAACCTATTGATAATTTGATCAAGTTTTAAGTACTTGGATTTGATTTTTATACTGAGCACATCATTATCAAGCAGCTTGAGGTGTGTCTTGGCTGTTTAGGGTATCTGAAAGTTGCATAAAATCTTCAGAATTGACTATCATGAAAATAATCCGTTGCCTTGTTAGACCTGTAATCGACATCACTGCCCTATTCTATATATGCAAATGTCATATGTCTTTCTGAATAGATGATAAAAAAGAACTAAAGGTCAACATGAAGAAAAGTGACATGAAAAATATGTACTGATGTGCTGAATTGGGATGTTTTGTGAACATGTGGTTCTGGAAAGTGTGGGAAATAGAGTAGGCTACATTTTACCCATGCTACAAAGTGAATTTTCAGAAAACTAGAATCACCACCTTGTGGTTCTGTGCCTCCATGAGCAAGTCAAATTGCAGTTTACATCCATGTCTGTCCAGACTCGTGTATAGCCATGACAGAAGACAATGTTTCAAATATGGATGTTGCTGCAAAGAAGCTACGAATTCTAAAATGTGGAGAGATATCATGTTCATGAAAATTGGATGGACAGACAGAGAACCAGGAAACATAATGCCTCTAGCCATGGCTTTCACTGGCGTGGAGGTGTGAATGCAATTGTGGCATTGTGTGTGTCTGTGTGTAAAGAAGACATCTTTGCTGTGTTACAGTTCTGACTCTATATGGAGTCACAATGATCTTAATAACAGCTGCAAAACGGATTGGCCTGTTTCTGTTGTACCTACTTTTATGTTCTGTGTTTCCAGTAAAGCTACATCAGCTATCAATATAAACTCTGATAAAGCTGTCCTGGAACCAAACACAGTGGTGAATGTTAGTTTTTGAAATGCCACAGAGAGAAGGAGAAGAAACTACCAGGTAAGGGTTGTGACTTTCTAAATCTTTGTCAGTTTGTAAGAGCTGTCAAGTGCTCATTACCGCCACAGTGCAGGATGCAGCGCAAGGCTCTCACTCTGGCATCAGTTCACTTGTTATCCATTTTTAGAATTCACTGTAAGGTTTGGCTCGTCTCTGTGACAGCATTTATCCTCCAGTTATATATCTGGTCTCTTACACTGTCACTGCTGTGAGCCTTAACCCAACTCTGGTCATGGTCTGCTTACTGCCTCCACAGATAGGCGACACAAATAGCCTCATCTCATTAACATAAGTGTCTAAAAGCTGTGTTTTTATGCAGCGTATTCATGAATATGTGTTCTTTTCTACTCTGTCTGTATTTAATTCATTGTTAAATGAAAACATCAATTACAGTATGCACACTTTACTTCTACAGCCCCCACAGAACAAACCACATTTGAGCTGTTTCATTCATCCAGTACAACAATCAGCAGTCTATATATCATGTTATTATCACAACAAAAAATGGCAAGTAGAGGCACCAGTAACGTATCAAGACAAAAATGGTTCTATCAAATAAATGGTTGATTGCTTTCAGACAGAAATCTGAAATACTGTACTGAGATATGTATCCTTATTGCCTACATCTGTCATTGGTGCTGTAAAAAGCTGGTGTAATATGATAAGTGCTCTAGTGCCAAGAGGGCTTATTCCTCCCTTCACAACTTCTCAAATGCACTGACAAGTCGTCAGTGACTCAGCCCGACGAGAGTGAGCAAGGAAGGTTAGCATGAATTAGCTCTCGAGTGCTACAGTGCTAAGCTACTGAGAAGCCACAAAAACAGGGGATGATATAATTAGCTGCACTCTTCTCACATAAGCCAAGGTCACTTCAGGCCACTCAATCAAGACACGCTTATGATTTTACTGGTATAGATAACCTTGTTAATCTTCTTTGATTGGATAAACACTGAGTGATGCAAAGCTAAGGTTGTTTGGATTACTGAGAAGGTATAGCTGTGTCTTCATTACAGAAGTCATGCTATTTTCTTATACTGTCATTTTATGAGGCCTTATGAGGAAGCTTAATATTAAAGTGTTAGTGCGTCCTGGTTGAACATGTTTTCTTCTTGTAAAACTGTGTATTTAACAATTAATTAAACTATTTCCAAAACTAAACAATGAAGTAGCAAGCTATTTCAAGACGAACACGAGTTGATAAAATGCCCGCCATTTGCTAATTACAGATAGCGTTGTCTGTGTACACAGTATGTTGGCCAATAAGAGACAAGGTTTCAGTACTGATTTTAAGGTAAATCTAGGCGGCAAAGAGAAATAGAGGAGCTAGTCAAGGAAAGGAGACATTTAAGAAAGGTGTGGAGAAAGGCTACAGAAGAAGAAAGGGAGGGAATTAAGGTGTTGCAAGAGGAGTTGAGAAGCAGGCTAGCAGTTCTTAGAAGGGCAGAGCATCTCAGGAAAAGGAGGAGGAAGAAGGAACATGTAAGGACAGGTTTTTTCAGGGACCCTTTTAAGTTTGTTAAAGGATTGTTCAGCCAGGAAAAGGGAGGGCAGCTCAAAGCAGAAAGGCTAGAGGTTGAAGAATATTTGAGAAATACATATTCAGATTTAGAGAAGAATAAGATAGTAGGTTTCCCCCCCGATATCCCTCCATTAGGAGGGATAGAGCATGAGATGGATGTCAGACCACCTAGGTGGAAGGAAGTTCAGGAGGTGGTCAGGTGTGCAAAGGCTTCTTCGGGCCCAGGGCCTAATGGAGTCCCCTACCGGGTTTATAAAAGTGCGCCTGATACCCTTAAATTTTTGTGGAAACAGCTAAGAATAGTTTGGGAGAAACAAATTATACCAAGAGCATGGCGTAGGGCAGGGGTGTCCTCATTCCTAAGGAGAAGGAGTCTGTGGACCTTAGCCAGTTCCGGATGATTTCTCTCTTGAATGTAGAGGGGAAGATTTTCTTTAGTGTAGTTGCGCAGAGATTAGCTAGCTACTTAGAAAGGAATAGCTTAATAGATACTATGGTGCAGAAGGCAGCAATACCAGGTTTTTCAGGGTGTTTAGAGCATACTAGCATGATCTGGCACCAGATTCAGGCAGCAAAGATTAACAAAAGGGACCTCCATGTAGTATTTTTAGATCTTGCAAATGCGTTTGGTTCAGTACCGCACAGCCTCATTTGGAGTGCGTTTGACTACTTCAAAGTGCCACAGGTAGTTGTTAACTTAGTGAAAGCATATTTTCAGGATATTAGGTTGTGTCTAAGTACGGCAGGCTTCACAACAGGTTGGCAGAGGCTAGAAATAGGCATCATGGCAGGGTGTACAATTTCTCCATTAGCATTTACTATGGCAATGGAAGTAATCATCAGGGCTTCTAAGTGGGTGGTAGGTGGAGAGAGACAACAGAACAGGTTGCATTTTCCACCAGTTAGGGCTTACATGGATGACATGACACTGGTGACCACAACAATGCCATGTACAAAGAGGGTACTAGAAAAGGTAAATAAAAAAAGTCAAAGTAAAAAAAGAAAAGTCTGTAAAGAGCTTAGGTAGATGGTACAATGTGGAGTTGAATGATGAGGAACAGGTGGTGAAATTTAGGAAAGATGTGGCAGAAGGATTGGATAGAATAGATAAATCAGAACTTCCAGGAAAGTTGAAGTTGTGGTGTTTGCAATTTGGGCTATATCCTAGGTTAATGTGACCATTGTCAATTTATGAAATTCCAATATCTGTAGTGGAGAGAATTGAAAGGTTGGTTAGCTCCTATATTAGGAAGTGGTTGGGTGCTCTTAGGTGCCTAAGTAGTGTTGCATTGTATGGAAAAGGGATACTTCAGCTGCCAGTATCTAGTTTAACAGAAGAATTTAAATGTACCAAGGTCAGGACAGAGCTCTTGTTATCTGGGAGTAAGGACGTGGTAGTTAGGAGTGTGGTTCCAAATCCAACCAAGGGGAGGAAGTGGAACCCAAGATCGGCAGTTCAGGAGGCAGAGGCAGCTCTTAGGCATGCAGAGATTGTAGGTAATGTTCAGTTTAGCCGGGGAGGCCTGGGGCTTGGCTCAGGCAAACCGGTATGGAATAAAGCAGGTCTCAAAGATAAAAGAAAACTGGTTGTAGAACAGATACGTAGACAGGAAGAGATGTTAAGGGGTGCAAAGGTAGTGGCCCAGGCTAAACAGGGACAGTGGTTGAATTGGGAAAGTGTAGAGAAGAGGAAGCTTAGTTGGAGGGACCTGTGGAGTATGGAGGAGAATCGTATTAGATTCCTGGTAGGGGCTACATACGATGTGTTACCCTATAGACCCATACCCTCCAGAACCTAAAACTGTGGGTAAATGAGGACCCATCATGCCCATTGTGTTCACGTACCGCAACCTTAAAGCATATTTTGTCAGGCTGTAAAGTTAGCTTGTCACAAGGCCGATATACATGGCGACATAACCAGGTGTTGAAATGTTTAGCTGCAGGCATCGAAGGGAAACGAAGACAGGTGAATTCAGAAGGTGTTAAGGATAGGAGTTTAGCAATTCAGTTTGTCCGTGAGGGAGAGAAATACAGAAGGGATAAGTTAGTGAGGAGGCAAGGGTGTGGCCGCCTAGAAGGTGCTTGTGATTGGGAAATGCAAGTAGATTTAGGGGGAAAGCTTGTTGTTCCTCAGGAAATAGTCTGTACCAGGCAGAGGCCTGACTTAGTGTTGTGGTCAGTGAGTCAATGGATAGTTTATTTCATTGAGCTGACAGTTCCTTGGGAAGACTCAGTGGAAGAAGCCTATGAAAGAAAAAAGCTTAGATATGCAGACTTAGGAGCAGAAGCTGAGCAGCGAGGATGGAAAACTAGGATTTGTCCAGTGGAAGTGGGGTGTAGGGGATTCATAGCAAGATCAGCTGTCTCGCTCCTGGGGGAACTCGGAGTGCGGGGACAGAGTTTAAGGAAGACAGTGAAGGAAATGTCAGATGAAGCAGCAAGAACCAGCCAATTTATCTATTACCGAAGAAATAATGTCAGTTGGGGGCCAGCAGGGGGAACTACTAAGTAGGGCACATAACTCCTTGAGATCAGGTGGAGAGATCCACTTCCTCTCAGGAGGAAATCCAGGAAGAGGAAGTATTTAAGTGTGGGAGTGGCCTATTTGAATCCATTTTGTTTGAGGCCATGCGGCAAGGTGAGTGTGCTTGCTGATCCTGTAAGTTCATTTAGCTCCTTTAACTTTAGCTTATATTGTAGTTATGCTATGTAGCATGTGAAATAGAGTACGGAATGTACTGTGCTGCACCAGACCAATAAACGCTGCCGCTGGTGGGTGACGTTATGCGAGTTTCCTGCCTGAAAACAATATGGAGGCCGGCTGGTAACAAATGATCTTGTACAGTTAAATCCTAAGCTAAAATGTCTCTAAAAAGCAATAACAGAACCTTCATATTTGATCAACACTGCTGCTTAGTTACCATTTGAGCTCAGTACTTTCCACATTGTATTTATAGTGGTTTTTACAATACAAGAAACAGTGTGGCGCCAAATTCCGGATACAAATTCTTACATAACAACACACTAAAATATGTTTTTAAAGACATTTGAGGCGAGAAATAGGCAATACAGTTGCAAAACTTTGGTTTATATTGGATCAGCACTGCCTAGTCTTACAGTTCAATCAGAATTTGGTCTCAGTTTGAGGGAGAAAGAGAGAGGGGCAGGTCTTTGCATATTTATCTGCTTTTATCTTTACAGTTACATGTACTACTGTACCTGTGCTGTTATTATACATTCTGGTTAAAAAAAACTGCAAAGTGTCCCTTAAATTAGCACCACTTATTACTACGCTACACATCTAGTAGATGGTGAGATATTTCAGGGGATAAGTGAAAAATTTGACCTGCTTAGGTAGCTAGATGAAAAGTCAGGGGATCACATTAGGATTAATCTGCTGGGAATCATTGATATCCCTTGATTGATTGAACCCTTTAATGGAAATTCATCAAATAGCTGTTGAGTTGTCTCTGTCTGGACCAAAATGGTGGACCGACAGACCAGCCATGCTTTGCCATTTGTAGAGTCAATCCACTTGCATGGACCAAAAGAGATAATATGATGAAAACGTATCATGTCCGACGTTAATGCAAAGATTGTCAATAAAAAACAGTGATGATGGCCTCTGGCATCTTTGTTATATTCTGCCTTTGTTTTCATTGTCAGCAGAGTATAGATTGATAATGTGTAAAGTGGTTAAATTAAGTCCTACACACAGACATATAGACAATAAGTACACAGGAACGCAAACACACACACAACTGAAACTAATGGTGACCCTTGTTTCGCTGTAACTCAAATTTAAAGGGGCATCGGCTTTTTTAAACTCATAAAATGGTGCTCTGAGAGGTGAGAACAGAAAAGTCACTGTGAAGAGAATAAAAGCCTTGATTGACGTTGACAGAGAACAACATGTGAGGATGAGAACTTGACAACAGTTGTGCGGGGAAACAACCTCTCTTTGTAGTTACAGATCAAAGGCATAACATATAGATTTATTATCACACCACATCAGGTATATGTTGAGCTTTAGCCCCCATCACTGTTCATTTGTTTTTCTGAAACTGGCATCTGAACCCGGCAGTTTCCTCGTCTGTCTGATTATCTCCACCATCCTCACTCTCTTGCTTTCCTGTTTTTCGTTTCATTCTGCGATATCCTTTATGAGTCACCTACAGGTCTGTGCTGCCGAGGACTGCAGTAATTACTCCAAAACAACTCATATCGAAAGCCGTGGCAGGTTTATTTATATTTCAAACACACAGGGCATATTAAAATACCTCACAAATGCAAAGAAGAATTCAAAAGACAAAACAGACTAAAAGCAAGCAGATAATAAATTAGCATAAAAAGTATAAATAAAGAAAAAACGCATAAGGATAAAATGATTTTTAAAAAGCTGTAAGAGTGAATTACAGACTGGGTAAGTCTCCCTTTTGGTGTACCAATCATACAAATCAAACAGTATTTGCATATGCAAAGTGTGCATGCATCCAGCTGAACATACCATATGTGCATAGTCTCACAAACACAAAGACAAACATTTAGCAAATCTTTATAAAACTGAACGTCTACACAATTAGAAATGAGACAATAAATCATACTCAAGAGCTGCACAAACTAATCAAAACCCAAATGAGGAATCAGGTTTAAACAAAACCAACACAATCATGTGGCATCTATTAGTTATTAGTGTAACAGCAAACAGCAATGAGTGCAATTAAAATCAGCATCATGTCAGGCAATTAGCAAGGGATACTGAACTCTCTCTGTATCCTTATGCAGCCTGGTTTCTTCATTCTTTCCAGTGTCATTAATTTGTGCCACATTGTCTTAGCTCTCCTGTGGTGAATGCCGTATCACTTACTATACAATTTGTGAGAGAAATTCAGCCCACTATAACAATATAATTATGAATCATGGCTTGCCCCTGCACACAATGTATTTTGCTGTGAAGTAATAATCTGTAACATTATTATATAAATACACTTCTGTTCTAAACACCAATAAACAGGTAGTGAAAGGCCACCTCGGATGACCAGGAAAGGCTGCCTACAACTCAGACTTAATCAACAGAAAAAGGAAAAAGAAACAGGTGTGCCCACTGAAAATTTCACTGTAAAAGGAAAATATTCATTACCTTCAACAACAACAATAATGTCTGTAGCTGGCAGGCTCTATTACTGAGCTTTTTTGTCTTGATTATTATATTGGAACAGCGATTAATTAAGTGGCAGCTTCCTTGAGCTCCTGTGAATGTTAACATTTGGTCTGGTTATTAGTCGAGTGTGCGGTGAGGATATGCATGTGGCTTGTAGCAGTAACAGATCTGCAGTAACACTGTTCTGCACAGTTATTGCATTGTATGTTTTAATATACTGTACACACAGTATGACTATTTCTGGTGACGTGGTACCACACACGTACACACACACACACATACACGGAGGTGCAGAGAGGGGACGAAGAGAGGGAGAGTGGTTATTTCTGTGGGCAGTAGCGAGCACTGAGAGAGCCATAAAAGTGTTTAAACGAATTTTACCGATCACTGGGGGATGCTGAGGTCGAGCCGTGATTAATTTGAGCCCAAATATTTTTCCTAGCCGTGCTGTGCTTGTGTGTGTGTGTTTTAAAGTTTACAGAACACATTATCAGGATGTTTCAAATATGGGATTGAAGGCTTACAGTGTTTGTGTAAGCACATTGGGGAAATCATACAGGTGCACTGTGATGGATTTTGCTTATTGTATTAACAGCATTTGTTTTATCTCATTCTATTACACGCTGCCATTACATCTTATCTCTTTAACCTCCTGAGAAATGACTTCACTGTATTTTGCAGCTGAAGAGACTACATGTCGACCATTTTTCGTGAGGGATTCTCTCAAAGGGATACTTCGGGTTTTCTGGGGTTTTGTGAGGCTGTGTGAGATACTTATCTATCAATGGTGGTCAGTGCAATCCCTGTTTGGAGAAACACAGACAGGACTACAGGATATACCCAGAAGCTCAGTAATGCATTGCTGTGGATGAGGGTTAGCAGCAAATTGAAAGTCACTTTAAAAAAGGCCTACCTAAATAAATCAATATCAGCCCTTTCCTTTAGCGCTACACTTTCTCAACCGCGTGACGTCTATATTCCTACGCAGAAATACCCAACTGTGCCGTACACTGTATTACGTCGCAGGTCAGCTGTGTGGATCAGAAAATACTGTTGCGCAATCCAACTAAAATGAAACTTTACTTTCCTTAAGACTTCTAAGAAAGTGTGTGCTTGTGTGTTTTTCCGGGTTATTCAGACAAAGAATGAAAACAGCTGTGACTCGTTACACTGAAGGTAGACATCAACACTCCACCTACAAGATCATCTTTCTCAAGACGAATATGTAAAACCACCGCCAAATAAGCAAGAGAGACATATGCTGAAGAGCACTGCTGAACCCAAAATAAAGTCAAAATCAAAATACCTATGCATGTGAAACAACTTACCAAACAACAAGTAAAGTGTGAAGCGCTGATATGCTCTGATTCAGAAATATCCTGAGGTTGTGTGGTAACCAAGTCCAAGCGGCAGTGGCTCTGTGGGTTCGTGAGCATGCATTTACAGTTCACAGTTAGCGTCTGCTCTTTCTGGGGCTCCAGTTTCCACAGAAGTTTCTCCTCTGTCTCGCTATTTCGGCCGGTTCAGTCTCTGTAAAAGTTTTTCCTCTGGTTTATTAAGGTATCCCTTTGTTTCCAAGTTTTTGATTTCCTTGTATTTGTTGTCTCTTTCACAAAAGTCTGACCCTAACACCTGACCTGTGACACACACATGGAGGCGCACAGCTGTGATGATGTGCAGGAATACGATAGTCATACGGTTGAGAAACTGTAGCGCCAAGGGAAAGGAATCAGTGGAAAAGCAGTGAAAATGTTCTAAATACAGCATCCACTTAGACTGATAGCACTTTTTTATGTAGGGCTTTTTTCAAGTGGCTAAAACACACTTTGTTGCTAACCCTAATCCACAACAATGCATTGCTGAGCTTCTGGGGTGCTAGTCCTGTCTGCTTCTCCAAACAGGGAGTGCACCTACTGCCATCTACTGTATGTAATACACTGACTATAGATGAGAATCTCATACAGCCACACTTCAAAAACCCAAACAATCCCTTTAACATACAGGTAACATTAAAACTGACAACACAATGCCTCAATCTTCTAATGGGGACAAGAGCAGGCCATGAAAATGTTCTCGTGAGTGTGGAGAATGAGAAAGGTAACACAAACCACAACAGTGTACTCACTTAACATGTAGCACCCAAGTTTTTTAATTCAGAGGAAAGATCTAGTTCATCTTGACTAAGATTTATCTAAGTAATATGTGTAACTGCTTATACATTTAGATTTTTGAGCTAAGTACCGTCATGAACTGTAAAAATGTGATACACAATGTCATAAGCTGACAATGTGCAATTTATCAGTCAGACAAGTTATCCACCTTTATCGCAGCAAGCAACACAGATGGCATTATTATGCAGTATTCGCAGACAGTATCTAAATGAATCTATTCATCTCAACGCAGTGTGTGCATGTATGTGTGTGTGTATGTGTGTGTGTGAGCAATAGAGAGAGGGAGAGATGATTACCGGGGCATTGTGAGTAGATTTAACAAGTAAATTGAACACAGAGGTGGGCCTCCTCTCTGCTTGTTCTTGTGTCCGCTAATTTCATTTTTCCACTGGGTTCTCTAGTGGGGGGCCTTGCATCTCAATGAGGCTCTGTCCAGCTGGGAAGTGGTCTCACTACTAATAAAGGACAATTCTCTCACGCTATTAGAAAACTGGCAGGAGAGGAGGGGGAGAGCGGTGGCAAACGTTATCAGGCAAAGTGTGTGTAGCAGTTGAAAGAAGGAGTGCTGGCGTTTCCAAACTAACTACGCTGAAAAACACACTTTAAGTGGCAAAACACACTTAATATTCACACAGACACAAAATGACAGCATTAGAATTGATAGTGTGCCGTAAATCGAGATAATGACCATGCATTCTTCTGGTTGGTTATGCTCTTGAAATGCTCTTGTGTGACCAAAATGTCATGGGTCAGATATTTGTTAGTGTCACTTTCACAAGGCCGTGTGACCACTTAAAATGTTTTCTTCCCCAGCTGAAAACAGCAGGCGCTCTTCTGAAAACACCCAGAGCGCTTTGGGATGCGCAGCGTTTTTTCAGCTAGGATGGTTTGGTTGAATTTGGTTGCTATGATACAGTAAATCTGTGGAAGTAAAAGTGTCAGCACAAGGTAAAGTACCTGCTCTGGCAATTTTATCTGTTCTACATGAACTAGCCTGTTTAACCTTACAACATCACTTTTAACAATTGTAAAAAAAGGCCTGCAAATGTTTTTTTTCTCAAGACCACATTTACATAGTTAATGGGTCCTATTGTTTGTCCTCACAATGCTATTGGATAGAAGAAGGTCTGGTCATCTGGCCATGAACTCACTCTACCTGCAAACTTCCCGTTGAGCTCATCTCCTTTTTTTGCATGACTGGATTTGTCAGGATTAAAATAAGTAAAATTCCTTAAATATTTTTTTTGTGTTTATTACAATGTCTAGAACATGTACATATTTAGTTATTTTGGAAAACATTCATCAAATTTGATTTATAGCTTGTTATGTCTATGTTGTAATTCTACAACGTTGGGTCAGTGTGGTAGTCAAAATAGCCTGTGCTCCTTACACATTACATAAGGTCACTGCACTTCTCACATGGTCACAAATTGAAAAAAAATGTAGTAGAAATAGTAGAAGTATTAGATGATTCATTGTAACGAAGCTCTAAATGTGCTGGTCTAGGTACCATGTCTTAAAGATTTCTTTTGGTTCCAAAGGTACCATACTGAAAGTGTTTGGTGGAAACGAGGCTTTTGTGGCTCTCCCATTGCAAAGGATTCAAAAACCACAAAAATGCTTTGGTAGACACACAATGCTACCAGGTAGAGTCCACTAAGTTCACTGTGGCCAATTAAGTTAACTCCAAGATAATGTGCAGAGGTTTTTCACCATCAACCAATCAATTGGTTGAATAGTATGTAGAATTCAGTCCACCAAGATTTTCCATGGTTGACTTCAGGCCTACAACATTTTACATAAAGCAAAACTATTCAGTATCGCAAAAAAAGTAATAAGAAATTTGGAAGTTAAAATGTTTGATTATAACTTTAGTTGTAACTTAAAGGAACATTTTGGGGAATACATGTTTGTTTTCTTGTCAAAAGTAAGATGTGAGGGTCATTACATCTATCTGTGTGCTGAAAATGAAGCTACAGCCAGGAGATGGTTAGCTTGGTATAAAGACTGGAAGCTGAAATCATACAGAGGTTTTTGTGCTGGAGTCTCTCTATTTCTAGTTACTCATACTGTCAGAAGGTGGTCTTATCATTATTAGATGGCAGTAGTACACAAATAACAACACATGCACAGAGCTTCTGGCGGATGAGGTAAACAGGCCCAGACGAACACTCATATTACTGTAAAGACTCGCACATCTGATATGAAACCAAAAACAGAGCTGGATTCACTCACTGCAAAATACACTGACAGATTTCTTGTAATCTGCAATCAGCCATGGCACCTAACAGTCATCAAGAAACTCTGACCTCACAAACAGTATCCTACTCTGAATCACTGAAGGTAAATCTAAAGCTGTTGTTTGTATTTACCATCCGACTTGTCACATTCTCTACAGGCATGGCTGGCAGGGACCTTTTCTCTCAGCCAGGTTCCCAGGTCCACGCTCCCACCCCTTTGATTGAACAGCTGACAGCTTGACCTCCTCTCACCGAGACGCATCTTTTGACTGCGGCCATTTTCTCACCATTATGTTTAGCGATGGGCCTGTGCCTGCCAGAGACGGGGGGCTAGTTGCTGAGGCTATCATTCATAGCGGAGAGGAGGAAAGGATTAAGGCCACTGAGAAAGAGCAGGAGAGTGAGGGGTCTGCATCTTAATGCAGGCCTGAGTGTGGAACAGCGTTGTTATTAGGTGGCTCGGTGAAGAGGGAGGAAGATGCAGCGGCTGGGTGGGTTGGTAGGTGGCTGTTGGTGGGAGGTGGGGGGCAGGATTAGGGGGAGGAGGAAAAAGGAAGCTGCAGAGAAAAATTTGAAAAAATTGGGATAAGAAGAGTAGGAGATGAAATAAAGAATGCATGCACGGTACAAAAAAGAACATGATGTACAATCGAAAAAAGAACAGCTCTTTCTTTAAGTACTGCTGATGCTGCACACATTACATGTTACATGTTACTTTAATTCAACCACTGCTGCATTGAACAGACTCTGGCACCGAGAAAGAATTATTTTAGTCCAGTACCGCTGATGTCATTTAATTTCCTCAGCCATCTCCTTTTAACTCGCAAAATAAGCTTAAAATCCTTCATCATGGGATGCCCACTAGCTCACCTGTTAGAGCAGGTGCCCCACGGGTTCGGTTCCAACCCACAACCCTCTGCTTTCATTCCCCCTCCCTCTGCCCCCCTCTCACTACATCTGTCCTATCAAATAAAGGCAAAAGACCCCAAAAATATTTAAAAAAACCTTAATTGTCAGAGTTGGAACACGTCCTGTGGATTTCTCCATGATTGGTTGGCATTAACAAATTTAAATCATCATTTATTTGTCTCCCCGTCCATCTACTTTAGAGAACATCTACTTTCTAAAATTCATCGGTCAATATTTGAAAATTTATCAGGGAAATCTGTTTTTTATATCTTACATCCTCCAAAATGTACAGTGAGGTCAAAGCTCAACAGTTGAATCAGATGTGTCATGCTGAGGGTGCTTTCACACCTGCCCTGTTTGGTTCGGTTCAATCAAACTTAAGTTTGTTTGCACCCTACGCACAGTTCATTTGGGCAGATGTGAACACAGAAATCACACTCGGGTGCGCACCAAAACAACCGGACCGAGACCTTCTTGAAGAGGTGGTCTCGGTCTGGTTACAAACGAACTCTGGTGCGGTTTGTTTGTGGTGAGAACTTGTTGCGGCCTCGATCCGAACCAACTGCAGTCACATTACACATTGTTTGTGTTAAACATGAGCATGTTACAGTCCTGGAGGATTATTAATGTGCACCTCCTCCTGTACTGCCTTAATATGCACATTCAGCACATCCAATGCATCAAAACATTGTTTTCTAGTTGGAGCCGCGCCTCGTTTTCAAACTGTATGGTTTGACTAAAATGAACAATGACAGCAATATAGTCCACCATGACCAGCGCTAAAATCAACCTGCGTAGTTGTCCCTCCATTGTGACATTAGAAAGTGTCACATTTATCTTGCAAGTGTACTCTTCTTCAGCGTTTTGTTTACTTCCTGGACTTTTCCTGCATGGAAATTCTGACCAATCAAGAGCAGCTTTGTAGTCCGCTTGTAAATGTTGCCGTGAGAAAACAAACAAACTCTAAGCAATTATGCAACTTAGTAAAAAAAAAAAAGTCCCTGATTCAGACCAAAGCAAACAAACTCTAGGTCTGAAAGCACCCTTAGTTTAAACAACATAAGGTTGTAAACTTTTCTCCAATCTTCCAGCCAATGAAATCTAAGGCAGTACAGAAAGTGACATCAATATGCCTGAAGAGATGAATATGATTTCTTTTTAAAAGTCTCTCTTCAATATTTGCCTGATGGGACTAGAAAACCATTTCACTCAGACAGAGAAAAATATTTCTCACTCTTCAAAGGACTTCTGCATTACAATCAGACACAATCCACGGCTCATACAGACTCACACAAAGCGGCACATGCAGTAACACACACACACACAGACATACACACACATAGACAGACATACACAGACATCTATGCACGCAGGCACACAAACTTAACATGAATCCATCATAACAGCGTTTCACACTCCACTGGTCTCCTCAGGTCCTGGCTGTTTGCTCTCACACTCTGTTAGGTTACAGTACAATCACCTCAAAGAAAATAGAACTTCTGTCAGACGAAGCAGCTGAAAAGGAAAAGGTCTCCTGATGATCACTTTACTGACAAAGGCACAATAATTGCTGCTGTGCACAGGAATTTAATCTAGGTGCCGATGTGCCTAAAACATGTTTTATTCTTCTGGGTATCTGGTCTGTTGATCACTTTAAGCTATCTGATGGATGGTGCTTGTTTACATAAATAGCGTAACCACCTGACACACACATCGTAATCCCTTTTCTATTTGTCTGGATGTTTCCATCAAAATCATTAAAGTGCCGAGAAGAGGAATGTTATGACCATGACGCGATTTCTAAAGCCATGCAAACTGTAATTTAGTCCATCAGACACAAGATCAGTACACACACAATACGCTTTGACTGTAGCTGGTTTTGAAATGAAAACCTGAGAATCATTTTAATTTCTCCCAGGTATACACTTGTTGACCTTAGGTGGGTGTTTTGCATAACATCATATGGTCATTAGCAGATCTGTGGAAAAGTGCATAATTATCTTTGGGCTTCCGCTGAGTTTAATCTTTGCAGAATAGAAAATGTAGCGAGCGACAGTGTGAAGAATCTCCTCAGTGGATGAGTATTTGAAATGCATGACATGCATTTTAAATAGGCAGCTGATAAGCATCTGACATATCAGCATGCAAACTTTGGCAAACTTTGTACAAGTGTGTCTCTTACCATGTCTGATCAGAATCCTCATATACTGACTCAACTGGCATTTTCATGTGCTGATTAGTATTACTGCACTGTGCTTTGCAAATAAAATATTATCTTCAACTAACTTTGTATGTTTTAGTTGCCTAAATTAATCATGTCTGCAATGCACCAACACTACAGGGGGTTATCAGTGGAGAAACACTGCCAGTAAAATATCAAAAATATCACTGATAATTGAAAAATGTGCAGACTACTTCTGCTCGACAAGAGAACTGTAATTCCTCCCTAAACCCTTGACTTGTAGGTGCATAAAACAGACTACTTTTGCAGCGTTAACAAGCATCACACCAACCATAGTAGCACGTCATGTTGTGTGTAGAATTACAACAGCCTCTGTGGTAAAGCTCCCCCTTGCCAGACTGAATCTGTGCCAACTCCTAGTATCCCAGCGCAGCATGGATAGCATGACTATTAGCTGCAGGGCAGGTGAAAAGAGGGTTTGGCACCCATTCCTGAGCCTGCCGCCTCTGGGGAAGTGAGACGTAAGGTTTAATTAGAGTGGATGGTCTTGGGTTCTGGACTCACAGACGAGGCTTTAATTGATGTCAAAAGTGTCTTACTTCATGTCAGCTGTACCCACACTGCACTGCTTTGATTTTGAGCTGGAAAAGTGGGAGGTTTGGGGGTGGAAGGGGTGCACCACCTCTCCCTCAGTCTTTGGTTTAAGTACAGATAGAGTCAGCAAGTTTGTGCTCGTGACAGCTGAAATGTGAATGTTTGACAGGTAAGAGCAGGCGGGAGAAAAGCAGAACGAGGAGAGAATGTACTGCAGCAGTGACACTGACTTTTCTAAAATTACACACACAGTTTTGTGACTGTTAGTGTTACATTGAGTAATCAGCAGATGGGTGTGAATTGTGCCACGACTTCATTTGGCTGACAAACATTTGTTTCATTCAGTTCTATCATCCTTGATGGCAATCACAGCAGTTTCCGAAACAAATTATAGGGACTTTGTTTAGCATAATCCGGTTTACTTTTAATATTCTTGTTGATTTTGCTGCATCTCAACTAGCTTATAATAAGGCAAGTTAGCTTGTTGTCTAATATTATTTATATATATATATATAACTGTGAATAACTCCTTGGCAGACAAAGAGCAAAACGGGGGGATTGTTTGACATTTTCACTGTGTGAATTATTCAGTTTTGACATTGCTGGTTATACCTGGCAACTGCTCTGGAAGGGAAATAAACAAATGTTATGTCTTTTTTTTCCGCTCTCATATCAAATACAGGTGCAGGCTCTTCATCCAGAACAACCCGTAACAATATTTTAAATAGATCCCAAGCTGTGATGTATTTTTTCCTTTATAAAGAACAAGTGGAAAGAGGATAGAGAGATATGAACGATTTGGTTTCTTCTCCAGACATGGTTTCCAACTGTGGGGAATGACGACATCTTATCTCTCTAGTGAGGCTGTTTAAATATAGACTTCTGCTACTTTATCTGTTTCTGCAGCTTTAGAGTCAGTTGATACGTGATCATCAACTTCCTTTTATGTTTTCATCCTTGAACTTCAGCACCAGTGTCATCAACTTTTTGTCTCAGACCTTTTCTTTAAGACGCCAACATTATAACTCACATTTACTGCGGCAACATTAAAGCATCCACTTAAGTATTAATTATGACTGAGCCCCACACACTCCAAAAGCTCACAACACCACCATGGTGTACTCTCTGCAGAAACACAAGAGAGGGAAGATTTTTTTTCCCCCATTTTCCCATATTGCCTTCATCCCTTTATTGATGCAATATGGTGTAATCCAGCCCCCCTGACTGAGCACTGGAATACACACCTCCGACTCTGCAGATATTTAATACAGGACGCCTCTATACATTATAAATGGCCTTCTGCAATATACCACCCTTCTAAAATGAAGCAACTGCGCAAACAGAGAAAATAGAAATGACCTGCCCTTGCAGTACCGCCGGGGTTGGAAGTTCTATTCTGGTGCGTTTTCTTTCTGGACATAAAATGTGTCACATGAAACGCAGGCATTTGTACCACACCTAAACAAACAGATAACCTTGTTCTGAGGTCAATGAGGTCGTCATGTAGAGTAGGCAACAACTCAAGAGGAAGTCTGGGATGTCATTAAAAACACACACAATCAAATGGTGACACAACATGACGCAGATGAGAGGTGAGTGCAAGGATCACAGATTTTTATCAAATAATATCCAACATGGCCGTGGGCTGGTGTGCCCCTTTTTACGTGTGCACATGTGCGTGTGTGTGTGTGTGTGCATGTGTGACAGAGACAAGCAGAGAGGGCAGAGTGCCACAGAGAGTGACGAGATGCGATGAGACACAGTTTGAGTGAGTGCATACTAGCAGGAGGGAGAGAGAGGTAGAGTGTGTGAAAGTGGATGAGAGAGCAAGAGAGGGAAGATGGACATAAATGGCTACGAGTTAGCATAGCCCGCTAGTTTTTTTTCTGTCTTTTTTTTTTTTTATTTAATTTTTTTTTTTTTTGCAGCTGAAGCAAATTGAGGCCACTAACGCAGCAGTTAGGCTGCTTTTCAGGTCACTCAGAAAGCTGTGCTAAAAGGGTAGCTAGACCTAAATCCGCTGTTAATTTGGCGGAATGAAAGACACTGCAACCTACTAAAGGATCCGAGCATGTAGTAGTACATCAAGTGATTACATCTTGTCTTGTGTCATCTATACAGTGCAGGCACTCTGGGTTAATTTGATTAAACTGTTGGGAAAAACACTATTGATCCATCTTGATTACTATCTCTGGCTGAGCACAGCTGGATCTGGATCAGTTATTTGTGTTGCGTCCTTCTGAGTGCCAAACAGAGACAGCCAGATTCCTCTTCTTATTAATGCCACTCAGTTAATATTTATCACAGTTTTTTGTCAATATTTGTCTCCTGTGAACATCTCCTCCATCCTCAATATTTTTTGAGCTGGCCCCGCTCGTCCATGCTGTGCCAAAGTGAGTGACTGCTGAGTGGACAGAGCTGGATGGGTGATTCATTTGAGTTTGTGGATCAACTGACCTTGCAAATATGGGACTGGGAGTCTGTGCTAAATCATCATCTCTGAGAGCAGCCTAACTGTCGGGATGCACCGGTGGCCACACAACAGCCTTTTTTTGGGGCTCTTGAAAGACCCCCAAATTTATCATTATTTGCAGAAAACTAATCTTCCACTAAATACAATGTTTTTCATCCTCCATAAAACACACGGCAGCTCCGGCTGTCACAATTCTCAGAGCAACAAACGCAGTAAAGAAAAACCTACTTGAATCATTCCTCTTGAGAGCGTCTGAGTGTTTTTAACCTATAAAATGATGCCTCTTGATGCTCAGCAGCAGCGGGGACATAACAAGTCTCCGGTTTCCTCTGGGCCACCTGACATTGTGGTGGAGAGCAAGCTCTGATTTCAAATCTTAATAAAACGACACATACACTCACGCTATCAGAAAATTAAGGAAGTCATAGACCATATGAGCAAAACTAAAACTCAAGGCGCCTTATCACCTCTGTAAGTGCCATTTATTTTTGTTATTGTGGCACCAAAGCTTTCTCATATGTGACTACCTTCTCCTCCTAAATGCTCTGTTGGTCATGTGCACACACATCTTATTAACCCAGCCTGACAAGTCACAGTGTCAACTGGCCAAACACCACCCAAGACTCCAAACCTCCATTACGCATGCCTTTACCTGTCAAAAATAATATTGCTGAGAAAACCGTGGAGGAGGAGCTGCATCATTTCAGTCACACATCACAACATCACACAGACAGATCGCCCACTGTTGTTTTTGTTTAACCACATACACACTTACAAACCAACTAAGGCTGTCTGTGGAAATATTTCAGAAACAGTGTATAGTCTGCGTGTCTTTTAAAACCCGCAAAGGCGCAGTGTACATTCTGACTCCAAAACAGCGTTTTGAATCAGCATGAGTCACCTTCCCTCCCACTTTGGACGAAATGCTCACTCCTGTCAAACATATCTGACTTCACATGCAAAACACACATACATTCAGTGGGCGATATGGAGGCTGCCAGACACAAACACCAACCACCTATTCAACAGTTTTGGTCTCCACGGAGCCGTTTTACCTTCCAGTGTGAGCGCCTCTTGGAAATTGGAGAAGACCACTTGGCAGATTTATCCGTGTTTTGTCCCTAACTTCCCGAGCATCTGTTTGTGGAGACGCGGTGGTAGAAAAGAAGAGGAAGGAAACACTGAGCAAGCGTTCACTGTCATTAACAGCAGCGGCGGCGTTTTCCGTTCAACACCGGTGTTTGTTCTTTGTGACGCCTTATTTGTCCGGTGAGTTTGTGTGTCTCCGGCGGGGAGAAAAACAAGAGCCGCGGTCCACAGAGGTCTCCATTACCCAGCTTTATATTCACCTCGGCGGTTAGAGACGACAGACAGACGGAGAGGCAGACAGATAGAGAGGAGGACTGCCTCCGTCTGTCAGGAGAGCCGGGATAGATACTGAGATACTGCTGCAACCAACCAACTAACTCCAGAGAGAGGGAGAGACAGAGGGAGACGCGCGCGCACACACACAGAGGGAGAGAGATGGCAAATCCCAAATGAAAGGCTTCAGTGTATTGAGGCTACCAATCATTCATTTATTTGTATTGGTATGGATGTTAGGCCTATATAAATGACTTTACCAATGGTATTTCTGTGTTTCTATTCATAGCCCACTTTACATCACAGCTAACCATTGTGCCAATTATTTTTGTATAAGAAATGTGGTTCCAGCCACCCACTGGGGGACATTCAGTTCCATTTAAAATAAAAACCGGTTGGCAAACTCTTGAAGCTTGTTTCAGTTGTGTGATCCATGACAATGGACATGACGTGTGTATTTAAAGGTTCAGTGTGTAGGATTTAGGAGGATATCTTAGCAGAAATGGAATATGATATAATCAGTATTATAAAAATTCAATTAATAGCCTGGGCTGTTATTTGCTGAAATCACTGAACTCAACAGGCCTATATTTGGGACAGGCCTTTAATTCTTTACACAAAACTGATGCTCAGGAAAGATGGGACATATCTGAACCAGTATGAACACTTGTTGTATAAAAATTAGGCTTTGAATAACATCAATTATGTGTTATGTTATGACACTTGATTTACAACACCTGGCATACCAACACACCACTACACAATTCTGTTTATCCCCATTATTCATAACTTGGATTCATTTTTATAAAAAAACACTTTAATTCTTTTGAGTGGTGGATCCTTACGTACTACAGAAATATAAATAACTTACTGGGTATTTGAGGAATGGACAAATATACTTCCTTTATGACAGCTTCAGAAGAAAGGAGTCACCACTTGTTTTTTTTCCGTCATGCTGGTAAATCTGGATGAATGATGTCTTCTCTGGTGCTCATGGTTTTAGTAAAATGAAATGGGCCGAGCTACTGATATGTAGCATCTCCATATTGACAAAAATATAAACATTTATATTTGTATTTGCAATCTGAACAGCTGCCTAACATTAGCTCAGGTGGGTAGTCAACAATCTGGTTATATACATCCAAAGAACTTCTATAAAAATGAACTGCTTGGCAACCAGACTGGGCATCTTTTTGAGACAGGCCTTTATTGGTCAAAATGTGTAGCCACATATGGCTAATAGAAGAGACTGGACATATAATTGGGACTAGGCTTTAAGTTTAAGTTTTATGGTGGGTTTTCTTTAGTGTATAACCACCAAGAATTGTTGTGTTTTTCTTACCTTAAAATCAGTGGTTCTTATCTACATAGGCAGCAGTTCCTTTTGCACAACGGAATCCACCATGTTGCACCGCTATGTTCCCTACAGTAGCCCACGAAGAACAAACCAAACACTGCATCTAGATAGGGGCATCCACATTTTTGCATCAACCACAGTGATTAGCAGCCCCCCCACAATGATAGCGCCAGAAAAACACTGCTTGCTTTTTTTTTTTTTTAATGTGAAACAGCTTTATTCCATTTTCTTACTGGTTTTAATCACCCGGTCCATTTGTTTTGGAGAGGAAGAGACCTCTGCAGATAATTTGGCTCCTGGTAAAAACCTCCTGAATGTCTGGATCTAAAGTTATCAGAGAAAAAAGGTGTACACAGAGTAGCAGGTGCTAAATTGGCAGGGCGTCTCCAGCAAACAGTGAGGAGAAAAACTGATTTGTAACATGAAACGGCTTTATTCTGTGTTGTTACTGCTTCAAACCACTAGGTCCATTTGTTTTGGCGAGTAGGAGACCTCTGCAGATAATTTGGCTCACAGTAAAAACCCCTTGAATGTCTGGATCAGAAATAAGGAGAGCACACATTAAGTTAGCAGAGAAAATAAGTGAGCACTTATTAACAGGTGCTGGGCAAATAGACTGTCTGTCGGATAACCTCTGCGGATAATTCGGCTGCTGGTAAAAACCTCCTGAAAAAATGGAAACTGTATGAATTTTACCTGGGAGAAGTTTAAGCCAGTTGCAATCTGCAATTCTCACTGCTAGATGCCTCTAGAGACCCCTAAATGTATACACTTGAATAAAATTGGAGGACTCACAAAAAAAAAAAAAAAATTAAAAACGATTCCTAGTATGAGTCAATCTCCAAAAACAACTCAATAGCATTACCTTTTTAGACCCCCCCCCCCCCCCCCCCACTGGATAACCGACCTTATTTTTTAGACCCCACACATGCTTTGAGAAACTCTTGCAGGCTGCCTCAAATTATTCTTGTCTTTCATGGCGTGACAACACTGTCGTTAATGTCTGGTTTGGTTTAGGCACGAAAGGCACTTGGTGAGGGTGAGGGAAAGAGGATGGTTTGGGTTAATATGATCTCTTTAAACATGGAACATCAAATCTTGCAGGAGCTTTCACAAATCTGGGGTTACCATTTAGACACGACCATTACAGGCTTTCTGCTATAATTTTTTTTAAAGTGTGATAACCCTGGTGACATCATCTGTCTGGTCATTTTCTCAGACGTGTCAACACTCCTCTGGAGCCACAGAGGACATTTTACGGCTTTTCCCACATGACAAATAAACTAACATGAAGTCAGTAGAGTGGTCCTTTAATTTTTCTCCAAGTTGCCTTATTATTACAAATCTGCACATAAATACATTACCTCATACGGTGCCAGTTGCTTGAAAATACAACTTGTGACAAAAATGAATGCAGCCTTGAACTTCACTGTGATGGATAGCACAACATAAACTAGTTTCAAGAGACTGCTTGTAGAGTACTACGCACTGAAATGAATGGAAACCAATAGCTGCCCGGAAGTGCAGGGGAATACATAAAAATAGGTAAACATGCAAAACACACATTTAATAAATGTTAAGTACAAATGCAACATGATTTATTGTTGAGGAGGTAAAAGAAATAATAATGTTAAACTAATAAGGCATATAGTGAAGGAAACGGAGAGAGGGCAAGAACATTTCTTTTTATTATTTTCAAGATGTGTTTATAATTGTGTCACATTAAGGATAACAAGCCACCGTACTGAATACAAAACATCACTGTAGATCTCAGAGACTGTAATTCATGTTGTCACCCTCTGCTTCTGCACTGTATGGAGCCTGTATGTCATGCCAGTGAACCGCAGACTGAGGTGAACTGAAAGTAGAGTGAAAGAAAGAGAGATATGAAATGGATTCAGGACCATGGACAGCTCACTGTGTATCCTAACTAGGCCAAACACTTTGCTCATGTTCCTGCTGCCACCTCTTTTATCATGTCAGTCTAAATTCAGCTTGGAACAGACTAAAGATATGCTGACATTAGTGTCGCCGTACTACAACAAAACTTATTACATCCACAAACTACTGAGACAGAACACACAGGAAACATAAGCCGTCCTGTATGGACTGAAAAAGACAGGAAAACATATGAAGTGTGGTGAGACATCAAACAAGGTTAAGTCGAGCTAATGCAGCAGTAGGAGTGCAGGTTTATTGCTGTATTTTAGGCCCGCTTCCACCTGTCACATTTGATCGCTCTCGCCCCTGAGAGGTGAAGGCCAGGGAGAAAATACAAGTATTTCTTAAAAGGTCGACATTTACCTTGATGTACTACAAAGCTGGGCACACACGACTCTATTTCTCACGCACACTCACACACATTGGAAGTGAGAATAACCTTGTTCATGATTCTCAGTCACACTGCAAGTGCAAAACACTTTCTGTGATCTATCTTCTGGCCAAAAAATGGTGATTTGACAGCTGCTTAAAGTTCACTTTATGTGTACAATGCTTTTTTTATTTGTTGGGAACAGTTTTAAGTGATCTCAGATATAATAACCCTAAGTTAGCTCTGCAGTAAAATAATCATTAGTGGGTTAGAAGGCTGTTAGTGCAGTAGTGCAGTGTGGATCTGCTCCAAAGCACCACTCTCTGTCTCAATCAATCTGCAGACTACAGTAACCACTTTTCCCCGAAGCAGGGCGAGTTGTTGCTCATTGATCACTCTTCCATCAGATTTCCCTTTAAGTACTTTGAAGCAAAATTTTTAAACTGAGCTGGTAATGAAGTGACTCCTCAGCTACTCTTCACTTGACACGCTCTCCAGAAGACAACACTTGAGAGTAAAGTGCAAGAAATGACCAGCTTTCTGACTTTGACATCCACTTTTTTGGCATCACTGCTGTCCTATACAATGCAGAGGAGTAGCTGAAAGGCACTAAACGAGACAGTCTGATGGTACGAGCCCTCAAGGTCCAGACTTGAACCCACAATGCATGGCGGTCACCCCGGCAAGTATTCCGATCATGTCTGCTGCAACATGAACCCTGCAGATAAGCCCAGCTCATGTGCATTTGAATCAGAGCGGCTCTCTGTGGCTCTCGCCCTCTCTAAGCATGTCTTTCAGCAGCATTTGTGCTGTGTGAGAGGGTAATATGAGGGGAGGATTACCTTCTTAATTAGAAGTGGAGGTGAGTTTTGTGTGTGTGTGAGGGTGTGTGTGTGTGTGAGGGTGTTATATGCACAGCACACATGAAAGAGAAAGAGTGTAATCACAAGTAATCAAACACCTTAAAAGGAATCTATTTTAGCTTTCCCACACCATTATAAGATAGCGGTGTCTATTACACCACATATATTAAAAAACATTAATTTACATTTGAGCTCATTTGGCGTAATTGTCACAACAGCTTGGAATGCATTTATATTTCACATTAGTGCTGGAAGTAAATATGCATTTGTTTCCAATTCATTAATGGATTAAAATGAAGGACAGAGAACGACTGTGGTGGAGCAGTAGGTCATGTGACTGTCCAGCTGATAAACAGATGGTCTCTCTCTCTCTAACACACACACACACACACACACACACACACACATGCACTCACATAAAGCCGTTTAATGCCCTTGCTTCCTCTTCGGAGAAGAAGATAAAGTTTCGCACAATCAGGAAAAAAATCAGGAGATTGCCGGTTAAACCTTGTGTCAGAATTAGTAGTGACATTTCGCAGAATGGAGGGAACCTTTCACTCTGTTCCATGAACACTGGTATGACTGTGGCCCCGGACTAATTAAGGAAATAGTCCTGTTTATGCGTAATGTCTGCACCTGCTCATCAACATCCCTGACAACATTGATTAACTGCAAGCTGTGTAAGAGAGGGCTTGGCAGCTCATTAAGCAAAGAAACAAAACTTGAAGGGCAGTTGTTGGAGCCGTGTTACAGTTCAGAGCTCTGAGTAACTGTATACTGAGCTTTGACTCCTGTGCAAAAACAAAAAGGTCTCCATAATTAACATCACGCCAATTATTAACAAGTTAGAGTTTGGATCTTTTTGTCAGACACTGGAAGACAAAGAAGAAAAAGAGGTACAGGGGAGACAGTCTGTCAATCATGTCTCATATGACAACAACACGAAGACCCTCTTTTTAAGGTTTTTCCTACTGTTCTGGTATGTCTGAACGGGGCTGCAGCTTACAGTTATGTGCTTTGATTGATCCTCTGCAATTTTAGTTGATTAATTATTCAATAAAACACCAGCAAATAGAAAAGATTCCCGTCTCATTTTCAAGTTGAGGCTGGCCAGCATATCAATATTATAACAACTAGCCCATACCCATTGAGTACAGCATACCATACCATGTCTTAGTCATACCAAAAATTAGAAAAAAACCCCAAACATTTGGCCACAGGGGGAGCCACAGCAATCAGTCGCATTTTAACCATTTTTTAAGCATTTTTCTGTTGTTATAACGCCACCCAGTTGCCAATTAGAGTTAAATTTCTCCAGTCACCTTGAGGCGTCCTGTTCTACATATCTACCAAGTTTAGTAAAAATCGATATGGCGGTTCGGCCTAGATAATAAATTAGCTCTCTAGCGCCCCCATTTTGTTTGATGGGGTCAATAATGGAGGGGTCCCCTCAGATTATGTGTGGTCATATGCCTACAAAGTTGCGTGGTGATCGGTGAAACCCTTGAGATGTCATACACCTTTATGTGATGAGCCACACCCTCCGTAATATTCATTGCCTTATAGAAGCTCAGTTTTAGTAAGTTTTCCAACTTTTGCCAAGAGGGAACTTTAGATATTGGTCCCTAGATTATGTTCACTGAGTTTCATGCAGATTGGTCAGACTTCCTAGGAAGAGATCGATTTTAAGTGTTTTTCAATTCAAAATGGTGGAAAATCTATATAACCGGAAGTTATGGGTTCTTGAGACAAATTTGTTCCTCATGAGGAGAGGCATCTGTGCAAAGTTTCATGTCTCTACAACATACGGGGCATGAGATATGCCCATTCAAAGTTTGCAATTTCAGTCAGTTGCTATAGCGCCCCCCTTTGGCCAATTGATGTAATATTGCTTCATTCGCATCCTCCCATCACCCTCTACCACTGTGCCAAATTTCACATGGATTGACCAAGTCAGTGAGGAGAAAAACGTGGAACAGACACACAGACAGACACACCCACAGACACACAGACAGACACACACAGACAGAGTTTTCATCATTATATAGTAAGATAAGATATTGTGAGATAACAACATACGTTCATCTCATCACAGCCTTAAGTTGTAATTTTGCTTTGGCAACACTTAAGAAATTTCATGAATTGAAGTTAACTAGATATCATCTTAGATTTTGGATATTGCAATATCATGACTGTTGTTTTTTACTGCTTTTAAAGGCTGCATTACAGTAAAGTGATGTAATTTTCTAAAATTACCAGACTGTTCTAGTTATTCTATTATTTGCCTTTACCCACCCACTTATTGTATCCACATTACTGATGATCCTTTTTCAAAAACCTAATTTTGTGAAAGCAATAGTCAAACATACAATATTGTCACCATATCAATAGAGGTGTTTAGTCACAAATATGACGATCACGAATATGTGATATTTGGTCCTCATCATGTTGCCCAGACCTACAAAAATACTCAAATGTGAAGGAATTACTGCCATTTTCTGCTTAAAATTAAACAGTCACTTGCATATCAAAACAGCTGCAGATTAATTGTTTGTTGATCAACACAACAGTCAATTAATCAATTAATTGACTAAGCCTTTGAGCTCTAATCTGAATTGTTTGTTACTATAATTCAGTCACTTTTTGTGGTGAAACATCAGCGTGTGCTGTTTAAAGTCATAAAATTTCTATATTTTTCATATAAATAGACAGAACATGGGCATTAGCTATTACACACAACTGAAAATGTCTCTTAAATTAATCAAATAACAAACTGGTTATGGGTGAATGAATCTCTTCACTACAACAACACATGTACTGGAGCGTTTTTGTCAGATTTCTGTTCGTGTCAGCTACACTTGTGAACTACACCGGGTCTGAATTCAGCACTGCAGCCATTTAATAATACATTGTTTTCTCTGGAATACAATCACTTTGATTAAACAAAAGCTTGCATATCAAGCAGCTCTCAGTGGGAATGCTGAGAACATAAACAATGGCACATGCCTCAATTTCTGAATTTGCTCTTCCCGCCTGCACTCTGATAATGTTATGACCAACTGCTTTGGAGCATATATCCCTGCCAAACACCTGTCCGCCTGTCAGATCGCTCATTTTAATGCAGGCACTGCTGAATGCTTAATAAAAGTCAACAGAAAGAGAGCGCTGCCAAATTATAAGACCAACACACACGCACACACACACTGATGCACCTGTCCGCCTCTGCTAAATGTTACCATCTAAATAGGCTGTCAGCTGGTGTCAGTTGCAAGGCTTTTTTGCTCGGTGGGTAATTGGATTTCGAATTTAGAGCTTCCTGAAACGTGGAGAGGATACGGTCAAGTAATCAACACATAGGCCATTTTAGCTGGCGGGAATGAAACTACCTTTGATTTGTTTTTGTTATGTAGGAGGACGTCAGTGGTAATTCTATCAGTGTTATGGAATTCAATACTATTTATTGTACGTGCAATATCCACATCACTGCGCTGCAGTGTGTACGTCTTGCGCTGTTGTCCTGTGCAGCTTGTTGATCTACTGTAAAACAACCCATTCAATGGCACTATCTTTACACCACAATGACTCCACGTGGGATCTGGCCTACAATGAGGAGCACACAAAGGTCTCCCACAGAACTCCAACAGAATGGTCTTTAAGAAAAATAATCATGTTAGCATTTTTCTCAATGCATGTAATAGACACTCACTGTCTATAATGAGCACATTATACAATTTCACAGCGTGTGTAAGGTACAAATCACACTCTATAGTGTATGTGAGATTTCTGCCAAGTGGGATTTCGGTGCTATATATTGCCCTGTCAACACCTCTCAAATGTGATAGAAACGACTTCTAAAAATTTATCTCCGCTCGTTTGATTCATTATCACCTCAAGTGCTGCACCCTGAAAAGATGGTAAATACGTCTATTCTGGGTGTCGGGTCCATACTCAATAGTGGGAGGCAGAAAATACCCAGGATTGTGTGTGTGAGTGGTGTTACTTAATTTAGACTAAATCAATCAATCAATAATTCATTTGTCACACTAAGTCATTCAAGGTACAGCTCCTCCTCTTGCTGCTGTATAGTTGTCCATGTTCCTGGATGGTTCTGGTAATCCATGGTGTCTTGTTGCTGAATGATTAAACTGTTTTGTTTTTTGTTTTGTTTTTTTGGGGGGGGGGGGGGTTAAATCCCCCACAGATTCAGTGAATTCACTGATGTCATCAGTGACGTCGACAGTGGTGTCCTGTAATGTGCTTCAGACTCTGATTGGCTCAATCTCTGGTGTCACTGGGAGGATGTGTCGTAGTTTGTTTACTTATCTTGACCGTAATCCAGAGTATTTATCCACCTCGAGGCACAAGGCTAGCAGGAAAAGGACAGCACCTCACACTCGCACTGTCACACCAGTCCTTCTTCACCATAAAGTGCACGCCTCCACCCCTTCTCTCACCGGAGTCCTTGGCTCTGTCACATCTGCATATAGAAAAAAGAGTCACCTGGTTAAATGCTCTCTGGTATTCCGGGATTTAGCCAAGACCCACACTCTCTGAAATCCTGTTTGAGACTGATGCAACATTCAGGTCATCCAGTTTATTATTGAATACTTTCACAATTGCGAGCAGGATCCTAGTTTGGCAAAAAGATCTGCGCAATCAGGACTGCAGCCGGTCTTTGACTTCTCCACGCTTGCCAAGGTGCCTGTGTTGTTTATTAAACAGCGATGATGTGAAGGTGATGAAGGAGACTCCGCTGACACCATCTTGCTTGTATATAGAAAAGGTTTATTATAAGAAGTACAGCATCAAATCAGGCATCTAGATTGCCTGAGAGAGTGTTCGAAGCCAATATGAACTGCTCTGAAAAACAGCTCCAAGTACTCTGCCTATATAGAGTTCGGTTGTTTTTGTGAACTTTGAGACAAAATGTGACAGGTGACAGAAAGACAATCTAGATGGAATCCAACCTTTCACCTAGCTTATCTATCCTTGACCTGGGCCCCTAACTGATCATGAAAGACCCAGGCCATCACATAACATATGGCACGTCAGATACTACACCTGCCATGCAGAGGTGGACACAGAGATGGTCTTGTTTCACCATGTGGTCAGGGCTGTAGCTGATGTCCATCTCCTCTATATTTTCCTCGATTTTTATGTTTACACCTGAAAATCTCAACCTCACCAGCCAACAGAGCTGCAGGAGTTTACAGACTGGTGAGTTGACCTTCTCATCCAGATGGACATGTATGTTTGCACCAAATTTAATGGTAATTCATTGAAATGTTTTTGTGATTTATTAGCCTGGAGCAAAACGACTGACCCTCCGACAGACCAACATGGCCATCCACAGAGCCATGGCTAAAAACATCCTTCTAATCAACACAACTCTGTTCTTGGCATCCTGAAAAGCAGGTTGCTGCATGCGGCTTCTGCGCACAAAGAAACAAACAAGTGTGATTAATGACAAGGACGAGTGAAACCAGCATGGAGAGCTTTGGAAAGAGATACCTTTGTGATCACTGAGGTGATAAGTGCTGTGCCTTTGTAGGCATTTAACCCTCTGTGCCAACAATCAGCGCTCTTTACACTGCACGATTCACATCTACTGTTCAAATCCAGCCAGTCACATGGAAGCCAACTCTGAAAGCAAACTCATGAATTATAATAATACAGTCAAGATTAATTACACAGATAATAATAGACTCACCGTTTTCCCAAAGCCCAAAGAGTTGATACAATGGCTGACCATTTCAGAGCTCAGGATTTGACAGGAGGTCACAGCAGGACCGTGCAAACCTTGATTCTGGTATTAGCCAGGCTTCCTTCCATGACCCTGGTCCCTGGGATGAATGGCGACAAATGAGACTTGAAGCCAGTGACAGGACCACAGGGGAGTTTACAGGCCACTGGGAGAAGCCGATGGCTGATGATGCCCAGTGGAGGTTACTGCCTCGGACAAAACCAGCCTCAGCTTGGAGCAATCAGAGC
Organism: Epinephelus lanceolatus; assembly: GCF_041903045.1. Lineage (NCBI taxonomy): Eukaryota > Metazoa > Chordata > Actinopteri > Perciformes > Serranidae > Epinephelus > Epinephelus lanceolatus. The sequence continues at coordinate 20,125,331 of NC_135734.1, forward strand.
TGCATTATAGTGCAGGAGTTTTATCTTTGTGCAATCAGGTTAAAGTGCTCTGGGAATCATCATCGTCTTAAAAATAACCTGTGTAGGATTTGCTCTAAGTATAATGGTGATGATACAGTATATCAAATTGCGATATGTATTCTTTATCCGTACCGATTGAGAATGAAAGTAATTAATCTCTTTGCATCTATAGAGCAATCACATTTCCTTTTGGGATCAGGACAAATGGAAACAAACAGCAGATCATTCAATATATTTTACTTTATTATTACACCATGCGCTAAACCAATTTCACTTCAACCAACATATTAATGAAAATTCCACACCGTGTTAAATGTAGCACATTGTGCTTGAGCTGAGATGTCACTTCTAACTCCTTGTTCTATTTTTTACAGCAGCATATTGCACAATTCATCTTCCAGCTGTATCTGTGCGTCTGTAAATTACTTTTTACCACATTCAGCATATTTCCCCATTCGTTTTGAAATGAAACCAAAGACGTGTTTCTATTACAGAGGCCGTGTTATAATCCCACTCTGAGTACAAAACTTAATCTAATATTGTAAACCCTTTCTGCTTTTAATGCCCATATACCGCCTAGCTTATGCAAGTTGGTTGTACCTCCACAATCTGCTGCCTCTCTGACCTTTGCTTCAGTCACGCTATAACAAGACGGCTCTGACACAAAAACACAGATAATGGATCCTTGTTAGACTCCCAGAGGTCACACCAATTATTTCCTCTGTGAAAGCTGAGCAAAAGAAGACCAACCACCCAAGTATATCACCATACACGAGCCAAACTGCTACATTGTTTTGTTTTTACATTTCTTTCTCCATGTATTCTCTTTCCTCTCGCTCAGACTGGAAATGTCACTGCAGGAAATGTCAGAAAAATGTGCCGCCTCTCACTTAGCCAAAACCAAACTGGTTTATTTCTCTTTACCGTTCGCAAGCTTGTGTCTCTGTCTCTTCTCTTCATAACAGTAACCACGTCAACATCTGTCCGGTCACATGAGCTGTGACTCAATCCCAGACAAACACTAACACACACACACACATACATGCACTGGAACAACTGTATAGTCCATACACAAGTACACTGTACAGCCAAACAAAGGTTTCAGAGACTCACACTGCCACATGTATACACATGCACACAATCACAATAACAGAGAGAAATGGCTAGTTGGGGGTTTACCAGCGCCTGTAAAGCTCATGTATGGATGGAAAACAAAACAAACACGAGTTATACTGAAGACATGTTATGTTCAAGTTAGAGCTGGGCAATCATGATATGAGTACATGGACCTGCATTTGTATAGCACCTTTCTAGTCCTCCGACCACACTTTCATGCCATTCACACACACATTCACACAATGGTGGCCGAGGCTACCATACAAGGTGCCACCTGCTGCTCAGTTTTGAACACACTCACACACCAATGGAAGCTTCATGGGGAGCAATTTGGGGTTCAGTATCTTGCTCAAGGATACTTCGACATCCAGACTAGAGGAGCTGGGGATCGAAAGCTGATCTTCCGATTGGTGGACGGCCCGCTCTACCTCTGAGCCACAGCTTTTTTTCCTAGCTGTGTTAGGTTTAAGTGATGTCACTTTCTGAATGTACCAAATTGCTCTCACTGTTCTTTAATTTGCCTTTACCCACTTAGTTTATTATTCATTTCCATTTATTATTTGTCATTTTTGTGCCATGTCAAATCAATATCCAAAAACTACTTAACATCTACAGATTATATTGATAAAAAACTTTTTTTTTCCTCTTCTCGCACTCTTCAACCAGCTAATTTTGCTATGTAAACAGCCATCTCAATCTTTGTGCATCTTCCATATTTGCAAAGTCTATATCTATTTTTATTTTACTAGACAAAGCATTGCACAGTACACAATTAAAAGGCCAGTAGAAAACAAAATGGAACTCATTTTCTACATTATTTAGAGAGCACATTGCACAGACCCACTTTTCTTTTTCTAAATTAAATACGTCCCAGTTTCAGTGGTCAAATGGCAGATCTCACCTGAGTACATAGATATCTTTGCTTTTTGGACAAACCATATTCAGTTTTTATGATTGTAAGAGAATGCAGTTTTGGTTTAGTCCATATATCGTCAGCTTACTGTTGATGGTCCTTGGCAAGCACGGACAAAACTGTGTAAACAAAAAACAATACTGAGCATTGATATCAAGGTAGTTAGTCAAAAAGTGGACAATTTGTGCTGAAGCAAGCAAAATAACCAAAACAGCAACAACAAAATAAACACAAGACCTAAAACATACAATATAACATAGAAACATAGGGTGACATAAACACATGGCAAGGTTGGATTACACCTATGCATGTTGACAACTGTCCAGAGTTTTTTAAGCCCCTCTGGATTAGGTTGTAAGTGTCCACCACAACCCCACAGGTGCTATAAATATTACAATGAACAGTGAATATTGTCAATGTCACCTAGCAACATAAGCATTGTTAATATAATATACATCAGCATCAACAGAGCATGACTCATCTCTAAAGTTCTGAACATCATGACACAAGATAATCACTAATATATCATAGCTCAGTATTGTAAAAGCATAATTGTCACTGCAACATCATCATTGTCATCATCATTATCATCAACACTGTCATCATCATTATCATCATCTCCATCACTAAGGAAATGGACTTGTCAACAACAGCAGCAGTTGCCTCCTCCTGCCCTCAGCATCTAAAGCTTGAATGAGACAGGAATAGAGGCAGTCTTGTACCTGTTTTTGGGGGCAACAGGGACACTTAAGCGAAGGCCAGATGGTAACAGCTTGGACTCAGAACGAAGGGGACGGGCACATTCTGAGCGGATGGCCATTGCTTTGTCAAGCATCTGTTTGTTGAGTATCTTCCTCGCCACCTTCACAGTCTTAGCAAGGGCATTCTTCTTTGTAGTGTGCCAAGGTTGCCATACCAGCAGATAATAGAAAATAAGATGACAGAGTCAATAAAAGATCTGTAGAACTGTAGAGGCTGATAAATCTGGTAATGTTATGTCATGTTACTGAGTTTCAACCTCAATTTCTTTCCCTCTCCTCTCTGTCCTTGACTTCTTCCTCCTCCACATCATCCCTCATACTGTAAATCATTAAACACACACACACACACACACACACACACACACACACCATTCAGTCTCAGTTCATAAAAGCTTTTACATAGGCTGTTATAAACATCAGTGAGGATATTCCTCTGACCCGAGGAGAATCCTCTGAGGCAAAGAAACAATAACGGCAGGCTGCAGTGGTGGGATTGGGCTGTATGAGGTACTGGTGAGACAATGAAATACAATCCATACAGTCCAGCTGTGGTGACAGATTAATGCATTCAGTCTTATCAGTTGCCAAAACACTCTAAAATAGTTTCACATGCTCAGAGACAGGATTTTTCAAAGCTATCATGGCAGCAACTATTTCTATATTTCTTTCTTTGAAAAGAAAGTAAGCTGTAGAAATACCATGTTTATGTGACAATAAGTAATCTGCCAGGAATGTGCATGTATCTGATTGGCCTATGCAGTGCGTCTCTGCTGCATAATGCTGTTTTCTCCTGAGCCTGCTGTGTTGGCAACCACACTGTGCTGCTGGACTGGCTGCATTCAAATAATTGTGGCCTTGTTGCTGTGTGCTTGGAGGTTAAGGCATAGCTATAAAGCCTACACAATTAGGTGCCACAGCAACGGCATAGATGATGAGCAACTCTCCACAAGTGGACATGAGGCTCCAATGGCCATGAGAACTGTAATTGGTCAGCAGGGTGATTTTGTTTTGTGATGATGGTAGAGATTGTTGATAGCCACATCAAGGAAGTTGAAGAAAGGCTAATTTCCTTCTCTTTTTCACGAACACACAAATAGCAAAGTTGTGTCCGCAGCAATACTGCTGTTTGCCATGATTACCACTCTGTCACTGTGATTGGAAGACTGCTTGACAGTATTCTCCTATTCAGTAATGATAAAAGGTGAAACAATTCAGCCCATTCTCATTCCCAACTCATCAAATACCACCGCTTTGTCAGTGATTTCCGTGTCAGACACAGAAAAGGGACCTTTCGCACCTGCGTCAGCTTGTATTGCCACCATGCAAGCATAATTCTTTTTTTAAACCTAACCACATGCTTTTGTTGTACGAGGAAATAAACGTAAAACGAGGTGTTATGAGGTTGTGAGTGTACTCTGAAAAAGACTGTATGAATCTAACAAGCAGCAACTGTACATTTCCTGTGAAAACAGAAGTTTATTTTGAAAAGACAGTGCATGTAACAAGCATAAATTGACACGCCATCCCAGAATGGTTAGGATAAGGAGGGAGCCTGGAGTAAATTCGTTGGTCCTTCGCATGGAAAGGGGCCAATTGAGGTGGTTTGGACATCTGATCAGAATGCCTCCTGGGCGCCTCCCATTAGAGGTGTTACGGGCACGTCCAACTGGCAGGAGGCCCCTGGGTAGACCCAGAACATCCTGGAGGGATTACATATCTCATCTGGCCTGGGAATGCCCAGGGATCCCCCAGGAGGAGCTGGAAAGGGTTGCTGGGGAGAGGGACGATTGGAGTGCTCAGCTGCATGCCCCTGCGACCCAGCCTCAGATAAGCAGTTGAAAAAGAATGGATGGATCCTAGAACATCAACAAGAGATGCAGTAGGGTACGTATTCAGGGTCATTTTTAGTCATAAAAATCCACTGACAAAGTGATGGTAGTGAAAACACATTGAATAATTGGTCAAGGTAAGGTTATCTGGATGTAACTCCAGTCCTATAAGTATGCCCGTAGCCCACCTTCCCTCTATTATCCCTTTTCCATACACTTGTGCCAAATTGGCTTGACTTGATTTGTGTGTTGGCCCAGCACAGAAGCGATTTGTATCTCCACACAGGGCTACCCACTTGAAGGTGTGTAATCTACCAGAAATGTGCCCTTGCATGTATTTGACTGGTCAATGCGTGCTTGTGCTTGTGAACCAACCAAACAGATTCTGCCCGTCCCACAGGTGATACAGTGATCAACAGCTTTCTTGTACTGTTGTTAAAGTTTAATAACCTTCTCTCAGCACAGCATGAACGTACACCAGATGCCCATCTCCTGCCTTCAAGGTTTTCTGACTCCAAACTACAAGCAGGGTTTGTGTTTCATCTGCAGCCCAAGCACTTGGCATTTACTTTTGGCATTTACTTTTCTCTTTGCTTTTTGTGAGACAAAGTTGAAACTGATGAAGTATTTGCTATTTCTGGCAATAGCAACACAGGCTATTTAAATATGTTCCTGAATTGTCACGTAAAGTTAAATAATGATGACAAAACTCATCTGACGTCACAGCAACCAGCTCGGAGGTGGTCAGACAACACCAGAGATGGTCTATCTCAGGCATGACTGGTCACAACTCGATGTATTTAAAGTGGTAATGGAAATGCAAATCAACAATCAACAAGCCGTGGTTAAACTCAGTCCAGCCAAAAGTGCGAATGAAAAAGCTTTATATATCACAAAGTAACTGGAAGAATGTAAACACTGTAAATAGTATTCTGTGTGGTATACAATTAAAACGTCATACGGACTGAGCTGTTTTTTCCTGACATTTTGCAGTAAGAAAAATCTGTATTGACATGTGCACTGAAAGGTTGTGGAACAGAGATGTAGCTGTACATGCTGTGGCTGGTCAAGATGTGAATCCGGAGTTAAGGCTTGCAATCTCACATTGCATCACATCCTCTTGGAGGATATCCACCGCTCTGTTTCCTATTTTTTAGCGTGTATTCATTTGAATATAGCTATCCTCTAATACACTCAACAACATCCATGCTTTAAACACATGCACAAACATTTCCAAAAGCCTGACCATGCTCCATTTGGAGCTAACCCTTCCATTACTTCTATTTAAAAACCAGAGCCTTGAGCCAGTGGCCAATGAAACACAGCCACAGATGGTTCCTTAATGCTAGCATGGACATTTAGAGATGGGGGGAAAAGAATGAAATCAGCCAAATGGGAGCAGAAGCAGCTTTGCAACAAAGGTAGAAAGCAAAGGATTTGCATGACTGCTACAGTGCAAAGCTAACAGAGCCAGGGTGCATTTTTGACTCCTATAAAGAAAAGCGACAAGACATTTTGTCTTCTTTAACACTGAAGGATTAAATGGAAGACTACTGAAATGATTTTTAATATGAGGACAACCCCGGTCAGCATGCTGGCTGTTGACTAATTGTGATAATAGCAAATGTCAAACTGAAGATCATATGGGAAGTGTTTAAGTATCCATTGTCAAACTGGGGGCGTTGTAGTCATGTGTTTGTGTTCTGGGATACTCTGGTTAAACAGTGACTGACCTTTTTCGTGAACATCTTACAGAAGCACTGGAAAGGCTTTCAGCTGCACTTAACAACTAGATTTAAAAAAAACTCTCAACCTGTCATGCTTGTTACCCTCATGTCTAATTTGGTATTAAAGACACAATGTAATACACATACTATCTTTGGGTCCAAAGAAGAGAAAATTGACATGAGTAATAGGATTGCCAGTCATGATTTTGCTGGGAACCCCAGCACCAGCTGCCAGTTTATTCTCTGAACGGGCTTCTATGTATTATAAATACATAGAAGCATCTCTTCTGCACTAGTGCATTAATGCATTATTCAGACCTACAAGGCCTTGGAAACACTTGGTGCATTCATGGAAAGTGTTTCAATGCCTTTGTGGGAATAATACATCAAACACTAGTGAAGCAGTGACACTGCTGAATGATAAATGTACAGCAAAGCTTCAGAACGTGCAGGAGAAGATGACATGAATTATCAATTTGTTTTCACAGCCTCTTTGCACTGTAATGTTTTAGCTTGTGTGCACACCTTACAAATATACAGTTTATCTCTGAATCACTCACATGAAATACCACATTACACATTGTTTTTTTGTACCTGGCCTTCAACAGCATGAATGAGGAGTTAAAGGTGAATGTGCTGCTAAAGTAACTAAGAAATGAATAGCAACAGCAATACATCTTTACAAGTGTTAAAGTATGACATGACATGTTGTCACTGACATCACGAATGACCTTGTCTTTGTGTTAATAAGCTTGGACAGAAGCCATGTTCAGGGATGCTTAATCACCCACACACACAATCCAGCACTAGGGTACTTCCATGACATTTATTGACTTACAGTCAGCCCCTGCAGGCTGAGGCCCAGGTGGCTGTTAATCGCAGGGTTTGTGGCTCAATCCCCGTCTCCTCCTGTCCACATGTTGAAGTAGCCTTGAGCAAGACACAAGGCCTAAAACTGTGTACAAGTGAAGACAGAAAAAAAAGTAGGTCGCATTAAACAACAGCATTTGCCAAATACTGTAAATGAAATGCAATTCTTATCTTAACCATAACACCCTCAACAGTTATCTAAGGATATTTCTATCCTTAATGTAATAGAACTTTATGGCTACTTTAACAGTAAGATGCAAAACACTTTTAAACTTGCTATAAAACATTTGGCTCTGCTTGCGATAGGAGTTCCCACTTTTATGCAAGGTTGTTGTTTATCACAAATTCACTGTAGCACATGGGAGAACTGTGAAATAGCATAAGGAGTTACTGTCACAGTTCTGCATTCCTGGTCACCTGCTCTTTTCTGCATGGCCAGTCACCCAGCCCTCAGTCAGTAGTTTTCCATTCACTCTGGTTTCCCGTGCCTACTTACCACTACTGCCTGCCAACCCATCACCTGTTGACACATTTCCCACTCCTGCCTGTCCACCACACCCACCTCATCAAGGCAACTCAGTTCACCTGTTCCTGGTCGCACACAGTCAGTGTATGTACCCAGCCTCACAGACAGTTGTTGCCAGGTTGTTCTTCACCACTCTCCAGCACTTTGTTCCGGACTGATTTCCTATTGCCTAAGACCTGCCTGCTTCGTCTGATCCCCAGTAAATGTGTCACCTTTCTGTCCCTGACCACGAGACCTGCTTCTGTGTCCTTGGTTGGCGTTTCCATCCGACAACGCTGCTAAAGTGTGAGTGTCACCGTGTCACCACACCCACCATTGTGTGTGCGTCCTGTAAGTGCTTACCTGCTGGCTTCTCGACCCTTTGCCTCACCTACCCTCTGCCTATCCCCTACAGGTTCTTCTGCTTGGACTGAAAACTCACCGGGTTCTGGATCGTCTACCTCCCCAACTACGTCCCCTCTCTGCTCATCCACGGTACCGTTGCCTATTGTTGAGCTGAACTGTATTAGTTTTTGGGCAAACACAACCACTCACTCGCCCGCCTATCGGCCCAGTTCTGCCTGCCAAACCTGAGCAAGGCTGTGAGCACGGCTCTACAGAACAGTAAACATCATTACCAAGTGTTTCTGATTGCTGTTGTATTGTTTTTGGGTCTAAATACCACCCGTTACAGTTACTCTGATTTGCATATGACTCAAAAGAAAAAGGGAAACACAAGAACTTCTGCTTCCTCCTATATTCCTCAGAAATGTCATGTAATTGCAATTATAACTGCAGTCAGTGTGATGGCAATTATCAGTGATATAGTGGGATGTTTTTTCTTAGCCTGTGTGGTGTCCTGACAGAGGCTTTAAACACACCGGTTATAAAACATGTTGGATTTGCTTCAGATATTTGTACTTTTCATGTTTGTGCCAATTTGGTGTCCTTTAATGTTAGTGTTAAACAGAATCTGAGAGCCTGTGATACGTGTGTGTATTCTATATGTGTGTGCGTGTGTGTGTAGGTGCATGTGCATTTATTTATGCTTGTGTAGCTCCCTGTGTCTTTATCTTTCCATCTCTCCTCAGGCATCCTTCTCTCTGTTTTTACAAGATGTTTAAAACTGCTGTATCCCTAAGGGATTCCCAACTGTGCATCTAATGCAAATGAGCCAAATCCAGTTAAACTGAGATAACAGCATTAACAGTAACAGTAAAAATCTAAAATCTAAAGACAAAAATCACTTCTGTTGCTTTATGCTCCAACAGCTGTTACATTTAAAAGTCTAAAACATTTTTATATCAAAAAATCTGCATACTGCCTCACAGTGTTGACAGATATTCTGCTCTGAATGCAGATAGTCCCTGTTGTGCTACAACCTGTAAAACAATGAAAACTCAATGTCATGTACATTTTACTGTTATCAGGCTATTTCTAAATATTATAATTGTTTATGTAATTTTTCTTTGTGCAGATGTTCCTTTAGAGGTCTCTTCTTCCTCCCCTCAGACTCCTATTTCATAAACTTGTTAGGTACAACACAAGAAAATGTTAATATGTTAGTGTGTGAGAAAAAATGGAGAGTAACATTGTTATAAAACATGTCAATCCAAGTCAGTGAGGTAAGCGCGCTAGTATTAATGTCAAAGTTACCAGTTAGTTAACGTTAGACAGTTAGGTTGGATAAAGTGCTTGCTGTGTCTCCTGAAAAATAGACCTTCACTTTTAAAAACTCCTCTTGTAACCTTGGCAAGCACACTTAAGTTGTACATATATGAAATGTCGTTAGCTAGCGCTAGCTAACGGCATTTCATATACAGTAGCCTATACTGTACCAGCATTTTTAATGTGTAATGTTAATTTTTTTATGTTAGATACTTGGGGGAGATCCGGGTCGATTGTAGCACTTTTTGTTTTTCCACCATTCTACATAAAAAAATCACAACTCAGATTGCCAATATTTGTATGCAAGCAACCTACATGTGTCCTCCGTCAATACAAACAGCAACGAAGTTCCGCGGATTAATATATCGAGCGTGATCAGGCTGAAAGTGGAAGGTGCGCAGTGATACATTCAGCCCGCACACGAGGGACAATTGTAGCGCTCGAGCGGGTCACTTGTAGCGGTCATCGAAAAAGGCAAAAAACGTTTTAGTTAACACATTTTTCTGGCATATACTTCTCAGTTTTACTTTTATCGCTGTTTTAACTTCTACTAGAATGCCCATTAACATCAGGCAAAGGGACTGTCAGTAAAAAGTAGCCTTTCAGCAAATAGGTACGTTCACATTTGTCACCTGTTGTCAAACGTTTGTTAAATGTGACGGACCTGAAGATGATGCAGAGCACATAATGATTTTTAACCACACACTAACCATATTTATATAGTCCTACTTATGATTTTTAATATTTTAACTTTTTTTTTTAACATTTTAGAAATGTATTTATGTAAATCATGAATTGTAACATTGTTTTTTAACTCATTTTTTTTAAACCATGAACTCAATTAGCCTGTAGATCTATTTATAACATGAATTTAAATTTTTAACTTAGTATTTTAACATTGTATTTATTGAGTTTATATTAACCATGAACTGTAGACTAATGTATTGTTTTTAAAGGTCCCTTTTCAAAAATAAAGAACAGAAGAACCCTCCAACACAGCCTGCCAGGCTCTATCATACAGGTCTGGGTCTATCTGAGCCCTGGCTGTCTTCCTCACTCTGATCCTGGGCATTTCCTGCAAGCATAATGTCAAAAAACATGAATAATCAACAAGTTAAGGCCCTGTGTTACAACCGTCCCTCCCCTGTCTCCCTGCATTTCAGGCAGGATAACAGAAAAACTAAGCAAGCTTGCTAAATGAATGAATTGCTCATGTTAAGTCTACGGATGGGTCTAACAGATGACATATGTTTGCAGTGTTGTATAAATAAACTATTTGACAAAATGGAAAAACACCTTCAGTGTCGATATTTTACTTAAGGATTCGAAAATGAGTATTTCGCTGATAACTCCGGGAAAATGAGTCGGAATGAAGTGATTCTTCGTACCGAAAGTGGTCACCGGAAGACGATTGTGTGTTCCAACTTTCACATTCCGGAGACACGTGTAACACGAATAAGGGCCCGTGCTACAACTGTCCCCCTGCTACAATCATACCGGATCCCCTATCTTGTATCTAGTGGTCTGTTGGACTTTTGAATTCATTAATCCTCATCAAAAAGGGTTAAGAATAAAAATTAATTTTAAAGAGTTTTATTAACAATTATTACAAAATATTTTTAGTAATGTTACTACACCCACCACTGGCTAAAAACCAGGATGCAAGGGTGTGTATAGAGACAGAGCACAACGTGTCATACTCTAAAAACAACGCTTAGTAGAGGAGAAACCTTTCGGCGCTACAATATGCAACTAAAGGCTGAACCACTGGCAAAATTATTGTAGTTCACCAAAAATCATTAGATTTCAGCATGTCACATGATTATTTTAGCCCCTTATGTCTCCCAGAGGAAGAGTTACAGTGACTCAATATTGTCAGTCTGTCTCAGCGTTCTTTCTCCTTGCCTTGCTTACCTCGGAGAAATGATCCCACTGAATGTAGAGACATACTTTTATATTCAGAACTATTTGATTGAATCACCAGGTAAGATCATCCTTTAAGCTAACAAAGATCAAAACCAGTCATTACATAGCTTAGTTAGCTTCAACCTCTACAGCAGGGATAATGAACTTGCTTTGCCTGGAGGCCACTTTGCAATATGACATGGGGCCAGGGGCCAGATTCTATGGTTTAAGGACATTTGGAGCTTCTGGGGGATCCTCCCCCTGACACATTTTGATAAACAAGCTTTTTTTTATGCACACTGGCCCCATATTTATATTCAGTGTACAAAAATAATCTCAGTGTGATTCAATTTATTTTCATTGTGAATTAGAAAATGGTCGGCAGGCCACCAGGCACCCTATCATGGACCATATTTGGTTAAGTTGAGTATTATTGCTCTTCAGTTTGTCTGGCCAAATAAGCAAAAACAATCGTACAATCATAATGATAATAATGACAATCATAATGAGTGTCAGGATCCCGCAGTTTTCCCATATCTCCCTGCTGTGCCTCACATTTTATCGTTTAAGAACTCAGTTTTCTGGTTCGGCAGCTGGTAAAAAAACAATGAAGTTTAAACCATTTTGGTAGTTAGTTTACCATGTTGGTAGTGCATCCAAACACGAAACAGCTGGAAGGTATTTCTCTGTTGTTTGCTGGCACACTTAAAGAACAAGAAAGCACCCTTAAGCAATACAAAGTCAATGGAGAAGAGATTTATATCCACTAGGGGTGGAACTTAAATGCATTCTGTCTTTATAGTTTTTCAAATATATAGACCAGTGAGCCACACTTTTCAGGACACCTTATGCAGCACATAAGTGACACACAGATCACTGGTAGTGTTTTTGTTGTAGGCCTACAAGGATCATTTTGAACATAAAGGTGTCTGCCTGAGTCATTGCTTGTATTTTGGTCTCTATTTTGTAAGTGTGGAATATAACAGACTTCTTTTTCTGGTCCTCACCTTTTAAAATTGGTTTTAAAATAACATGATGAGGCTGAATAAATGTTATTTCAATATGTTAATTCACAGTTTTCCAAAATTAATAGGCTACAGTATTTGTGTCCATTAACTACAATAATAACTACTTAGTTCCTATTTGTGTAAATCAAAAGAAACTTTATTCATATGTAGCTTAACTGTAGAGGCACGGTGGTACAGTGGTTAACACTGTCCTCTCATAGCAACAATATGGGTTTGAAACTGTTGACCGGCTGGGACCCATAGGTGTGAATGTGAGCATGACTGGTTGTGTATCTTTATGTGTCAGCCCTGTGATAGTCTGGCGACCTGTCTAGGGTGTACCCTGCCACTCGCTCAATGTCAGCCGGGATAGGCTCCAATACAAACTGATAACTCACGACTCTCCCTCGCTACGATGCTCATAATCAGGGTTTTACCCTGTCACCCAGCTCTGGCAAGTGGACAGAAGATTTATAGCATGTACGAGTATCTTGAAACACTCATCTGTGTGTGTTAATTGTGTTCGTGTGCGTGCTCCGCCAGTGAGTCTCAATATTAGAGGGTGATATGACAAAGCTATTTGCATAATGGGAAAAATAACTTCTTCACAGTGCCTTGAGATGCAGGTAGGTGGGTGTCACTGTCTGTGAAGATCATTTCATACAATTAGATTGTGATCATTTCTAGTAATGTCTTATTAAGAGGCCCAGATATTGATGACTTGGTGTCTGCATTTAGCCCCCTGTGACCCAGTGATTCAGTTATGCATGTCATTCTATCTGTTTTCTCTTGTCATTAGGTCATCCTCAGCTCTTCATTTTAAAATGACATACAGTGAGTATATCCACATGGAAGGGAAATTACATACCCAGTCATAAATCTGTGTCGTGTTGTGATCAGATGACAGAGAAATTACATGAATCTCTTCTTACCAAATCATTTTCTGTTTGAATATAACCAAATGCTACGAATAATGTAGCATGTTTTTCTGTACTTGACCCTGCAAATGCCACAAATCCTCATCCACATTCATGTTTTAAACCATGTGTAGCAGTACGCATCTGCACAGCATCAGTTTTGTCATCGTTTCCTTGTTTGTTTGTTTGCTCCCCAGCCCATAGCTTTTCTCAGCATGTCCTGGTTGCAGAAGAGGCATCCCAAACTATCTTACTGGCTTGCGAGCCCTTGAAATAAAGCAACCTGTGAGCTCAATCACAGTTTATGGCACAGTTTGGACATGAGTTGTGAGCACCCAAAGAAGGATTTTGTTTTCCTCTCACATTGTTTCACCTGAATTATTTTCACGGGTTTGAACGGGTAAACGTATTCAGTATTTTACCAAAAAGAAAAAGTGAGAGAAAAGTCAGGGAAAATAAACGTAATTTTATGTAAAAGAAACCGAAATTCAAAGAAAAATGACAACAAGGCTTATGTCTGCAGGATAGATGTGGAGTTCCTCACTGTCTTTGTGTAGGTGGTTGTTTTGTAGTTTTTGCATTTGTATTTAATTGTTTTCTGTGCATGTTGCTGTATTAATTTTAATGTAAAGAACACTACTAAAAGGTAGATGAGTAGGTTACTGGGGAGGAAGTGCATATACTCTCCTATATATTCCAATATGGTTTTGGCTGATCGGTGGAACAGCTGGAAGAAGAGGTAGTATGCTCTGTGTACCTGCCTATAACCTCCACTACACCACTGAGTTTACTTGAAATGAAAAGTGCCATATATGAAATTACCTTGCCTTGCCTTTGCCCTACTCCTGCCCTTTCTTTGTGTCTCCTTCTCTGACTTCCACCTGTCTGGAGAAAGATTAAATAAAAGATGAAAAACGGAGCAGACATCTGATAGAAGTAATATCTCAGAACATTATTCACCCCTCCACACAGCATCGCAGCTGGCAGCCCCGGTATGAGATCTGTCTATGTCTCTGGTGTAAAGGAATAATGATCAAACACACACGCACAAATGTGACATACAGTAAATTAACACTTTCAGACGTCGGAGGATATTAGCATACAGAAAGTTCTGTCCTCACAAAACTTCTGACAAGGGCATGTGTAAAAGCCAGCAGCACACATCTGCTGAGAAGGCCTCATAAAAAGTTAGATCCTGGCTCCCACAAATGAAACCTGGCAGATCTGTTCTGGTGTTCAGTGGGCGTCGACAGTACTGCTCGTCTACGATACCGTGTGCAGCTACAGTACTGAGCTCGGTAACCATCATGCAGTGACATCCTCTTTTTGATGAGTGCAAATGGGAATCAAACACATTTAGATTTTATTCAGGCACACAGCGAGATGAGCTCTCCCCACCTCAAACCCACTCACTCACACTCACTCACACACGCACACACACACACATACATGAACATGCACACACAGACATTTTGTGCTAGCAGCCACATTTCTGTGTCGAACAACTTTGGAGCTCTGCAGGCACACACCCACACTTTTACAGTAGCTGCAGACTTCACAATAACATTGATGTCTGAACACCCCCGTACTCTCCCTCTCTTTTCCCTCTCACTCACTTACTCACTCACACAGTCTTCAACAATCTTCCCATCACAGGTGTTTCCACCAAGCGGCCACCCACCCACCAAGACCTTGTGATCCACTAGAGGTTGCTCTTGCTCATGTATTCCACTCCTTAGCTGTGTCCTAGATTCTGCTTGCATACATTGTAGTAGCATCTTCTCTGTCATTTACTCAGCTCCTGCTTTCTCTTTTAGCCTGTGCAGTTTTAATGGCCCCGCTCCCTCCTTTGTAGTCACATGAATTTGATATCTCCCTAAAAACATTCAAATTTTCAGTCTCTTTTTTTAAAGGCAAAGCAGCTTTTTCTACAGAATGGGAGCAAGAGTGTTTCGCCACAATTACCGACAGCCAGACAGCACTGCAGTGCCTGAAAATCAAAACAGGCGTCCATTTAAAACTTCCTGTTATTGTTTGGGTAATGGTTGTGAAGTGATACAAATTCAGACAGGCAGGGTCACCCGGGGTTGCATCAGAGTGTGTGTGGGAAGACAGTGTATTGTGTGTGTTGTGTAGTTGTGTGAGTGTGTGTATTTGTTCGCTTTTTAGAAGCTTAGGATCAACTGTTTCAATTTGGAGCGAGTGTACTTACTGTATGTGCAACTGAGTACTGAAGTTTGCTTAATTCATACAGTTAAGGCAAACAGCTTTGTGATTTGCATACCTTAAACTACTGATGTGACGCCAGCAAGAATGAACAGTTTCATTTTCGAATATAAAATAGCTGGTTTAGAAATTAGATAAGGATATTTAATGATATGCTCCTAAAACTTCTGACTGGTCTCTCATAACTTGATCAGTAATTAATGACTTACCATTTGAGTAACTCTTTTAAGAGGGTGCTTTTTAAAGTTTAAAAAGTTTAAAGTTTATTCAACAAGAATAGTAAAAAAATATTGACTTATATGCCACTGTCAGGGAACACATTAAAGTCTAGGACTTGTATCCATTGTGGTGCTGGATGTTCCATCAGACATCCAAACACAAAAACTCACACACAGATATATATGCCACGAAAAGATGACAACCATACACATATGAACCTTATTTTTATAAATAAAAAATTTTCTTATAGCCTTGTGGGTTCTGTACCTCCTTTTTTGCAAGAGGCAGTTTGTTCCACTCCGTAGCATCGGCATAGATTAAAGAAACCTTAACCTTCATGGTTTTGAATCTAAAAAACAGTTACAGCGGATAGCCACAACCATTTTAAATGACAGTTTGCATCCTTTGCACAGCGAGTTCCGGCTTCTTCCCTCTGGACGGTGGTTTTTAGTCCCAAGTTGTAGAACTAAACAATACAAAAACAGCTTTGTTCCAGCTGCAATCACACTGGTAAACAAGCTGTAGAATCTTTGCACAAAACTGCACAAGTCAGTCACTTTGGAGCATTTATCGTATCTTATTTTTTATTTATTGATTGATTTTTATCTCATTGTTTTATTGTTATTCTATTGAACTGTTTTTATTCTTTTAACCTATGTCTTGTAGGGAACTTTACTCTTGGCAATTTTAATTATTTGCTTTTATTTCATGCTTTTAATTCATGGATTGCAGCATTTTCTGCTGATTTTAAATTTCTTTTTTGTATTCTATGTTTTATGTTTTGATTGTTCAAACTGTGATGGATGTTTTGACTCTCGACTGCGAAACTACTTTACCCTTGGGTATTAATAAAGTAACCTCAACATGAACCTGAAAGACTCAGCTAGCTACCCTAGCTCTGGTATAGTGATTATGGACTTCTTGTAACCTTTTAAAATAATTGTTGAAGTAACTTGGGTCTCTGTCATTTAGGATCCATGCGTGAATTATTACGACCTCAGTCAAGATTTCTTATTCCTCTTTAGGCAAGGAAAAAAATAAATAAATATGAAGTTAATTTTTTTCCACAGGTGGACGGCATGCATTTACGTTTTTAACTGAAGACATATAAACCAATTAAAATTATGTGAAACTATAAAAACATATTTTTAATGCTTCACATATTTTAACATGTTCATATACTGTTCAATGCCATGCAAAAGCCTTGAACTTTGCTCCTGACTCTTCAGTTTCTCCCCTCTCTTTCTACTCCTCCCTCCTGTACCTACCTCCCCCCCTTCCATTCAGCTCTTTCCTCTTCACTCCTCAGTCCTCCCTACACACTGTTGAATTATACAATTTTTTCAATGAACATTTTCTGTAAAAATCACAAAAATGTTTGGAAAATTTAACAACAGTATAACTCCTTAGATGTTACTTGATATTGCCAGATTTTTTTTTATTTACAAGGATCTCCTATTATAGAAGGATTGGCAAGATATTCTTCTTATTCTTGCATTCTGTCCGCCATCTTGGTTTTGAGAGATTTGTGTTGCGCTGACAACACCTGGCCAATGGGTGGCAGTGTATGGCATGATGCACTAGGGTCCACTGTGGTGACTTCATGCAACTATAGCATCAAAACCCATGCATATACAAGACAATGGCTTTTAAATAGCTGTAAACTGCAGTGACCACTATGTGCAAAATGGTTAAGTTGGATATGACACAAATGTTTTCTCATAACAGAGTAGTTGAGTAGTAAAGATCTGTTTCACTCACCTTTTGTCCCCATTGACGGGCATTTTTAATGTTGTTTTTACTTTTCCAAATTGTGATTAGATTGAAGGTGTCATCTGTTGTACAGTTTATAATGCTTCTTGAGGCAAATGTGTGGTTTGAGATTTTGGGTTATCGAACCACACTGACATGACTTAAAGATGATGATACATCATTTCTGGATGCATGTGATATGCATGAGTCAGGCATTCTGGAACATTTAGCTGAGCATGTTTGTGGAGGAAGAGACATTGAGATATTTCCATTATATTTCCATATTTCCACCTTCATGAATGCTGATCATCCGAAATGTAGAGGAAGCTGTTTGTGTTTGGCTGCACATTATTGCTTCTGATGTGGCTGTTTTCCAGGGCAGTGGCACAAGATGAATGCTGGAATTGAAAATGTGTGTGAAAATGCATAACTATACAAGATTCATTGGATGTTCTCTTTACAGTACAAATAAATCTTGTTCTGATTTGATCTGCTGTACGTGTGCTTCATCCATTGTTAAATTAATTGTTGGTAAACTGAAGACAGTATCAAGGCAAGCATGCTATTACTGATAAGCTTGTTTTTTTATCAACAATTTTGTACGTGCTCAGCATCAGATCCTGTAGTAATTGATTACCCAGCTCTCCATACGCACCAGATATTATTCTCAACAGCGGCACAATGCACAGCAGGACTGTCTCCATTGACTGGGCCTGTGATGAGGCTTTTAATAACATCTAAGATGGAGGGGAGGTTGAACTCTAGGCAAAAGCAAAAATCTCATGAGACACTTTTTAGACAACATTTGATCACCCTGAGGGTACCATGGGTGGTAATATTTTGCTGTAATGCAGTTAATTGTCCCATAATGGAACACATATCATCCATATAGTTTTACTGTGTGCAGAACAATAGTTATTAATTGGACTTCCTCTGCAGGCCCAGGATTCATTTTCATTCATACAGCACATGAAAGACTTTCTGCCTCAAACAACATGCCTGATCGAATGTATGCCCCCATGTTGACAGGAGGAAATGAGTCATATTTGCCAAAAATACACATCTTTGAAGTCAGAGTTAGCCTAAGGACGAGTAGTATTCCTGCAAAGGAGTGTAGTCATATGTGGGGAAGCGCACATGGCATATCTCATCAATAAGATCTGAAGGCAACACAAACAAACGCTGAATTCTTAATATTTCACTTTGGTCTCAGACCTGCAGCTGCTACGACAGATCAAAACCCAACTCATTAGGGTTTCTGTTTGTGTTACGTGCAGTTTCTGAATCAGCACGCTTTTACTTTCAGCGCTGCATATCAAGTGCTTTCATTAGTAGTTTTGCTGGAAGTATCTGAATGCCTGGGGCAAGTTCTTCCATAACTGGGAGCAAAAGGTAACAAGAGTAAATTTATCTGTGAACACAGAGTTGTCAGATTAACTGTGAAAACAACCAACTGCTTGCCACTTTACACTATGAAACCTGCTATTATTAAACCCGAACCAAAGCTGTTGTTGTGAAAAACCTAACAACTATACAGTATGTGCTTGTGTATGGGGAGCTGCTACTGTTAAAAAAAAAAAAAACTCACATTTTGCTATTATAGAGGATTTTCAAATCCTTTACAACAGGTATTTCCTTATAATAAGGCTACATGTCATGCCATAAATATACTGTGATAATGAAAAAAAATGTGCTTTGCTACATCGCAGTTCTCGTCCAGTAATTTTACAACTACCACTCGTGTTCATTTAAGACTGGTGCATGGCAGTGTATCCTGAAAAAGGAGGTTGTGTGCTGTAAAACAAAGCAGACGCACAAAGTTGTGACTTGATGCTGTATAAAACATTAAAAAATAAGAAAAAAATAATTTAAAGCCATTTTGATTTAATTAACAATCATATGCAGCACTACTAGACAGCAAATTCTCTCTGCAGAACATATCACTCCTGGAAAATAATCCCAAAGTGTCACAATAACAGCATTTTGCTGTTATTACTGGCAAGCACGCTCTTATTCTCTCATTCTGATGACATCTAGTTATAACTACATGTTCTGTTACAGTCATACAGTCATTTTTCTCACTGTGGCAGCTCTGTGTTTCTATATTTATCCAACAAAAGTACATCAGGTCTGTGGCCCGTTTTTGAACGATTGTCAATAACTAAAGACTTACAAGAGTGATGGATTAGATCAGACTAACACTGGCTAACATCTCTGCATGTACAGTGTAGCAGGGAGCTGGTGATAACATCTTTCCTATAGAAGGAGGCGAAGTCATGCTGAGACAGGCTTGGAAGTGGAAGGCACTGTATGCAGTATACTGTATACTGTGAACTGCAAGCAGCAGTGTAGCGTATATAGTCTGTACTGTCGAGAGCATGAAGCAGCAGACAGTGAATCCGCATTTCTCATTGTCTCAAAACAAGCTGTCTCTGAATCTACAGTGACTTCTATTCATGGCTGAAATAGGGGTCTGCAGTGTGCAGGGAATAATCTGAGCTATGCATCAATGCAGTTGCGCTGTCAGTCTAATTTAAATACACCTATATTTCTGGAAAGCAAAGAGGAAATGTTTCAATTTCACCAGAACCATAATTTGTGACAAAAGAATAACATCCAACTTGAAACTTCCAAAGCTTTCTTCTTATAATACAAATAAAAATAAATAAAAGAAAGAAAGAAAAAGACAAACAAAGGAAAAAGGTTACATTAGATCTGAAGGTTATGAAATACTTTTGAGTAGCTCTGTGCTGTCATGTATTAGAAATAGCAGATGAAGCAGCTTTAAGTTAAAGGGAAAGGTGCTTGGGCAGTTACTTCCTCATCAGACACTGACAAAAAAAAGCCGTCCTTTCATGCCGGCATGATACGTAGACAGTCACCATTATTATGTAAGAATGGCTGACAGCATCATGGGGAAATGTGGCTGGCCAACAGTGTAAGTTAAGTGTGTGAAAAATCCAAGTAGGGTGGGTGGGAGGCGTGGTGGATGGGCCCAACTATCACCAACTTCCACCAGCGAGGCTGGTGTTCGCTTCCCATGTGAGTGTAAAGCCAAACTGTTATTTTTTTCCAAACCCAAACACATGCTTTTGTTGTGGAAGGAAAAACGTCATTTTGTGGTAGCACATTTATTTTGAAAGAGACTCTCTGCTAACTATACATTTCCAGTGAAAACGGAAGTGTATTTTGAAAGGACACAATGCATCTGGCGACTGGCTGAAGTTAATACAAACGCGCCCTTTAAGTGTCGACATGAAATGTCCATGACCAAATGTCGATATGTGACGAGGTCTGAGTGAGAATGTGTTGGAAGTGTGCATCTGCTGCTAGCTCACCTAGCACCACTGAGCTAGCTAACAGTACAGCTCAGCCGAGGAGGATGCCATTGATGTTTCAAACTTGTTAAGTCGTGAGCACAAGCCTCTAATCCATGCATGATTTCTGGAAATATCACTGTTGAGTTTATTAAATATATTTTCCGGCGCTTTGAGCACCACAAGCCGAGTGCCATCTAGTTTCATTATATTCAAAAGAGGGCATGCCATCTCTATAGCCGATATCTCCCATGCTCGGCAGCTCACACACCAAAACAATCTAGACAGCTCTACAGGTAAGAGGAATTATCAACATTTTCATTTTTTTTTATTTGAGTTGAAGCAATTCCTCCCGAGTCTTCAGGAAAACAAAACACAGCTATGAATGAATGGTCAAACCTTAATATCAGAAGTGTTTTCAGCACTGGACAAAAATGAAACTAACGATACATGTGTCTCCCACACCTGTCCTCTTTGTTTGAATAAATGCTCTTAAACTGCATATCTTTTGATGTCAGCTGCTTTTGTTTACTCCCTCAGCTGTGCTCACCCACCATCCCGCTGTGACGTCTTAGTAATCAAAGCACGTGAGCGTGGGGGTAAAAAGGAAACCTGTGATTATGATAAATGTTGCAGAACACATACTATAATCCACGCAATGATGCCGCACTCTGAAGAGGACAGCCTCCTAAACTCCTGGGGCTGCTTGACCCAAATTCGGAGCTCCACTTTGTGTGATGGGTGGAAGGCAGGCACACTGGGCACAGCGAGAACAGGGTCGGGCTGTGCATGAGATAGTACACAGCTATATTTATTCAAAAGAGGTTACATTCAGCAACCTCTATCACCAGCTGATCTCTTATGAAGGCCAGAGTGTTCTCTGTGGAGTCTCCAACAAGGACAGAGTTACTTTGTTTCTCGTGTTGCACAGAGATTAAAGTTTGTGTTAGTATTGTCTTTATTTAACCATTCCAAAGAACTCTTTTGACAGTCAGTATCATAATGTTTTATGTCATGGATCAGAACTACTGTTAAACTTTTGTGTTCAATTTTCAGCTGGCGAGACACACTGAAAGAGTCACACAGAATGAAAGCCTATGTATAAATGGATCTTGAAAACCTGCTGAAGCATGACCACAGGTTCTCGCCAAAACAGGCCTGCATGTAGCCTCCGCCCCAAATAAACCCCAGCCCTCCTTCTTTCCTTTCCTCCACCCTTCCTCCAAGGCTACACCTGTTGCATGGGATATGGCATGTTGTTTCAGCTTGCCCTCCAACGTTCAGCCCTAAAGATGAGCTGATATCACGCAGCGCACGGATGACTCTCCTTTTGGTAGCTGGACATTAAGGTGGAAGACTGCATCAAGCGATTGCATCAAGGTATGTTCACTTTCAAAAATCTCTTTTTCAAGATTTTAAAAGCAACATTTTAAGCTTTTGTGAGACAGCAAAAGCCTTTAAAAGGTATTGCACATTAAAACATATGGCTGTAAATTAAATTACATGAGTGTACTGTGATGAAACACAACAATGCTGGTGCTGATATTGACATTGACCAAATTTATAAAAGTTGGCTTTTCACAGGTTGAAAATGGCTTGTTTTTAATATTACGTGTCTCAAATATAACCAAGCTGTTATGATGCTGTTACAATGCTCATAATAGTGAGAACTTTAAATGGGTTGTAATTTAGGGTTTCCTCAATAGTTGAGATCCACAGCTGAAAGTATATTTTGGCCTCCAGGTGTGTAAGGAAACAGTGTAGGAGATTATGAAACACTCTGCCTCCGGGCTTGTCTGCGCAGATGAAGCTCACACTTTCCTGTGCTTTGGGTTTAGAGGGGAGTCTTAATATTTGATACACATCTCAGTAGAGGGGTAACAACACCTCACTAGTCATAATAAATTTGCAATTTTGCAATCAGAAACAGTTTCCAGGGGTAGATGCTAGTATGTGCACACCAAGCAACAGTGTTTCGCCCAGTCCCGCCTTACTGTGCTGTGATTGGCTAGTACTTACACTGACTGACCTCTTTGCCCTAACCTTAACCGTCTTGTGGCTCGACGCACCAATCAGTTTTCATAAGCATTAACACTTAATGGTGGCAATTCAACGTGATAAATTGCAACAGCTTGACACAGAGTAGCTTAAGGCAGCAGTGGTGGAATGTAATTAAATACATTCACTCACTTTGTACTCCACTACATTTGTCTTACAGCTATAGTCAGTGGATACTAACTGATATATTGAAAGAGGATGCATTCTTATATGTGCTGAGAAACTTCTCCTACTACTACTTTACTTACTGTAAGGTAAATAAACTATTTAAACCCCTCTTGGATCATGCATTGTCACCAAGCTGAAATCAGGGCTGGTTTTCTGAGCTCATGGAAAGCTGACGTTTTAAAGAACAACCCCACAGCAACCCCACAAACATATGAGGATTTTACAGAGCATGATGCGTTGCTGTAAATTAGACCAGTGGTTCTCAAATGGTGTGCCATGATGCCAATCCAGGTGTGCCTTGGGATTTTATGATAACCACACATTATTAGTGCAATACTCAACTGAGTCTACACAAAAAGTTCTGAATTAATATTCAATTGACTGTATCAGTATGTTGTGGGTGCTCATTTCCTAATAAAGAGGCAAACTCTTGCTAAAAAATGTATCTGATTTAGACAACCTTCACAGGGAGCCTATTTGTCACCATTTGTATGTGGTGATTTTAAGTGTGTGACACGTTAAAAGCTCTGATTGGCAGCCGGTGTGAGAGATGTCGTGATCAGGGTGATAACACGTTATAGAAGCTATTGTACACTGATGTAATTACAGGTGTGCTTTGCGATTGTGGCCTGCCCTTCGGTGTGCCTTGGACACAAAAAGTTTGAGACTACCCCAACAGGAAATAATAGAGTCAAAAGTAACACAACCCCATCAACTCAGAACACACACATTAATGCACCAGTAATATTAATCCAAAAACATTATAGTAAAGCACTTACAGGGAGAATTTAATACATAATGTTTAATACATGAGTACATTTTTCTGATCATACTCACATACTTTTACCTTAAGGGACAGTTCACCCTCAAATCACAAATATTGCATCTTTCTTCTGTGCGCTGATACAGCTGGCAGGTGTAGCTCGGTAGAAAGAAAATAGTTGCCACATGAAACTGTTCACAACAAGGTCTGTGGGTTATCTTGAGTAATCAGGTCATGCTTTCTCAAAAGAGACATTGCTGTTGAGCTTTTAAAATGTTTTTGTGTTAAGTTTTGGAGTGCCATCCAGTTCCATTATATTGGAGAGAGGGCAGACATCTCTACGGTCGATATCACCACCACTCGGCAAGTCACACCAAAATAATCTAGATTGATAAATAGCACTAGAGGTGAGAGGAGAAATGTACATTTGATTGCTTTTGAGTACGCCCCCACTGCCCAAAGACACTTAGGGCCAATCGGTGACTCAAAACTGGCTGTAGGTGTGAATGTCAGTGTGAATCGATAGTCTGGCGACCTGTCCCTCACGACCCCCAGCAGGATAAGCTGCTATGGAAAAAGAATGAATGATTTGGGAGATGACGTACCCCTTTAACTGAGGTTTCGAAGGCAGTTTACTCTGGTGGAGTGCTTTCAAAGTGTGGTATTAATACATTTACTTAAAGAAAAAGTGCCCCCCACAAGATTTGGATTATTGCAGAAATATGGTTATTGGAGTTTCAGTTTGTCTTCTGTAGCAGTGTGGGTTGGCTGTGAAACTAATTGGAAAACAACATCTAATTGAAAAGCTGTTGCCAAATTACCACTAAAACAATGCAGTGTCTTTTTCCAATGGGGAGGCCAATTACAGCAAGATTTCTGGCTCCCATTAAAGCATGTTCTGTGAGAGAATCACTCTTTCCAAGGCTTGGCTTTGAAGCTCATCTTCAGCTCAGATGTCTGTGTGCAGGTTTCAGATCTTCTCAGTATCCCGCGGAGGAATCACAGCAAGCAGGTTTTTTTCTTTTACTTCTATTTTTCCCTTTCTTTGTTTGGTGTGTGTGTGTGTGTGTGTGTGTGTGTGTGTGTCCAGATGTTTGAAAGTCCAGACAAGTTTCACATCCTCTCAGAAAAAAAAGCAGATGCATGAATATGTTATTTAAAGCTTCAAAATATTGTGTCAAAATAATGGGGTAGAAAGGTGATACAGGTGTTTTAGAAGCCTCGCAGAAACATAGGACATAGAGCTGTTCCTGTTGGATGTTCAGACAAAAGATGACTGAACAAAGTAGGTCGACATATTTTCCGAGGTGGTAAAAGCCATTCATCTGATCCCGGAGGTCACATTTCCTACCTGTAGGCCCATCAACCTACACAAAGACGGTAGTATCACTGATTTTCCTGTTCAGGATCTGTCTTCCATCAAGGAATCCCACCTGTTGGCCACAGACACTGATGTGTGTGAGTGTGTGTATCTGTTGTTGTCTTTCTTGACTTGTGAGATGTGTTGAGTCACAGAGACTAAAGGTCATGACCTCTCAATAGCAACCTGCAGCCTGTCTCTGGTTCAGCTGCCTCTAAAGATGCCTGGGTGTTTATTTTAGTGCTTTTGTAATGAGCTGAGCTGTCATTAGGCTTTCACAACTTGAGCAACGTGAGTCATCTATCGAGTGTTCATAAGCTGTGAACAGTGGCGCTTTTGTAATTAAGCTTTCGCTCCTTTATGCTTCTGAATCATTATGTTTTTAAACTCAATGGAGGAAAAGAAACTGTCATTTCCATGAAAGTAGTTTCCTTTTGTGTGTCTGTGCACAGGAGGGAAATGTTTTGTAATTTTGAAACTAAACTGCTTTCAACAACATATTTCAAAGCGCTTAATGGCGGGGGCGGAGCGGGGGTGGGTGGTGGGTGGCTTGTGGGCTCCGGCTGCAAATGTTTTCTCAAAGGCCTCAGATCTTTAAGGTTTTTAAAATAGGCTACCTTCAACTTTTCCTCAGGGTAATAATATATGCCCGTGTTGTTTATCCTGCTACTTTATTCCCTAAAGAAATCTAATACAACTGAGTAAATGTTCAATTCCAAGTATTGAAGAGCACATTTATTTCACATTACTGGGGATCCTTGATTTGTAATTACAGCAGCTCAGTTTATTATGGCACGGATTTAAATGCAGCAGATTCATCGAACTCTGCACCAGCATAGCTTTAACAAAAATAGGTTTCAAGATTGGTAATGCTGTTTACACTAAACTCCTACTCTACCAATGTTACATAACTCAAAACTAGAAACATCAGACAAGTTTGGGCTCTTTTTTGGTGGCAGCAGTTAAATTATAGTCATCCTCAGCATTTGTTGTGAGAACAACTATATACACGATAGGATGTAGGCTCTAATGGGTGATCTTTTTCCTCGACTACTGTTATTTTTTTCCCAAAACATGTACCAATACAGATTTTTAGGGTACTGTATTATCTCAAATGACTTGAAAAAGAGTGCTTACAGTTGCCCTGAATGGGACCCCCCGAATGTTTACAACATCTGGCTCCGCCCCTGCTCTATGGAATTGAAAAGCCAATACAAGAAAAATCATGAAATACAGCATTTTCTGTCCCTTTGATGAATCTAATCCACCACAGTATGGCTATATTAATGATGGCTTTTCTATTATTAATTGTCTTTTTCATTTTCAGCAGATGTACCATCATAAACACATAAACGCTTTTTATGTTTCCTACTGTAGAGCGGAAAGCCTTGCAATCCTGTGCAAACCAAGTAACAGTCAGACAGGTGTGTCAGTAAACCCAGCAAAAAAACAGGAACACACACGCACGCACAGTTGTTTGTAAGTGGCTGAGTGCATTCTTTTTTTTTTGGCTTGCAGGAATCCACAAAGAACTATGTGTGATAACAATTTAACTTTGATTCAAACTTACCACCAGCAGCAACATCAAATGCTGGAAGTAATAAAAGAATTCAGTGAGAGGTAAATTTTAATTTAATTTTCACCCCCCATTGTGTTCTTGTTATTTGTGTTTTAATCATTATGAAAAAGGTAAAATCTAAGCAGTACAATGTGTTTGTTTTCTGCACAGTCTTCAGGCTTCTTAGCATGAGCAGCACTGTGTGCCCTATTAAGAGCACATCCTGTGTGCGTGTGAGTGTGTGTGTGCGCACGTAGGTAAACATGTTTAAATGGCATGTTTACTAGCTCTTTGCTACTAACGTCCCTGTCGAGTCGATTGCTTAAACAGCTGCACACTTAAGTATCCACACACACACATACACACACACACTCTGTCTCACACACACAGTTCCTGCTTCAGACACACACTATGTTGGACATCTTGTGTTTCTCACTTCTCTTCGTAACAAACCACCTGTGTCTTTACACTAAGATGACAAACAATACAACACAATGAGTTCCACTGTTGTCCACTGTACCGCCACAGAAGTGGGAGCAAATCTAGACACCCTCTCATCAAACCAGGAAAATCTTTCTTTAAAGACAAAAGTGAAGACCTTGAAGTATGCTTGTGTGTGTGTGTGTGTGTGTGTGTGTGTGTGTGTGTGAACCCTGCATCACACAGCTCCGCCAGATGTTTTCTAGTCTTGGGATAATAATACCTTACAAGGATGCAGGTGAGGAGAGGGTCATACTGCTCGTAAGTCCACATGCCATCTGGATCAATTTATCCTGCCAGTGGAAATGACTGCTTTCACCTGGCAGCAGGGAGGAAGCACTTATCTTGTTTGGCCCGGGCTCGTTTCACCGGATCATCTTGTCCTTTTTAGGAAAGGCTGCTCGTGCACTTGAACTACATGTCCAAGTCTTTTTCTTTTCAGATGCTTTGAAGTAGAGAGATGATATGTAGATACTTGTACAGCCCTCTTTCTCTGTGGTCTTGCTGAGAGGTAGAGACTTTAAAAAAATGAGTCACAACATGATTGTGACAGTTGATGAAACGTGACACCTAGTGGTCGAAGATTTACACTGCAGGTTCTGTGAAGGAAGTCCATACAAAGAAGGGACGCAGGCATGGGGATGATGTTTAGTGTGAGGGTGTATGCCCATGTATGTAGGTCTATATTTTCAACATTTTCTATATTTTAAAAAAAATCTGTGTGTATTAGTAAAATTATTGTGATTTTTTTCTCAGTCTCACTTTAGGGACTGTAAGAAAATTATTAGGGCTGAACTTTATGTTTCATTTTGTATATAAAAATGTTTTTTGAATCCTTTTGCAACACCCTCCCTACAACTTGCCTTTTAAATGCAACTATTTACATAACTATCAGCAAAAATACAAAGGAAGAATGCAATATAATATGTATTTTGTAACATAAAAAAACAAAATAGTCCTCTGTTTTCCTAAAAAAAAGTCAAACTACCCTACCTTCAGCCAAAAGAATTCCCTCTTTGCTGTCTGACCACCTCCCATATAACTTGTGTAAAGTCCCCTACCATTAAATTACCCATTAATCTTGCCATTGTTGTGCATTGGGTTGGTCCTGTAGACTGTCAACCCACCGCTGTGTGGTGTGGCTTTATGGTTAGCCAAAACATCTGCGTCACCCACAACCACAACCCAAAGAAAAAGAGGCACAGCTGGGACTTAGAGAAAACAGAACACAACTACTGTAAACAAAGTTTTACGTAAGCAGATACGCCTCGACAAAATAGGAATGGATAAATAAATAAATAAATAAAGATTGTGATTGTCTGGTGCAGGGAAGCAAATGATTTTAGTGTGTTTTAGAGTACAAAGAGATGTCAAGAGAGAGGTTGAAAAAAAGGAGAAGGGTGGATGATGCACACGTATGACATTTTCTTGTTTATTGTCTCGGTAAAGCATTATCTACTTTGTCCATTTCAGTTCCAGTTACCAAGTGATAAATCAGATAGATTAGCTCCACTCAGCCACCTCCCAACAGCTGCTTCTGGACTGCTTACTGTAAAAAAAAAAAACTGCATGAGGGAGGAGATAGGACGAGAAGAGCAGGGACAAAAGAGCTAAATAAAGTGAGTTCAGCTGGGATAAGAATTAAGCAGAGTGTGAGGAAAAAACAGGGCAGAGTGGCAGGAGGAATTAGTGCAAGCAGGCAAGACATGTTGAGGGGGAAATGGAGAAGAAAAGGAAATCGCTGACAGAAGAGCACCGAGAGATCCGTGTCAGGGAAGGTAAAGCAGTTAGAGGCGGTCAGAAAGAAATGATCCCAGGAGACGCTGAGGAGACAGATGATGAGACAGATACTTGGAAGGAGAGGGGAAAAAGAGGGGTGGAGATAGCCGACAGATGAGATTTACACAGACTTGTGGTTACTCAGTGGTATTTTAATAAAGCTCACATATTACTGTCTTATTGTCTCAGGCTTTCCCAACAAAATTAACACTCCTGTTTACTCGCATGTCAGGCTCTGTGAATCGCACCATAAATCTACTGATATTGGATCCCATGCATTCCACTTCATCTGAAAAATAGGCCTTTTCAAATAAAGCACTGGGCTGTCTCCTGCTAGCTGGTTTCCTCTGTTTATTAGTGGATCTAGTGAAAGCCAAACATTATAATCTCACTTCTATATGTTTGCTCTTGACTGGCCATGCGTTAGGAGGAGGATAGGAGAAGCATGAAGATATTTCCTCCCTAGCTGCTCTTTTCCCACACACACACACCTGTTGTCCTCTGTTTCACCTGAAACAACATTGTCTGTGTGTGCAGCGGTCTATCTCTGACTCAGCGGCGTCTTTGGGTCTCCCTGTTTCCCATGGCCTGGCAGCAGGCTTTGTTTTCAGACACCACTCTCCCAAAACACCATTGTGTCAACAGCTTTGCTTACACATTGAGAGGTAACCATTAAATACTGTCTTAGTCTTTACGGGTGTTCCTAATAACTATTTCAGGCCTCTGACTTCCCTTAAAAACTTAAATCTGTATCAGGGAGAGAATGTTTTTGAATTATTTTTAGCCACAGCAGTACAATTATGAGGTGGCAAGGTTAGTCAGTCTCAGCATGAGATATTCTGACAAATGGATTACCAGGAATTTGGTGCAGACATTCATGTTTTTTAGAAGACTACTTTTGCCTTTATTCTCGACTCGGCTGTTGAAAATTAATAAATTAATATTCAGCTAATATTTTCATTTAAAACCAGCTTTGCATACTCTGTAATGCATTATGTTATAATGATAAAAGCAATGATAATCATTTGTGTTTTTCCTTCTGACCATAAATGTGGGCTTTTCTTTCGGCCATGCATCTCTCTCTGGCCTTGCAAACTGTTGGCGAGCCGGTTTGTGTAGACTGCTGTCTCAAATCGCGTACTTCTGTACTTACACTTACTATTTTGAGTGCATAAGTGCGTTCACACTGAGAAGTATGGAAAAACACAGTGCACTATGAATACCCAGATGGTGCACTCAAAACGGTCAAAAAGTTGAGTGTGGAACTACTTCTCACCCTCAATGGTCGCCATCTTGGCTACTTAGCGGAAGGGGAGGGACCACTTTTCAAACTGGAAATAGCGGCCGAGGACTGTGTGACCATGAACGTCACTGCATTGTTCAAATACATGTGTTTTTTGCACTAAGCACGACTATACTGTTGTCGGGTATAAGCCACCAGTATGTTTACTGGGTTAATAGTCTGTAATGATTTGGTACAGCGAACGATAACGCGAATGCTAATGCTAGTTTGCTAACTAGCTAATTTGCGGTCGTCATTTCCGGTAAGTGCACAACAGCCGTGTTTGGCTTGAGACAACACTACTCTGTTGAAATTTGCGCACTATGCCAATGAGTACATAGTGCGCACAGTATACTACGTACATAGAAGTATACTAACGGAAGTATGTGATTTGAGACACACCATACGACACATCCATGACAACACACAGAGCTGACTGTAAACAGGCAAGAGGCCGTGTGTCTTGAGATCGAGGCACATTTTTCAAATGTACTATATGTCCAAAGAATGCTCCTTACACCTGAATAATATCAGCATATCCCAGCATATCAATGTGACTCGTATCATATTCTGAATATTGTCATATTCGGAATAGAATAGAATATTGGAGTGCGTGTAGTCAATACGTGCGTTTACATGGAGCCATGTATTCCTTTTGCATTCGAGGTGGAAGCCCTACCCAAATAGAAAT
Organism: Epinephelus lanceolatus; assembly: GCF_041903045.1. Taxonomy (NCBI): domain Eukaryota; kingdom Metazoa; phylum Chordata; class Actinopteri; order Perciformes; family Serranidae; genus Epinephelus; species Epinephelus lanceolatus. The sequence goes on from NC_135734.1 coordinate 20,156,223, forward strand.
GCTCCTTGTAAACACCTCAACCCGAATGAAAACAGCCAACCTGAAAGAAAATCTAATGGGGTGCACAGGGGTGGAATATTCATTTTCAGAACCCGAATGGAAGAATTCTGTCTTGTATACACCTCCTACCCGATTCTAGCCATTCCGTTCTTTCTGCGCATGCTCGTTTCCTTGCCCTTCTGGCGCGATGACGTAGCGCACATAGCAACGGGCTGAGATAGAGGGGTCGGACTCGTTGCACTCACCGGTTTCCATACACTAAAGCATGGTCTTCTATTTGCCTTCTTCAACCTGAGGTTGTTGTCGTAGTGCTGCTTCAAGAATATAAGCAAAACAAGCCGGATAAAGACACTAAGAACGGCGTTGTCAAGCATCTTGTTATCCGGAGCAAGGACTACAGTGTTTTCTTCCGGTAAATGTAAACACGTAACATCTGCCCCGCCCCCTATCCAATCAGAAACCTTACCTGCCCCAAACCTTGTGCAGACCCGAATAAAGGCGATTAAACTGATCTCCCGTGTAAGTCCTCATTCGGAATGAATATTTCCCATGTAAACTACCTGGAAACACTTTATTTCCGAATGATTTCATTCAGATTTATTTCATTCTGAATAAGAAGCCATCATGTAACCGCACCCAGTGACTTTTGTGATAACTTGACTTCATCTAGTGCCACCAGCACGTCACAAGATCTCCTTTTCTATGACCACTTGACATTGTCTCTAAAAATACCTTAGCTTCAGTTGTAAGCTATATGCTAACATAGCATGCTAATATCCTGAAATTTAACATGTTACACAGACATTGTAACAGTTAGCGTGTTACCATGTTGCCAAGCTAACTGTATAGGCCTACATAAATTTGTCATCTTTAACGTGTTCTAAAATTATTTTTTTGTTTTTATTGTGCTAATCATGGCCATAGAAACATAGGCTACTGACAGCATGGTATTCAATAGTTGTTAAAATGTAGACTTGCAAATGAAATGCACGTTAGCTTAAAATCTGAGCATTTAGCTGAAACAATAGTCAAATACATGATGCTGATGAAGTGCATCAAAGGCTATACTGCATTCATTTCTTGTTCAGACCTCAGCCTCCTGGTTGTTGTCGGAGATATCAGGACTTTAGCATCTGGTTGGACTTAACAACAAACCACTTAACTTACATAATAACACAGCAGAAGTAGCTAATTCAGGCTACTTAAATGGTTTGATGGCAAAACTACCACTGTAGTTAACCATCTTGTGAGTAGTGGGAATGAGAGGAGGTATTCCTGTTTTCTCCATTTTGCCATCAATAGGCGGTTTTGGATCAAACAGTTCTGGGGACTCCCTGAGAGGAGCAACCCACTGGAGAGCTCCCCCAAGAACCACATAGGCCTTCCTTTAAGGATGGTTACCGGTGCTGCATTGGCTGACTTCTGCCAATTAATGTACACATATGTCACACATTGTTCCTGTTGTGCTGGGAGAGTATCCTCAAAGCGGCATTCTAGACAATTACCATCCTTCCTGGTTCTTACGATGCAGACACAACCAAAAGGGGGCGCTCTTAGAACTATGAAAACGTTTCTCTGATTGGAAAATTGTTTGAATGCAGCAATACACTGATGAATCTGAGTCTGGTATGGTAATTTAAAGCTGGGCCTGACAAGATGAGTCTTAGATGTCCTAAAAATGGCTTTCCCTTTGGTATCACCCTTAGATAAAATTGACATTTTTGCCTGACTAGAAGTTAAAATCTATGAAAAGTAAAGTTAATTCTTTATCCATCTACTGTAGCACTTTTTTTTTCTTGTGTGTAATGACCATAACACCCTCACGAGGCCGCTAGAGTGGCTCAACTCTTCTTTGTTCTACTGAACGTTTTGGGAAAGAGGGAAACTTTTTGAGCCAAAATCTCACGCTTCCCACACTTGTGCCTCAGCTTGCAGACAATGTTCTCCCATTGACTGCTGTTGTGAATTTAACACCTGCTTCCTACACTGGACCAGCACCCAGCAGTGGCCAGCTGGGCTTAAAGCCTCTCAGCACTGTGGCTCTCAGGAAAACACACCAGGACAGAGAGGGACCAACCAAAACATGTGGAACTGCTCAGTGGGTCTTCCATGAGAATTTCACATATGATAATAATTAATACAGCATCTAAATACCTCTTTTATCCTGTTTAAGCTTGCACATATTCCACAGAGATGGAAAAGTCTTTTATTTAATTCTACAAAACTATCTCCGGAGAAACAATTTCTCTTCAGAAGTTCATTGTACCGTCCTCAATTACTATACTGTAAATTGACGTGATATCGCTGAACCACAAACACTTCAAATACAATTACCCCTGAACGTCGTCTCAAAGCCTACAGAAAGAATATGGAACAAATATGCTTTGTTCTTTCCAGCTATAGCAAAGATGTTTCCAGTTTAGGAAGTCCTTAATGCATCATTCCTCTCCTGCAGAGCATGCATGGTCCATTATTCCCAGCATTTGATGTACTAAGCTCTCACACACAGATAGATTCAGGCCATATCCTAGATTGCAGCTGAGTGGGATTCATTGGCAAAGCGCATTGTTTTTTTTTCAAAAGGGATTGAAGTTTATACTGTGGATTTGCTATAAACAGGATATAATAACATGAGGACAGTGTCATCTGTGATGTGGAGAGCATGAGGATATCTGAGCCGCTACACCACAGGCATCAACAGAGGATTATAACGAATTTTGCTATACTGATCACAGGTATTAAAGTCCATTGGAAGGACAGTTTGCTCTTTTTTTGCTGTAATGGTGTAAATTACACAAGCCATTACTTTTCCACAATGAAAGAGTTGCTATTTTTAAAATTATTTTATCATTGTTTGTTATTTTAGGACATTTTTTCTAAGAGTCTGTTACCTTTTTCAGTATTTCTAAGAGGCAAGATATCTTTGAAAAATTAGACTAGCCACACCGACAAAAGAATGTATTTGTATCCCAGCGAGACCTTCTCGTATTAAAATGTGATGTCTCATTATAAAATCTCAGCGGGAGCAAAGCTGTTAAAGTGGGACAGATGGAAAGCAATTTAAAGTGTTGGAAGCGTCTCTGTCCTGTCTTTTATTAGCCCTAAAAATGGAGCGTGATATGTAGAACTCGATGGATTTACAATTACAAGGGAAGTGAACATTTGGGAACACTTAGTGTCACGATGTATCACTCGTCAGCACCTGAATGAACAATGAACGTAGAGCGCACACGCACACACATGCACAGAGCCCCGCTGACCCTGCTGGAATGTCCTTGAATGCACATCTTTTCTCCACAAGACCTCTATTTTCTCTTTAGCACCACACAGAAGTGACACGCTACTCAAAACATGTCTTAAATCCTCTCTTAAAAGACCTCACACAAAAACACATCTGTGGTGTAGACAGATATCGACTGACTGGGAAAAGAAGCCTGGATTTTTATCCCCTCTGTTTGTTGAAAGAACAACTAAATATCTAAATTGCAAGCCTGGGCCCCAAATGTTGACAGCCTGGGGTCGGGCAGGATATGATGTCACAGTCACAGCAGCAGATCTCCAGACGCTGATAAGGTCACTGTCCCTGGGAACGTGAAACAAGGGGGAGACAGATAGCCCCTTTGTCTTCCCCTTCCTCCTTTCATCTTGTCCTATCAAGACAGGAGTGATTACAGCCGAAAGCTATTCAGACATTCGTCAGCGAGACAGTGCACTTCATAGTAATGTCACTCTGACAGGCTCAAAGTGTTTGGGTCTGACCCAGGAGCAGGATATGAATTATCAATGCTGAGATTGCTCTTCTCCCCTTATGTTAAATCAAAACAACCTGTGACACATAAAGTTAATGAATATAGACTTGGAGAGCAAACCAGGTCAGGTAATTGATCCAAGAAGTGATGCAGGGGGTAGATTGCCAGGAGGAGAGTTTGTTTTCCCATCCGTTAATGGCGATATTAGTGTGTACACTCACTGTGAGTCATGCTTTATAAACCGTCAGGACCGTGGGCTGCTGTGTCTAAGTGTACATGGGAGGTTATGTGGGCGAGTGCAGGATTAAAGTAAATCACTGAAGGGGTCCTGCACACTCGCCTTCGGGGTCTCCCACTCACTAGAAAGGAATTAGATACGGAGGGAGGAAGGGAAAACAGGGCGCTCAGGGTGTCGTCCTGCTGTGTTTGCGTGCAAGTGTGTGTGAATGCATGTGTTAATGTCTGTACTTAAGAAGTTGCAGTACATGTGCATGTTTATACGGTTGCTTAATGAACCCATACGGGTGTGTGCTCCCAAACTTCCTGGCTTCGGCGGTATCTCCGGAACTCTCGCTCTCTATCTCTGTGTACATTTCTTCGTCTAGTTTTGTCTGGTTCTCGCTCTCTGTGTGTACCTATGTGTGTTTATGTCTGCGTTTTTAAGAGCGCCCTATCAAATCTCCCCAGTCACTGACTCACAGAGCGCAGAGAAAGCCCCCTCCACTCCCTCCACCGTCTCTCTGTTGGCTTAGATGGACAGCCCATCTGGTTTTCATGAAGGAAGGATCAAAACGGAGTGTCAGCCCACTGTGGACTGCTTTCATCCTCCCCGCCCTCAGCTTCACCGTCACGTTTCTGCTGGGGAGACAGCCGGGACTCATCTGGACCTTGACAATGAGAAAAACAAAAACAAAACTAGATTCCCCCTCTTTCTCATAAATCAGATGGAGTCACACAGCCCAGTCATTACACAGGCAGATATTAAACTATTGGCTGGTTTTAGCTTATCACAGTTATGTTATGTGAACATGTTGGTGGATAAGTAACAGCAAATTGCTTTAAGTCATAATGTGGGAACAACATGGACGCTACTAAGATGATGTTTTGCATAGAAGAATATTTTATTTCTTAGAGTTGATAACAGTTTGAAGCTTTATATTACAAAGTGATGTTGTCCCAGACTTGTCGCTGCTCCAGTATATCCCCTAAAACTACTAAAATATTGCTTTACTTTACTAATGCTAATAAATAGCTGTTCTGACTAATCTTGGTCACTCTATGTGGACAGTAATGGTTACAACATAAAACCATATTACAAATTACATGAGAGCAAAAAAATTGACATGCAATACATGAATTAATGAAAAGTTAATTACCGTCAACAGCACACTTCATTTCGCCCGCCATGCTTCTGCATTAATGACATCAACTTGGCAACTTGTTTACCAAATTTTTCGCTGACTTTTTTTGTTTTTCCGATGTCAGGGGCGTTCACATGAATTTTCCCAGCTGGGAACTCCTTCCCTCCATCCATTTTCATCCATTCATCCAGGGCTAGGACGCAGGGGCAGCAGACTGAGCAAGGTACTCCAGACATCCATTTCCCCAGCAATGCTTTCCATCTCCTCCTAGGGGATCCCGAGGTGTTCCCTGACCAGATAAGACATATAATCCCTCGAGCGTGTTCTGGGTCTGCCCTGGGGCCTCCTACCTGTTAGATGTGCCTGGAACACCTCTATTGGAAAGTGCTCAGGAGGCACCCTCGAACCACCTCTTGACGCAAAGGAGCAGCAGTTCTACTCTGAGCTCCCGCTGGATGTCTGAGCACCTCACCCTATCTCTGAGGCTGAGCCCAGCCACCCGACAGAGGAAACAAATTTTGGTTACTTATATCTGCAATCTCATTCGACCATAGGTGAGTGTGAGGTTTGAAACGTAGATGGACTGGCTCAGCTCCTTTACCACAACGGTCCGGTCCAATGCCTGCATCACTGCTGACGCCATGCCAAACCGCCTGTCCATCTCCTGCTCCATTTTAACCTCACTCATGAAAAAGACCCCGAGATGCTTGAACTCCTTCGCTTGGGGCAGTACCTCAGGGGCAATCCATTGCTTTACTGCAGATAATCATGGCCTCAGACTTGGAGGTGCTGACCCTCATCAGTTGGGAACTCCTTTTTCCAATGCTACACTACATGGATGGGTTAAAGCTGCTATAATCAGTATTTTTACATTACTCATAAGACTGCCTGTAATGTGACAGGTGTTGCTTATTGTGACAACAAACTTAAACACAAACAGACAATGGCAGCAATGAGCAGGTGGACAGTAAATCATTTAGTGAAAAAAAAGAGAGACTTGTTTTTGAGGGTTGGTGGAGACCGAATACAGACAGCTGAAGAGGAGTAATGTTACACTTATATTAGCCATGTGGCCAGAAACACAATTGTAAAACAGTGCCAATGTAGCTCCATATCTCCTGGGTTTGTGAGTGAGCAACATTTTGCTAATATCTTTTCCATACTTGATTAGATGATTAGTGTTGTGTTTACAGCTTGTTTCTGTTGTAAAAAAAATGAGTCAGTGCACATTTAAAGGAGCTGTAAACAATATATTCTTAATTCAGAGCCTGATTCAAGTTATCTGCACACGGTTCTCAACATTGAGGCATTTAGCAGCTAAAGGTAGGGACAGCAAGAATAATGCTAAGAACTGCAACGTTGTTGACAGGAGGAAATGGTGGGTGGGGGCTGCTACACTTCTGTGATGATGTGTAGGCATAGGCCTATGCCTATCAGCTGTGTACTTCAGATCAGACTGGATATGTAACCACTTAAAAGATGGGTGACGAGCCTACTTGCTATCTACCCACATTTGTAAGGTTACTTTTTAAAACAAAAAACACGTTTTATATTGTGATATTTACTGAAAATGACACAATATTAGCAAACAGCAGGTATGCCGTGCTTGGCTCACGGCCTGTCAGACACTAGTGGCTCCATTAGTCTGTTTGTAAACGAGCACACTCTCACTCCAAAGTTGACAAAATCTGGTGCTTGGGCAGTGACTTGCGTCAGAAAACAACAAAAAAGGTGTCCTTTAACATCGGCATGTTGCCATTATAGTTTAATGGCACCCTGCTGTGTTAGGGGGAAACGTAGCGGGACAACAATGAAAGTTAAAGGAGCAATAAGCGAAATTCATCATTTCTAGATTGAAGGAATTAAAAAATTGCTATGTGAAGAACTAGAGGTGTAATTTCATCTGGAGTATAGCATGACCTCACACACCCTCTCTCTGTGTTGATCTCCAGCCCATTGTTTACAAGCCGGTCCGGCTGCGCATTCATGTATGTTCATGTAAATGTATGTTCTTCTTCTCCTGAACAGGTACAACATAATGTCAAATGTCTGTTTTAATTAGTGTTACAGTAATGTTAGGCACATGTCGCTGTGTCGATTAAATTAAATTTAATGTTACAATCGTAGCATGGGTTAATGGGTTATTAGCGGCTCTGTCCCAGCAATGGGTCAGGCGTTACGGTTGTGTTAGGTGAGTAGCCCGGCAGCCCAGCTAACATTTGCAATTAGCATTGTAAAATGTAGCCCGGAGGGCAGCCTGGTGGCTGTGTTTAGCCACCAGATGATGGTACCTGTAATAAATGCAATATATTTGCTGAAATGGAGGCGAGGCTCAGTGACTAGAAGAGCTGGTAGAAGCGCTCCATAGCTGCAAGCTACTCCAGTGGCCGTAGTAGCTCTAGTGCTAACTCTGGGAGCTAACGCTAACATTCCTCTCTTCTCCGTGAGCCGGGAGCGGGCTCACAGTCTCACGGAGAAGAGTTGGAATGTTAGCATGGCAGCTGACTAGTGCTAACGCTAATGTCCCCACGCTAGAGCTTGCCGGAGCCGAGAAGCAGGCTCCCAGAATGTTAGCATGGCAGATGACTAGTGCTAACACTAACGTCCCCACGCTTCGCGGCTCCGACTCACTGAGCCTGGCGGAGAAGCGTGGGGACGTTAGCACTAATCAGCTGCCATGCTAACGTTCCAACTCTTCTCCGTGAGACCATGAGCCCGGCTCCCGGCTCAGTTGGAGTTAGAGCGTTAGCGTGGCAGCCAAGTAGTGCTATCGCTAACAGGAAAGCAGGGAAATAGCTAAACACAGCAGAGACCGAGAGTAAGTGAAAGACATTGCTAACTGCTAAACTAAGTTGGCTGTTTAGGTTTTATTTCCTCGCTCCTGTGGAGAGTGAATGCCTGCAGTGAAAGCGGGGGCTAACCGGTGCTTCCTCCTCATGCTCCACTTCCCTCAGCTGCCAACACAGCCAGTTAGCCTCCGCTAGCTTCCCAGCTAGCGGCTCTCCATTTGGATCCAACTGGAGCACCGAGCCCTGGTTTGTTATTCAGGTCAATGTGGGAAGAAGCAGCGGGTATATCGGGCAGCTGAGTGAAACGGAGCCTGCGGAAGAAACACCGGGACCGTCTGGATGTGACAGTCCGTGGAGGTTCTGCGGTACTCGCCAGCACAGACGAGGCGAGTGGGGGGGTGGGGGGTGAAAAAAAAAGGTCCATTTGCAGTGTTGAACTGACGTAGTGCGTTTATTTTGAAAGAGACTGTATGTAAATGTTAAATTTCCTGTGAAAACGGAAGTGTATCTTGAAAGAAGAGAACTTGACACGGTGTCCCAGAACATCAACAACCAATGCACCCAGGGTACCTTGCACGTTATATGTGGACATGTAAAGTCCATGACCAAAATGCCAATATGTGACGAGGTCGGAGCGAGAATGTGTTGTATAAAAAAAACATAATATTACGTTCATCATGTAGTAATCAAAATCAACCCAACTCCACTGGCTACCACAACATAGAAGCATTACGTCACTCTCTGGTCAGGACGTCATTGCTCCACTATACCTTTACATAGTAAATAGTTGTTTACTGCTATATTGATGCTCTGAATATCATTTAGTGCTCCTTTAATATTTATGTTGGCATTGGTCTGATCATTGTTAATTAAGTATAAGGTAGTACATTTGGCCACCATTCTTCAGCTACCATCTGTTACTTCACTTTTTGTTTTTTTATACAGGTGTAATAAAATCCCAAATATTGGGGAGTTGATAGTTATATTGTTGTGGAATGTTAAAAACACAACCTGTGGTCTTCTGTTGAAAGAGTACAAAGGAGGTAAAGAAAGATTGATTGAGACGGAGAGAAGGAGAAACAGGGAATGGAATAGTGTACCTCATTTTAAGAGCGTCACCTACATATTTTTGTGGTTCAGGGTGAGAGACAAATTAGCGTGGCTTTCTTTCTGCAAAAGAAAAACATGTGAGGAATGCTCCGGAGATGGCAGTTTGTGCGGAGCAAGAAACCACAGATAGAGAGAGAATTACAGAGGGAGAGGCAATGGCTTATGTTTCATATTTCCAGCTGAAACTTCACCTGCTGAATAATGGGGAACTTTTGATTAAAAGAAATATATTCTGCCCTTTCTTCCTCGTGACGAAAATATTTATGGACTCTCGTGTAATTTCTGGAATTTGAGCAAAGGAACAGACAGAGGCTTGAGGGCTGAGGCCGAGCGTGAGCTGCTTGTCTAAACCACCTCGCTCATACTCATTCTCAGACAGAAATAAACGATTGCCTGTCAATCTTCTTCCTGGAGGAATGCCTCGGTGATGAACCTCTCCTCTTGCAGCAGGAGGTCTTGGGTTTCGTACTCCATACATCTTCCAAACCCAGATGTAAAATGTAGTCCAGAGGGTGTAACCCCTACATTCCTCCAGCTTAATGTGGAAGCATAGCAGCTCTCTTCACATGCCTGCCGTTTGGCTCGGACCTCTGCAGGGAAGCCCCCTCTGCTGTCTCTCCCTTTGATATGAGTCAAAGACTGGGCAGTCTGCCGGAAGACAATTGCTGGAGAAAGGAAATGAGAAAGCCCAGAGCAGACAGTGGAAGTCTACGAGGGACAGGAGAGAGAAGAAAGACTGACTTAGCCTTTTTAAAAGCTCCCAGTGATTAAAATAGAAAGAAAGGGGCCTCAAACGAGGGGCTGGATTTCTGCAGCTCTCTGTGCCGGGTCAAAGGAGTGTGTATGTGTGTGTGTTTATAACAAATGTGAGAATTTTTCAAGTCTTACATGACATACAGTAACATACGTTTAGTGAGAGTCTCTTTGCAGACTGGCATGTTATTGTGTATCCATTTGTGGCATATTGTGTTTGTGGGTGTGCTCGGGTATGCGATAAAGCCTGCGTGTTTGAGAGAGAGTGAGTGAAGAAACTCTGAAAAGCCTCGAGGGGGATTTCCTCTGAAAGGGAAAGCTTTTCTCCTCCCCCTCCCTTACTCCCTCCTTCCCTCTCTCTCCCTGTCTCTCGCTCTCTCTCTCTCTGTCCCCCAAACACTCAGAGTAGCCAGAGAAGTGAAGGATCAACAGGCAGCTTGAACATTTGCTGCTCTCTGTTGCTACACACTCAAACTAGCAGAAAGTCTATGAAGAATGGAAATGACTTTGGTTACTTTGCCACCAAGACAACTCACTGTCATGTGGATGTACTTCAGTCGACTCCTGTTGTTGATGCTCTAAACATGGCAAGTCTCTCAGCACGGAGCCCAGGGAGACTGTCTGGAGAGGATTACCAGGGGCAAAAATGAAATAACTTTCAGTTTTGTAGAGGAGAAACGCCTGCAAACATGGTAAAGTAACATCAAGACTGCACAAGTTTTTTAATTCCTGTCTGTTGTTAGGCTCAGGTTAAAGGGTTAAAGTGCTCCACTGACCCAGTAACTGAGAGTGAGAGCCTCTGCTCTGGACAAGTGACTTTGTTTCTCTCTGTGGCTATGTCAGTCATGTGTGACTGAAGTTTTTGAAAGCCTGATGTGTTGTAACTAATGCATTTTCTATGCTTTTAGCAGCTTTTTTTTCAGCTGCATGATACCGTGCACAGTATTGATGCACATTCTTTGTTCTCATTTTATGAAACCTTATCTTTGTGACATACAGAGGCAGCACAAAGCTAATGTAGCTGCACTCTTCAAACCTTTTTTGTCATCATGTGCACAGTTGGTGGGACTGTTTCACCTCACCAGCCCACAGCATTTCAAGCTTTGTAAAGTGTGTGCACGCTGACAAAGAGAGAGTGACAGAGAGACACACACACACTGCCTTTTGTTTTGCATCTTTAAGTCCTTTGGTTGGGACTTAATTGATGCGGATGGCACACATACTTCAGCATGTGGAGAGTGTTTTCAGAGTATGAATTATTTGACTGCTTTGCATGCACACATAATGGAGTTCTCCTGTTTAGTGTTCAGCACTTTGAAAGGTTTAAACTACACGGCTTTTTACGAGTTAAGAGGACCAGTGTAATCCTGGTCACAAAAGAAACTAATGAATGACAAAGAGTGAGCCACAAGATGGGAACATGTTTGATGACGGGTTTGTGGGAGGATGTGGCGTCTTTGAACTTATTTACTGGTTGTTGCTGTTGCAAAAAAACAAAAAAAAACAAACCTCAAATAAATGCAAATTAGGAGTTAGGGTTGGATAAAGATCATAGTGATGCATATTTAGCTTGTACTATCTAGAATTCAGCTTTCTGTTTATCCAATGTAGCTTTCTTCTTTATATGGAAATCAGTTGGACCCCTAACATCTGTCCCAGCGTGCTGTCTAAATGATAGCTTTAAAGTGAGCAGGAAGGAAGGATGTTTAAAGCAGTCCAGACTTGGCTGCGTATCATGGCCACCACTGTACTTTGTCCTCCCTTCACATCTACGGCAGCACTTGTTAAACCAGCTTTTACGGCCCCAACTGTTTGTTTTACTTATTGCTTGACTGATGTCGTCTTCCGTGACCACCCTCCAACTTCCAGTCACGAGCCTGCAGAGTCTAAATTATTGGATTACTGCACCAAGTTTCAATCTTGGGTAAACACTCGGCAACAATACATAACCCAGAGCCGTGGCTTGCTGGTGTGAAATGTATTTGCCTTTACAGGAGTTACTGTGTGACAAGGACAGCCAAGAGTCATTCATTCACCAGCAAGGTCAAGCACTTTGTTCTTAAGGCCTTACAGCAGCTTGTGTTATTTCATTCACTGTACAGCAAACATGGTGATCAGCAGTGTGTGCTGTTTAAGTGTCTGTTGCGGAATTCAAAGTCTATTCAAAGTTAATGCAAATCAAAGCCTGTGTGAGAGCCACTCTCAGGTTTTGGATGTGCTCTCGTCTTGCCAAAACATGTTTGGTTTGTGCTGAGCAGGTTTTTCTGTGATTCATCTAAAATGGTAAAAATGCCAACTGTCATTAGCAAAAGGTTATTTTAGAAGAACATTTACTAACCCTTTCTCGTTCTCAGGTTGGTAAATACCAACGCTTTGTCACTCCCCTTGGCATCTCATATTGACATACAGGGCATCCAATAGCGCATCTATTTGATGCACAGCTGAAACACATTGTAATATATCGTTAACTGCACAATAGGCATCAATTTGATAAAGTGAAGAAAAAAGATCATGTTTTGGGCTGAAATAAGTATGTTTCTTAATGTGACAAAAATACATCACAGGAGTAATATCAGTGCATGACAATCCTACGTAATTGTGTAAAGTTACACTAAGACACCCTCTGGTTTCCCATGAGTGACATAATTTTACGTTAAAACAACATTGACTTTTGGTTTTGCACGGGACATTAACCTGGATGAAAGTCTGGTTTTGTTTGACCCATCCACTTCGCCTCCCTCCCACCCTGCGCAGACTTTCCAACTCTTAATTCTACATTAGTTGCTCTCACCGTCATGTACAGTATTTCCACAGCTGGGTTTATACTGGAGTTAATTGAAAACCCAGCGCGTCTCATAAAGACGCTAAAGGGTGCCTTTGGCATCCATATCATACGCCAAGGGCCATGACAAAGCGGTAGTTTTTGACTGTCCGGGAATAAGAATCGGCTGTATTTACACATTCAGCAGACACAGAGAAACATTAGCATTCATTTGGTGTTTGTGTCCACCTGATGAGTCTCATATACACTCTCCTTTTAGCTCCGTTTTGCTCTCCACTAACTGCTGGGAAAAACATAACAGGCTCTCAAGTTGATAAATGCTCCACTATGTTCACCAGCAAGTCGCTAGCCATGTTGTTTGATGCTGAGCAGATAGTGTACAGTGAGTCAGTGAGGTTATCAGACTTTCTCCTTTTTTTTTTTTTTTGAAAAGTTTATGTAGCAGATGTAAAACCAAAACAGTGAGCTGAAACATGCTAAAACGTGCAGCACAGCTTAGAGTCATGTGATAACACAGGTTCATTATAACCACCTTTCAGTCACATATAGCCATTTGACCCACTTTTAATATAAAAATATAAAATATTTTATTATAGCAGATGTAAGTCTCTTGATCACTGGCAGGAACACTCACAGACTCCCACAGACTATCACATACCTGCTCCATATCATCAGTCAGATATGCTCATCAGTCACGGTGGTTTTTCCAACCACTCAGCTTACAGTATGCATGCACATACCTTAATCTATTAAGTGTTGCATACACTGTGGACACGCTGTGTGAGAGCATCCAGATTCTGATTGGCTGACTGTATACGTACTGGCCCGGCTTTAAAGGGTCACAGCTGTGTCTCTTTCAGCCATGGGACGGACAGTCATCAGTAGCTTTCTCCCCTGACTGTAACAACTCCTCACAATTTTACAATACCATCGTCTGTGCTCCCTTTGGCGGACAAATAATACCTCCTGCCCTCTGCTTCACTTGCTGTGATTTCGCCAGATTTCAACAGAGGCAAACGGGGGAAAATCTAAACAATAAAGCGATGTGATTTATAGAGAAAATATGTATAATTGCAGACATCTGCTCCATGGAGCCGAATAATTTCTACCCTGCTTCAATCAGCAAGTTGAGTTTCTGAGAGTTGTCATGGAGCTGTGAGCCATATTTTCAGCGTGTTTATTATCTCTGTATCACAAAAGTGGGTCAAACTCAGCAGAGACTGTGCAGTGTATTGTGAGTGTATGGGGGGGAAAGTGTCTGAGCAGCAATAGGCTGTCTGTGAGCCACTTTTCATCATGCATTGTCTCTAGAAGCACAGTTACAGCAACATTGTCATTTCCTTGCCGGACTGTGTTTGAAAGTTTCTGTTTTTGTGGCTCGGCTGGTTGCTTTTTTGGGAAGATAACAGTTGTATTTAAGCTGGTTCACTGATCACGACACATCAGACACAAGTCATAAGAAGTTCTTGCTTGCCTTGATTCAAAACCAGCTGAACAACTTTAATGGGATCTGTTGGGCAAATGTGAGGTGACACCCTGTGTGACGAGGTGACATTTACTGAAGGATAAAACATTCAGCTTGTGAGCTGCTGCCGTGCTCTGTATAGCTCTGTTCGGAGTTGCACTTGTTTGGACTTACAGAAAACTTTACAAAGCACAGGAATGAAGATCAGCAGATGTCAGTGTTTAGTCCACTCCTTATAAACACACTCACATGCTGACCAGTTAACAAATCCCCTGCACTACGGCTTAATGGATTTCATAAGGCATTCCTTCTCCTGTATTATTTATCCTTTTCAATTTCTTGGCCATGTTAGCATCGTGAGGTGAACTATGGGAGCTATTATGGCGTGTTGCAGTCTCTCCAAAAACAAACCATTTTGAATTTTGTTTCCTGGTAGTTTGCCAGAATGTAAGCTTTGGGAGATGAGCTGAGATCTAGGAGGCTTTGTTTGGTCATGTTATATGGGAGCGGTTCATTTTGAATCAGTCGTGGACACATTCCAAAAAAAAAGAAGTCAACATGGGAACGTTAAGATGTTACATGCCAGTTTTTGTTTTTAAATGTACATGGGGGACTTGAGATTTTCTGGGGAAGCCTTCCACATTTCTGATATCTTGTGTTTTAAAGCTTCATCTGTCCCACACCCCGCTGCACCTCTTATCCTCATCGGGCATTGTGCAACTTTTTAAACTACTGTATACACTTGTTTGATCCTGTATATCCTGACATGGCATGACAGGGAAGGAGACAGTCACTCTTTTGTCACGTGCATCCAAAACAGTAGTAAATGCAGGCATTGTTTCAGAGCACGTTTTTTTAAATGTTGCATTTCGTAATGTGTGGTTGCCATGACAGGCAGCTGTGAGTCAGCGTTTTTTGAGATGACAGCATGGATTTATGTCGGATTCAGACACACTTGGCTGATTGTTCTACACAGCGGAGACAGATTTCCTCAGCAGTATTGTTCCCACTTCCATGGAAGAATATTACAAGTTCATTGTTCATTATTTACAGATTCAGGATGGATTAATGAGTCACTTGTGTAATCAAACGTCAGCTCAACCTCATAGGGTACTGTACAAACCTGCCTGGTTTTAAATTCTTGAAACTCGTGTGAAATGAGAAACAAAAGGCCGAACCAGAAACCTGACACACTATTAATGTGGCCTCTTCACTCTACAAACACAACTTGAGCTCTTACAAACTACAAAATGAATGAGTAAGAGGAACCCGGGCAGATTCAAGGTCTGATAGCGAACACATACCATGTTTACTCCTGGCAGCGGCAACTCTAAGAAATGATGTAGGGGTTTTATCTCAAAGGGGCCGTTTTTTTTTACTGGTTAAAAGGATTTAAGATGGCTCGGCTGAATGGAGTGCCCCTCTGCTGGGTTTAACAAGAGTGGATCAAACACAAAGACAACACTGTCTCGCCGCCAAAACACAGATACCAAATGTTTAAGAAGGGAAAAGTGGAGAAGGATGGGGAATAATTGAGAGATAACACTGTAACATGTTTTCGATTATGATGTGACTAATGCTGAGCTCACATAAACTCAGATGAATAACACCTTCTGGATGGCGTGGAAAAAACAAACAAACTGTGGGAATACAAAACACACATGATATGTTGCTATGGTGATATATTATTTACAAAGATGAGAATAAAATAAAATAAATTAAAGGTACACTATCCAGGATTTTCATAAAAAAAAACAAAAAAAAAAACAATGTACAGACTCATACAGAAGAAATACCTCTTATGACCCACTCTCAGTGTATGTCAGTGTATTTTTCTGCAGATACTCTGCCCTCTGCCTGTATTTAATTATTTCCATCTTATTTTGCTGTTTTCAGGACATTCCTGGGCACAGAGCGCAGGTAAGGTCAGCACTTTATAAAAAGGTAGTGAAATGGCGCCAGACCGTAAGCAGCACGCATCCAAGAGGAAGTTATGAAAATCACGGATACAGTGCCAAAAATTACAAATATAGAAAGGCCAAGCGGACAAAGCTGGGGTTGGCATCCGCTCTTACTTTAGCTGGCAGTACTGTTTACAAACAATAGCCAACATTCCTGCATAGTACACCTTTAAATAAAATTATTTTGTGTTTGTTATTTAAATACAAATTAATTTAAATTATGAGCTTCAAGTTGTTCATTTTTTTTAATTGATAAAATGATAGTATGCAAGAAATGCTGGTCAATAATTACAGCACATAAAAATCAAATATAAGTGACGTAAAAACATATGAAAAAGCATAAAATAAGAATTACATAAAGACGAACAGGAGTACATATATACACAAATTTAAACATAGTCAGTCAGGTTTCCAGGAAAAAAAGTTCCAAAGGCTCAAAGGCGACATCTTAGAAATTTAGAACATTTCTTTTTGTGAACAAAAAATCTTTACAGATAATATCTTCATCCAGATCTCCCATGTTGTCTCCTAGTAAATTCCGTCACGGAGGATGACAAGAAGTTTTCATGTCTTCACTTTGGATAGCAATGCCGTTGCTGGTATTCTCATCTGGCCTCACTTAATTTTACCGTCCTGCTGTCTTCCATTAAAATGATTTTGTCTTGCCATCTACCATCTGTCTGAACCCATGTGAACGCATCATAAGACAGTGTTCTTGATTATTATTGCTCCGAGACTCAGCATCTTCCCACTGCTAAGGTTTCGTGTGAAGCCAGTTATAGTCATTTAAAAGCTGCAAATTATCTTAATCTTCTTCCCATGATGTTATTTCTTATTATCTTTGTGGCTAGGTGTCATATCTCATCAGCCCTCTGTGCCTGTGCTGTGATTGGCCGATGTTATGGCTGAGTTGGTGGTGTGTCATCTGAGATACTCGGACATATCTGCATGTCCGCACATGCAGAATTCAGGCAGACGTCTTCAGGATTTCCTGGCAGGTCTGAACTCAACTGTCGCTTCTGCTTATGTTTTGGGTTGAGCCCAGAGGTGCAGTGACAGTCCATTTCTTATGAGCATTTCAAGCAAACGTGATGACCAGTCGAGACAGAGACGTCAACAGATCCTTCCAGCGTGTCACATCGGGAGTCGTGTCCATTTAGTTGAAGATAATCTTCTTTAAAATCACATTCTGCTCAGCTTACCCGCTCTAATCTTTTGAGCTGTTATGGCTGATGACACAGATACACATTGTGTGTTACGCACCTTGACAGCTTGTTTATACTGTGGCTCAAATCTGACTCCTGACTTTCTTGACCGTAGCCCAAGGCAGTATAGAGGAAACCTGTAATTATCTGCTCAATAGTCAACACTGCAAAAACTCCCGTGGGGCCTGGATGGTGTAGAGGACAAAGACAGATGCCTGTTGTCCACACTGGCATGCCAATTCAGGCCAGACAATGATCTTTGTTGCAGACTGAAGCTATTTCAAGAGTTAAATCACAGGCTGCGCTGGACAATAATGGGCAGAGAGGGAATCCCCTTGTGTCAAATGTGTAGAGGAGGCGGCAGTGGAATGTGGTCGTCAGCTGGACATCGATCAAACCCCAGTGTCTCTGCAGACCAAGATAAAGGTTCAGGATTTAAGCTTGATTGAATGCTCCTCACTGGCTGATTGTGGGAGTAAAAATACTTTGGAAAAAGAAGTAGCAACTCTGTTTCTGTCAACATAAGGAAACGCGAGTTAGATGCTGTGCACTGATATACAGTGAAAAATTGTGTTATCATAAAGATGTAGGGAAGTGATTGTGTGTGGGTGCTCACACAGGACTGAACAAATTGGTGTTAGCCCAGAGTTTTTGTGGTGGGAGGAACTGTTAAGAACACAAAAGAAAAGCCTGTGCGGCAGACAAAACAGCAGAGGGACTAAAAGTTTATTGCAGACACTTAAAATGGTTGAGCAGCTTATACAGTACTATGGATTTGTTCAGCCAAAGGCAGCCTGCATGAAAAGACCAGGAAACTCCAGCACAAATGTCAGAACTTAAGGTGTATTCCTGGCATTTATAGAGGGTATGCACTGGCTTCACTTTTTCACACATACAACCTCTTCACCTCCACTGAGTGCCCAAACCAGCCCTCTGTTGCTATTGTAAGTTGGGAGAGCTGTGGTATTGGGAGGAAACGGGAATCTTGAATACACAAAGGTCATGTGAGTTAAGAATGGTCATGTAGAATGAAATAAAAACAACCTAGAGATTATGAGGTAGCTGAGTTTTTATGGGGGGGGGGGGGGGGGGGGCAGCAGTGGCTCAGCTCGTGGGGCATTGGCTCAGGAACCGGAGGACAGTCTTTTCAATTCCCTGTACGGACCAAGAGTGTGGACTGGTAGCTGGAGAAGTGCCAGTTTGCCTCCTGGGCACTGCTTGCTCCTC
The DNA here is from genome assembly GCF_041903045.1 of Epinephelus lanceolatus. Lineage (NCBI taxonomy): Eukaryota > Metazoa > Chordata > Actinopteri > Perciformes > Serranidae > Epinephelus > Epinephelus lanceolatus. Next base: position 20,174,625 of record NC_135734.1, read on the forward strand.
GCTCTGATGCCTTTCTATTACAGTGATACTTTGCAGATTTTCAACCAGCTTTCCATCATAACAATGTGGGTGGTAAGAGTAAATGAACTGTGGTAAACTCCCCTCCATCTTACCAGTGACCAGATCTACCTGCTCATCTCACAGCTCTGTTGCACAAACTACAGATTATAGGCTACTTCAGATGCCATAAGAATACACAGAGATTATTGAAGCAAACTTAGACCAAACTCTAATCAAACTCTGATCAAACTGTCATATTTTTTGTGCCCTGTTCGGCTGTTTGAGAACAGGAATTAGGCACCATACTGTTTCCTGTATTATAAAAACAGATGCTGAAAATACTGAGATTGAAAAGTAAAACTAAGCAGTGTTGATCAAGTATAAAACAAGGCTCTGTCACTGCATTGCCTATTCCTCTCCTAAAATGTTTACAGAAACATATTTTAACTTACTGTTTAACTGTTAATTGAGATTGTTTGTAACCAACTGGCCACCATATTGTTTCCTGAGTGTGCTTTAAATCAGTCACCAGTGGTAGCATTTATTGGTTCAGTGCATACTGGTAGTTGTAGGTTTTCTACCTACCTCTTGAGCCTTGTCTTTCTGCTGCATAGACAGTTCAGTTTTATGAAAAGACCATCTTTCCAGCAGTGAAAAACTTCCTTAATGCATGTGTATAGGTTGTGTGCAATAAGTGTTCGTGTGTGTGTATTTCGGGCCTGTGTGTGTAATGTCTAAAAATAAAAACAGTGAGTTATAAAAACTTAATTTCCCTACTGGGATCAATAAAGTATGTTTTCTTCTTCTTCCAGAGAAGATGAAGCTGAGTTTTCCATGTGCATTATAAATGTTCTTAGTGTACTAATGCTATTTTTCAGATCCAAATTGCTTGCTCACTGAACAGTGCAACTACTTCGCTAACTGTTTTAACCAGTTTAGTTTATATTACTATAACTATGACTCTGATTATGATTGATTTAATGTTTCAAATACCAAACCAACAGCACCTACTCAGTCAGGGCACAGTTTTCCTTTGTCTCAGAAGAATTTCTGCTGAAGCTTTCACAGTTCAGGCCTGTTTGGCATGTTGTCTGGCAGTCTGTCAGATGTAATGAGATACAGAAGTGCTCACAACACTAGCAGCTTGCCCTCAGTTCATTTGGCTGGCTAGCCTGTCTGAACTGGGTCCAGCTGAGCAATGCTAAGTAAAATCTCAAGAGGGTCTCGCGCATATGAATATCACTAGCCAAACCACCCACAGAGAGGAGTCCCAGTCAGGGGGAAACATCTCATGCTTTTAGCCCTCTTTGTTTTCAGAAGAAGTTTATCCAGGCATAAGCGTTTGTCATTTTAGCCAGAGTGTTAACAAAAAGAGGTTTAGATCTCAAATGATTTTGAAGTAATGTTATGGTAATAAGTCACTGATATTTTTGTTTAAGGTTGAATTTCAATGAAGGGTTGATTTAAAGTCAGGCTACAGAAGAGTGGGCCTGCTCGAATAATTTCAGAGTATCATCGTCTACATCAGAAAAAGTCCGCCTATTCAAATAAAACTTAGGGAAACTGAGCGTCTCAGGTCTGTACAGTAACTTTACAGTGCTGTGTCGTATTACACATGACCTCAGGTTTATCGTTAGCTTTGAGAAATACAGTAGATACCCAAAGTTGAATGGCTGCAGTCAGTCTGAAACAGCTGTGATGCATTACCATTCAAGGGCCAGCCTCGAAGGTACTCTGCTCTCCATTTCCTAATCTATTGTGACAGATGTGCACAATCACAAAAAGGAAGCATTCTTTTCTACTGAGGACATGTAATGTCTACAAGAGACACAAATCCTTAGCATAAGTTGATTAACGTATTTAGCAGACACTGAAATTGGACACAACCACCTTGTATCCAAATGCACAATCCTGAAGTTTTAACTCACAGTGAATGCAAACACTAAACTGAGTCGCACAATCAAAGTTGAATGATTTACTGAATTATTCATTGAATCATGAAACAGCTTTATGACCTTTGTTCCCAGTGTGTTGCTCGCATAAGCATCCGTTAGCCAAGCAGTCAGCACAGTCCCAGCGCTAACCAGTGTGGGGTCTTTGAAGCTGCAGCACTTGTGTTTACCCTGGGCCGCTCTCTGGTCTGGTTAGGCCATCAAGCTAAGTGAGGGGGGGGGGGGGGGGGTAAAAACAGACTCCTTTGTAGGGCTGGGAGATTGACACAGCAGGGTACTGTGAACTGATTGTATGAATAGCACGCCTGCTGTGGTTTGCGGCGAAGACCTGTCCAGATCCAGAGTAAGTGTCAAGTCCTTATTTTCAACCCAATGACGTGAATGTTATTCATGTTCTTTTCATTACAAAGAGACATTTATTTGACTGTTTGTGAAGAAAAGAACAGCACTCTGCATTTCAATGTGATATATTACACACACTTACCTCATATATGAAATGCAGTTGAGAGAATGATGTGCCTGGAAAGTTTGAACAGACATTCATGGTTCCCAGACAATGTAACCCCATGACTCTGATGATCCTTGACTTGTTCTCTACCATTAGATCTATTGCCATGAGGTTTTGTACAGTTATCCATGTCCCCTCACACATAAATAGGATTTTAAAAAATTAAACAAAAATAAAAATAACTTTGGTGCTCCTTTAAGTTTTTACTTAGCTCCATCATCAACCTGAAATTACAATACCAGATACCAAGACTCTTCCATTTCCAGATACCTGCAATATTGATGACATTCAATCAGCCTTAGCTGTACTTTGTGTTTATTGCTAGCACAATGTTAGCTTACTAACACACTAACATGATGAACATGGTAAACATTATACCTACTACATGTATCCTCATACAATGGTTCATATGACATCTTACAAATTAGCGCCTCCTATTGTTAAGTCTAGGAAAGGAATCGTGGGCGGGTGATGTCACGTTACATAATGTGACGACGTGAAGAGAGGGTGTGACGTGATGACGTGAATTTACATACATACTTAAAACTTACTGCTGACCTTTGATTTCACATGGGACACAAACCCTGGTCTCCGGAGTCAAAGTCCTGTGTTTGTTCAACTCATCCATCCACTCTGTCTTACTCTGAGGATTTTGTTGCATCCCTTGACTTCCTCCTTTGCTCCCATCTTAAGCGGGATTTATACTTCTGCATCGAAAGGATGCCTGAGCCTGACGTGCACCTTCCCAGAAATCTAACTACAAGTCACAGAAATGCAGAAACAATAAATTGTGAAGACAATAAAGCCTCCACAAAATAGCATTTTAAGTCTTGTGTGTGATTTATCCTTGCTTCATATGAGTACAGGAAATCTCCACTAGTCGCTAGGCTAGCACGTTCACATGTTGTATTTGTTTGGAAAACGTTTATAAGACAGTTGTTTTGTCGGTAAACCTTGTGTGTTGTAATGGAAGCAAAATTTGTAATGTTACCTTTGTCAGATGTTGCTGTTGTCCCTGGCTTCATATGAGAAGAGTCCACTGGCTGCTAGGCTAATTTACACAATGTAAAATGCCATAGGCTTGTGCTAAAAACATTAGCATGGTGTATTTGTGGGGAAAACCTTTGTCTCTATTAAGACATGTTTATTGTGTGTTTTGAATCAACTAAACTTTACAACACTTCACAGAAACCCTGCCACCGACAAGTGTTTTGGAGGTATAACTGCAGAGTGACACAGACACGCCACCGCACAAGTTTAAATGCTGACAACAGCATAGGCCACGTGCATAGGTTACAGCATAGGCTCTGCATAGAGCTGACGCACTAGTATAGATCCTGCTAGAGGGAGGACAGCCTGCAGCATATTTCACATGATGACATCGTCCTGGCTCACAATTACATGGGTTATATTCGAATTATAGAGCATTACTTTTTATAGGTGTAAGTGTGGACAGTGAATGAAAACAGCCTGCCACTGTGTTCATGCTAGCATGCTGATCTCTTGATGTTAGCACTTAGCTCACAGAACCCCTACTTAAGTACAGCCTCACCAAGCCACTTTGGTTTGTTAAGAGAACCATGCCCCAGCATATTACTGTGAAGTAACTATTTGATTCATATGACAATTTACAACCAACTGACAGACAAAGCCCAGAAGTCATTTTACTGTAGCTCATATATTTTGCACAATCAAATCAAAAGTACAGTATTTGCAGTACAGGCTGTTTTATTAATCCACACTGACAGCCCCCACATCTCAAAGCATCATCACCTCAAATTCATACCATTGGGTGGTTCAACAAAAATGCTTTAAAGACGGCGTCTTTTCATCTGAAAAGTTTCCATGTGTTTAGCTGGACATCACCCATGGCACAGCTGGTGTTAGTAACTCATCCAGTGCAGACGTTTGTACAGTACAGGCAGTAAGCAGAGGAACCACTCTCTTGACAGAAAATGGTGTCATTACATGCACTTGCATCTTTATGGGCAATTTTAATGGGACTGTGCATTTCTCTGGTCTGCTTAGTTTCTTCTTGTCACATTGAATAGGATCAGACGTTGACCCCGGTCTGCTACAAATATACCACTTTAAATGAAGCATATCCTGGCCAGACATGAAACAAGTTGTGCATACTCATGCAAGACAGACTTAATCATCTCCAGATAATGTTGGACAGCTTTTGATTAGGCTCCAACCAAATAGCCCTCTCAACCCCCCAAAAGATGTCAGTTTATAATTTACCTCAAAGCCTTTTGTTAAGTGTATGAAATTCTTTGACATGTTTAGATTTTGGTGAATTTGATCTCTGCAGCTTTTAATTTGTGTCCCCATTCAGGTAGGCCTGGTAATAATTCACTGATCCACAAAGTGCATTCATGCAAAAAAGCATATCGCATTTTTCTCATAATGCAGAAAAACCCTTTGAGGGATTCCAAATGAGCACAGCGAGTGGCCACCATTTGCAGAGCATTTGTTCTTGACATGTATCTCAGCCATATGAACTTTCTTAAATAAATCAGTTTTAGAATAGACATTTACCTTTTGAAATTCATGGTCCACATAACACACTCAGGGTACTGACTCAGGCACACATTTGACCTGACAGTACAACAAGTCATGACATGAAATAGACTGTTCAACTACGATTTAAACCACCTTCAATACTATTTATTAACTACAATGCCAGGATTTCAGTTTGAGGGCAGCTGTTTTAATTATATACAGAAGATTTATTTGACCTAAATTAAAGTTAAGATTCATGTTCCTTGGCTGAAAGGCCAATACAATTCTCATTTTAAAAGAATGTGCAGATCAAACCACTCCTTCATTTATGCACCAACACCAATGTTCTGTTATGTCTTTGCTATGTGTACAGCTGCTGTTTTCTTCTTCTTGTTGGGTTTTTAAATTTGATGTCTGTATTTTAGGGTTTGGTTGAGTTCCTGTGGCACATGAGCACTTGGAGAAATGAAGCCAAAAGGGGCTATTAGATGCAAAAATTTCAATATACTTTCCTTTGATTTATGGTCTTTTTTTAAGTTTTGTTGGTGCCATTCTAGAGATCTGTCCTAGACAAAACTTAAACCAAAGTCTCATAGTCTTATAAATAATAATGTTTCTGCACAAACCTCATCTCACTGACCACCTCCTCTTGTCCCCCAGAACCCAGAATCTCTGGACTCGTCCATCCAGGGTGCCCTGTCGGCCCTCTTCCCGCCTTTCGAGGCCACAGCACCCATCGTCCTCAGCCAGCTGTTTCGCACCATTGAGGAACGTTACCACGGTGATGCATTACAGTGCCTGCTGGACTTCCTCATCCCTGCCAAACACCTGCTGGAAAGTGTCCAGCAGGCAGCCTGTGTGAGTATAAATACTTTTTCCTCCTCTCTCTTAGAGTATGTGGCAATAATAAAACACAAGAACATGACACAAATACTTTTACGTTTAGTTTGACTTACCCTTCTAAGATGTCACTATTTCCAGTGTCCATCATGAATAAATGTCCATAGATTTATTTTTGAAGTTTTCTTCATTATCAAAGTACTCCAGTTTTCTATAGTTATCTACACTCCATTGGTACACTGAATAAAAGAACATTTAATAGTACAATTTTAATTGTGCCAATTTGCTTAATGTAATCAAACAAGCTAAAAAAAGATGGGGCTCAAGTTGTAGCCCATATCTCACTGACTTCCTGTTGACATCATACTTCCTGTTTACAGTCCCCAAGCCTCCAAATGTATGGGTAGTGGCTCCAAAACTTGGAACACATGTAGTATCACCCAAATGCGAGTAAGGCAAGACATAATAATGTCACTGATATACAATATGTCAATGGTTATTTTTTTAATGTTGCACTATTAATTTTTTTTTTTTTTTTACATTACGTGGGCTCAGAGTGTCCCATTGACATTGTCCCTGTAGACCAGGAGCTCTGACACTCTTCTCTTTCCATTTAATTACAGTCTGGTGTGGTGGGTTAAAGCAATACCTATGCCTTCCATACATAAAGTTCATACAAAATGCAAAGATGTTTTTCCCTGAAGAGCAAAGGCATGACCCGCCCTACTCTACCTTGCTCTGCCTCTGATTGGCTTACCCTGATATCATATTGACCCTAACCAATTTCACTCGTGCCTAAACCTACCCAATTCAACGAATAAAGGCAATGACTGCTAGACAGTCAGAGGGAAAGTAGAGCAGGACATACCTTTGCCATTTTAGGAAAACAAGACTGCATACAAAACCTTGATAGGATAGAATTTCTAAGCTACAGCTCAGCTGTGTGTACTGTGTTGTATATTATACCAATATACAGTATATACACGCACATGCAGGAAAAATGCAAGTGAGATAACTCACCTCTTTACATGGTGTGTGTATTACATGTCCTTGAAATCATAAATGTTTTAAATTATGCTGGTAATTTTTTAATTTTATATTCTGACAAACACATTCCTGCAGATGAAAAACTACAAAAAACTATATAAAATTCTGAAAAAGTATATCAATAGGACATTAAGAGAATTGTATTAAGAAGAGCAAATTAAACCAAGATTACACAGAAAACTAATTTTGCTTCTTTTTTTTCCAAGGCTGGATACTCTGATGTGGTTTTCCGCTGTGAGGGCTGGCCTCTGTGTCTCCATGATAAAACCGTCATCCAGTTAGCAACTGTGAACCCTTTGCTGCTGCGCCCTGGAGACTTCTATCTACAGGTGGAACCTTTCGGGGACCAAGCGGCTCGCGTTGTCCTGAAAAGTCTTCTGGAGGAGGGCTGCCGAGAAGTGGAGGAGACCCCCGTCCCTGAGACTTCCTACCCCTGCATCTTCACAGAGGAATGGCTGCAGGAAATCAATGAAGGACGCCAGGGAACTCCTCTGTCAGGTTGCTTGCTTTGCACAGATCAAGGAGTAATCAAGTTGCCCTGGGCTAAAATCGCCATCCCGGAGTTTTTAGACAAGCCTAAGATCATGCCAACTTACAGGGAAGCTCCTCCTGAGCCAAAACAGGTCACAGTTCCTTCCCATTTCAACTCCTCCACCCTCCCAGTGGAAGCCATTTTTCTTTCTTCAAAAGAAAGGATGCCAGCATCTTTGAGACCTGTGCACTGTTCTTCGAAACTTGTCAAAATGGATCATGACAGACGAACCCCCAAATCATGTTCCAGGCCTTTAATTAAGCCTGTGGGTTTGGTCTCTCCTAATACCTGGGACAGTCGCAACTATCGGGAGATCGAGGGCGATTATGTAGACCTGGTGGATATTGCCAAAGGGAATGAGTTTGTGGATAAACAAAGAGGCAGCCATCCAGATCCACACAATTCAGTTTTGTTCAAACCTGTCAGACCAGCACCACCTGTGCCACTTGGGAACAGTGTTCCCTGTGGACGCACCCTTCAGTATGCAGAGGAGCCTTGCACACCATGCAGTCAGAGAAGGCTGGGGCATGAGCTTACTGAACAAGACTTAAAGTGCAGGTACAGAGACTCGTATGTGGCAGCACTGAGAAACCCAGTCGCTTTTGAGAGGGGGAGTGTAGACCTCCTGGCTGCCCTAGAGGAGGTCGGTCTCTGTGAAGAGGCAGAGTTAAGATCCAGGGGTGCATTTGAAGCTCAAAGAGGTGAACCTGGAAACTTTTGTAACCACTGTAATAAGCCTGTGATAAGTAACAAGCTCTGTCAGTTCAGACACTGCTGTGAGCCAACACCTGAAAGCTTTGTGTCTCACCTCAAAGACCTTCCTAAGAGTTCTGAGTCAGAAAACCTCATGAAGGAATCACCCAAGATTTTGAAATCAACCCCTGGTTTGAGCCACAGTCACAAAGTTCAGATGAAACTTATTTCCCACCAATTAGGACATAATGTAGGTGTGAATCCAGGATCAGATGGTGACGTTAAACCACATCAGAACGTGGAGGTTGTGAAACCATCGGGAAAGCACAAAGTTAAGGTTAGGTCTCTGTCCACTGTGTCAGAGACGCCTAAAGGGAGTCCGCTTCTCTATAAACTCAACAACAGAAGCCACAGTGACATCTGCCCCGAAACAATCACCAACATGATGCAGTGTAAGAAAGGTGAACTGCTGGATCAGGTGACTCTAAAGCTGGAAAGACTAAAGTCCCCTAAAAAAGGTAAGCACAGTAGGCAAGTTAAAGAGTAACTCCTGTATTTCTCAACCTGGATCCTTTTTTCTATGTTTTTATGTCTAAGTGACAAATGGGAGCAACAGTTTTGACATTGGTCCAGTATTGAGTGAGAGGACTGCAGCTGGCAGCAACAAAATAGACTATAATCTAACCTCTCAGGGCATTTGTACATCATCAGTTGACATCCACTAAAACTGCTTGTCACTTACAGGCTCAGATTATTATTCTACATGTCTGACAACAGTATGGAAAGGACCCCTACAGAGACAGACCTTTTTGTTTAGGAGTAAGTATCCTTCATGTTGAACCAGAAACAGCCCCGAAATCTCAATCGCCACTCTCACCAAACTCCATTTAAATAAACATTAACTTTAGAATCATCTAACCGGGTAAATTAAGGTTTTATTTTAGCCACATCAGATTGGTGATTGTCGGAGCAGTGAAAAGACAAAATGAGATGGCTTTTGTCAGTTTTATTTTGTTTCTGTTGACTTTGAATGAAGTGTGCTTTACGATGATAAAACCACTGTTTCTTTAAATAGAGTCTGGTGGGTTTGGCAAATGCGATTTCAGGGCTGTTTCTGGTAAACAAAAGGGTTCTTACTCTTTAACAAAGAGGATTATATTTGTTGGGATCCTTCCATAATGTTGTCAGACACTTAAAATAATAATCCGAGTTGGTCAGTGGGAAAAACAAACACCTTTAGTGGACGTACATTGACAGTGCATATTGTTCCGAGTGTTTACATTTCAGCCTGTTTTGCCCCATGTTCAGAGGTCTCACTCAATACTGGACCAATTTCAAAAACTGTTGTTCATGGGAAAAACAGGGCCCAGGTTGAAAAACACCTGACATTCCAGTGACTTTTTTTGCTACAGTCTTTCCCTGTCCTTTTCTGTCCTCACTTCTTTTTCACATTCACCCACACATAAAGTTTGTACATTGTTATTACTGCACACACAGCTGTTTATTATGATCTGTTGCTCAGCGCTTGCAGGGCCACTGAACATTAACGCTAAACAGACTGATTGAAACTCGACCGTGACCTTGTGTGCTTGAGGGAATGCGCTCCGCAGAGATCATAAAGGCTCCTCAGGAAGAGGGTTCAAAGGGTCGAAGATCAGGCTTGAGTGTGATCTTCTTCCTCTGCTGTCTGAGTTCTTCAGCAGTGCGGCTACACTCACGAAATTCCAATTACCGAGGGAGTGAACGGAAATAGCATGCTGCACCCCGATGAAAGGGAGGGCCTGAACCCATTGGGTAAAAAGAAAGAGCAGAGCATTCCTCTAATGCAGAGAGACAGCAGAACATGCAAGAAGGAGCTTTCTGTGTCCCCTGCACCCACTGGCATGCACCCTCGTGCCCTCAGAAGGGCATGTTGAGATCTTGACTGGAGACATGCTTGTCATGGACTATTAAAGCAGCAAACAGAGAGAGCACAGGCGAGGCTTTGTTGGCCCTAAGGAGAGGCCAATTAGGATGTCTGAAATCAAAGCCAGGCTTAGTAGCCGGGCTGCTGCAGCATTTTGTTACAGAGACCATGTCCAATGTATAAAGGCTGTCTGTATACAGCTGTGCAGCTGCATCCATGACGATAGAGGACTATTAAGATTTATGGATGAAGAGCTGAATAATTACTGTTGTTATAAAAGGGCAAAGGTTGCTGGACTGAAAATAAAATTGGCACGAGCTGATAGTGTATAAGAAATATTAGTGCAGTCTTAGAAGAGCGTCCTCAAGAGACGCAGTCTGATGGATTAAACAAAATCAAGTTATGAGAAACAAAATACACACACTAAGTTTTTCTCTCGCAATGCTCTAATTATACTTTGATTTATTTGGTTCTCTTTGCTTTTTCTGTGGGAAGACAATTATGTTTGTGTTTACTGTCATGCAGACTCCCAGTCAAGTAGGAGTGAAACTCCCTCCGCCACAGATGGACCAGACCCAAAACTCCATAACTCAAAAATAGAGAGGCCATCCTCTGCACAAGTTGAGCTTCCTTCTGCAAGTTGTGACACTCCTCAGTCTCCACAGACAGAGGGATCAAGTTTGAGAGGCATTGCTGATCTGCTTGAACTTGGCATCATTACTTTGCCAGGTATTTGATAAACAACATTAATGTCTGAGCATTCATTTCTGTATCTCAAAATGACAATGTTATTCTGTGCTGTCATGCCATTTGTCATTTAAAATCCTTGACTTTGACTAAAACTGCCTCTTACACTTATTTAAAACTAATTATATGTCACTATCTTTTTTCCTCTGTCCTGTTAACCCTCAGGAAGCAGGGACAGGACAGGCAGGGCAGTGGTGGAGGTCCATGGAGGCAGAAATGAGTGGACGTCCCCTCTGGTGTCAGCCCAAAATGTCTGTGAATTATTGCTCTACTTACACTCCATACCAAGGTACTGAAAACAGTGAACAAGGACTCTTACATGGACATCCTCACTGATACACGCTGCAGTGTCCTGATCCTCTAATATTCCCTAACCTTTGTCTGTCTGCTGCGTTCTCTTGTCCCATGCTTATTCTCTCGCTGCTGCTGCTGCTGCTGCTTTGCTGTGCCTGTTTGTCTTACTGCTTGTGTTTTCTGCTCTTGTCTTGGTTGTTGTATTTCCTGACTCTGTTGTCTGCTAGCTACCTGCCCGAGGCTTGTGTGCTAGTCTGCATGTTATTTTGTAATGCTTTTTGTCATACGTAATGTTTGTTGTGATTGTATGTGAGTAGTGGGTGTTTTTGAAATGTTTGGATGTGTGCTGCTGTCTTTTTAACTCTTAACATTTATTTTTGTAGCCCCTACCCCCTTCTCTCAAGAGCCTTTGCCTTTTTCTGGGCCATGGTTGTAAATAAAAATATAAAAAGACCACAAAGAGATGCAAAGAAACAGAAAATAAAAACACAAAATGACTACAAAATGGGGAAAAACAACCCTTAAGAAGCACAAAATTACCAAAAAAGACAAAAAAATTACCGCAACAAGCATCAAAATGTCGAAAAGATGCATAACAACTTCAAAGAGACACAAAACAACAACAAGAAAAGAGGCAAAACCACCATAAAGTCTGTGTCTTGCTCCTATAAAGGAGAGATGGTGGAGCCTTTGCATGTCTGTGCTCAGGGGCCCATTGTCTTACAGCACGCCAAGATGATCTCTGTATCAAAAGAGACCAAATGTCTGTAAATGAGAGGCTCAATCTCCTCAGTTGCCCAGGAGAGGAAAACTGTAGTTTACTGGACTGCATATAATAAGAGGTCTGACCACAAGAGGGCAGCAGACACCTTTTAAAATATCTCCATTGTCCAGCTCAGGTTTTGAGTAATATGACCCTACTCATACAACCACACTAATTGATCCCTTATGGGTCATACCTTTATATTGTTACTCTTTTACAAATACTAAAACAATATATTTTATGCAGAATCACAACTTTATGAACTGAGTAACTGCCTCATGGTGTAATACTTTAAGATCAGCTCAGATCAGGAGCAGTGACCGGTGCTGAGTACCCCCCCCCCCCCCCCCCACAAAAGGTCTACTTGCGAACACTTCAACAGTGTTATTTGTTTGCTCTGGGTTTAATGGAGTCTTTGAAGTTCAAAAAGCCATTCTACCAGATAGCTTGGCCTTCCTCTGTCCCCACCAGAGAGCCATACCACAACAGTCTATGGCCAGGCTGGCTGCCAACTGTCTGGTATGCAGCGCCTTGCTAGAATTAGCAGCCATGTCTGATGTAGGCTCACTCACACAACAGTAACCCAAGAAGAGGCCATTAAGAGGGATGTGTGAAGGCGTCAAAGTGTGGAATAGGATGTGTGAAGAAGAGAGAGTGTGGGTGTGGATGGCAGAGAGAGATATAAAGATAAATACAGATTTGAAAAGTGGAATAAGTAAACAAGCCTAAAAGCCTTTTATCACACAAAGACTACTGTGACGAAGGGATAATGTTTGAATGTGCCCTGACATGATTTAATGTTTTGGCAGGAAAGAAGTTCGAGAGCTGGGAATGACTTTGGTTATCAATGCCAGGAAGAAGCCTCCTTCACTTCACCTCTACAAAGCTCTGCTGATGGCTCAGGTTAAAAACAACAAACCTGCATGCACAAGTCCGAATCAACAATGCCTGAGCTCACCCAAAAACACTCACACACTCCCTGTTATCAAATGCTGACACTTGTGGAAATTGTCACATTCCTTGATTCACAGCTAAAGAAACTGATGTCAGGATTAGTCATTGTGTGTCTGGGTGACACAAGTTCGTTTAAGGTTGTGCAAGTTGATGATTTGGTGGTAGTAAAGAAGTGCACCAGAGGCTGCAATACCCATTTGTTTTAGCAGGTTTACAGTAAAAGATGCCCTAATACACTGTGATTCACACTGTGAACCTATTGACTTTCAGTGTCATGTCAGTTAAGAAGAAGGTTAATGAAAAAGTACACTTGTTTTGCTGCTGTGACAGTCATTCATCTCATATCTAAATCATTAGAATATCTAGTGCTACTTATGCTGAATTAAAACACATGGCACTGTGCCCTTATTTTTTGTCCTCTAGGAGTGACTTCAGTAGTTTAGATAGAGCAAAAGAGCTGCGTGCAATCTAATGTAATGTAACCACTGAGTGTATTTGGACACGTCAATGAATGTGCATTAAAAGTGCATGTTTTTGCCACTGACAGGCTCAGATTGTTATTCTAAGTGTCTGACAAGATTATGGAAAGGATTCCTACAGAGATATACTTGTTTTTTGAAATAGTGAAATGCTTTTTGTTTGACCAGAGGCAGCCCTGAAATTACCACCAGACTCCATTTAAATACAAAGCAATTTAAGCATGGAGAGAGCCAACATACTTTATAAACATACAAGGCTAAATAAAATCCTTTCTAGAAAAGTTTCACATCTAACATCTAACTGGGTGAACTGAGGGTTATTAAAACCAAATGAGAGGTGGTGATTGTTGGAACAGTGTAAAGATGAATCAAGACAGCTTTTATAAGTTTTTTTGTTGCTGTCGAGGGTGTTGCTGTTGAATGAAGTGTGATTTACAATGATAAAATAACTGTTTTTTTAAATGCAGTCTGGTGGGTTTGGCGATGAGGATTTTGCGGCTGTTTCTGGTTGAACAAAATGGATCTTACTCTTTAGCAAAGAGGTTTATCTCTGTAGGGATCCTTTCCATAATGTTTTCAGACACCTACAAATTTGCTGTATGCATTAGTGGACAGTATTGTCTTCTTCTTCTAAGATTGCTACTAGCCGACTACTACTTGCTACTACTTCCTTTCCTTTTTCTTCTTTTGGTTAATGAGGGGTGGCAACTGGAGTTTAAGGCACATTACCTCCCTCCTCCATGAGCATATGGGTGGTTTGATTCTATTGGGGATTAACTGAACATTTATTTTATCTCTGATAAGGAAATTATATCAAGATAATTATTGTTATTCTTTTATTGCCCAGCCCTGCTTAGAATAACAATCCGAGCCTATCTGTGGTAAAAATTTGCACTTTTAGTGGACGTACACTGATGGTGCTCACATGCCTTGAATAGTTACATCGCAGCCCATCTGCTCAATACTGGACCAGTTTCAAAAAATGTTGTTCCCACTGGTCACTTAGACACAAAAACACGGGAAAATAGGGTCCAGGTTGAAAAATACCAAAGTTAACATTATCCTTTAACTTGACTTTCTGCTACAGGAGCAAGCTCTCCATGCCGTCCACAGTACCGTGATGCTGGTGGACAAAGACACTTGTCCTCGACCTGAAAAACAGCCAGGGTTACAGGTCAGAAATGAAAACAGCTTCCATGTTCTCCTTTGTTCTCTTGATTTGACACCACAGATGAGTGGCACTTCACCTTCTGTCTAACCTTGCCTTTGTGTTTCTCAATAAGATGGACATGGTGACTTCTATGAAAGCCCTCAACAAGACAGTTGAAGCTTCCCAGCTGACCTCTGACCTGGGAGGGACCTTTACTTACAGTCACGCTGACTGGCTGCAGTTCCATCAGGTACTAAATTTTCACTTTCAGCTGTGATATCACGTCTCCCAGTCACTTTGATAAACTGTGGAGTTTCCCGTAGATTTGGAGGAGACTGCTGTTCAGCCGCAGTCCACCCACTGGGGATGACTAGTCACACACCCAAACCAGATATTCATCAGCTCTGTTGTTCTTTAGTAGCATGTTTAGCTTTGGTCTTTGAGTGGAGGGTGGGTGATGTCACAAGGGGAAAGTTCTATCTAAGTGATTAATTAGATTATTCGTTGTAGTGTAAATTACTGACTGTTAAGAAGGGGCAGACTTTTTTATGCTTGTCATGCAACACTGATCAGTACAACCCACACTGGCTCCAACACCACAAGCTGGTTGTGTTTATAATGTAAGTATAGAGGTCATAACAAATGTACAGTATTTCATTAGAGCATAATGGGAATGGGGAAATGATGATGAATTTTAGCATTAAAGTATCCCAAACCCAACTTTAGTGCATTAAACTACAGGCCAGAGGGAAGCAGCTAAAGTTTGTGATATAACAGCTGGTTCCATCCAAGTTAGACAAGTGGTATTTCATGAGTGCACATATAGAGTACAACATCTATGGGACTTTGCATCTATCACTCTGCTTTACACATGCTCTAAACTGTTAATTACACTAAACATTAATTAGCCAACATTAACAGTCATCGTCGCACACTTTGCAGCACAAAGTTGAACATATTTCCACAGATAATATTTGAGTTAAATTATGAATGGTCCTCAGAAGAGGTTGAATGGAAGAAAACACGCCTGGATACTTGACTGCTAACCTCAAGGTGTGCTCATATGACATCAGCTGATGTCGTAACGTACCGTCTGATCATCTGTTAACTCATCTGGATCCTGTCAGCAGACTCTAATTTCCCTGGTTGCATAATAAATGGAAACATACAGATAAATGTACATGAAACAAAGTGGTTGGCCTGTGGTAACATGTAGACCTACACAAGGTAGCACGCTGGTGTGCAGGGATTGATATGTGCTGCTTGGCAACAGTCAAGTCCCAGTCAAGTTGTGAAACGATCTGTGATTAGATAATTAGAAAAATAAAATCAAAACATGTTGTTACTAATTACTGTTACCTAGTAAATAGTGCTTGAGGAACTGTTGTAGCAATTATTAGCATGGCTGAGATTGGCTGTAGGCTGTTCAGTTATTTATTTATCTACAGTGGCTCTGTAGATACATTTCTGACTCATCTTCATCCACTAAAACTAAAGCAAACTGTGTAGGAACGTTGTGGTCTAATGGCCTGCCATTCGTAGACACATGCAATCCAAAAACATTGTAAAGCAGAAGCAGTGATGTAGAATACAGAAGGTCCTCAGGAATTGCCTCATGCAGGAGTTTTACAGCCTGCTGCAGTAATGTGTTGATTGGGATGTCTTATTAATAGTCAGGTCCAGGACTCTGAGGTCTTTCCGAGCCATAGCCAGCGGCACACTGAGGGCAGTCTTGTGTTTGTAGCTAATAAGCACACCTCAGTACTCCTGGCCTCAGGTTGGTGCTGCCTGTGGTGCTCTCTGTAGGCAGCAGAGGGCAGATACGTAGTATCGCTTCACCTCAAAGCTCTCGGGTTCAGTACAATGTATATTTTTTTTTTCAACTTCCACTAACTTAAATGTGATTTATTTCAGAGACTGGTTTCCTTCATGACTGACCTGCGAGGTGCAGACAGCTTGTTGCAGAAGGCCATCAAGAAAGTGGATGGCAGCAAAAAAATAGACACCGCCCAGGTAAAATACACACGTTCACAGTGGTGACATCCTATAATTAGTGTACTGCATATTTTGAACCAGAGCAGACACGCTGACTTTGTGTTTGCTGTGGCTGCTACAGGAAGTGCAACAGTGCATTCAGGAACAGAGGGCCTCAATGAAAGAGGTGCTGGAAGACACTCGACTGGTAACCCTGCAAAGAGAGGGAGGGGCTGCACTGGCCAGGATGAGGAGGGAGGAGTTCAAATTTCCTCAGTCTGAGGACTACAGGTATCATATAATATTTAAATCTACTCACGTTCTCCTTCAGTTAATACACCAAGAGACATACTGCACATCACAGGAACACAGCTCGGTGTTAAAATTAAAATCGGTGTTAAAATCTCTTTTCACCTGCATTGTCTTGCACCTTCACTGATCTGTTGTTGTATTTTAAAATAAACTGTTGTCTGCAAGTGAGAATTTTTTCACTGTCCTCATCACCACATTTATTTGAAATCTATATTTAACATACAGTTACAAATGAAAGCCTAATCTGGCTGATTAGACCTCTAATGGGGGGGGGGGGGGGGGGCAGGCTCAATCTGAAACGTGTGCTCTGTTTTGCTATGGGTTGAATGACATGTGTCCTCAAATCATGGTTAAATGGTATGCGATGGGCTTTAAGGGAAATTTTCTCTTATTTGATGGGTGTGTCCCACATGTTACCCAAACAGCAGCATGTTAATAAACCAAATTCTAGTAGATCTTTACTCATTGTACATACAGCTCTTGTTTTTTGTTTCACTCTTGCTTTTGCAATGTAAGCCCATATTCCCCATGCCAATAAAGCTCAACATTTCTGTTTTGCTGGGGATGAAGACAGCCCAGGTGTCAGTTTGTGGGAGCTTGCTGGGACTTACATGGTGTCATCAAACTCTATGTACTAATATGAGTGATAATGTGCTAAGTTGTCCCACCCTAACAGGTGTGTGAGGGATATGTCAATAAAGTGCAGTTTGTACAAGCCCACACTGTCCCGAGAACAGGCCTAATGAGGCATCATAAATGGAAAAACCTGTGTGACAGTACTATGGGTATGCAGAGGCTTTAAGAGTTTACATATTAATTATATGATCATTATTTCTGATTAAACCACCAAACAGCAGATTTAAAAAGCAGCTGCAGCATTAATGCATCCTGCTCTTTAATGTTTCATTATTAACAAATCAATAATATACAATAACGTAACACTGCCACTCTGCTTACTGAGTATTTCCTATTTTTTATAGTCAAGTACATTTTTTCTGATAATACTTAGATATTTTTATATACACTTGTCATATTTTGAAGAAGATTACTACTTCTTCCACTGTATAAAACAGATTTTTACAGCTGTAACTCACTTTTCAAGCTGTGGTTCAAATAGATGCACAGCAGCAATTAGATATTATTATTCTTAAATTAATGGTCCAACCTAAAATAAACAGCAACTGGTACATAACCATATGGTTCTGTCTAAAAAATACCATTCTAACATTGAGTGAATTATGTATGCAGGCATGCCTGAATATTTGTTAACATTCAAATTAGCATAATATAGACACATTATTTATACAAAACTTTTTTTTTTTTTTTTTTGTAATTACGGCAGTATGGCACCACAATTTATCAAGGCAATCATGTGGGCATGTGTAGTTATTATGCACTCCATTTCACAGCCATAATTAACATGTTACTTACATAATATATTCAGCAATTCTGCAAAAACTCAAATAATAATGATACACAACCCCAGTATATTTCTGAGGTGAGCTTAACTTAACAATAGTGCATTTATCCCCATAACGCACTTGAAATTACAAATGATACATTACAGTGCAATTCAAGTTTGATTTGTCTCAGAGTTTGTTAATGTTTGTTTCACCATCCTTTGCAGAGATGCTCTGGAGTCAGTGACGAGTCTGTACAACCAGGTGGAGGAGAAGCTCCACACGCTGGTAATGAGATCAAATGAGTCACTGCAGCACCTGGAGTTCCTCTTCAGGCTCAGGGAGATGGAGGCCAAAATTAGCACGGTACTGCCACTTCTGTCAGTCAGTTCACAATATTAAAATCTATAATATGTGTTGAAACAGCTAAAAATTTTGCCAGGCTGTAAACCAACATTGTGTTATTCCACATTACGTCTTGCAGGCCGCGATGTGGTTCAGTACAGACGGCGAACAGACACTGAAGGACTCTTACACAACAGATGAGACCCTGGTGTGCACTGAAAAGGCCTTGCAGCACTTTGATTTGTTTCTCACTGAGTCCAAGGTATTAGCAATGGATCAAAAGGGATTTTAAAAATCAGAAAAGTTGCCCTTATTTGGCAGTCTGTGTTTCTGTTTACATACCAACAGTTTTCTTTCATTTTCCCAAAGTTGAAAATATCTAAATGGCTGCACTGGCAACAGTAAATAGTAGATAGGGACTTGTGTAGACATGAGGGGAGAAAATACATTTGTTTTCATTTATCATTCGTTACAGGAGAAACAACAATACGCCTTGACCCTGGTGACGGAGGCAGAGGGAGTTGTTGGTATGAGTGATTCCAGTCCTGCAACAGATGTTTTTCTCACTATGGTCAGCACTTTCAAATCCAATATGGATGATTTTATGTTGCGGGTAGAGCAGAGGCACAAAGAACTGGACACACTGGTGCATGTGCACCGCTTCTGTCAACAGGTTTGTTTTTTCATTGCTCCAACCATCTGACATTTCTAATTAAAGTCTCTTTCTTTCTTGACTTTCCCTTTGTCCACATATTTTTGACTGATTTGTGTTAACCTTTAAATCTAAAATTTGCTTTTCTTTCTCCCTCTCTAGGCGTCTGCCCTGGCCAAGGAATGCAGTCATTTTTTGGAGCAGGTAGAGCAGGGGTGTTACTCAGCTCAGACGCTGAGCACACTCCAGATGTATGAGGAGAGATTAGGTGGCGAATTCTCCACCCCACACCTCCAAGCTCTGAAAGCTAAGGCCTGTGCTGTGGGATCAGGGGCCTCTGGGGTGATGAGAGTGTGGAATGCAGCCTGGGTCCAGTGCCAAGAAGTTAGGCAGCGTCTTGAGGAGATGCGAAAGAAGGAGAAAGGCACAGATAAGGACCAGATCCAGCAGACAACAGCTGCAAACCCTCAAGGGAATGATGGTGGAATGGAAAAGGAGGAGAAAAGGGCTGAGGTGGGGGAGGGTTACTGCTCCCAGACCCTGCAGCTGACCTCTCAGGAAGAGGTAGTCAATATTTCAGAAAGTGAAGGAGAAAGCACCACTGCTGCATGCCTCAACCACCATTTAAAACTCGACTCGAAAGTGATCGAGAATGGAGAATCCCAAATGCAGAAATCACCTGAAGCAGCAGCTAAAAATGAGAAAATGACTCCTGTTTTCCCCCAAAACACTGACTGTCATCCAGAAAACAAACGGAGGCCGAGAGGGCACCACAGCGAGGCAGATCTGAGGAGCGCGTACTCAGTTGAAGGGGGCGCTGATTTTAAATTGCACCAACCTTTAGGTCGGTCCCTGAGCGAGGGCTCGTGTGTGAGCTCTTATATAAAGAGCATCACCGGCTTTTCACCTTTGAATGTAAGACACAAACACTGTCAGAGCAGAACACAGCCACTGGAACAGAATCTGCAGCCCGTCCAAAATCTCCCAGTTTCCCATAACGAGAGTTTATGTACAGGAAACCTGAGCTGTGAGTCAAAGAGAGACAGTAATGAAGAGGAGGGTGGAGGATGCATAGTCTCGCACCAGAGCCCTAAAGAGTCAAGGACCCCAGAGACATTAGTCACGGCAACAGAAGACAATGGCAGCAATGTTTTGTAAGTAACACCCCCTCCCCTCAGCTGTAATCTAAAGCTCAGTGCAATGCTGTCCAGGACCTTACGGCAAATTACATAGGTTATATTCATGAATGGCGCAGTTGTTCTCCAGTTAAACAATACTGTCATATCCACAAATAAATAATATAAAACTTAGCATGATCCCAAGCTCACCTGGCTTTGGTTATGAGCTTTATAAAATCATTTCTTCCATTTCCTATGTGTGGGACAGGAAACTGCGGAGGATCATGGAGGAATTGCTGTCCACAGAGAGGGAGTACGTGAAGGCTCTGGGTTACGTTCGCGAGCACTACTTCCCCGAGTTGGAGAGGCCCGACGTCCCTCAGGACCTCAGGGGCCAGAGGGGGAGCATCTTCGGCAACTTAGAAAAACTCCACGACTTCCACCGGCATCATTTCCTGGATGAGCTGGAGAGCTGCGTGAATGAACCCTTCAGAGTGGGACGCTGTTTCCTACGACATGTAGGTGTATTAGTGACAGTAAAAGCATTGGGTTTGAATTACAGTGTGCAAGTGGGGTGCACCTGAGTAACTGTTGTTTCCATGACGTAACCAGGTTTTGGCAGATGTGAGTCTGTGTGATGTCAGGTCCATGGTTTTCTGTTTTGAACCAAAACGGCAATAATTAAACATAATCAACTGCCAACAAAAGCCCTTCCAGATGTTTCCTGGCTGTCCGCTAATGCTAGGTCTTTAGCCTCCGAGGAATCAACTGCTTTAGTGTTGATATCAATGAACACATTCACTGGAAATAAGGACTACATCTAACACAGCTGTGATCTACTATGTTGTACAGCTTAGTCTGCATTTCACTGTGTGGTACACTAGTATATGCGTTTTTATTGTGGGTGATAATGATGATGACTAATGCTCTTTTTCATCCCTTTTATTTCAGAGAGAGAACTTTGCCTTGTATGCCCTTTACAGCAAGAACAAACCACAGTCTGATAGTCTTCTCATCAATCATGGGCAGGCTTTCTTCAAGGTGAGGACCGCTGCCAGCCTCCCTTTGCTCTTTATTCTCTTGTTACTCTTCCCAAAACCACATCATGATTTTCTTAAATGTATTTCAGCAAGATAAGAGGCTTTGTGTAAAGCTCTGTGAGGCTGTGCTTGGGTAAAGCAGTGCTTTCAGCTAAATGCTAACGTCAGCGTGTTAACATTCTCACAGTGACACCCTAAAGCCTAGCTCTTAGTGTGGTTAATAAAAAGTAATGACCAAATAAAGATTCCAGTTACATCTCTTTACACTATTTTATTCCGGATGGATGCTTTCCCATCCACTTTAAATCCCCCTCCACTTAAAAAATATTTATCTTATTTTAATGTCCCTTAAAATGTCTGACATTGACTATACTGACTTCAAAGTTTGTCATGAGAAAGGTGTTTCCACATTCCTCTACTAAGGAGGGTGATGTCTGTGCACTTCCCTAAAATCTGAGATTAAAACATACTCCAAGCAAACAAGATTAGGCACATCACTAATACCAAAGAAAATCGCTGTGTGACATGAGCACCCATATCGATGGGGGAACAGACTTTGACAGCAAACATGGTTGAGTGTGTAATTTTTGGATGTAAACTGGACTCTTTTTTCCACTATCTACCAAAAACCCCATCTTAGCAGCCAATGCCAGTTAGCCTACAAGCTAACAAGCTAACAAATGACGTAAACAAATGAAGGATCTTAACTACTTTTACCATTCTGATACATCTGATAGTTGCTGATTTTGGTGACAACGGATTTCTCATCTGGGTCTGAATGAGGCTCAAACATGTATGGTTGAAGAGCTCGGTCTCACTCTGAGGTCGTCAAAATCAAGTGCTAGGGCAGTGACTTACAGCATCAGAAACCAACGAAAAAAGGCGTCCTTTAACGTCGGCATGATACGCGGCCGGTCGTCGTTATAGTTTGAGGGAAACTAGGGGGACACACGGCGGGACTAGGACGAAAGTTAAGGCGCTGAAAGTAGGACTGGGGCGGGCGGGAAGGGTGGTGGTGGATGGGTCCAATGGAAAGTCCATGACCAGCCGTCAATATGTGAGAATGTGTTTGGCTGAATCTCTCCGATGTTTCCTTTAACGCTAGTGGTCTTTATGTGTGCTGCTTTTTCACCAGTCAAATTAGCACTAGTCTTGCACAGCCAGACCTATTACCACACTTTGTTTTAGCACCCTGCCAAGGCTGGAAAGAGCCCATCTTGGAATCGGGTATCTAGGTATTATTATAAATCTGTGAGTCCAAGTAGCTGTGGTACAGGTCGACGCCAGAATCAAAATTTTTCAGTGTGGGAGAAACAAAGATGTATAATAATAATAAGATACCAGATTACAATATGGCGCATATCATTCCAATGGAGTTGCTCGCCTGGCTATGCCAAAAAAAAAAAGTTTCTAGCTTCTGGGCTTGTCTCCACAGTATGCAGCCCACTTAATATGCATAGTAGTGTTTCTCCTGCTGGCCCTGCCTGCAAGTTCCTGCTCGGCTCATAGACTTGACATTGTGATGACATCATAGATTTTTAAATAGCTTTTTTACCTCTAGGAGAGTTTTACAAATATAAAACCTCTATGGATCAAGAATTAATAATAGAAGGAGTCATAACTAACCGCAGTTAGAGGTGTTCTGTAAACAGTTAAACAGATGTGTCTTTACAGTGGTGGTCTTTTTTTTATTTTTATCTGGGAAAAGCATTAGCAACAAAGTATTAATCATGGCAGAGTATTTTTTTCTTCTTCTTTTTTAAACCTGTCTGAAGGGGGACTTTAACATTAGCATTATTTACAACTCAGCCTTAGCATTACTCTGATAGCTTCGGCCATACACTGCTGCAGGTTCACCGTGTGCTCTGTCTCCTCTCCTCACACACCAGCAAAAGCAGCTGAAGCTGGGGGATAAGATGGACTTGTGGTCGTACCTGCTGAAGCCTGTGCAGCGGATCAGTAAGTACAGCCTGCTGCTGCAGGACATGGTGAGGGAGTGCGGTCCAGGCCAAATCAGAGAGATGGCTGAGGTCAAGGCCGCGCTGGAGGTCATCCAATTCCAGCTCCGCCACGGCAACAACCTGCTGGCCATGGACGCCATCCAGCAGTGTGATGTAAGACAGTTTGTTTCTTTTACCTTCTGTGTTATGTTGTGCACTGAAATGTCAAGCAAGATTATTAGAAAGGAAGATTCCATGTCTTTTATACAGTACATACATACACAGGTATGCTGTACATATATAGTAGCCTGTATAAGATAAGAATGACTTATCTCATCCAGCGTTGGGCAACACCATTGGTAGGGTAAAATAACAGGTACAGGCAAGGCTAGGGCATTTATCCGTAAGGATGATACATACAGTGTGGGTGAGGAAGAATGTTCCGTAGAACATTTATCATTGTGATTTATATTTGTGCAATAGTGTTGGTTAATGTGGGATGGGAATGATTAAGATAGATGAAAAGAGCACAGGGAAAAGATAATAGTTTTATCATCTGTTCCATGGAATGTAAAGGGGGTTGTTGTGTGTGTGAGATGATGGTTTGGAGCTCTAATATCTGGAGGGCAGAGACAGAGGGAATGGAGCAGGAAAGGTTGATTGTATTACTTCTATAAGAACTGTAATATTAAAGTCCTTTCTCCTTTCTGGTGCATTGTTGCTAACCACAGTACATGACCGCCAGTCTCTCCCTCTGTGCTCTGCAGGTTAATCTGAAGGAGCAGGGGCAGCTGATACGCCAGGATGAGTTCTTGGTTACATTCAGGAAGAAAAAGTGTTTACGCCACATATTCCTCTTTCAAGAACTCATTCTCTTTAGCAAGACCAGAAAGACGGATGTAGGAAATGAAACATATATCTACAAGCAGTCATTCAAGGTACGGATATTGCTACACACACAATTTCATCTAAAGTTCAGATGTATCAATAGAACCAGTAAATTAGGCAATAAGAGTAATAGAATTTTTTTCCACTGCTACCACTTCCTCTTTAGTGAAAGGAAACTTCCTACATCGGATACTTACACAGAAAGTGACGATTACTTTATGCTTGGCATACATTTACTCATGATTTATGGAGGAAATGTGGCTTTCATTATTTGTAACAGCGAAATTTCCAAATCACTTCGATGCAGAGGAGCATTGGACATGTAAATTAACCTTGGACTTTTAGCCTTATACAACATATTAAACTTAAAGAAATACTTCACCTACAAACTTACCATTTGTATATCAACTGCTATATCAGCAACTACTGTGTCACCTTGAATTCATGGTAACAATGTCATTCATGCATGCCTTTATGGTGAACCAAGAATCCAGAAAAGGAACATTCTTGATGAATTGAAATAAATCCAAGTCTCATTAACCAGTCTTTCACTCAGTACTTCCAACACATTTTTGCTAAACTTTAGCATTTAAAACACTTCCGCCAAAACAGCAACAACTCACGGACGAGTAGCCCCTTGGCAACTTGTTGGTATGCAAAAGCAAAGTTCAAACGCACATGCTTGTCCAGATGCACGACTGGTATGTGGAGGTTATTTAAATAGTAAAATTTTATCAAAAGTGTTTGGGAAGAACTGAGCAAACCACTTGATAAATGAGACTTAGATGACACTGCACAAGTTGTGTGAGAGTTTTTTAACAGATGCTTTGAATTCATCATTCATCATTGAGGCATGTTGGAAAAATCTTTTTTTTTTTTCATAAATTCAGTGTAACAGAGGATGAGTAATTGATGTAAAAAAGTCACTTAGAGGGTGAATTCTTCCTCTTGTATAAAAAACTGAATCCTTAAATATGTCAGTCATAGAACTATTTAATTTTTCTTATGTAATTTAGAGACGTCTGGCTGCAGAATCAATTTTATTGAATAATTGAATCAATTTGAAGTACTTTTACCTTATTTTGTATTACATGTATTATATTAGACTAACACCTATCTAAGAATAAAGCCCATTAGCACCATGGATAAACCCTGAACTGCAACCTTATGCAAAACAGTCAGAGGCTAACCACTACTGCCAGGTCAATGGTGCTGTTGCTATGGCCTCATTTGTATAAACTTACTGTACTCCAGGTGGCTGGTCCGCCTCTTAGATAACATTTATTTCATCCTGTACTATCCAGCAGTTTAATAGGCCTTGTAACACACTGTATAACACTCCACTCCACAAGCCTAATTACTACAGTGCTTACCATATTTTACACTACTATCTTACACGATCTTTGTTTCTGTTTAGACGTCAGATGTAGGTATGACCCAGAACAGTGGTGACAGTGGCCTGTGTTTCGAGATCTGGTTCAGAAAGAGGAAAACCCAGGACACATACACACTTCAAGCAGTCAGCCGGCAGGTGAAGGAAGCCTGGACCAAGGACCTGGAGCGGATCCTGTGGGAGCAGGCAGTACACAACAGAGGTACAGAGCACATGATCACATACTACTGATGCCCAGATTACAGGCTGATTACAAGCTGTGGCCTCAAACAACATCACAAAAAGGCTGTAAGGTTAAAGAAATGACTCACAATACACACACTGTACATTAAAACATCACATGGTAACGTGTGAGGTTAATGTGATAGCGCCTGGGATGTTCAGAATAGATTAACATTTGCACTGCGTATCGTTTTTTACTTTTCAAAGTCAGTGACAGCAACATGTGATTTGTGTTCAACTTATATGTGCTTATTGTCATGTCTTTAGTTTAAAATATGTTAAAGAAATGATTTGACACTTGTTTTGTAGAGGTCCGTATGCAGGAAAGAGTGTTCATGGGTATTGGAAACAAGCCTTTCATGGACATCCAGCCCAGTGATGCCGCTATCAACGACAGAGCCGTCAACTATGTACTGATAGGAAGAGGTAAGCAATGGTTTACTTATTTATTCAACACTTTAATTTTAGTCAGTAGATATTGTGATGGCTTTTTCCAGCTTATCACACTTCTGCTCATAACACATATTCTCACCTGGTCTCTGCAGAAAACAGGGTGCTGTCCTCTGTGGGATCATGTGGTTCACAGGACGGGCTTCCCGGGGGTCGGCCAAAATCTCTTGGTTCAGGAAGCAGTTCGTCTTCCTCCTCTTCCTCTGGTAGAGGTTCCCTGTCCCCGGTGGGATATCTGTGTGGGCCAAAGCGGAGGGGAGTTGCAGGGGGCCTTGGAGGATATGTATCGCCTCCTGGAGCTCTGGAGGAGGATGACCTGGACCATGAGAGTGGGAGCCACAACTTATTGTGTGAGTCTCCTGTGTACAACTCAGCAGACATGGTCTTAACTCTAACATGATTACTATTTATTGCAAATGAACAAGAGGGTTAGATGAAATGTTGTACCCAGGAACCCCCCCACTGCCATGACAGTGTGTTACTGATGGCCCTTGAACAGCTTCACTGAGGCTGCTGGGTATCATGTTTCGAGCCTAAAGATATTTTTTACGGTTTTATTCCCCTCTGACTAGGTCAGAGGTCAAAGGTCAAATACTTTTTAAAGGCATCCAAGGACATATCAGAAGGGACATTGATTGCTGCCACAGTGTTTGAATCTTGGCTTTCCCGTTAAGAAATTTTAGAATCACCCATCTATTATTTATGCAATGATCATGTGTGTAATCAAGCCCTCTCTTTGTTCCAGTGGACAGCTCCGAGTCATCAGGAGACAGTGTGAGTGGCTTCAGCAGCTCCAGTCACAGCTACCACTCTGCTATTGGAGGAGAGGCAGAGGAAACCTCCCTGGTCTCTGCCTCTGTGATCACTGTTAAGGAAGCAGTGGTTGCTCACGGCTCTGAAGCCTCTGCGGTCTTCCACAAACCAAATGCTCTGGCAGGATCCCCAGAAAAAATCCAACCACCAGTTGCACCAAAGCCCAAGACCAAACCACAATACCAGGCCAAGGATCTGCCTTGTGGCAAGGTGCAGTACACAGTGCACAACCAGTGTTTGAGCAGTTGTTCATGTGGTTAAAAATCATAGACTGTAGGCTATAAAATAATGGATGTATCCACTGTAATGTCACCCATTGGTTTGTAGACTCCTGTTTTAAACCTCAGTTTGGCATTTTTCGCCAAACAGGATTTTTGGAGCCAGAAGTGAACATATTTGAACAAGTGGGTGGATATAACTCTAGTGCTAGCTGCTAGCTTGGTTAGCAAGGTGCATTTATGTTAACTGTGATAATGCTAATGCTAATGTAAATTTTTTTCTAGCAAAAAAAGGTTTATAACCATTAAAACAAAATGAGCTAACTGGAAAAACTGACTATCTGACTTTTCAGAGGGTTTCATTGAACACGACATCTTAGGCCACCTAAACATTAAAATTAACCTTCATGAACTGAAAACACACCAAAATAGCGACACCTACGTATATGTGGTGAATCCAGGGTTACACCATGGCTTCATTACAGTACCTAACAAGGTTGGTTGCATTGGTAGTGACTTGTCAACTAACGGCACCTGCCTATCACTCAATGCAGCCATGTGCTTAATTATGTAGGCAATTAATAGGTAATTAATAATTAATAGGCTAAAGGTTATATAGAAATGCATCCCCTTTACAGTTGCCATTAACAGGGAAATAAGCTATAGAGACCAGGCTGTAAACATGTTTATTATTGCTGTAAAGTTGGGCACTTTAACATGGGAGTCTATGGGGATTGACTCAGCCTCAAGTGGCCAGTTGAGGAACTGCAGTGTTTGGCACTAATGCATTTTTTCTTAAGCCTAGTTCACATTACACGATTTTCACCATGATTTTGACGTCGCAGAGGATCTTGAGAGCCACCTTGGGTCAGAGGTGAGTCGCAGATAGTCTGCCACGACGAGTCCTCATATGTGAACAAGCCTACGAGCGAGTCGCCCCCTCGTCTGAGACTGGGACTGGATATCTGGCATGCTAGAAAACTGGAGTGTGACACGACTGACAAAGAGCATCAGCCAATGAGAGGTGGGATACGTCCCACGTCAGCACGCAGGAGGACAGAAGAAATGTGAGGAGGACAAGCTGCAGGGTTTCCACTTGCCAGGTCCACTTATTAGCCGTGACTTTGGGCTTGTTTCTAAAGTGGAGTTGCTTATTTGCTCTCTAAACGTCGCCTTTCTCCATATATATCTGTCTAATAAGTTATTCAAACGCATGATAGTCGCTTCTTTTGGGCTTGTTTCCATTGCCCTGGTTGCTTGTTTTTCTCACAAGATCTGGCAACACTGACAAGCCAGCCGGCAAGCAACAACAACAATGGCGGCGTCCACAGGATCACGGGGAGCGCGTAGTGTTTGAACCCAGGCCTGATTCAATACTGGGTAGAATATCCATGCCTTTACAATGTGTCCTCTCCAAGTTAAAACACGTAGTTTGGTGACGTCACCGTGTTATCTGGGGCTCTATCGGTGAGGGCTCGGTGGAGAAATCTTGTGGTGTGCACACACAGGTCGAAACACAGTTGGCTGACAGAAACACACGTCGCCAGGTATGAACACTCAAAAGATTACGATAGTCTCCGCGACGCAAAATCAGGGTGAAAATCGTGTATTGTGAACTAGCCTTTAATCTCAGAGGTTAAGAGCACAAAATACCTAATGCAAACAGAAATTAAACTACTTCAAACTGTCTCTGTTCTCCTTATACTGAAAAATCTCTTTCTACAAGGGGAAGTTCCTCATATGAATGATTAATCATCTGTTGGGATTAATATTAAATTAATAATGTCCTTATGAATCTTTCAGGTACAGACCACTAGTGTTGGAAAATCCACTGAGGTTTGACCTACAAGGTGAGTGCAGTGCAAATATACATCACCCATCTTTCTTAAACTTGTATATAATTCGACTAGTTTTTGAACAGTTAGTTATTATGTGTACATTAATTATGAACTGTTCTGCTGTGGAAAGAAAAAGTCAGTTTAAAGATCTTCTTTTGTTTCTACAGATTTGGAGGCAACCCAAGAAAAGCCGTCTGTTGGTGTCAGCATTGAAGATGAAACTGTTTCAACAGACATCCTTTTATACCAGCTGTCACTGTAATCCATTACCACTCTGTAAATAGACATTCTTTTATAATCTTACCACTAAAACAATAGGTCGGAAAGGTGCCTGTGAATGTACTGTACTTAAATGGCGATACATTTTTAAAATGCGTAACTGACATGGCATTCATAGTGCACTGTAAATCAGTCTACTTTCATAGCTTATGCAAAGTATGATAGAGATGCTGCGGTTTTACTATTTATAACACAATGCTAAACCTTACAGTAGTCAAAGAATGTGGCTGAATAATCCTGACGTGCCTCCTCCTGATCCCAGAGGGGTTTATTAAAATCTTCTGGAGGTCTGTGAAGAATTGTGTCACAAAGAGAGTAGACTTCATGATGCCGTCTATTATGTCCTATATGTACTGACTTGTGTACAGATTTATCAGACTTCATTACCACACACGTTTCTTACTTGTTTCCATTGAAAATAAAACACATTCACTCTGTTTTTTCTTTTCGTTAACTGTTTTGTATAATCTAACATGTTACTGGAATGGAGGCATGTAACACTTGTATGTCTTTGTATTTGAAATACAGAACTTTTGCAGTGATGAAGAGTATTTTGGCTTTAATATGTGTTTTTACTTGCACCACAATATTTTTTTGCAATAAACTTAAAGTGGACATAGATGATTTTTTTGTGTTAACTTATCATTATGTTGTAAATATTGACTGTTCAATGTAATGGCTGTAGAATAATGACATCATCTGCATTTTGATTGGTTGTGTATAAGCCTCGCTATCTCTATGCAAGTCTGTCTACCACAGAGTATGAACCACCTAGAAAATGAAGACTCAATTGACGGCACAAAGGAAGGGTCTCAACTATTTCAACCAAAACAGGAAGTGGATAGCATTTTTGTTTTTCCTGGTGGCTATCGGTAGCTATCCCCAGTTACCAAAGAGTGTCATTGTAAGTTCTTTGCAGTTACTATCCTCAGTAGCAGAAATGGTGGACAGTGGAACAACTGAAGTAATAACCATAGAAAAAAAACGGAAAGTTATCCACCTGACTTTGCGACAGCCAACCAATAATAATACCACTTGACACGCTAAGGGGGGAAGCTAAAATGTTGTCTGTTTTTACTTGAACCAACATGCTTACAGTCATATTTAAATGTCTAAACTCAAGGATGGTGGCTGGTATGTGTTTTCAGTTTGCATTTGCCAAATATCTCCATTACTAGTGCAGATGAGGCATTAGCAGAGCAATTCATGTATTATACATATGTTTAACATACATTGTTCTCCAGGTACTCCGGCTTCCTCCCACAATCCAAAAACATGCAGGTTATTTGGTGACTCTAAATTGTCCGTAGGTGTGAATGTGAGCGCAAATGGTTGTTCGTCTCGATGTGTCAGCCCTGTGATAGTCTGGTGACCTGGTGTACCCTGCCTCTCGCCCAATGTCAGCTGGGATAGGCTCCAGCACTCCCACGACCCCTGATGGGATAAGCAGTTACGGAACATGAACAAATGAATGAATGAATAACATACATGTGACATGTGCTGTAACATATGATACAGATGTATTTCCCTGATTAACTGAAAACAAATGAACCATCAGCACATCATGTTTTCTGTATTTCAGGTAAATAAGAAAAAACCTACATAAAACTTTCATCATAAAATGTAGGGGATGACTTGGTTTTTCCACAATACTGACCTTTAAAACGTGCAGAGAACAAAATGAAACATTGTAGATGTCAAGTCTCACCTTACTGAATCACAGACATTTGGTGTAACCACCAACAATCGTATTTAAAAGAAAATCTTATCCTGAATTGCTCTTAACAGGTACCTCCCTCAACGTCAAAGGCCATGATTTTCGAAATTTGGAGAAGTAAAACTTCCCTTTAATCATTTTTATGGAGCGTTCTTCAGATCATGGATGGATTACTGAGTGGCCCTGCCAGGCACAGACCTAGGGCCCCCCTTGCCCTCGCCTCGAAAATGCTTCTGAAATAAACAAGAACAGACCAGGAAGAGACTCAAAATGACCACAAAGAGACATGAAGAGATACACAAATACACCCATACTAAGTAAAAAAAAAGGGCAACCCCTCAGACACTCAAAATGATGACAGAGAGACACAAAGCAACCAAAAAACACACAAAATTACTTCTAAGTCAAGAGGTGGTGGGGCCTTTTGCATATCTGTGTACAGGGGCCATTTTCTAATAATCCACTCATGCTTTAAACCCACAAGTTTCAAAGACACCCCTCATCCTTCTTTTAGTTTTTACACACACATTTATTATGAAATCTGGAAGCGAGTGCAGGCGATAGATTGAACAGTCTCTCTGAAGCCAAGCCTGCCTTGGCAAGGGCACTCAGTCATTTCCACTGTGAGGTTTGGACAGAGCTCTGGCTTTGGTTTCACTTCTGTTAATCACTGAATTCACTTTCCTGATGTAATGCCCAACTCTGGAGCCAAGACGCATGTTTGTGGTTAATACTAGTCTGCCCGGAGTGCTTCAGACCATACCACTGGCTTCATCCTCTACTTTTATTGACATTGTTACAATTACAAATTCACTATTGACTTTACTTTTGGTGCGTAATTGGTACCTGTTGTCAACTTTTATAGTGGAAACTGTTGGTACTGAACACAGGACAAGTGCTGTAACAGGCTTTTTACTTCATGTGCCCAAAGAAAGAAACAACGAAACTTTAGCAGTGACTTCAGAAGTTGTTGTTTTACAATGTTCCTTTTCGTCTAAAGCAGTGTTAGTCTCATTGTGTCATGCGGATTACTGTTAATTTATTATGCTGATCTGTTCTGTACGACATCTATTGCATGTCTGTCCGTCCTGGAAGAGGGATCCCTCCTCAGTTGCTCTTCCTGAGGTTTCTACCATTTTTTTTCCCCGTTAAAGGGTTTTTTTTGGGGAGTTTTTCCTTATCCACTGCGAGGGTCATAAGGACAGAGGGATGTCGTATGCTGTAAAGCCCTGTGAGGCAAATTGTGATTTGTGATATTGGGCTTCATAAATAAAATTGATTGATTGATTGATTGATTGTGCACTTGAACCTGTGCACACCTCCCTCTTCACCTCACCATGCACCATGCATTTTCTTTGTAATGTATCGCCTTTAACCTGACAGATGAACTCACTTAAAGGTTGAGGCTGGTGTTATTCTAGATTATTTGGGTTGTCGACAAATGACGAAAACCAACAACTTGTTCATTCCTACAGAAATTTTTCTTACATTGTTCATTCTGTACTGAGGATGGAAATCTTTAAATGGGTGATACATAAAGTCAGATAAATGAATATTACTCAAATAGTAGGACATAATGCATTTGTTGGGGACTGTTTTCAGCCATGGACTATTGAGCCTAATGAGTATTTACAGCATCAGGATGGTGCTCTGTGGGATTTACTCAAATCACAGCTCCCATGTCCATGATAATAAAGGAACGTGTCACCCAGTGTGACATGTGGCTCATTTGTGTTTTTAATGAGTTTTTGGACAACAATGGATGTCTGTGATGCTCATGAATAAGATACATGCTTTCAGCATACAGGCAGTGCTTAGTTTAGGATCAGATAATCTACTTTTTATTATGTCTTTTCATGGGATTTGTTGACAATACCTCACCTTAAGACAAATCTAAATAAAACTGGGTTCTATGGCTTCCCAGGAATCTCTCCTAAACTAATAAGGCTTGTTCCCAGTAAGTGTTTAGTTCCTTGGAAAATTAATGTACTCCTTCAAAATAAAGCTGTATATTTGTCTTTTAAAAGTTAAGGACAATCAACCTGTTTGAAGAACAATTGATCCCCTCTGATGGCTGTGCCCACAGCCAAACAAAAGGTTGTATGACTTACCAACACCATGACCACAGGTTCAGCTATCTTTGATTTGCCGTCACTTAAAATACATACAACACCAGATTGTTTAGTTTAAAATCTATTAGCACTTTGACAACACACTGTTTTCTAGATATTTAGTTTATATTGTTTTGTCATTTTGCTGTTTGCTTTGTAAGTTATTAATTAATTTCTGTTTGTCTTTGAGTTACCTGAAGTCACTTGCTCGTTGGAGTTGGGCAAAAGACGGGACTGAGGGCAGGTATGTGCAGAAGGTCATAGTCTTAGTTTTTGTCTATGTAAGTTTTCCACTTTATAGTCTGATTAGCCAGTATATGTTACTCCCAAGATTTCCATTGGTCCCAGCTGGCCACCCTCGTGAAAAATTTTGGGGTGTGCCACTGTTTAAAACCTCAGTGAAACTATAACATACTGGTTCAAACCTTCTGCACCCAACAATACTGCATGCTATAGTGACCTGCCTGTGGTTTCCATAATCCCTGTGCAACCATGTCAGCTCAATGCTTTATACCATTATTGTAAACCTGACAGAAATGACACTGCGCCCCAGTGCTGGCCCCTGGCATAAGCAGTATAGGCCAGTGCTGAGGGCGCCGTCATCCATGGACACACAATTAGGGAAGAAAAAAAAATCAAAATGTTTATCTTTTACTATTTTATTTTTATTTATTTATTTTTTTTTTTACCAATTTCATCACTACCACTATTTTGAAATATTAAATAAGGCCACAACAATATAACTACATAGCAAAGCCTACTAAATGATAGACAGGCCTTTTTTCTGGGTTCCTGCCAACCCTCCTTCCCCCTCCACAGCTTGATACACTTTATCTGCTCTCTGGGGGAGACAAACCCACTGTATTGCTACCATGTCAAAATGACAAAACTCTGGTGCCCACTCAACTACCACTACATTATTGAGAGGACACTCAACTACCACCACACTACTAGGAGGAATGGATGTGAAGAGAAATCATGAAATCATCAGGAGGAGGGCTCTTTATCATTAGCTGTTAGCAGTTAGCAGCTGGTTATGGTTAAATCTGAGCAGCTGGTGGCCGATACCAACAGCTCACAAATTGATTTACACTGTAAGGCGTTCAAGCTCTTATCAGTAAAAATTAGTAGCCTATTGGAGTTAGGTAAATTATAACGTTCTTATGATGTGTTCATTGTAATCTTGTAAGTAAGTCTTTTGGTGAGAAACTTGAATAAATCCAGCAGTTTGAAGGAAAAATGTGTTGATGTTTTCACAGCACTATAAAACAGATATTAGAGAAAGAATGTATCATATAAAGTAAAAAGGCTTTTTGCTCATTTTTTAAAAGATGTCCTTCATGTAAAAGATGGTTATGTTTAAGGTTGTTTCATAAATATGTATTATTGAATTTGTGCTCTGTCAAAGGTAGTGTAATGAAGGACTAGATGACTTTAAAACTGTTCATTTATTTTTTTATATAGCCTAATGTAGATTTCTGTGTTTCCCTGGCACAAAAGAAAAATAAATAACAACAAACAAACCAAAAAGAAACACTAACATAAAAAAACAAAAAAAAAACAAAAAAAACCCTAAAACATTTGCTTTTGGCAAAATTGTCATTTTAAACATTGGTCATTGGTCCAGCATTTCAAAATCAGCGTATCCCTAGTTTAATAAGAAAGTTAATTTGTACATTTTATTATTTTTGTACAATGTCATGTATTATTTTAGTGTTTTCGTTGTCCTCTGAACTACTTAATTTGTATTTTTTTATTTTTATTAATCATTGATTTAAATAATTATTATAACACATGTACAACACTGTCCTTCTGTCTTAACTTTTCCACACGAGGTCAAAAGCTCAGCAAGCGTTTCATAATTTCTTTGGTAAACGACGCCTCTGCACAAAGTCATCGTTCCTAGGTACCAACTTTTAATGAATCACCGGGGGATTTACACTACAGCGATTGTAACGTAACGTGTGTAGGCTCGCGTGTAAATCAGCACACGCGGGAAAGGGTGCGCTCTGTTTAGCGAAGGGT
This sequence comes from Epinephelus lanceolatus, assembly GCF_041903045.1. Classification (NCBI taxonomy): domain Eukaryota; kingdom Metazoa; phylum Chordata; class Actinopteri; order Perciformes; family Serranidae; genus Epinephelus; species Epinephelus lanceolatus. Next base: position 20,209,730 of record NC_135734.1, read on the forward strand.
CGCGTCACGCCCACCACCAGACTGACTGGCACGAGGGGGACTACAAATAAGAGCGAGATAACGGCGAGGACTGATACAATATTCCTCTCTGAGCAGGAGATTCACTGAAAGCACAGTTTCATCCAAGAACACAGCAGAAAACATGGCTCAAGGTAAGTACACTGAATACTTTTATTTTTAAGCAGACCTGTTATAAACTGCCGGTGATATTTAGGATACATAACTTGTGGAAACTATTTTCAAACTAATATAAATAGTCAGGTCGTAGTTTATAACTAGATAAATGTTTAAAAATACATGCACGTTTATTCACAGTGTTATAATCTGCATGGAGGCTATTTATTCCACAGTCAGTTCCCCAAGGATTTTGTTGTAATGAATTCTTCCCACTATTTCCTAATATGGATATTAATGCAGCTTTAAATGTAACTCACTCTGTGTGTATTTTTGATGCTGTGTAGTTTGTCTAGCCACTTACTGATGAGTTAATGACAAGGCAGGGCAAACTTTCATTAAGTCTAGGACACTGTAGCATGCTTTAGAGAGGATACATACTAAAAACAAAGGTGAATAAAGTTACCACAGTCTGCACATGCCATCGCCTGGTGCTAGCTGGATTCAAAGCTGCAGGAGAAACTTAGTCAAACAGACATTCATCAGAGTTCTGAAGACCAATGCATCCAAAAAATGTTTCACCCTCATGTTTGAGCAGATGATTGTTGCCCCGGGACCCTTATAATAGCAGCTGAGAGCAGCTGTGGAGCCAGAGACAGTCACAGTGCTGCTCTCTTTACAGGCACACACACACCACCCTACACATAGTTTACATTTACACCCTTGTAAAGACATTCAAAACTTCCCAAACAAGAAAAATAGTCGAACTTTCAGTGTCGGCAAAATGTTTAACATGCCAGAAATATCTGAGGAGGGCCGTTGGACATTTTATGGCAGAAAATGCATACACTTTCTGTTGTAGGTTGTGTTTTTATCTCTAAACCTGTGAGCTGGAATGGGCTAGTTTAAAGTGATAATAGAAATGCATTTGCTTTTTGCCATATTTAATCGTCATAATCACAGGATGTTAGTAAGATGTGTATTAGAGGAACCAGCTACACCAATACAAATATAAGCAAGGCTTACATCACTGCAGAACTTGCAGGTAGAATAAACAGCACATATTTAAACCAGTGTTGCCTGTTTTCCAGCTGTTGGAAGTTAACAAAGCATTTCCTTGAATCTGAAAGTGTCCGTGATGGAGCTCTGAAGTCAGCATGGGTGTTACCTGCAAGACTAAGAACTCCTTTCAGGGGAGTTTGCTCATATTTTTTCTCAGACTAAAATAGTGTTTACTGTACTCAGTTGACACCAGCTAGTTCTAGTTTTAATGTCCTTATTAGGCTTATACCGGCCTCAGTGTGGTTTTACTGGGACAGTCCGTCTGTGTGTGGTGTGGGTCATGGTTGGTAAAGTGGGACAGAAGTGTGGGAGTGTACAGTATGTGAGGGTTAGAGAGGTTGGCAGGGTTGTGGCTGTGGAATCTCTGCCCATGCATTTCATATTAGAGCATTGTGCTGCTGCAAGTTACGTAACCCCTACATAATAAATGTATTCAGTTTGGCTTTACATCACATGAATACCATCTGCTATACCACAACTGCTTCACCTTGAATGACACATGCTGTTGCACTGTGGTTTGGGGAAAAACAAAATTCATTCTCTTATATGTCAGTTATGGGGCCACAAAGACCCCCAAATTACAACAGAAAGCATGACGTCAGTGTCCTATTGCACCGTTCGCCTGTTGTTTCTGGAGGTTTTGGGTCTCGGACAGTCATATGTTTTTAATCTATGTAATGGTTTTCACATTCTGCATGCTGACGATCTGTTTTATTGGACTCTCTCACCATGAGGTGTGAGTACAGTACAATTAGTCTTTCTTCAAAAGGCAAAGGACCCAAGTGAGATATTTCTTTCCCCTGATGGTCCCTCAATAAACTGTTAAATTACATCGCTGCTCCAATGCAATGCAGATATGTATTTGATATTTGCACAGATCAAATGTGAGCTAAATGACTGAAGCGTATGCACAGGCTGAGGAGCAAATCCCTCATAATCCTCTGACAGCTGTCCCAGAATAGGTGGCGTTGCATCCTTAAGGCATTTGCCCACAATTACTAACACTAACATGTCTTTAATTAGGAACTGAACCAAGGTCAAGATCAGTAAAACATCAGAGCTGAGACAGACACTCAGGAATGAGAGACTTCACGTAAAACAGCAGGAAGTCTTTACAGCTTAGTCTCTTTGTTTATTCAAGTCTCGCCTCGCCTTGACACTTCCACCCCATACTTGTTTCCAGGGCTTTTCTTGACACCAAGGACTAATATATGGGGAGAGGTGAACCTCCTGACATGTCATGGAGCAGGAGGACCGTGGAGGGATTATATAGGGCGACCCTTACTTTTCCTACAAACAGGAAATCAAAGGGTGGGATTCGCTTAGGCACAACAGGCCCTGGAGAGAAGGAGCGGTTGTGTGTTTGCACATTTCACAAGGACTGACTCTCTGTCTGTGTTTAGCTCTTGTTAAACCAATACAGAAATCCCCGTGAAGCTACATGATTTTACCATAAATGACTGCGAGTGTCCTGCGGTTGACCGTTTTAGTCCAAAGTCCACAGAATTGGCGGTGGCTTTGAAGATCACACAAACAAAATAAAGTTAGAATAAAAGTCAGTTTATTGAAATTAGCAACATGTAGGAGAGCAGTTCACTTGTAGAAAATATAAAAAACACATTCACGGCCATAAGAAGAAATCTAGACTAGTTAACCACAGATTTGATGTTATTTTGCTGCATGTCTGCAATAAAAAAGTTAGTGTTGGGCCTTATAAATTCTATTAAATATCCCTCACCCTATACGTTTTACAACTTGCACTTCATTAAAACCATGTTGTGGCATTAAACGTGCTCCATAAACATATACACTATCCTCCTATTAAATTAAAACAAGGTCCAATAGTGCTAAAAGACTTTTATAAGTAGATGTACATGTTCTACATGTTTTAATGAATACAAAGACATACCATACCATTTTATGCATCTGTTGCAGAAAAAAAATAATGACTGTAAATACCTTAAAGCTTTAAATACTCTCAAGGTACAGGCACGTTGAAACGATAGATATTTCGTCTACATGATGATTGATCTCCATCTACGTTGTACATTTCAGAGACAGACAATAAATATCTTTTAATCAAGTCTTTTTTAAAATGCCCCCTCTTCTCTTAAGGTCTGGACATTGACCGCTGGAACCTGGAGTGCGAGTTCAACAACACGGACCATCGCACTGATCTCAATGGCATAGATCGTCTGATTGTAAGGAGGGGCCAACCTTTCTCCATCAGCCTGTACCTTCGCTCTGGAAGCTACCAACCAGGAGTCACCTCTCTTGATTTCATTGCAGAGACAGGTGTGACTCATTCTCATACTCATACTCACTCTTTTTGAACCATATAGAAGTGTAGGCTCACAGTCACTCGTGCTTTATGCAGTGTGTTCATGTGTTCTTTGAATATTTATGTACATTTCAGTATGATAGTCATTTGAACTGCATCAAAAAATTTGGAGAAGTTTATGACCACCACTCTCACTTTCCTCTGATTCAGGAAGTTGGGTTCACGCTTGAACCCACTGTGTTTTTGTACAGACATTGCTTTCTTTGCAACCTATTGTGATTTCAAAGATGAGAGAGGGGAAAGGAGCAGGAATGCTGGTGGAAAGGAAAAGGAAGTCATTTTCCCTTGCTCACTTTCCAGTGATGCCGCAACTGGCTTTCACAATGAGCGCCCTTACAGTAGCTGTAAGATGTTCTGTTGTGTTTTCCATTGTTAGCCTCGGCTCCTCCCTTACTGTTCTGCAGGTGTTAATGGACTTTACTGTTATTGTTGGGAACCCCAGATACTGTATTCTTACACACTTGCTGTCAGACTACCCCGTAAACACTGCAAACCATCTGTCTCTTCTCCTCAGTTGGTATTTGGATAACCTTCTCATGTATGTATGGAGTATGATAAGACAGCTGTTACTTGCCATCAAATCCGACTGTTTAAACAGGAAGTGTTGCTTGCCAACAGGAAAGCATGTGTATAATCACAGATAACATTATCAAAGTTTGAAACTTCAGTGTATTTTAATGGATTGGAGTAGGACCCTTAATCCCACCCGTTCAGAGGGAGGCCAGATGCCCTCGGTTTAGTTGGCTGTACCGGGCGGAGGGTGAAAAAGAACTGACTGTTTGGACTGGAGGAGTGATATCTTCAACACTCAGCAACTCACAACAAACATTCTAGACTGATAAATAGCACTGCTTGTAAGAGGTGAAATACGTCTTTCTGATTCTGAGATATGTCCCTTTAATTTTCTGTAACTTACCAGACTTACCAGAATCCGAACTGAGGGAGACTTGAGTCCCAAACAATTTTGGTCATAATTAGGTGCCATTACACAGTAATGCTGCTGATGCATGAGAGCAGATTACTGGCATGTTTGAACTAAATTAGGGCATGGTTGAGAAAACTGAAAATGTACCCTGCGTGTTTCCAATCCCCTGACACATCTGTTTCAGCAAGTTCCCTTGGCTTTTTTCCCCTCATGTAATCTCAGGGCTCTGAATATATTCTCTGTTACATGCAGGTCCTCAACCATCTGAGCAGTATGGCACCAGGGCCTCCTTCGGTCTGTCTGCCAACGTTGACACTTCCCGCTGGAGCGCTGCTGTCACCAGTCCCCCTGGGGACATGGTGGCCCTGTCCATCTGCTCTGCCCCTGATGCGCCCATAGGCCGATACACCCTGACCCTGGGGCGGTCAGGGCGGATTGAGTTCATCCTGCTCTTTAACCCTTGGTGCCCAGGTGGGTAAACAGACCATACATCAAGCTGTCATGTAGTAGATCTTGTGTAGCGATCGTCAGCTACAAAGTGCTTTGATGATCATGTTTCATTCCAGAGTGGGCTTATGACAGGAGCTATTCAGGGGCAGTGCTGAGGAGATTATACAGGGGGGTGGTATAATTATTGGGAGATTTTTAGAAAATAGTTAAACAATTTGGGAAATATGATTAGTGTTTTTCAGCGTTCTATACTGTACTTCTCTAATATCTAACACCACGCAAACAGTTAGTTTAACTGAGCATAAAGAATGGGAACAGAGGGAAACAACTAGCCTGGCTCTGCCTGAGGGTAACGAAATCTGGCTACCAGCACCGCAAAAGCTTACTAATAAACATGTCATGACTCATATATTTAATCCAAACAAAATCAGGTTTTTATCAGCTTATTTTTTTGGCCTGGAATAGTAACTTCCTTGGGTCCTCTCATCACTGTGACGCAGGACTGGGTGATATGACAAAAATTTTGTGACCAAATACCTCAATATTAATATTGCGACAGTATTGTAGGGTTGACTATTGGTGTTTTCACAAAATATTTTTGATAAATAATCATAAGTAAGGTGGATACAATGACCATCTGAGTTAAAGCAAATAAAACGACAGGTGGAACAGTCTGATAAGTTCACTTCACTGTGATGCAGCCTTTAAAACCAGGAAAAGACAACACTTGCGATATTACAATATCCAAATTCTAAGATGGGATCTTGTCTCATATCACAACATCAATATAATATCGGTATATTACCTAGCCCTACTGTGAGGTTGCCAGGCAACCAGAAAATAGAGAGCTAACAATACAGGTGTCGGTAGGCTGATTTTGTTACCTTTACACAGCCAGGTTAGTCTCCCCCTGCCTCCTGTCTTTATACTAAGGTAAGTTAATCAGGTTCTGGCTGTAGTTTAATACTGAACACACAGATATGAGATTAATATTAATTTTATATAACTCTTGGCAAGAGAACGAATAAGCGTGTTTCCCAAAATAAAAAACGACTCTTTTACACCAGTGTTTCTCAAATGGCCGCGATGCTTGTCCAGGTGTGCCATGGGATTTTGTGATAACTACACAGTATTATTGCAATATACAACTGGGCCTATTCATAAAGTTATGAATACATTTTATTGGACTTTATCAGTATGTTGTGTTCACCCATTTCCTAATAAAGAGGCAAACTCTGGCTAAAAAGTGTAATCGTATTGAATTTAACTGAAAAAACCTTCACAGGGAACCTATTTGTTGCCGTTCACATTTGGGAATTATGAGTGTGTGATACATCAAAAGCCCTGATTGGCAGCCAGTGTGAGGGATGATAACATTTAAAAGGAGAAAGCCGTGAGAGGGACAATGGATCGCTTTATTGTACGGAGCAAATTACAACAAAGCACCAGTGAAGACGACCTGCCACTGAAAGATGAGGAGAAACTGTCAGGAGGCAGTATCATGAAAGCTACCTGTCTTATTTGTTCTTATTTCTATTGTCTGATGTCATGATAAGAGTCATAACACACATTATAAAAGTGATTGTGCACAGATATATATACACAGGTGTGCCTTGAGATGTTGGCTCGCCCTTTGGCACAAAAAGTTTGAGAACCACTGCTTTCAAAGTTTAAAACTTTATGAGAATGCAATGAATACATTTCATCATCTGCAGGATGAGAATATATGTGTTTTTGCCAAAGAAATAAAGACCAGTAGGACACTTAGGACATGTACTAGGACATTCATGGAATTGTTTATGATGTCCCTCTGCAACAGGAGATGCAGTGTATCTGGACAATGAGCAGAGTTTGGCAGAGTATGTCCTTTCTCAGGATGGAATCATCTTTCGAGGCAGCTACAAACATCCCATCCCTACTCCCTGGAACTTTGGACAGGTACCAACACCAACACTTCATCTTACACCCATAGTCCACCAGGCGAGCCAACATTGGGCCAGGCTGGTGAAGGAGTTTAAATCATGCTTATTCTGATAACAGGAAGAGGTCCATTTATCAAGTGATTTATGATGAGTTACATAAGTGCAAACAGGCTGTAATTTCCAAACATTTGACATTGAAATTAACTGAGGTATTTATATCTGACAGGGTCTGATAAAGTGAGAGGACTGTTATCGTTCCCAGCCTTTTTACTTTGATATCCGATACAGTTTGATTAGCCAGGCATTAGCAGTGCATTACATGTGCATCTGTTGAGCTTTACAGCACGGCAGAGTTACACAGCTAACTCGCTATGTGTTTGCACCTGTTACTTGTTGAAATGTTTTTATGAAGGACACGTTTAACCCTGGATCTCGCTTTTGATTATTTTTCCACCTCTATACTTGTATCAGTGACAAACAACTAATCAGCAGTAACATTTTTTTCCCATCTAGTTTGAAAGTGGAATCCTGGACATCTGTCTGAGGATTTTGGATATGAATCCAAAATGTTTGAGAAATCCTGGCAAGGACTGCTCAGGGAGGAGAAATCCCATCTATGTTTCCAGAGTGCTTAGTGCCATGGCAAGTCCATCCTCTTTACTCTTTTTATTTGCGTAGATAAGCGTATGTGTGTGATACTACTGATGCTTCAGACTAAACCTAAATCAGCTAAATTTCACACTTTTTTTCTTTGCCTGTTAGGTGAACTGTAATGACGACAAAGGGGTGGTGATGGGAAGATGGAAAGATGGCTATGAAGGAGGTGTCAGCCCCATGTTCTGGAGGGGCAGTGTGGAGATTCTGCGCAACTGGGACACCCAAGCCTGTCAGCCTGTTCGCTACGGACAGTGCTGGGTGTTTGCTGCAGTGGCCTGTTCAAGTAAGATAGGACGTGGTGGAGCCTGGTGGCCTATCACTGGAAAACACACTTCATTTGTCTCAAACAGACACAACATAACACCATATATGTAAACACACAGTTACAATATACATCTTGCTCCTCCTCTTAGTATCGCAGCACTCATGTAGGTTATTTTTATACCATGTTAGTTTCCAGAGCCCTTGGCATCCCCTGCCGAGTTGTCACCAACTACCTGTCAGCCCATGACAACAACGGTGACCTGGTGATTCACCGCTATGTCAATGAAAATGGAGAACCCAGTCACCCTACAGAAATGATATGGTAAGAACTATATTTAATACTACAGTAGGAGGCAGGTTTGTGTAGTCATGTGGTAACATTACATATTCTGAAGCATAAAGGTATATTAAAATACATTACAAGGAGGGATATTTGCATTTTGAGATGACTGTGAATTATTTGAAAGTGAGTATAAAACCCTCTGGAGACTATTTAAGCTGTATATGTGTTCTCTTCCTCTTTGAAATGTGGCATACACAAAAAAATGCAGTGCTAACCAACATGTTTTCTTCATTTTGGGTCTTTTGGATTTTAATGTATGTGCTGTACCTCAAATATGCCGATGTGACCGTAAATTTATTCAGTAAAGTACACTCAGCACACAGATCTCTGCAAGGCAGCTGCCTGAGCTGACCATGACCGCTCTAAACAAAACAGGCGGCACAGCTGCACCCAGAGAAATTGTCCCTTCTGGTTATAGTTACCTTATAGTCAAGATGGCAGAGAAGATAACAAAACTGCTTTTTTTTTGTTTTTCAATCTCATATTATGCTTAACTTCAGTGAATCATAACCAATGAATTAATCTTTTTTTTTTTTTTAATAAACCTTTATTTAACCAGAAAAACCTCTGGAGACTTTTCAAGAGCATCCTGGCCACAACAGGCAGCAACCTAAGTTACAGACAGAAGAGACAGAACCAAAATACAGAATAAAAATATAAAGCTCTAAAACAAGCAATATAAAACACTAAGATAAGATTACTACAAAGAAAAGCCAAAAAGTATCAACGATAAAAATGCAAAAATGGCAACTACACGGGTCCATGTCATTGGTCCAACAGCCCATTGGTCCGACATCCCATTAGTCCGACGGTCCGCGGTGCTGAACGGCTCCTGGCGGGCGTATTTCTACCTTGATGGTGCGCCGCGACCGGCTCTGGGTCAGCTGGGAAAGGCTTGAGGCGGAGCAGGCTCACGGCTTATGTGTTTGTCACTTTCTTTTTCATTGTAACCCACACCATGATCTTTTCCTGACCCTAACCAAGTGGCTTTTGTGCCTAAACCTAACCAGACCTTAACCACAGGGCATCATGATGATTTCGGAACGGACTTCGGAACAATGGGTTTAATATGGTCGGAACAATGGGCTGTCGGACCAACGGGCAGTTCCCCAACTACACATGATTACAAAGACCAGCTATGATACGCCGTGACATTAGCCTATAGAAGATTGTGTACGAAAATCCTGCAACGGTGCTTTGAAACAGCCAAGAGGAACCAATTAGTGCAACTTTAAGTCCTTCTGCAGGAGATTCTACATTTAAGGAGCTGCATACACAAATGCTTGGTTGCCAAACTCTGTACGTACCGTCGGTACAGACCATAAAACATGTTTTGTGAACAGAGAGTATAGCCATTTTCAATTTTTTGCTTATTGAAGTCTGCCACACTCTATATCTGTCATTTTTTGAGTTACAAAAAAGGCCAAAATGTGGCCTGTAACAGATGGTTAGGCTTCTTGTTTTAACTCTAACCAATTACTGTTAAAGACTTGTGCCCGTTACCAGCCAGTTAGGGTCGAAGAGTCAGCAGTCAGTGATGGTATAAAACAGCCAATCAAACAGGTTTTTCAACAATTGTGAATCCCCATAGTCATGAGAGATTCTTGAGCATAAGTGTGCACACAAAGTATTAAGCTGATTTGTCCAGAAGTATGCGGACAAACATATACACTCTCACATGCACACATGATCCCCCCCAGATTCACCCCTGGTGGAGATAATGAAAAATTTCTAAGGGAATACACTGAGCACTATTTTACAGATGCACGTCCAATTGCTGTAGTTTTGAACATCGTCCTGATTTGACATATTGACTACGATTTGACCTCACAGTAGAGATTTACACAGTAGAGGTTTGTTAGTGGCTAAACTAAAGTCAACCAGTTTACTGCATTTTTTAGTGGCATCAAGTGCAATAAGCAGATGTCTTTATTAAAGTGCCAAAACAGGTGCATCCAGTGTAGGAATCCAGCTGATGGTGTGTTTACATGTGTAGGAATTATCACTGCTGGGTGGAGAACTGGATGACCAGGCCAGACCTTAAACCTGACTTTAATGGCTGGCAGGCCAGTGACCCCACACCTCAGGAGAAAAGTGAAGGTAACAAACACGCTGCATCGATAAACCCATGAGGCCATTTTATATCAAGGCAAATCCTCAACAAGTTTGTTTCTGCTTTTTCCCATTCTCCTTAGGAGTGTACTGCTGCGGCCCCATCCCTGTCAGGGCCATCAAGCAGGGCGAGCTCATGTTCAAGTATGATGCACCGTTTGTCTTTGCTGAGGTCAACGCTGATGTCGTCACCATCATGAAGAAAAAAGATGGCAGCACAGCAAGGGTCAGTAGCGCTACTATGGTGGGCCAGAAGATCAGCACGAAGAGTGTGGGCAGTGACGCCAGAGAGGACATCACTCATCTCTACAAGTACCCTGAAGGTAGAGAGCACTGCTGGATACACTGTACATGAATATAATCCTGACTTAACATCACTAGAGTTGGTCCCTACCATAAATAGTGTATGTTATTATAAGACAGTATGAAACATGACCATATACATACAAAGCTCCTCTGCATACCAGCAGGTCACAACAAGGGCCCCTGCTGCATAAATCCCCTGTCAGTATTTGCGCTACTCTTAATGTAGTTGTTTAAAAAGGGTCAGGCTTATGCTCCTTTACTAATACAGACTATTTGACATATTAAATATGTAGGAACTGATTATTTTGGACGGCAGACACTTGTCAAATTTAAGACTTTTGTGTTTAAGTTTTTGCTTTTTTTCCTTTCATATATCCAGGTTCTAATGAAGAGCGGGAGACTTTCGAGAAGGCCAATCACCAAAACAAGCTGCTCCAGCAGCAGCAAAACCAAGGCCTACACCTCACCATCAAGGTCACATCAGACATGAGGAAGGGCTGCGACTTTGACGTGTTTGCCGTGGTCACAAACAACACGCAAAGCGACAAGAAGTGCCGCCTGGTGTTTGGATCTTGCGCTGTGACCTACAACGGGGTTCTGGGGCCGAATTGTGGTTTTAAAGACCTGCTCAATGTTGAGCTGTCACCAGGAGGAGGTGAGCCAGGTCGCAATGTTGTGTTCACATGTTCATGCTGCACTCGACTTTTTCTGAGTACTGAACATATCGTATGTGTTCTTCTAGAGAGGAGAGTCCCACTGAGGCTGAACTACTCTAAGTACGGTGGAGCAATCACTGAGGACAACTTAATCCGTCTAGCAGCTCTTTTGGTGGACTACTCCACTGGAGACGCAACGCTGGCAGTGAGAAGCATCGTGTTGGATAATCCTGAAATCAAAGTCAGAGTAAGTACGATGACCTTCAACAACAACAACTTGGGATAGCTAACGATGCCAAAAAACTTACTTACGTAATGTCTAATTAAAGGAGCAGTGTGTAGGATTCATAGGATCTAGTGGCATCTAGTGATGGGGATTGCAGATTGCAACCAGCTGAAACTTCTCCCATGGGCCAAGCTTGAACTCCCGGTTAGAATTCAGAGGTCTCTTCCTCTCTCAAACAAACAGACCAAGTTACAAATCAGTAGCCCCTTTTACACTGCCAGATTTTCCGCAAATTTTTGGCCGTTTTGCCTGCAAGCTCCGAGCGACACACAGAGCTGGATTGGCGAGTTGATCCGAGGTGCCCAATTTTCCGCCTCGTAGGGTAGTCATATTGGCGGAACCCTTTTAGTTTAAAAAGACAGAGGTGACCTTCCGCAACGGGTGGGGCTGTTGAAGACTTGTGGGAGGAGCTGTTGATGATGCTGTACGTGCAACCCACTGGCGGTGGATAAACAGGAAACAGCTGATAGCAGGAATTAGTGAGCAGCTAGTAGCAAGAGGGAAACGCAAACCTGACAGACACTGTAAAGATGAGCAACTGGGGAGACAAGGAATTGCGCCCCCTCCTTGCACTCATTGCCGAAGTACTGACCAGCCGCGGCTTCCCTCCCATGTCACTCTTTACATAGGCGGCATTTTGTCACACTCCCCGATTACTGCCAATGCTAGAAAAAGACTGATTGGGCTTTCCTGCAAATTTGCACAATTCCTGTTTAAAAAGGGCTAGTGTTTCTCCAATGCTGTTTGGCTCGTTACAAAGCCAGTGATTGGTTTGTCCGTCCTGGGCTACTGTAGAAACATGGCTGTGCTCCACTCCGTGGACGAGGAGCTGCTCCCCATGTGCATATAAATGGCTCATTCTTAGGTGATGAAAATGCAACAAGCCTTAGTTTCAGGTGATTTTACACTAAAGAAAATGTACGTACTCTCTCTAAATCTAACAGACTGGACCTTTAAATGCAAATTCAAAGTAAAAACCAGTAATGAAATTTAGTAATTAGAGATATATAAGTAAAAAAATGGGCCAAGATGATCTTAAAAGCCCAGTTTCAGCTGTGCCATACTACACAAGCTCTCTCATATCATGGTTACATCAGTGCAGGATTACAGTACTGGAACACCAACACCTGTTCCCACAGTTTGTATAAACAAAGCCTGGCCCAAGCAAAATTGTACCGTACTTACAGTGAGACTGTCATGAAGTAACACCTAAATGTGACTGTGTTCTCTAGATCCTGGGTGAACCAAAGGAGAATCGGAAGCTGGCTGCAGAGATCACCCTCAAAAACCCTCTGCCTGAGACGCTGGACAACTGCTGCTTCAGCATCGAGGGGGCCAACCTCACTGGAGGACGCGTCATCTCTGAGAGGTTGTATGAGTCTCTCCTTATCCAGCTAGAAAATATTACTCCTTACTCACACAGATCGCCAAGTGAACTGTCGTAAATTAGACACTGTAAAAGTCAATTATTTAAACATTTTCCCTTCAATACGGGCCTCCTTTGGGCTTTTAAAAATCATCAAATGAGTGTAATGGAAATGTTTTTTTTTTTAGTTTGACTTCCAAACTGTGAGATATGTGTTATTTTGTTTTATGATTTGTTCCCCTGGTCATCCAGATGGCTGGATGCGCCCCTGTTTAGTCATGACAGGAGCCCACTTGTAAAGAAGGGATTTACTGGAGCAGACATAACATTTACACAGAATTCACTTAATGAAATACCATTTGGGTGGCTTGTTATTGCTCAACAATAATCTGTCTGTGATTTTATTTGTATATTTTGATCTCATTCAGTGAGTAAAGTAAGGAGTAGCCAATCAATTACTTCACTTCTGACTGCATGATGCATTTCCATTTTCTCTGGAGCGTAAAAAAGAAGAAAAATGAAACTGTTATGAAAGCATGCTCATTTTTTATACCCTTCAGTCCTCAGCTGAGTTCCAACACTGCAGCTCCATTCACATCACCTCCATAAATAGTCAAAACTGTCATGAGACAAACGATATGTCAGTGATAATCGATCGTCTAAATATTTATGCAATCAGAGTGATAAATCTGTCCCTGTTTGTGTCTCAAACTTTAATATTTAAATATTTATCCTCCAGGCTGGACTCCTCAGTGGGACCCGGGGATGATGCCAAGGTGAAAATTTACTTCACTCCCACCCATTCTGGGCTGAGAAAGCTGGTGGTTGACTTCGACAGCAACAAGTTGTGCCACGTCAAGGGCTACAGAAACGTCATCATTGGAAAATAAAACCTGGCAACCGTGTTTTTCAGAACTGTTAACTCGTTAGCCATCTAAAGATAAGCGAATGCACCTGCTTTTGCACAGTATTTATACATAAAACGCTTCTATTTGAATACTTTAGAATCTCACTGTATATTCCTGATTGCTTCTTTTATATCTGTTTTTATTCAGAGCCATAGATATTTAAATGTGAACACTTTGTACTCAGTGAGGCTGATCAAACCTGTGCATGCAAAACTTTGAACAGAATACATACTGTGATCTGAAGTGAGGCTTTGTATTTTGAGTACTACGTACTATTTTTATATTTTTAATGCTACAGTTAAAAGACTTACACGTCTTGTTTTGTGAGAATCGTTCAACCAGTCACAATGTCAATCTTTGGACCTTGTTGGACAAAATGTGTTTGACTGAGAGCGCAAATGCAATGATTTTTCATTTGCAGTGGGACAATCATCCTTTTGTACATTTTACCTACAACAAAGATAATGAGGGATCTGGCGTGGTGTTTGTTGTTTCAATCATGACTGTATTATTTACTGAAGAGTTAAAGTTAGACAAAATGGTTCAGCAGCAGAGTATGGACATCATGTCCTCCCACAGCAGACAGTTTCACCACATTCCACCAAACATATGGGTACAATAATGCCATACTGTATTCATTTCAGATTTCCACCTCAAGGTTTATTTCTTCTCTTCTTGTACTTGAGATGCAAATGCTATTGTTTGAAAAGCCTGTGGGTGTCATTAGGTAATCTGCCTTGTTCATGGTAAGCTGCATTGCTCCTCTGTACAATATGTATTGCTATATGCTATATGCCATTTTTCTAAAGTTAGAGGAAGTGCTGCTCTCTTCTGGCCACAGACAGCAATTGCAGGTGTTAAAAAGAAAGGCTGGAAAGCTTCTGTACAAGGCATGTTGCACAGTCCACAACCTTTTAACTGTTAACAGCGTTTTGAACAAGCTGTGTGGTGAAGTAAAAGTAATACAATAAACGAAACTGAACTACCTACCCTTTTATAATCCTATAATACACTGGTTCCCAAGTCCTGATCTCCATTATTGTCTATCAAAGGTGATTGCGGGGCCTTCTTGACATACTTCTTCATTCATTTCTGTGAGGAAAACTAAATGTTTTTTCTTTTAAGTTTAAATTATTATTCAAGATAAAAACTTAAAAGAAATCTTGCAGGATAAGGGCATGGTCTGAACACAAGCTGAACTCAGAGCCTTTACCTTCTACTAGACAGCCCCACCCTGCATTAGAGTAGCACGCAGTTAAAACAACCAAAGAGCAAAAAACACTTGTCAAAATTTGTTGAAAAAGAAGCCCATTAAGTGTGCTTGTTGTTAAAAGAAATACATATACCATAAATTTGTTATACAGACAGCAAATCCCGTAAAAAGTATCTTAAAAAATATAGGAAAACTCATTGCTGGTTCAATATTTACAGGAAATAATCTGCTGAAAATAAATTCAAATTGTTTATTTTACACCTCACTTCCTGTAGTTGTTGTGTTCACTAATTGGGCAGTTCATCAATTGTACTGTACTGTTATTGTTAGGCAATATAATATAATATGAAACATCCATAAAATATGTCACTAGTTTACTAAATGATAGAAAAGCGGTCCCGAAAACAAAAAGGTTGGGAAACTGCTATCTTAAATAAAAGGGCAATATCTGCTCTAAACTATGTGGCAGGTAGGAAGAAAATATCTCTTGACCAACCTTTCCAGAAAAGGGATTTTACCTAACACAGTTCAAGTTGAGGACATATAATGATCTACGAACCGCTTAGTTTGTTAGAGCTGCCAAACCACAGATTTCCTCCACCGAGAACATGGCTTACCCACGCTTCCACCTGCAGGTACAATATATAAGTAATGAAATACAACACTGAACACCAGAGTCGCAGGGAAAAAAAGACCAGAGTCATTTCAAATGAATGTATTTAACAGAACAGATACCAAACAGCAGCACTTATAGCAAACACAGTCAAGAGGAGAATATGATTCAGATGACAAACTCCATAAACAGAAAGTTATACTGTGGCTGAGAAACTGATGACAAAAGTTTGGAGTGATAAACATACTTGTGGTGTCTCTTGAGTCATTTGGTTAAGTAGCACAGAGTAAAACTTTATTTGAATGATAACAGTAAAAGTTTACAGTGCTGAGTGTGAATATACATAAGAGTTGATATGGATGTGAAGAAGGAATACATATTTATTTTGACAAACATTCTAGTTGTGGTTTAGAAAGCTAATTACAGATAGTGTTTGAACAAAGATTACATAAATTAAATCAATGCACTCTGAAAAGTTCTCATAAATAAAAAAGCTTAATTTATTCTTCGTTCCTTAGAAAGCATTTACACTGAAATACTGCAGCTTTTGGCACATGTTTTGGTGAAAAACAGCAGAACTGGCACATTGCAAAGGAAACTGTCTGTCTGTGTCTGCATCACTTGGTTATTAGTTATGATATCCATGATAATTCTGACTCTGCCGTGTACTTTGACTTTATGAGGAGAAGTTATAAGTCCTGCTCAGACAAAATAACAAAACTTATGTGTGAATGCAGCCTTACTGTTACATTTACATAAACGTAACGCATAAACTTAATAAACTTAAAGAGCACCGAGACAAATAACAAAGCAACAAAAAGAACACAACAGGTACAGTCAATAAAACCGTGCCCTTTATTGGCATTCAACAGCATTGGCATCCAAACAGCAATATTAAAGAACAAACAAACCGTGAAACACAAAGGGTCCAGTCTGACGCCTCGACTCTGTGGTGACGTGTGAGTGTGTTGATGACAGTCCCTCTTTAGAGATAAGTCATGAACATGCAGACAGAAGGGCAGACTGCCCACTCTAAAGCACACAGCTCTCGTTACAGTCAGTGTTGCTGTCAGCTGATCTCCTCCTCAGCTCCCTGCCCTCTGTCTGGTGGTGGGGGTGTGACTGCTGCCCTGGCTCCTGCAGCTTGACGTCATTCGACCCCTGACTCCTCTCAGGCTCCACGTGGAGGTAGGCGCGAACGCGGTGTTGCTGCGCCACGGTGCCGCTGAAGTCAATGACACGACACTCGTATGTGCCCTCGTCTGATGGCTTGACGCTGGAGAGACGGAGTTTGTGGGAGATGTTGCTGCCGGCCACTTTCACCACCTGATGGGGACAAAACATGACGTGTTGTTTACTTCATCAAGAACACATCATGTTCAAGGACATGTTTTACTGTATGTTATGGACATGTCCTTGAATGGCCTCAAGTGGCCATTCAAGGAACTACAGGCTTCATTTTTCAGCCTCGGAGGTTGCGGCTTGGTTCCAGCACAGGCAGTTTGAAGAAAATAAGCAGTTTTTGACCAGCAAAAAAATTGAAAACATGTTCTAGTGGAGACCCAAAATACAAGTATGAACGTGAAAATGAGCATGATAGGTCCTCTTTGGAGCTGGAGTGCTAGACTTTTGTCTCCCCTCTGTGACAGTGACAGTAATTACACCAACAATGCCGACGTGTGCTTATGACATATGCCTGCAGGTGAGCTCGCTGCATCATTGCTGACCCATGGAGTAGTCTCCTTGAGTCTTTCTTTTTGACTTAAATCCTTCCTGTGAATGCTGAGATTCTTTTTTATCTGGAGCACCCACCCTTGAAGTTTTTCTTGGACGCGTCTTAGCATTTTCTACCATGGCTTCCACCCTACTCCTTGCTGCTGTTCCCTTGCCATGCTCTCCCCCTTTGTGGCCCCTTTAGCTCTGAGTAGTTGATGTAAAAAGCATCACTCCAGCTGCACCAGTGCGGTAAAGTCACCACATACACCAGACACCGTAACTCTGCTATATTGTGAAACACAGAGAGCTTTCCCTGACAGCGTTTGGCTTAATCAGCATTGTTTGGCAAAGGCTTGAATGTAACACATATTCATTTATATATAAAAGTCCCGCAGTCCAGCTCTAAATGTGATACCAGTTAATGAAGTGCCTATTCTTGAATGGATAATATAAATATATCTTGCACAAGCTTGGATCTCTTTCATATTCATTATTGTAAAAAAAAAAAAAAGCTGCTAGTTTTCTTTAATAGTGTCTTTGCTTTGTGCTTGTTGACAGTTGGTGCACGATCAAACTCACACTAATTTTGGTGGCATCTTTGGAAGTTTCCTCCGGGGGTACAACCTGCACAGAAATATGGATGATGCGTTAGCAAAGAAGGCTGATCGAGGCTGCACTTTTTCCAAAAGCATCTCATGCTAAAAATGACTCATTTCATGGACTTACAACAGCAAAACACTGCAGTGGACAAACATGTTTGATGTTTTCAGCAGCCTTTTCTTTAACAAAGCTTCCTTGTAGTTACCATTCTCCATGGTGGTTGAGCTTTATGTATGTTTGTGTGCGTGGGTACGCATGCTTATACATGTTTAATGTGTGTACGAGCACACACTGTACAGCACCGAGCACGTAAGCCTCTGAGCAGGAGAGTGTGTGTGAATGTGTATGCAGAGGCACAGAGGTATTCTTTTGGGCATAGGTATGAATTATGCATGGAGCAGACAGAGATTTTGAAAATCTATTTCTTTCTCAGTGCCAATTATAGTGTCTAGAGGCACAACAGGGGAGCCTGAGTTCCCCCATGATGGGAGAGAGTCAACCTGTTCCCCCAGTGCTGGCAAATGCTAATCAGCAATTATCCCTTCGTTTCCATGCCAGAGGGTTTCTGCCGTGGCTAATAGTGCATTTCCCTCTGCCTGATATACAGTAAGCTTTAGGTTCAGTCCAAGCTGCTCTGTCGAATAAACTGAACCGTAAAAACTGATAAGGTGAAACTGAGAATGGACTTTTTAACTCTACTTAACCTTATAGTATGAATATGTGTTGCTGAGTAAAATAAAGGCAAAAATAGCTTTGTTATACATTATATTACGATAGGCTGCTAACCATACACATGTCAGAGATACAGGAAATGAGATACATTTGGTTTTCTGTTTTCCCTTTTACTGGGAGCCACACAATATGGCATTTAGTGAGAGAAATCTAAAATTGATTTCTGAAGACATGAACAACAAAGAAAGAATGAGTTGGCTGGCAATGTATTAAACATTTATGTTAGACTGTTAGTTGCAGAAAGCCTGGGAGATGGGAGATAAAGAAGCTGGTTCTCAGGATAAAGGTTGAACTTGTTGCATTTTTTTCTTGTTGTGTAATTGTGATGCATAGATAATATTATTGATGTTTTCCTTTTGTTTTGTACATGTGCCACTGAATGTATTGAGAAGGGACAGTACAATTTAATAAATTCACATGGTATAAAAATGCCAGAATTAGCCAAGTGGCTACTTTTCATCTGTAGTCCCTTGGCCAGGGTGTTACACAAGGCTTTCTAAAATACAACAAAACAACAACAACAACTGCAACAAAAACAGAGAACAGGGCACACGCTTCTGTAATCACATCACATGTGTGTTGTGTCTTGTAATTCCTGAGGGGATGAGCCAAAGTTTGAACTGAAACAGACAGACAAACTAGCTGACTAAAAGCATCACATGCACTCAGTCATCTCACACTTACCCACTAATACAGTGGGTCCCAACCTTTGTTTGTGTGACGTATCCCCACAACCCTATTAGGTGCAACCTTGTCTTCTAGAAATGATGTTTGCATATTACTAAATTGCATTCATAATTACACTGTGGTGACGCCATTCACCCAAAGTGTAGGGCTGTAACACCCAAATCTCTGGTTCACGTCCAGTCTCCAGTCTTAGGTTCAGGCATCTTTCCCGTGTTAGTTTTAGGCAACAAAAAAGGCTTTGGTTCAGGGAATGATTGTGATTTTGGTTAAATGTTAATTTTAAAAGAAGTAGTAATAAAAACATAATGTGGAAAACACACTGATACATTCAGAATCAACATTTTTGCCACTAGCCAGGTGTGTTAATCAGCAACATTCACTCTTTACAGTAGAAAATGTAATTAATGTTGCATTATGTCTCCCTCAAAAACATATCTGCTGTTTCAAATGAGTTGTATATAAACGTAAGTTCTAGGAGACACTACTATTAGGTGTTCTCAAGAACGGCATCATTCATAACATATTCTTATGAATGAATCATAAACTGGGTGTTGTTTTAACATGGTTATCTAAAATATTCGTACAACTTTTTTCATATGATTGAATTTTTAATATTAAGGTTGCGATAGTCCAGTTTGTATTCATACTACGAGTGGTTATGCCTTAACGTGACAGAAACTGAACTATTCCAACTGTTTATTCTTAACTTTAAGCCAAGTATGTCAGCTGTTGATTTATTACCTTTTTTTTTTTACAATTTCAACTGCTTATTAATTTCTTAATCTAACTTCTCTGCTCAATTGCTTACTGGTTTTCATATGCTCTCCTTTAAAACACTTGATGTTAAAGGTCCAGTGTGTAGGGTTTACAGGCATCTATTGGCAGAAATGGTACCCAATATTTATAACATGTTTCATTAGTTTATCATTAGGGTAGGTTATCACACATAGCGCCATACGATTGTCATATTTCAGTATTTTCCTGTTTAAAGTATACCTATGGATAGATACATAACACTATTAACAGAATCACATAAAAAACTCATAATATATTAAACTGAACCCAACTACAATAATTTAACACTAAATAACAGTTACAATACTAATAACATCAAAATAAATTTTGAGTTGGGATCAATAACGGTCTCCCTAACTCAGGAGAGATTTCGTGGCCTGACATTTCATCATTATAGCGGCTGAGATTGTCACTACAGTGAGAATAGCTGATTCACCTTAACAGTCCACCTTAAGTGAGTCTGTTCAGGTTCCAATTTGAGGCTAATTTTGTTTGCTAACTACGGGGCATAGGCTAACCCTCTTTTTACATCCATGGGCTAACCCCTCCACTTTAATCAGCAGTTGGTAAGCAAAACATAGGGTTCACTGTAAACTGTAAACACATTGCGCTGCTACATTTGACTTCATACTCTCTGCTAAGCGTTACTGTTACCGTCACCTGCACACACACTCTAGTTCTCTGCACATAAGTATTACACACAATCTGGCACTCTGTACCTGTTGTATAGGCACTGGGTTTCAGTACCCAACCCTATTTACAATCACCTTAAAAGAAGAATCTTTGTGTTTTTATTACCTTAGAATAACCTATATAAATCTATGTATGTAGCTTGTTCTCTTGTAGCCCAGAACTGACAAACCAAACACTGACCCTAGATAGGGCCATTTGCGTTTTCGCATTGGCCACCATAGTTCTCCTACACGTAGAAGTAGAAGTTTCAGTTCTGCAAACTCACCACTAGATGCCACTGTATCCAACACAGTGAACCTTCTATGTGTTAGAGCTGAATGTTTTCTTGCTATTTTCATGCTTGACACAAGTGCGTATATATTGTTTTAAAGTAAAATCTACATTTTAAATGAAAATTTACAATTTAAATTTCTAATTTTAAGTTGAATTAATAAGTTGGGTTTTCCACATACCCCCTGACAACTGCAGAAGTATGACCTGGGTTACCTGAGAATCACTGTATGTATATATATATATATATATATATATATATATATATATATATATCTGTAGATATATATACATATAAAGAAGAAACAGCTGGGTTTCATTCCATCTTACATTATTAGTGATCTGAACAGACTTCTCTTGCCAGTCTCTGTGGTCCTTGATGTACCACCACTGGATCTCCAGGGAGTAGGAGGGAGAGCCCGCCCCTCGGAAGGAACAAGCCATCTCCACATCCTCACCGCTCTGCGTCGTGATGTCATGTGGCACCTCTGTAAAGAGAGCTGCAGGAGGAAAAAAAAAGGACAACATTTTTAGGGAAAATGACGGGCTTAAGACATCCATAAAATGGCAGAAAAACAAATCCTCAAGATCTCTATTTCTTAGGGAGCTCAGTGACAACATTTTGCTGGCGATGTTCCTGCATCACACTTCAGTGAGAGAAGAACTGTGACACACGGGTACAAGGTGTTGGTAGCCAAGTAAATATAGTGCTGAGAAATTCAGAGAGAAGCTATCGACTCAACAAACCAGTGTTAATTGAAAGATAAAAGTGTTGCTCATGTTTCTTGATGGCCATTTTTGGGGCTGATCCATCCTGCATAATCAATAATCTACAGTGTACATTTCTGTACTTTTCACTCTCTTAGCTTTCCTTCACCTACTGTAGTAGCAAGCTCAGGTGTCAAAAACATTATATAATCCTTCTGTCGATGGCACAGCAGCCAGAGCGGAACATTGTACCGATATACTAATTTGAGGGTGTCATAACACTTCAGTCCCACGCACATACTGTAATACCACCTACACAGAGAACATCTTTTTCCTTGGTTTGGCTTCCAGTAATGGTCAATAATTCAACATAACACCACATTTTCCATCACATATCATCTGACTCAGCAGGCAGTGTGTGTGTAGGGGGACACTTTGTAATCCTCCTTGTCTGTACTGAAGATGCTCAAGAATAAAATGAGACATCAGCTGACCTAAATGCACCTTTATCTGTAAACACATCCGGTTTTCTTAAAACTGTACGATTAAAAAGAATGCATGAATCCAGTTCTTAATGGATGAAACTGATTTGAGTGACAACTTTTACATTTACATTTACAACACCGTTTATGAGGCTGGACTAACTCCCTCATGAGAATCAATACAGGCACCGTGCTAAGGTTATACAACATTTAGTTAAGTTTCATTATAGTCAGTTTATTGTTGTGGAGGCAATAATCACACAGTAACATTATATACTAGCCTAACAGTAATATAGCTACGATACTGAGCAGCGAAAGTATAAAGCACATAAACAATCAGAGGAGATGTGCATTGATTAGATGTAAACGTACAGTATCACACCACATCGAGCCTTGTTTTCACACCCACCAAATACACACTTCCTCTTCGTCTCGCACGTCCGTCTCTTACATCCTCTCTCTCAGCCTCACTGATTACATTGATTTTACATGAGCATACGGGAATAATAGTGCTGAACAAATGAATTTTCTGTTGTGTTGTTGTGGGATATCACTGTATGAAAAATGCCTCACCCATCACTGTGTTCTGTGTGCTCGGGTTGAGTGGCTCTCTTTAAAATTTCAGACTATTTCATTGGCATTTTCATTTTTATAAAGCTGTTATTGGCCTACTTCCAGTATATTTATGTGTGTACATTAAGCAAAAAATTGAAAATGGTTATGCTCTCATCTGATGTTCTTATTGACTATACCTCTGGGGTGCATACGGAGTTTGGCATAAGAGACTTCATGTATGCGACTCTATATATGTGGAATCCTCTGCAGAGGGATTTGAAATTGCATTCACTGGTTGCTGTTTCAAAGCACTGTTGCAGGAATTTTGTGTGTTATCGTCTAAATGCCAATGTCGGGATGTATTCTAGTTGGTCTTTTTAATTGTTTACAGGTTGCCTTTGTTTTCTTGCTTTTCTTGTGGCTCCTTTATAGCATTTGTCAGTGTACTTTTTAGTTTTTCTTTGTAGTACTTTAATTTTCTGTTTGTGTTTTATATTGTTTGCTTTTGTGTTGCCTTTTCTAACTATGTATTTTTGTACTGCGCTGTCTGTTTGTAACCCATTTGCTGCCTGTCTCTGGCAAAAATATTTCTTAATCTCAACAAGTTTTTGAAGTATTTTGTACCTTCTGATTTGCAGATTGATTAAAATGCTAATGCCGAAAATGTGACATAATCTATTTTGCATTTGATGTGCTTGAATATTATTTCTTTATTGAACCAATTACAATTAAAAAATAGCCCTCACTTAATAAAAACATCAAACTAAACCAGATTCAACCTGCTCACATTTGGAAGCACAGACTATTAACCAGTGTTGGGCAGTAACGCGTTATTAGTAACGCGCTACAGTAACGCCGTTGGTTTTGGCAGTAACTAATACTCCAACGCATTAGTTTTTAAATTCAGTAACTCAGTTACCGTTACCAAACGGTGCGTTACTCCGTTATTTTTGGCCAGGTTTTAAAATGGCGCGCAGCATGCAGTACTCCTTCACAAACTGAAGATTCCTTTCACTAAAACATTTTAGCCCTGAACAATAAAAGACAGTCAAGTCAGATAGAGGTATATGAACAGTTTTTACCAGAGCATCATAATGAAACACGTCTCTCACCGTCTCTTAAGTCACTGTCGACCTGCTGGCCTCACCACAGTGCTGTAACGTTACATTAAGTGGTAGCGCTTCTGTAGATTTTTAGTCCCAGTAACGTTAACGTTACATCCAGTGATGTGATATCCATTGTTACCCCGAGGAAGCTTTTGTTGTGTACAGACAATGTCTGCGGTGGGCGACATACTTGACATCATCATGTAGCTCTTCAAATGTTTTCTTTAGCTCATTTTCCATATTGGTATCCAAGTACCGTAGTTGTAAAATGTTTAGCTGCCTGACAGCGAGTGACTCCACTGTAGAAGACAGTTGCATGTTTCCTATACCCTTCAACTGTTTTGTCAGGTTGTTCCCTAACAGTCCCTTGGTTAAACTCCATCTGCTGTCGCTTAGGCGCTGTAGCTACGAGCCAGTACAGTTAGGAAATGTTTTGGGCTGCAGGGCTGAGTTTCCCAAAACTTGATCCTTCTTAGCAACGGTGTCTTCTTTGTGGCTTAGAAAAACTACACTGCAAAAAAGAAAAGCACCTAGCGCCCTCTAGCGTCCCCACTCAGTCATCTACAGCCAGGACGTATTCAGAGTATAGATGTCACTAGTGCGCGTGTGTCACAGTCACGGTGTGATGGTGAGCCAAGACCAGAGTCCTAAGTTGAGTTTTTTTTTTTTTTAACTAAAAAGTTAATTTTCTCAGTAACGCATTACTTTTTGGTTTAAGTAACTGAGTTACTAACTGAGTTACTTTTATTGAAGTAACTAGTAATGGTAACTAGTTACTATTTTTCAGTAACTAGCACAACACTGCTAATAACTATGTTAATGCATAGTCATTTGAGTTTTGATTGAAGGGACTTTTTAAATTACTGCAATTTTATTGCCACATAGACTTGATAGCTAAGTTATTGCTTTGTCGACTACAACATGGTTTTACTATTTCATCGAGCCACATTGACTGATTTTTTCCCACTTGGGTAAACACAACATTGACATATTATCATCTCATAAAGTTCATACACTTAAAGTATGAGCAAATTGTTTCCTATTTACACATTGATTAGTACAGTATTTACCATCCTTTTCACTCTATTTTGGTCTCCACCACCTCATGACAGAACTCAGCGCTCTTTGTAGCTGCTAAATGCTCCAATATGTTCACCAGCAAGTCAATAACCCTTTCAGTCAGCTGTGGTGCTGAGCAGGTAGTGTGCAGTGGGTTTATCAGAGGGTGCTGCTGAGAACAGTTACCTGAGCTGTGAGACTGAACCAAAGCAGTAATGTTGCGTGCTCTAAAACCAAAACAGTGAGCTGAAAGATGCTACTGCAGAGTCAGTTGATAATTACTGGGGGGGGGGGGGGGTGATACAGCACAGTATCGCAGTAATTTTGTGTGGCAATATCATATCGTTACACAGATGCCAAAATATTGAAAACACAAATTAAACCTTTGGCAGCCTACTAGAATAATAAAATCAGTTGCTTTTTAGTCCACTAGATTAATTCTGATGCAATAAAAATGACTTTAATGAGACGAACAGATGGAAAACTTTGCTTGGGTACATAATTTGCAGTTCAAAAATGTAATACATCACAATATATAGCAATATATTTCATCGCAATACTCAACACAACATGTTTAAAATCACAATCGTGACTTAAGTATTGTGATTATACTGTATCATGGGGACTGCCAATTTACACTGCTATTTCATTGCTGTAGTCCATTGTTATTTTTGAAATATTGATTACTGCAGCTTTAAAGTTGGCTCCACATCAAACATCCACATAAGTTCTCTGATGGTAAACAAAAATTCCTGTATGATGAAATTAATCACATCAGTGTAATAAATGGGTTTTAATCCAAGTGTTTATTTTGATGCTTTCTCCAACAACCCCCACTGATTCACACTCAGTGTGAATATAAGTACATTTTATACAGTTAAAAAAATCTGAAAACTCATATGCACACACTGAAATATTGAAAAAACAAAACAAAAAAAACCCACTACTATTATCATTCTGTTATCACATTATCTAAACACTCTGGAGAATTGGAGTGTGAGACCGACTCTTCAGTGAAACAGTGAAAAGCTTCATGTAGAGCCCATCGTCACACATGAAGTGTGACAACAGAATAATCTGTCTGTTCTATCTATAGGTAAAATTCTACCTCTCATCTACAGAATAATTCCCTCTCAAAAAGACAGAGCAAAAGACACACAGACTGAGAACATTTAGACCGGCCGAGCAAAGAGAGAAGTCAGTCACTGTATCTGTAATTGACATTCACTCAGCTCTTGTGCACAACTGATCCAGGGGTGAACTGGAAGATGTGAGGAGAAAGGCTGAGTACAGAGGAATGGTGGAGAGGGCTTTGGTGTTGTCTGAGCGACTGGGCCCTCAGGAGTCGTGCCCTTGATGCACCGCTGCTTGCGGCCAGGCAGTGGCCTCATTTGTCAGGCGGAGACGTACTGAAGGGATGGAGCCGTACAGGGGCCAAGAAGGGGGAGAGGAAGAGGAAAGAGAGGAAAAGAGAGAGAAGAAGGACAGGGGCAGAGGTGAACTGAGGCAAGTGTGTTGAGAAGAAAGAGCTGAGAAAGATAGATGGAAAAGTGAGGGAAAGTGATGGGAAACACGGAGACAGGAGCTGTAAAGCAGAGCGACTTAAATGATAAGAAGGAAAGAGGACATTTAGAAGGGACTGTTAGTGAAGGAATGATAAAGGTAAGCAGGCAGAGCAGCACAAGAGTTCACCGAACCTTGTTCATAACACTTGCATGTATTTCAGTTAATGTCTTCCCTGTTTTGGCTCTGCTGAAAGCTGCAGCTATATTCATTGAAAAGTTAGGACTAACACGGAGTACAAATAAACATATTTACTTCACTGACAAGCTACTGAGTCATCAATCAAAAGTCACCACATCACTCAAATGCTTGTGTGTATGATTCAATTCTCCGCTGGGGGATAAACAAGCTGTTGAAATTATAAACCCCAAAACAAAATGTCTCCATATGGATTTAAATCCTTGTGATGTTTTTCCCATTATGTAAGGCATTAAATTATTGTACACGTTTTGTCATGGCAACCTGAAGGACCATTATGTATGCAAAGACAGAACTTGATGGTAAAAAAAAAAATCCCAGTACACTCTAGCCACTTGAGAATAACTCGTTCTTTTGCTTTTCTCTCCAACTCTCCTTTATGATGCAAATTCTCTTGAGATTAAAAATAACAGGTGAGATGAGGATACATTTCAGTCAAACTCAGTCTCCCATCCTGTTCCATCTCCATCTTACTGTGCGAGTCCTTATTAAGACGTGACAGATACCCGGGTGGAGAACATGCTTCCTCCCTGGTTTTGTGAAGCTCATGTTAGGAGGCAGCTCTTATGCAGAACAGAGAGCGCACCAGAGCTGTCAGCTACAAGCGGGTCATAAGAAGTGCGCTGTACAACACGTGACTTAATGCTATACTGTGTAAGAACACATGGCCTGAAGCTATGGTATGTAGCAATACAACACATGATGCTGGGATCAGAGTGTGAATGTTCATTATTTATTTTGGAAAAAGCAGTTTCCTCAATATATGAATACATGAGGTAAAATATAAACACAGAAAAATCTTACATCTAGATCAACTTAAACAGGTATTAGAATATAGAGCTAGCCTGATAAATCAGCCAAAATATGGGTCGACATTAACATATTGCAGATAACATAAGAAACTGTTAGTTCAAAGGGGACCTATTGTGCTCATATTTTGGGTTTCTACTAGAACATGTTAATATGCTTTGATGTCTATCTCTGCTTCTCTGCACTATCATTGCAGTTGCTCCTGTTAAAAATCAACAATAAAAGCTTCCAAACACAAACACACCTGTTCCCACAGGAATATGATAAGAATCAGGGACAAATTAACAACACTGGCAACCAAGATTACAGTTTTTCTGATGTTAGCAATTAGCTTCATGTAGCAGCGAAGGCTATGTAATGTGCCCAGAGCAGATGACCTTATAATGAAATCTGATGCTCAGAGGGAGTAGTTTCACATGTTATCTCATAATTTCAAACTTCGGCTATATTTAATACATTTAATATGAACATTTAATGTTGTAAAAAAAAAATATATATATATATATATATATATATATATATTTAGGCTATCAAAGTTAACGCGTTAAATTGTTATTAAGCTTTGTTATTAAGCTTTGGAGCTTTGATAGCCTAAATAAATATATATATAATATATATATATATATATATATATTAACTTTGAATGGCACTCATTTTTTTGAGGTGTGATTAATGTACATTCTATAATTATGACCCTATAATTCTATAATTATGGATGGCAAGCAGAAACAAACCTTCATGCGCAGAAATGGATAAAAAAGCCATCTTGTGAATGGCAAGTTCAGCTTCAAAGCCCGGATGGTTCTCTCGGCAGGACCAAAGTTATTTAAATTTACTGTCAATGTGAACTGAGTTACTGCTGGAGGACACTGAGCTGCTTACAAAGAGACAGGGGGGGTTTAGTTAACCTTTAGAAGTGTAAAGTTGGACACTACATTGTGTTAAAGCATATGTGTCCACTCCCATGTTGATAAGAGTATTAAAACCTAAAAAATATCCCTTTAAGGTACATTCAAAACAGACAAAAAATGTGGTGCGATTAATCGCAAGCTAACTGTGGACAATCGTGTGATTAATTGTGATTAAATATTTGAATTGACTGACAGCCCTAATATATATTAGGAAAATAAGAAAAGGCATAATATATCCCATTTTAAAGATCTGATTTTTAAACTCCCAAATCAGCTTCAAAAATCCAGGATTAGCTGGGCTGTATTAAAAATAGATCAATTTGACTAAGGAGACCAAATCACCACACAGTACAGCACTTTGTTAAAGAGAATTGAGAATTTTTTTAAAAGGAAAATGGTCCCAAAATGACATGATCAGGCATTTTTGACACTTAGAAACAAAGATAAATTGTATTTTATTCAAAACACTGCAGTGCTGAGAGTTGAATGTAACTTAAACTTCCATGCTATTGTCAGTTTTTAACAGTTTTTGTTAGATATGCAAAAACTGGGGGGAACAGTAAAGCCTGGCAGTACAGTGCTGAAGATGAAATATAAAATTTTGGTTTAATTATCTGGATGCACAAAACAGCGCAGACATTTTAAAAGCACTTTCAAAGCACTAGGATTTCTTTTTTGATTCTTCTACTGCAGAGTAAAATTAAATGCCACTGAGTGAAACAAATAAAAACTGGGCATTTTACAGTTATGACAGACTATTTTCATTTTAAACAGTATAAAACTACATGCTAAGACAGATATAAAAACAGAATAACTAGATACGTAACAAGATACCGAAGCTTACAAATAAATGTTTTTCTGAGTAAGAGTTGTGATTTCTGTGCAGCTCTGTGTGAAGCAAAGAGACAAAAACATTAAATGCTTCTGCACGGACGTCTTGTGATTCTGCTGCACAGTGGGACATATTTTCTGGGACAATTTCCTGTAGCTCTAACTGTTCCTTCGATGCCATTGTAGACTGTAATCACAGCTGGCATAATGATTACTTTCATCTGATGATGCATGTCTTTCCTGATGGCAGGAAAATCTTTCAGGATAACAAAGCAACCCAAATCTGAACTGAACACGTCCAAGACGTTCAGAAATAGCATCTGAGGGAAAGCTCTCATGATTATTAGAAAGTTAAAGGATCCAGTAATGACAGTGTGATGTTACCAGAACTTTAACCTGTAAAGGGGAGCTCAAAGTAGCAGTTATTTCAGAAATACCTATGCAGCGTATGTTGCAATATTTAAGCAGCAAATTATTTCTTTAATTTTACAATTTTTTGTGAGGCTAAATCAATACTAAGTGACAGACACGATAAATGTCCCAAGCAATTGGTTGCCATAAATTTCTTTCACTGTAACAGGACAAAGAATGAAAATTGAAAAAAATATCCTGAAGGGAGCAAAGTTGAGGTTTATCTTAAAATCTTAAAAAGCAGTGTTTTAAGAAGTGTTGTATGAGTTAAAAAAAAAAGTTGAAAATTCACTTATTCAGTTATATTCTTATTATTTTCTCAATTTTTCTTCCTCTACACAACTTATTATTCAAGACTTGCACCCCCCTCTTGCAGGCTGGCATGATGAAGAGCACAGAGGGTATGACAAAACTTATCACAATGTCTTGTAAATGTGTTTTGAACATATGGTGCCAGAGCCAAAGCCCGGAATAGCTGAGAACTTCAGTGTGCATAAAATATATGAGCAAAACAACAGAGGGTGGCATTTCAATCATCTGAGTTTTCTTAGTATTCGATGCAGGGGCTGGCACTTTTTTTTTTTTTTTTTTTTTTTTGGTCCTCAAGATACAGTATCAACAGCTAGCGGCAAAGCACAGACAGCAGCATCTGTCACTTTGAACAGGCTGTGTTCCCACACACAAAAAGATCTTTGTGGGACACACAAAACAAGTGAGCAAGAAAAGAATGATACAGAAAGAAAGTGGAATAATATCTTTATCTTAGTCTTGTTTGTCTTAATTGATTAAAGTAATGCTGAAATTATGTCTATCTCTATAATCCCATTGTTTATTGACCGTTCGTGAATCCCCTCCATTACCATAGATTATCCAGTCAAAGTTAGCAGTTGTAGTCACCATAACTAGGTGGACCAGTCAAGCCTTGGATTTCTCCACATGTTGAAGCAGCATGTGGGGGTGTAGTAAAAGCAATACAAACCTATGGTTTAAAGAGATTTGATGGAAACAAAAAATACAAGAGCAAAGCAATGGATTAAACAGTATGTTTATCTGCTCCAACATAATGTAATTTTATAAACTAGGTTCAGGAACAAAGACCACGCTTCGAACATGTCCCATTTCTGCCCAAAAGTATTTACGCACTCGTGATACATTCTCTTTCTCTTTAAAGCATTTCCTACATCCCGCCTGCCCAATCCCTTCTTCCCTCTTATATCTTTTTCTCTACTCTGTTCTGCATACTGGAACCAGCAGGGTCTCTATCCGAAGCTGAGTTCACGAAGAGACAACTCCGTCTCTCACGCAGTCTCATTCCCAGGATCCCTCCTGTGTTCTTACTTTCAACCAACACATCTATCATCGCACTCGCCCACTCACAGAAACCCAGCCTTAATCCCTCGACCTTCAATCTTCCATTACTTCATCCCTCAACCCTCATCCCGTCATTCCTCACTCTTCATCCCCTGATCCTTATCCTGTCATCCCTGACCCTTCATTCATTTGTCCTTCCACCCTCATCTCTTCATCCCTCAACCCTTCGACCCTCATCCATTCAACCCTCATCCTATCATCTCTCATCCATTTGTCCCTTGACCCTCATCACCTCATGCCTTCAACCCTCATCCCTTCATTCATCAACCCTTTGACCCTCATACCTCATCCATTCAACCCTCATGCCTTCCTCCCTTTTCATTTGACCCTCGACCCTCATCCATTCATCCCTCACACTTCACCCCCTCCATCTTCATCCTTTCATCCCGCACCCCTCATCCCTTCATCTCTCAACCCTTCGACCCTCATCCCATCATGCCTTTGACCCTCATCCCTTCATCCCTCAACCCTTTGACCCTCATCCATTCGATCCCATCCCTTCAGTCCTCATCCATTCATCCCTCACCCTCTGTGCCCTGCATCCCTTGACCTTTATCCATTCGTCCTTTATCTCCAACCCGCATCCCCTTATTCCTCAACCCTCATCCCTTCAGTGTGCATCCTATCATCTCTCCATCCCTTGATCCTTATCCTTTCATTCTCTAATCCCTTGATCCTCATCCTTTCATGCTTTCCTCCAAACCCTTAATCATTCATATGCAATAAACCATTACAAGTCTTCATCTTATTGGTGTGGTCTTTGTTAGTGAACATAGGGTGCTAATTGGCTGGGTAACTGCCCACTATAGCCCAACTAATACTGGATTTTTCTGCTATCGATATATTGCAGGGCCTGAATTTCAGTGTGGGATTGCAGGTATTGCTCATAATTTCATTGATTCCAGCAAACACTAATGATGTGGAAGAGTCACACACACACACACACACACATTTACAGCAATGTCTAATAATGTTCAGCCAATGTTCGCACCGGGCAGAATGCAGCCTCCAGACAAACTTGCCAGAATGCTTCATCAGATGGACCAACTCTCGCTTCCTGGACAAGACACCTGGTGCTCCATCTTTGCCCACTAATCGCCCATTCGGCCCATATCAGGATCTGCTACTGGCTATTAGCCCCCTCTGCTGTTGCAGCATCTCGCATAGGCATATACAAACAAGTTTTAATGATATCATCTTAAAGGCATTGCAAACATGGACTGTGGGCTAAAATGTAGATTTACACTCCACAAAAGCACCAGAACTGAAATGAATAGTGTAAATGGCAGTGTCAGTGACGTCAACGTTAACAATGGTAACCCTCAGGCTCCTGAGGCAGGTAGTTGTAACATAACCAAGGCAAAGCAGCCGTCCAAAGATACATTCTATGCTAACTGGCTCAGAATATATCCATGACTCTACACCTTAAAGGTATACTATGCAAGATTGTTGGTTACTGTTTGTTGACACACTCAGTGGTGAAAGTGAAAGTAAAAACCAACCCCAGATTCACTCTCATTTGGTGTTTCGCCTAACTATATTTGTGTTTTTTTGGTGCTGTGTCTCTTGGATGCCTGCTACTTACAGTCTTGCACCTGCTCACGTCTGGGGTACACGTCCATAACCATCCCGAACACAGAAAATAAGAAGAAAAAAAAAAGAAAATACAGAGTCTCTGCAGAAAAATACACCACCTAACACTTCTAGTTGGTCAAGAGTGATGGTTGAGAGGGATAACTTCTGTATGAGTCTATACATTGTTTCCTAGGAAAATAATCCGGCACAGTATATTCTTAACAACGTTAAATGAGCTGCTCGATTTGCAAAATGTACAGTGCTTTATGCTCATAAACCATACCACACCAAATCTGGTTTGGTTGAAATAAACACTTAGTTCACCCAATTAGATGTGAAAATATCTGGCTGTATACACTTAATTTAAATGGAGTCTGGTGGGTTTAGCTATGGTGATTTTGGGCTGTTTCTGGTCAAACAAACATCAACAAGAAGGCCTATCTCTGTAGGGTCATTTCCTCCACGTTGTCAGACAGCTGTAATACTGATTTGGGCATGTCAGTGGCAAGAACAAGCACTTTTATTGGACATAAATTGTGTGAACATGCCCCAAGTGGTAACACTGGAGCCTGCTTTGCCGATAACCTCTGCAACGGTCATGCAAGACTAAATTAAAAAGCTGTTGTTCCCTTGAGTCACTCAGACACATGAACATGTGAAAAAAAGGGTCCAGATTTAAAAAATACCACAGATATCCTTCTACAATTGACTAGTCCAGACCAAATTTGATCATGATGTCACACTATTTGTCTCATAGTTTCTAAATGTAGAAACGTTTTCTACAACTTACAAGCAAAAAGGAGAGCAGGTGAAGAATTAACCTAATGAAGCACACAGAGTCTCCACAGCCATTTGAAACCACAGTGTGTGAAGTCAAAGTCAAGTCAAGGAGAGAGCTGTGCGGGGAGTCCTTAAATACACTCCAGAGTCCAGAGCTACAGTCGGACAGGCTTATAGCTGCAAGGTAATTCCTGCACTTTCCCATTTCCCCAGTCAACCAATAAGACCCCAATTCTGCAAACGCAAGATTTTTCTCAATTTTCCAGCTCTTTCTTTCTCTTGTTTAATCCTTTCTTAGCTCTCTCCCTCTCTCCTGCCACTAACATCTCCCACAAATCTCCCCCTTGTTGTTGATGCTACGTTTTCCCTCTTTTCTCTCCCTTTCCTATTGCCCTTTCATTCTTACTTTCTCCCTATTAGAGGCTCCTTCTACTACTCGAGCCTCCTCTGTACTCTCACCTCCCTTCCCTCCTTTAATTCAGTTCCCCTCCACACTTTCTCCTCCTCTCTGTGGCTCTCTCGCTGAGTGGGCAATCTGTGTCTGTTGGCTCTCTGGTGTGTGGCATAAAGAGATGCTTCCAACTCTCAGAGTAGCTCACTACATCTCCTGGAGCCTTGCCCACTGGCTCTGGCAGGTGTTCAGCATCCTAGGAGACTTACCCTGTGTGAGTGTGTCTCGCTGTGTGTGGTGCCCTGTGGCTTGTAGTCAGCAAACAGTGCATGTGTGTAAAGGGAGCTGTACCAATTTGAAATGCATGTCACAAATGAACCATAATGATGCCGCTGTATGTTTCTGTTGCATGTTTCGTGCAAGCCGTAATGCATAGGGTGTCCCTATAGGTGAAAGTAATGGATGTAAGAAGCGTCTGCAATTTTCATTCTGCAACATCTCTCACTAACACACACACACACACATATTCATCTCTCCTAACTACACAAGCAAAACACAGGGAATCGCAGCAATGCTAAAAAGATCAAAGGTATGAACTGCTTTACCAGATGGAGGACAGAAAAATGAAAATCAACTGTATGAGTGACTCTGCACATTATGTGCTGGAAGCATTAGGACAAAAATTTTGCAGTTTTGCAAATTCTGCCTTCTGTCTTTCTTTCATCACACAGATGACATGTAATTGTTTTCTTCTCTTTGAATCCATGGTATAATTCAGTTTGTTCGCTGATTTGTTTCCAGTGAAGGGCAAACAGCCTCATTACCACTGTTAGGGAATAAAAGGCAAACTGTGGATACAGAAAAAGACTTGGGATCAAAAGACACATTTGTGAGATGTTACAGTATGCTATGAAACTGACTATCGATAATGTGCAATACATGGTCACCATTGTCAGTGGTGGGCTACAGACATTTAGGGGTTGTGTATGTTGATATTTTGCTCATGTGCACACATTGTTATTGTCAAATAAACAACAAATTTTCTAATGCCCCACAGCAAATGTGTTTCTGTGCAAATGTATCATTAGCCATGCCCGTAGACTGTTTAATAAAGGTGGACGACATGGAAAAGTGAAGCCAGAACATCTTAACTGCCCCCTGGTGGAGCTACAGTACAGGTCATACACCTGGCCACCTCTGTGTTAAAAGATGTGAATAAAAAATCACAGTAAAAATCAAATAATGTTATTTTTGGCAGATCTTATGCTGCTTCTATGCTATTATGTCTTAATTACTTATTGATGGGGGGTTTGACATTAGTGGTACTGCTTGTAACTGGGTCACACGGCGGGACTCACAGAGATCACTACTCTGCAGATGCTGGTTCCGTCAGCGGCCATATCCGAGACATTTTACCTTTACTTTTGTACAGTGGGAGGAAGTGAAGAGGTGTTTTCCATCTTTATACCTAGTTACAGGACTGAGTAGTCAAAAGTAGATAAAAAGTAGTCACATGTAATCAGTGACGTCTGTAAACAGTCAAAATGGTATGTTCAAATACTCCAGGGTATTTTTGCTATCATGTGCACACAGTTATAGGCTGCACAGCTGTCTGTTATATCTGACTTGACTTTATGATGTTTGTGGTGACTATAGAGCTAAAACTATTATTTCTTAAATTGCTTAGTTGATTAATATACATATTTTTCGTACTTCTTATTTGATATATCAATAATCAAGTATTTTTTTCAGTCACTTTTCAAGCAAAGAGCACTCTGGTTTCTGTGTCTATCTTGTATAATTGAAAATTTAATATTTTTGAGTTGGTTGTCCTAATGCTTTGACATTTCACAAACTAAAGAATAAAACCAAGACAATAACCTGCATATTAATAGCTAATTAAACAAACTGTCACTTGAGCAAGCTTGTCCACGTCCGGGTTCAGTGTTGGACACAAAAAACACCTGCACACTGCAAATGACAGCTATTTGCAGTGTGCAGGTGTTATAAAAAAGCTTTATTGGTGACATTTTGGCGAAGGCAAAGGTCCACATAAAGGAACTGTGACTCAATATATTAAAAAAATCACTCGCATGATAATCATCTTCCATGTGGTCAACATTTCTCCACAAAGTAATACATCCTAGAATAATCTATCCAGCCCCATACTGTACCATCCCCTACAGGCTACATTACAGTCTACTATGACCATATGGCCTGTTACTGTCTGTGCTCGTGAATGGAGTCACAATATGCTCCCCTCAGTTTCTCTCTTCACTAATGGATGTTTTTTTTCTTATCACTTGTCTGTCAAAGAGCCCCATTAAAGCTTTAATACAAATCCTTGACTTACTGACAGTGAAACTTTCTGTCACTGATTCTGTTTCTGATGTGCAGAACTGTTGTCGCTTTTTAAAACTTGGCAGAAAGCCTTTTTCTACCTCACTATCTCAGCCGAATTGTTATTAGGGGACCTCCTTTACAGTAAACTGCAGTGATCAGCATCCTCCAACACCAGGAAACATTATGGGGGAAATCCAGGGGAGGAACAATTTTAACTAAAATGGTGAGCTTTAGTATTTGTAAAATGACTCCATACTGGAGCATGACTGCAGAAAAAGGTAAAGAAAGTGAACCACCACATCTTGTTATACCTCGTCCGAACTTCTGTTTGTTCCTGCTATCATGAGCTTCTGTATCATTTCTTTTCTATGAGTTCTATGCATACATCCCAAATCGTCAGCACAACCAAATCGTGCTGTGCTCAAACTACTGTAATGCCTCCCCATCCTGTCTCCCTTGTCCTTCCTCCTCCTCCTCTTGGCTTTATCGATCTGACAGTTGTCAAATTGCCTTTCAGTTTGCTATGCAGGCGCCCTCTTCAACTCACCTGTGAAACACAGCTTGTTGACAAACATACCATCTCCCAGTGAGTGCTGCGCCGACATCAGGCCCTGACAAGCCTGCTCTGCAGACATCCAACTGTTTCCTGACTTTAATCACAGTAGCGTCACCAGAAATCAATCCCATAACCTTGGTGGAATGCTAAATCAACACAAAAGCTGATGCCAATGGTAAATTTTCACGGCCCCGAACTGGCAGCAAAAAGAGTGAAAACACATACTTGTGATGTGAATATTGACTTCCAGGGAAATCTCAGGCACACAGGGTTGTCTCATTTATAATGCTTATATAGCTGGCACAGAAAGAGTTTGCTTGGCTTGGCCTTTTCTAAGTATAGATTTTCATAAAGGCAGTCCTGTCAAAACCGCCTTCTAGTAGAGGCAGGGGACCCTTGTTTCGAGATGCAAGTACAGTACATGCATTTTTAAAATGGTCCTCCTTGGCATTTCTAACTATATTGCTCAGAGAGCAATGATAGAAGTGAGGCCACGAGAACACAGAAGCAGCTGCTCGCTATTCACCAAAGACTCATTAAAAATGAAAAGGGTAGAAAATAATGAAAGAAAGCAACGCGGTGGAGGACATAAATATATAAACAAATGCGTGTACACTGCTCCAGCCCAAAAGAGACCACTCCTAAATATTTTCTCACTTCAGGTCCAAGGCAAAATGAGAAGGATAAATCCAGCCTGAGTGCCAGTGTGAGGTCAATCCATCGATCCTCTCCCTCTCTCTCTCTCTCCATCTCACTCCCTGCTTTAGAGGGAGCTTGAGCTGTTTGAGGATGACTAAATTACAGAAGGCTTATTAGCATGGACGAGAAGCAAGTGTGACACCCGTATCTTTGCTGGTCCATGTGTGTGTGCTTGTGTGCGAGCAACAGAGCCAGAGAAAGAAGCTTGCAGGGTAAGCTTGTCACCCACCCTGCAAGCTTCTGTTTTTCTTTGCCAAACCATTAAAGGATAAGGCTTATGTTATTCTCTTTTTTCTTAATTTGAACATATCACATGAAAACACCAAAACCAGCAGTGTGTTAGTCTGTCTCTCCACATTTTCAAGTTCCAATCATTGCCACTGAACACAGAAATCTAAACTAACACATCATATTATGTATGTATATGTGTGTACAATTTACATAAGTGTGTGGCAGTGAATTTTTCTGCACAGACTCTGCCCTCTGTTTTTATTTTCATATTTTATTCTTATTTTCTGTGGACGTTCATGGGTGTGTACCCC
The DNA here is from genome assembly GCF_041903045.1 of Epinephelus lanceolatus. Taxonomy (NCBI): domain Eukaryota; kingdom Metazoa; phylum Chordata; class Actinopteri; order Perciformes; family Serranidae; genus Epinephelus; species Epinephelus lanceolatus. The sequence goes on from NC_135734.1 coordinate 20,247,652, forward strand.
CACAGCGCTCAGGTGAGGTCAGGGCATTATACAAAAGTAGCGACCAGGTGCCAGACTGTAAGCAGCAGGCATCAGAGACACTCAACGCTCAAAAAACGCAAATACAGTGAGGTGAAATGCCAAACAATGCAAATCTGGGGTTGTCTTTTATGTTCACTTTTGCTGGCGAGCGTGTTAACAAACAGTAACCAATGATCCCGCATTGCACACATAAGGCTAAATAATTTCCTAAATCACTTTGCATTGTAGATTTTAGCAAACATTACACAACAAGGAGTAATTTAAAGTAAGTGACTTAAACTAAAATGCTTGTGGTCTTGGTAATGAAATGCCACCCACTGCACATTGTAGTTCATTGATGTGTTTTTAATAGTTTTGGTCTAGTGATGCACAGGTTGACCCACAAGCCACAGTCCTGCAGGTCCAGCCGTCTAGATAAGACTGTTAGAAAATATTGCTGGTTTCAACCAGGCAGGTCATTTAATGACAAAGCAGCACCGTGAGTTAATAATAACTTACAAATACACTGTGCAATAGTCCACCTTCCACCTCCTCTTCCTCTCTCTCTGCGTCTCAGTGTTTGACCGCGGAAATTTGTTGAAGACCTTTTTGAATCCCTACGGTCATAATGTCCAGTAAAAAGATTTTCCTCTGAGAATTTGTAGGCTAACACTGTGTCCTAACAGCAAGTAAGCATCTCTTTGTCCGCACTGACTCTGTTAAATATGCACTCCTGTTATATCATGTAAACGTAACACTGTACCTTAGAGCTGTGTGCTCATGTAAGCAAAGCATTAGGAATATCAGCTGTGCGCTCAAAATTAAAACGTGACCACTTAGTAAACACTAGTTTTATATTGTAATAATTAAAAATAACTAACAACAAAGCCAACAGCAAATAGTTTATTATACACGATGGTCAGAACCTTTCAGGATTCAGGTGAATGATTCACACATTGTTTGCGGGTTGTGCGGGGCAAGTCGGCCCTCATGGGTTGGTGTGCATTTTAGAATACCCTGACTTGCACATAACTTTTCGGACAACAATGGAGCTCTATGGCATGGCACAATAATCAATCACTCTGTCACTTAATCACTCAATCAGTCAACAAACCAACCAACCTCGCTCCCTCTAAGATATAAATAAAAGACCTATAACATATCAGGTTGTGACTAAAGCTGCCACTTCCAATTCAAAATCTAAAATTACTATTTGAACATTGGAAAAAAATTCAATACTTGATTTGTAACTATTCATTCAAATTCAAAATGCTCCATGTACTCCAGCAGGGGGTGTTCTGAAAATGCATTGTTCTTTAATTTTTGCTTTTTGTTTACAGTAATATTAGCTTGTCATGAAAGCGAGGCAGCAAAGACACTGAAAAGGAATATAACATGGTCAAGATTGATTCAACTTCTTCAAATCTACCCGTATACTGAGGTAAAAAACAAATAGGACAGGAAATAAGTATGGACAGGCTTGTATAAATTGTGAGGGCTTGTGTTGCTAGCGAGCTACTGACAGCATTCCAGTAGCTGAAAATTAGTGTTTCATCAAATGCTCCTCCAACAAAGAATGGTCATTATGGTAAATAAATTGTGTTCATTTCATCCATTTCTGTTATTACAGGAGAAAATACAAATAATGTAAGAATGTATTAAATACATGCCTGTGCCACCATGCATGAAATGAGGGAATCTGAAATGTGGGCACACACCTTACAGTCATGTGGAAGTCATAAAGGAATAAGACAAATAGAGGCATTTGGAATGAAGCCCTGGTAGCTGGAAGAATTGTTGAAAATCTTTCTCTAGGTTAAGTGCAAACATTTTTCACCTGAAAAGTTGCCACCTTACGGGGACGGCTAGTAAAATCAGGGTCATTAACTCAATGCTTCCATTTGAGTCACATCCGTAGGGCACTGAAGAGAAGAAATGATTCATTGAGAAGAAATCAGACACAGTAAATACCAAGACATAAAAATCCAGCTTAACATCATAACTTCCACCAAGGTGAATGTAAATAGCCCGTGAACAGAATCCCTGGGGGAAGAGGTATTTCACTAACTTGATGAATGGCTTTAATAATCAGGGGAGCCCCAAGGGGACGCTAGATGAAACAACAAGGAGCTCCTGTAATAAAGAGACCTGCTGCAGATATTCATCTTGATCTTAAAAAGCTTGCATGCAGATAACCAACTAGAGGAAGAAATTATGTCTGGTTAGTGAATATGGGAAAAACCTTTAGGGGTTACAGCTCTTTGTGCTGGTTTAGAGGTTTCAGTTTTCACCCAATACCAATAAAAAGATATTATGTAGCAGCCAGATTAAGTCAGTTTTATTAAGTAATTGTATTCTTATTTATTAACCACTTTGAGTCAAGGATGAGTCAAATGTTATATTCACACTTTTAATACTTCTGTCACCCTGACTCACTGTGCCAAGAGATTTCTGTGCAGCAGTTGGTTGTACAAGTGACAGCCTTTTACAAAATGTGGGGAGGAAAAAAACCCATAATAATGCTGATAAACAAAAATAAGCAGCCTTGGAATTTGCCAGAAAGTCAATAATGCTGTATTTGGTTCAGAATCAGCAGCAGGGCAAACAGACAGGAGCCTCCTTGGGGAAATAATCGCTTGCTGCGAGACCTTCAGCCTCCATTCAAGGTGGAAGGTAAAATAATGAAATAAGAATGGAGCCGGTAATCAAGCAAGCAGCTGTCTGCCTGTTGCTGCCGGTACTCCAGAGTGAATTTTTTATAGCCCTTGGGACACAAGACTCAGAGGCTATTTCTGCGTTTCCTCCCAGAGTGTGGTAACATGAGGTAGCACGTGTTGTTGACAACACATACCAGAGCCATTTTTCGAGAATGCACATTGTACTCCATCTGGACTCTCGGGGGATGAAAGACAACATTATGTTCTGTTTGAGTGTGTTGTCCTTTAGAACCTTTAAGTGATGGTGTGTATGTTTTCATGAGACACGACAGTTAAGTACCAAGCGCTTAGAGCACTATGCAAGGATGTGTTGAAGGTCTATGGTTGACCCTTAACTGGGATCAAGGACAACAATTTACTTACTAACTTAAGTCACCGACAATTCAAGCTATATGTATTTACATGATAAATAAATGTAATTTTATAATCAAAACACATTTCAACATGCCATCTGATACTCCCATTTTATGCTATCTTGTCGGAACAGGGTCCAAATAATGCTCCAAAGTTAAACCAAATTTTGGCAAGGGAAAAGGAACATTGCCTTTTTCAAAATGGTGTATTTCAATATTTTTGCATACTGGGGACCCTGAACAGTCTTGAAATTGCATAAATTGGGTTTGACTGGAAAACTGACAATTGAAAGCCATGTAGTCTTACACTATTTCAGTTCTGCACAAAATCGGACTGATACTTGATTAAAGCAGCCTCAAGATTGAATGAACAAATGAAAAAAAGTTCACTCCTGATTTGACCTTACAATTGAATACCTGGCAGTAATTTCTTCAATCAATGTTTCAGTTCACTTTTCTCTAATCACTCATTGAAGGACAGTTTTTGGCCAAGGATACATGTCTGATTTCCTCTGCTTTTCAAATAAGAAAACAAGGTCTTAACGATAGATACAAAATACATGCGGAAATATGAGGAATTGGATTATATTCGAACAAAGTATAAAAATGTACATGAACCACTGTTGTGTGTGGATGAGGGGCCCACTTTTTAAAATGTCCCCTTTCCCATATTTCGTTAAGGCTAGCTTGACGAGAGGCTTGTGCTTGTGACAGCGCAAGATGTCATTATTAGTGCCAGCCATTCTTGCCTGAGCTGTAATGTTAGCTAGCTCGGGTGAGCTAGCTATAGATGCATGCTAGCTTCTGCATGGTGATGTGGTTGGTGGCTGTCTGGGTAAGATTGTTAGAAAAATATTGCTGGTTTCAACCAGGTAGGTCATTTAATGACAAAGCAGCATTGTGAGTTAATAATAACTTACAAAAACATTGTGCAATAGTCCACCTTCCACCTCCTCTTCCCCTCTGTCTGTCTCTCTAAAACACACATAGCAACCAGCTTTATCATCAGTGCTACTGCACTCAGGGTTTCCATTATCAGGTGTTAGACCAGGGAAATCTGTTGAAGACCTATTTGCATCACTACAGTCATAATGTCCAGTAAAAAGATTTGATGCGGTTGGTGGGTATGGTTTGGTAGACAGACAATAGGTCCTAAATGGAACTGCTCACAACAAGGTTTGTGGATTATCCTGAGTAACTCAAGCATGATTTCTGGAAACAGACATGGCTGTTGAGTCTTTACAACATTTTTTTTAGCACTTTAAGCCCCACATTCGAGTGCCATCTAGTTACATTATATTTGAGAGAAGGCAGACATCTCTATCTCTGTATCATCGCCGATATCTCCAACACTCAGCAACTCACACCAAAACAATCTAGTTTGATAAATAGCACTGCAGATAAGAGGAGAAATACGTATTTTTGATTTCTGTGTTAGCTGTCCCTTAAACATATCTCAATTAAAGTGAGTCTCAGTGAGTTTATACAACCAGGTCTCCATCACAAATGTTTTGTACAGAATATTCTCCATCCTCTCGATTAAGAGAAACTCTGTCTTAATCATTTACTATCACTGCACATTTTACTGAGCAGAGCTGGCAATCTCAGCCAGAGGTGATAAAGGTCCACACAAAACTAAATTTCTCAGGCTCGCTGCTAACTTCTCTCCAGTGGTTCAGAATAAATTTAAAAAGCTGATCCTGCCGTTATTAGCAAGTGTGTAATCGCCTCTGGGGACGGGGGTGGCTTCGACCAAACTTTAGACATGTTTGGTCTTCAGATAGTATCCAAGAGTAGAAGAATATTCAACTTTTAGCCTTTTTTTGAGGACTGTCCGTGCCTTTATTGGGCTGGCCCTGCTTTGCTACACTAACCCTCTTGGTTGCTTTTGTTTTTATGTAGCAAAGATACAGGAATAAACATTGGGCTCTGCTATTAAAGTGTGTTCTCTGTACTTTTAAGGATTACACTTTCTGTCTACCAAATAATTTTTTTATCATCAATTCCACCGAATGTTCAGTGAATCACACAGATGTTTTTTAACCATGGGTCATCACAAGCACAACTACTTCACACCAGCGATTACTGCATCACCAGAGGAAGCAGCTGTCCCTTCAAATTGCGACATGCTACAATATACTCCTGCCTCTGGTATCCTCTGGAGGTGAGCGTTGTTTCAACCATTCTTTCACTCTCCTTCTCTCTCCTACCGAGCCTCCGCCAGCACCCTCCGCTGTGACAGCATGACTGTACAATCTGTTGCCCCCCCCTCGCACAGCCAGAGCTCCATTAAATTGAAAGCCAATGCAAACTGCCGGGGCTGGCCATCCTCATTAAAAGGACACCAAGCAGAGGACTGGCAGAGAATCCCAGACACTTTGGAAGCCTAATGAATTGGTACATGCCCCCACACTGTGAAAGTGGTAGGCTCACGATGGATAACAGGATGAGCACTGCCAAAGAGCACTAACACTGTCTCACACTGAATACGAAGGGTTCAGAATTGATGATGAAACCACGTGTGGCATCATGATCACTTTGGGTTATACAGCGTCGACATGAAGACCACACAAACAATGCTCGCTCTTCAGTTTCCTCGTCCGTCTTCAGTGGTGAGAGTTGACCTGTATGGCAGTTTGAGTCATACTCTGACACATATGGCCCACAATGAGGTGAAGACACTGGTCCATGTAAGCTGGTCGTTTGACTTCACACAGAACATATGATTTCACGTTGCAGGTGATTCAATCTACACTTCAGCTGAAGTGGAAACTGGGGTGCAGGCCTGACCGGGCCCCAGCCAGATGCACTTATCTGAAACAAATGAGTCAGGGCTGAATCTAACAAGCACTCTCTAGAACAGTGCATCCAGCCTCTCTGCTCTACATGACGGCTCAGCTCCCCTCTGCTTGGGCAATTTATCAAAGAGCCCAATTGAAAAAAAAAAAAAAAAAATTCTCCTGCGGATTACTTAACCACAAAGGATACCACAACTCTCTTTTCTGGTGCTTGAGCTGCTGTTGTTAAAAGTTAGGATAGAAGGCTTTAATTTTGTTTCTTGGATCAAGTTTTAAAAACCTGAACAGTTGATTTTCCGGAGGAGCTTTCATTCTTGTTAAGACATCACGCCCTGAGGCATTTTCTTCTTTATGGCCAGTCTAAGACACGGAGGCGGAGACAGAACACAACGATTATAGCCAATTTTAATTAACTCCCTTTGGGAGAAATGCTACTAATTGATTTTCTAACCTGTCCAAGACAGTCAATCTATCTGGAACCGCTGTGCGCTGCATTCATTTATAGCGATCAAGCTAAAGCTAACTTGCTAAGCAGAGAGGGCTCGAGGGACAACTGGTGAGACACTGTGATGAAGTGGTTATCACACAATTTAATTAGACAGCAGTAAATCTATGTTTGGAGCTGCTGGAGAAAGGTAGGATTGCTAGAAGGTAAAAATGCCAATTATGTTTGAAAGAGCTGACACTGAAGAAAGTAACAGAAAAGGTATTCTACACTTGGAAAAAATAGTACTGGCTGAAAATTAAAGCACTTGTAATAAAGTTGTATTAGCAGCTGTCTGAACTTCAAATACATCCAAACAACACATTTAAAGATGCAATCACCTACAGCATAAAACTGGATCAGGTAAAAATATACACTCAAAAAGATATCTGGAGTGACATTTACACTGCATAAGTGGTGATGAGATAGATAATTAGACATTAATTAGAAATGTGAAATAGGCTTCACTGTTGTGTAATTGGATTTGAATCCTCCCATTCATTTTAATCCAGATAGTTCTCCTTATTATTTCATATGTCCCTCCCTTCCCTTAATTAAAAGATACTACTATCTTACAGCAGACTATTTTTGATTTCATCGGCACAGATGGCACTGACTGGTCAAAATAATAAAAGGCAATTTGACATAATTGATCTTCCACACATATATCTGCATAATCAGCGTTGGGCTCATTACTCACAAATGTAATTTATTACTCATTACTTGTAGACTTTTGAAAATTAATCACATTAGTTTACTTATTAATCCCTGCCAACAGTTATGCTTTACACTGCTCATTGTGTTACATTTCTGTTACACACCACAAATATTGAGGTATTTTCCCAAGGATCTATCTGACAGATGAAGAGTCAGTTGTGGAGACATGTCATCCACCAGAAATCCAGCCACAAGCTTCATTAGTTCTTTGTAACCTGTAGCTGTCCATGACTTAAATCCGCTTGTGGTTATTTAGCCATTCTAGGGATACAGCATCCTTGGTGGCCAAAGACGGCTCACCTTTGGTGGGGTGTATTTCCACAAGCTACTACTGTTGTGTCGTTCGCGAACGAATTGTTCAAAAGAACGAATCTGTTGAGTGAACGTACTGAACTGAATCACTTCCGGAACTGATTTGTTCATTTCTCAGTTCAGTTGAGAATCAGTCCATGAATGAATCACTCGGCGAACAATGTAACCCCGATCCCTGAGTGATTCAAATCATTTCTACTCAGCGATACACTTTCATAGGGACCATGTTCTCCAAGCTAACGGCTAACGTAGCCAGGAGTCAAGCCACATGAACACAATCACACACCTCCCCATTGTTTATCTTAGTTTCCAGATAAACAAACTTAAAACATTAGGCTGGCCAGTCATGAGACTCACTAGTGCAGGGCAGACATAGCAGCAGCAATGAAGAGAGTCGGACTACACAGTACACAGTCAGGGCTCCTCCCGCCAAGCACTTAACGATTCCGTGAACGACTCTTTTGAACAAATCTTTTTAATGAACTGATTCTAGTGATTCAGTAACATCTAAAGAAGTGCTTTGCCCATCACTACAAGCTACACATTGTTGTGCTCATCGTGTTTTTCTGAGTACCACTACCTGAAACAACAACGTCCTTGTCATGTTTCCTCAAGACAAAATCAAAGTAATGAAGCTCTGGCCAAAGTTCATTCAGGAAGACAACAATTTTCATGCTCACGCTGTAAGTTTCTTTCTCACCCTGCCATCCACTCCTTGTACGCATGCTCACTCACTTTCTCTAGGTGTCATTGTCTGTGGCTGTCAATTGAGTCATCAGCTGATTCACAATCAACCAAGAGCACAGCGACACACCTTCTCTGTCAGCCTATCATCTTACTCCTCCTCATTTTAAATACGGTTCTCCCTCTGCCGTAGTTCTTACTTGCTGCAGTTGTGCTTGCCCTCCACCTTCCCATCAACACCTAGTCTTTACAGATTCATTAGCCTCATCCGCCTCATCAGCCTCAGAGTCAGCCACCACCACCACTAGCGTCTGGACTCCATCGGGGAATTTATCCTGCTGCTGCTCAGATGTCCCTCGATCGCAAAATATCTCCCTCTGGTGTCCAAGCACCAAACATTTCTATTAAATCTTAATCAGCACAAATCATCTGTTAATCTGTACACTCATATTTCTTATTGAATATTATCTTATGTCATTCTTCTGTCTCTCCTGATTGAAACGGGAATACTTCCAGCTGCTGCGTGTAAGCTTTTCCAAACTTTCCATCTTTCAAGCTAGGTTGTTGCTTGGTGATGTGCATGTGCAATGCGATGATAACGAAAATGACTCCAGGGGATGTGATTGATTTCAAATCATTTGTCATTTGTGTTTGGGGTATCTGTAATAATATTACTGAAATGTTGCTTGTAATTCGTTACACTACTTGTTGTTTGGAAAGCAATATCGCTGTAATGTGTTGCAGCCAAACACTGTGCATATTAATGGCAGTTGCTAGAAGTCAAGCACACAAGTAGCAAGTGGTGAAGTACCGACCCCGGAGGAGAACTGAACTATAATAAACTCACCCTGTGATTTTTGTTCCAACCAGATGCACTGAGCTGTGAATATAAAATGTGGTGAAGGTGCTACAGTACAGCAACAGGGCACCCCGAGCCTTCACCCACCTCCATAAAAAGCACATAGTGCAGCACATATCCCCTCTCTCCTTTGGGTGCCTACGGGAGCTGTAATTTGTCTCAAGAACACTGAAGGCACATACCCTTGGCTTTTTTTGTGTTCATGGTTCACCTTGATTTGTATTTTCTTACAAGTTTCAATTCACATCCATCTGCCTAAACCTTCAGCCAAAGCTGGGCTGTATGTTTTTAACATAAATTAATCTGATAACACTGTGTTAATTAGATAGTAGACACACTGCCCTGTTGGTGTGGTATAGGTTACAGTGCATTTCTAGCCTTTAACAACTGACTTTAACTTGTTTTTAATGTTAAACACACTATTTTACACACTGTGATGTTTTACTTCACATACAGAGCCCAGAGGTAAGATAGTGGTAATAGGAGATAGTACTTCTCGATGCCTGTAGCCTCGCAGTCTGAGGCACATACCATGTAATCGCAATATTCACAATCTGCTTTTGACAGGAGCTTATTATGTTGCATGTCAGCCAGCCTCGCTCTTTCCTCCGGTTTCTGGCGTGCCAGTCTCTACCGTCTGTCGCTACAGTGAACCATGAATGAAAAGAATTTATTGTTTATGTTATTAGGTTATAGGATTCTGGGAGCTGCAGGGCCAGAGAAGGATGTTTGTACCAGAAAGCCTCAATTTTACTGTCTATTTTCCAGGATATTTGCCCAGAATAGGAGTGTAACTATCACAAAGGTTATTTTAATATAAGGTACACCCTCCTCGGCTCATTCCGGTTACTTACAGCTATTTTTGATATCCATCCTGATCTCACTGTAACAGTCATGATCCATACACTCTATAGCCTATAATATAGTGATATTATTATAGGTTTTATTTCATTATCTTTACATTTATCACAGATTTACAGCAGTTATTTGTCCAGGAAGGATTTTCTGCATCTATAACTGTACATAGACAATCTTGAAGACATTTTGGTCAGCAGCTGTTGTTTGAAATATATGCTGAACCAGCCTCTTAGATACAGATTTAAAAAGCTGTTAAAGCTTTGTACCTGATTTTGTCCAACAAAATAGGTTGAGCTGAAACTAATGTTAAGGTGGGGTATGAATACAGCTTGTTCCTATATCTAAATAAGTTATTGAAAGGGCAGTGTCATATTCACTTTAATTTAAAAATGCTTCACCTTGCACTGTACTGAACCACTTTCAGGTGAGCACATTAAATAATAAATGGGATATTCACAAGTTTCATTTAATAGTACCCCACAGACAGTAACAGTAAGACAATTTCAGTCCATCACCTATCTTCATAACAACAAGAATAAACTTTAAAAAAAAAAAAAAAAAAGGGATGGAAACCCCACCCAATCACTCCTGAATGGTAGTTTTATATGATATTATAACAGAGCTTCTTCTTACAGCATCCACCCACAAACAGAGACAAAAGAGCAACTTACCATTCCCAGAGATATGATTATCCACCTCGCCGTGTCCGGCGTTGAGCGCTGCGTTAAGTTGAATATAAAGTCCCACGTAGTGTAAAATCCCTGTTATCACTCCAAAGGCTCCCATTGCTTCAGCCGGTGTTTCAAGCAGTTGCGTGAAAAGTGTCACATTAGGTGAAGAGCATGGGTAAAATGTCCCCGCCGGTGCTGAGCAGCCCCTCACAGACAGCTCGGAGCCGCTGATGCTGCTGCTCCTCTCGGCTCTGCAGGAAGAGATGGTGATGCGGCCGGCGGAGGCGGAGGGAGAAGCAGCGTGGTGACAGGTGCGGCGGCTCACACAGAGGGAGTCAATTAGGCGGAGGGATCTCACAGAGATGTTAGTGTCGGTTTAAGTTAAATTCCTGCACTAGATTTAAATCTTGTTACTTCAGCAGTTATTCCCTCAGTGATATTTAAACACTGTTATCTGTCAGTGTTGTTTGGGTTGTTTTTACACTTTTAGATTGTGTAGCCTAAATATGGGAGCCTGTTTTTGTTTAATAATACTTTTAGGTTAAAGCCACAGTTACCTTTGTGGAACTTTTATGCTTCTTTGTTTAGGTTAAAATGCTATTAATAAACTGATGGCACACTAAAATGTAAGTGAATTCCACCAGAAATAAAAACTCATAATTATACCATTAATAAGAAAACTCTGATGATTGGCCGAGTCTGTCTTTCCCACGTGGAGGCCTCCGACTAACGTAACTGCTCGTGTAACATCTCGGCTCTGCTTTCAAGCGATGGCAAAGACGGATGCAGCTTCATCCTGAGCTAAAAAGGGACAAGATGGTCGCTAATGTAACATAGGCTATAATTTCATAAATGAAAACACAGCATTCAGTTGCTAATGGCTAACGTTAGCCTACTGTAGCGTAGCCTCTGAAACATTATCTTCCTTGTGCGTTTCCACTTACTAGTAACGTTAACGCTACTATCTAACATTAGCACTGTAACCTTATTTTAAAACTCATCAGTCATCACTGACTCTGATTGAGTTTTAAAACTCTGGGGTTGCATTTGACTGTCTTGGTTGTAACGTTACACTCTCCTCTTCCATGTATCTAACGTTACCTTGCCAACGTCTACGTCTATCATAGACATAATGAGGACGTAATGGAGGAGGGGGAAGTAGGCCTTTGGATGGAGGTGGAGTTGCAGGAGGAGGAGGATGGGACTTTGGAGGGAGGCGGGAGTTGTGGATGTTCAAATTTTTAGTAGCTTTAACTATTAGCCTGCGTTTTACACTGTATTAGTACTACTGTATGGTGAATGGTAAAGTGGGACAACTAAGCGTCATCATTTTTATCTTTATGTGTATACACTTAAATTACTAAAATAAACACTGAGCTCATCATTAGCAAGTATGTGATGAAAAAACATAGGTTAGGTGGCTATATGACATCACTTCTGGAGACGTGGCAAACCATAGTCAACAAGCGTGTCATGGACCAAGCAGTTGAAGCACAAAAGCACAGGGTTAAAGTTAAAAAATGTGGGTTTATTTTCCCCCCCCAAAAATATTTTTAAATGACTAAAGATAACAAAATTTGATTTAAAGGGCCCTTAAAAGAGGTTGACAAAACATAACTTTGCTGAGAAAAGGCTGCCAAACAGACAAAATGAGACAATGGGGCAACATATATACTGGCTGATCAGACCAACTGAAACACAAGGGGAAGAACTTACACAAATAATAACTAAGGATAACACAAAAAAACCTAATCCCCCCCATGATGTCACAGCTCTCGGTGCAGTCTGTGGGATGGCTTTCTGTGTAAAAGCAGGCTTCACCCTCAGCCCCATCTTCTGCCCAGCTCCAACCAGGAAGCGACTTCAGGCGACTCAAAGACAAAGAGAAATGAATTAATAACTTACAAAAGCAAATAGCAAAATGACAAAACAGCTAACATAACATGTGCGCGCTTCATTTAGAAAACAGTGTGTTGTCAAAACGCTAATGAATTTTAAACTAAACAAACAGGTGCTGTGTGTATTTTAAGTGACTGCAAATTAAAGGTAACTAAACGTGGTAATGGTGTCAGTCAGTATGGGCATCATTCAGTCTCTTGTGTGGCTGTGGGCACGGCCATCGCAAAAGCACATGGGAGAAGTTTTCCTTGTAGGCTTTCTCCGAGAAAGCCCTTTCTGACAGAGATCTATTCATTTTAACCCAAACTACAGATCCTTTTATGGTAGAAAACCCTCAAGGAAAATTTCTCCCAACTGTATTTGACAACCTCGCAGTGAATCGTGGTGAAAAGTAAAATGACATAGCGTTCTGAGGTGAATACTCCAAAGTATGTTGTATTATAATGGTGAACAAGAGAGATGAGGAAATAGTGGTGATTCCCTACCTCTGGCACGGTCCTTAAGTCCAGATATCCATTCCTTGATGATTCCTTTGGTCAGTAAGGGTCTACTGATTAAAAAAAAACGAAAGGGTTTTTCATAAAAAATGAATCCAAGTTGAGAACTCTATTGCTAACATGCTAACCTCGTTGGTCAAATGGACCACAGTTCAATATTTGCTCGTCTTCCTTCACAGTGCTTGTTTTCATTACCTCACTGACTACAAAATAAAAGTGTTCCTCAGGTTTTATGCGTATTTTTCATCAGTAGACAGACCCAGGAGTACAGCATGCATGATCAGTTTAGAGGGCCAACGGGATTTGTCATGCATCTGTGCAGCCAACTTTCTACAATCTTTGAAGACCTTTTTCTGAAACTCATGGTTTTGTGATGGTCATTATGTACAACCTACACCCTCACATTTGTGGGCACAACAGTTATACACTGATATCTCCACAGTGGCTGAATTGATTTTTACCATTCAAACTGTTTTTTTTCCCAAGTACTAGTACTTTTTGAGTATTTTTAGAAATCCATAATTTTGCTACAATATGTTCAATGAGATATATTTCAAGTTGCTGAGTAACAAAAGTCACATAAAATGAACTGTTTGAGAATGGAACAGAAGAAAGATGACAAACCAGCAGCTGCAGCAGATTAAAAGCTGAAGGTGTGTCTGGAACTGCAAGAGGGTGGAGATCCACAGAGGAGACACTGCACTTAGTCTGGGAACCTATTAGCTATCAGTCTGATGACAATTTAGCCACTGGGGGCAATGGCCAATGTTTTGAAGGTTTGAAGGTGTTTGGGTAACGGCTATCTTGGCTTTCCTCTTCCATACACCAGTCATTGTTTACAGTCCGATTAGCAAATTGAGGTGCTATATACACAGAGCTGTGATGCTCTATAAACAGACATCCGCATATGAATGCAGATACGTCTTTTAAAAAGCTAATAATAAGCTAAAGTAAAAGCCAATGGGTTCCGAGATTTCATTTCAGTCAGTGCGATCCCCCTTTTTTTGCACTCCATATAGACTGTTTACCTGCATGTAACCAAAACACGATTGGTCAGAAACACTACTGGGACTACAAATGGCAATGAGAATGCTTCTGATACTAAAATCTTGTCCAGTTTCACATAGATTCTATACTCTGTTTCTAGAGATTACTCTGCTCTCAGCTTACACTATGGAACAGATTCATGTTGTAAATGTGTATGTTTACTGGCCAAGTGTCAGGGGGTGCGGGGGGTCACACCAAGGCCGGGACTAGCAATTTGTGCAAAAAATAAAAAATATTCATTCATTCATTTTCCATAACTGCTTATCCTGTTGGGGGTTGTGGGGGTGCTGGAGCCTATCTCAGATGACACTGGATGCGAAGCAGAAGCACCCTGCACAGGTTGCCATACATTCACCGGGCTAACACACAGAGTGAGACACAACACCATTCACGCTCACATTCACACCAAGGGGCAATTTAGAATCACCAGTTAACCTGCATGTCTTTGGACTGTGGGAGGAAGACGGAGTACCTGGGCAAAACCCACGCTGACACGGGGAGAACATGCAAACTCCAGGAACCCTCTTGTTGTGAAGTGACAATGCTAACCACTGTACCACCATGCCACCCATTTACCTTTATTAATGACTGATTTAAAGCTTCATCTAGTGACCAAAATCAAACACACCCATGATGAAATTCAAATGAAATGCTCATGGTGGAGCCGTGAGTCGTGACTTCTGCCTTCACTGAAGAACTGTTGAGGTGTGTGAGGTCTTTCTGATGTTGTTTTTTTTTTGACAATGATCCCTAATGCAACTGCAGAGCCTCATTCAGCTCAAAACCTTGTGAATTCGCAAAACTCAGTGGGACAGAGAGGCTGGGTGGACTGGTTACAGTGGGACAGTGAAGGATCAGATTGTGGAAGACTTTGCAGTGCTCAAGAGGAGACAGTATAAAGGGAGCTATTGTTGATGGTATCATTTACTTCTGTAATTTTCCTGCAATGACAATTCAAAATATGTGCCAGGAAATGGTCTATTTGCATGCAAATGGTTTGCAACCTTCTAATGGTCATAGAGATAGAGATGAGTCTTTGCCTTTTAATAGTCATCAGTGTATACAGAAGAGTATAACACTGATGTGTTACAGCTTGGACCTGGGAGAGATGCCACAGTCATCAACATCCAATTTCAATCATATGGCTATTTCTGAAAGTATTTTCAGATTCACACGACAAGAGGTGGGTAGATACGGGTTTGTGTTGAGCTGTCCAGAGCTGACAGTGCAAACACGGCCTGGGCACAGTGTAAAGACAAGTGGCCTTTAGCCAGTGTTCCTTCTTTGCCAGTATGACAGCCAGAAGATTCACATTATAGCTGAAGGACAATGATCTCATACTGGAGACATGGAGACAAGGAGAATATCCTCTGCTGTCCTTCTTCTCTCGTTATTAAACACATACTGTGTGCCTGCACAAAGAGCAGAGATTGCATCTCCATAGCAAGACATTTCACACACTTTTCCTACTTTTATAAGTGCTGCTGTTTCATATATCTAAATTAATATGAGCTCTAATCACCTATGAATCCAAAATCCTGTCCGACATACCATCTGAAATAAAAAGACAATTCTGCTGTTTTCTTTTCAATGAAAATACATGGCGAGAAAATGATACCCTCTATCTCTGGGTTTATTAAGTGAGGTGTAATTTCCTCACACTTACTATGGTGCCTGCATAGGCATTTGTTTTTTCCTGAGTGTGTAATTAATTATTATCAAAGGGAAGAGAGCCATTTATCCTGCTGACTTTGATCCATCTGTGCAAAAGCCTGACATGTGGAGCTCACAGCATGCATTTTAGATTTTCTGGGGAAGTTTTTTTTTAATTAAAGTTTGAACACATTTTAACTGTTATTTTGATCACCCAGGTTTATATGAGTTGTATTAGAGTCATGTGGGGCCATAAAATCCATTTGTTTGCTCCGACTTTAATGAGGTGTTTAATTCCAATGCACCTGCTGTCTTCTGTCAGTGTTAGCGATACTGCAAAATGATTTGTTTGGGGTTTAGACATTTGGGACATCCGTAGCTAAAAGCCTTCTCCCTCCACATATGAGCAGGGACAGATAGCACTATTTGAAGAGCTCAGAAATCAATTCGCAGCTACAAAAGAAAACCAGTTAACCTTAGAGGTCTTTGAGAAACGCTACAATTTTCACTGTGTGCCTGGTCCAAAAGAGGCTGTTTATTTTTCCTCCTGGTTGGTGCTGCTGTCTGTTCCCTTCCTGTGGGTGTCAACCAGGCTCTCAAGCCCCGAGAACTGAGGGTAAAATTGAAGTTGATGTATGCAGACGTGAGCCCCTAAGACGGACACAACACCTGCCTGGCTGCTCTGAGCTCAGCACCTCCCCAGCACTAACTGCCTCAGACAGCCTTAGCCAGAGATGAGGTGTATATGTGTGTGTGTGTGTGTGTGTGTGTGTGTTGGAGATGATGGTTATACAGCACAGGGCCCGTTAAATGTAAAATGAAAGGAGCGAACTGGGAGTGTGACTCAACCAGGGAGTGGATTTCAAAGCCGACAGCTTCCACAGAAGCTTCATGACATCCATTATTTATTGAGGTCTCTTTGACACATTCAGCCGCTTCTTTACCTGCTGCTTTCAGATAGCAGAACAGAGGCGAACGCTCCTCTCTCTGAGCAAATTGATGCAATCAGCAGAGAATGTAGCGTGCAATAGTTGCTCTCAATACGACAATAAATGAAATATTATTATACTATTTAGATTTTAGATTAGATTTATGGGTTTATATTAAAGTTAAATGGATGTTTATTGTATTCATTGCAAAATGAAAAATGCTATTTTTTCATCATTTGGCAGAAAATCCCACGGGGCCCCATTGACTGATCTCCATTGTCATTATATTCCCCAAAAGCATATAAATAAAACAGTACAATGGGCTAATGATACAAATTTAAGCAGCATATGAGGAGAAATTGCAGCACCTTTTATATGGATTCTTAAAATAAATCATTTAGATACTGATCAATTTTTAATACTCTCCTTGGACATCCCTGGGCTGTCATCATAAAAATGAATTAACTCAAAAAAAAGGGCTGTTTCCCCCCAAATATCTTTATTTAGGCTGTTTTCTTGGTACAAGTCTCATACACCTTGTGTTTAGATTTCGGGCCTATTGGTCATTAGACTATGGGTGACTTAGGGTGCTTTCAGACCTAGAGTTGTCTCGCTTTGGTCCGAATCAGGGACTAATTTTGTTACTAAGTTGCATAATTGCCTAGAGTTGGTTCATGTTCTCACGGCAGCGTTTACAAGTGGACCAGATAAAATGCCTTGCACAAGAAAGCTGCTCTTGATTGGTCAGAATTTCCATGTGAGAAAAATCCAGGAAGTAAAGAAAACGTTAAAAAAGAGTACACTTGCAAGATAAGTGTGACACTTTCTAATGTCACAATGGAGGGACAACTACGCAGGTTGGTTTTAGCGCTGGCCATCGTGTACTATATTACTGTCATTGTTCATTTTAGTCAAACCATACAGTTTGAAAACGAGGCACAGCTCCAACTAGAAAACAATGTTTTGATGCATTGGATGTGCTGAATGTGCATATTAAGGCAGTACAGGAGGAGGTGCACATTAATAATCCTCCAGGACTGTAACATGCTCATGTTTAACCCAAACAATGTGTCATGTGACTGCAGTTGGTTCAGATCGAGGTTGGAACACGTTTTCACCACAAACAAACTGCACCAGAGTTTGTTTGTAACCGGACCAAGGTGGGCTCCCGAGTGTGATTGCTGTGTTCACACCTGCCCAAACAAACCGCATTTAGGGGGCAAATGAACTTGAGTTCAATTGAACCAAACCAAACAGGGCCGGTGTGAAAGCACCCTTACTCATTGATCATGCTCCAATAAAGCTAAATCAATACATCAGTTTAACTTGTTAAGTGCTAAAGACTGTGTACATGTAAAACATAGGGTTCTGTTCGCCTAGCTGCCTAGCTATGTTCAAGAAACATAGCAGCAGAAAAGAGGTATGAATTAGAGGTGTGAATTAGATCAACACAGCTCTATAAGTTAAGGCTGTTCTAATGCACAATTCTTTTGTATACCTCCAAAAAGTAGTACACCACAATTTGTATTCATCCCACATAATGATGGGTCAGTACTTCATGTATAACCCATGTAACTGGGAAGGCTGCAATCATGTGACAAATGTGCTGACGGGAGTAGAGGTAGCAAAAGTGCGCCTCAGTAAGCAGGTTGGGGTGGTGGATGGGTCAAACAAACACAGGACTTTCCCCCAGAGGACAGGCGTTCGGGATCGTGTGAAACCTAATGAACTTTCGGCTATTTTAAGGTACGTCATTACCGATGACAGATGATTCTTTACTTGAACCTAACATACATAACTTTATATTAAGTACATACCACATTTGTGGGGTGCTAATTTAAATTATATCATATAAACAGTTGAATGTATATTTTTGTGAGAAAACATTTGAACCGTTGTATTAGGATTATGAGTTATATAAAAAGAAAAAAAAATCATGTACAGATATAAGTGTTTATTTCTTTGAACGCCATTAAGAATGCTAACTGCTAATAGCACTAATGACACTAATGGAAGGGCGGCACAATGGTGTGGTGGTTAGCATTGTCACCTCACAGGAAGAGGGTTCTGTGTGGAGTTTGCATGTTCTCCCCGTGTAAGAGTGGGTTTTCTCCGGGTACTCTGGCTTCCTCCCACAGTCCAAAGACATGCAGGTTGGGGATAGGTTAACTGGTGACTCTAAATTGTCCGTAGGTGTGAATGTGAGTGTGAATGGTTGTCTGTCTCTATGTGTCAGCCCTGTGATAGTCTGGCGACCTGTCCAGGGTGTAACCTGCCTCTCACTCAATGTCAGCTGGGATAGGCTTCAGCCCCCCCACCACCCTCAAGAGGATAAGCCGTTAGAAAATGGATGGATGGACACTAATGGATTGACTGTATAGAATAATGGATGTAGCTACCGTGATGCCACCAATTGGTTTGTGGACAGCTGTTTTAAAGCCTTGAGTATGATATTTTGACTGTAGCCATGTAGCCATCTATGGTTTTTTTGGAGCCAGAAGTGCTCCAGAAGTGCTCCAAAAAACCAAGATGCTATTCAAAGCTGCCATGCCCTTAAATATGCGTAACTTTGAACCTTAATGAAATGTAAACTAATAAGTTATATAAAATTCACATTCGTACAGTTGTCATAAGTGTTGAAATTAGCTTTTTGGATGAACTGCAGTTTTTGGCACTTCTGCATTAGCTTTATTTTTCAACCTCGGAGGTTGCCACTTGTGTTGGTAGGACAGATACAATCCTCACCACTGTCCGTGCATGAAATTCACCTTTGCTCATTAACCCTTAGTTTTCTTTGAAGACTGATACATCTATTGCTATTTCAAAAAGGTTGAGGAAATGGCAGCATGTGTGGCAAATTGCCTCTCTGCTCTGTCCGCCAATGCTCTGTTTACCACATCAAATAACAATATATCTTTTGGCTCTCAAGTGCACAGAGGTCTCAGGCTGTTCAGCACTTCATGAATATTAAACCGAGCTCCAAGCTTTGGAGACCGTATGACCACAGCTTTAATGCACAAGGTGAGGGCTTAAAAATCATTTCTCAATCATTTCTGTTGTTTTTTTTAGGCTATTTTGGATCCTTTACACAATCCTAAGGGATTTAACTTCAAAAGTCCTAAGGCGTCTCCTTCTCTCTCCCTCTCTCTGCATTGGCTAAGCTTTTTAGCATGTAGATGGCGCAGGTATCACCTCCAAAGGCTATTTTGTGAGTCAAATGTTGGAAAATGTTGCCATACCCAGGTGAAGACGTGCAGGGCTTACACTCTGAGAAAAGTGACTCTCTTGGGGGTCAAGTGGAGGAGAAAGCTAACTTTAGTCAAGCGAGTATACCTTTGGCATCAGTAGTACGTCAAAAGCATCGCACAGGGAAAAAATGCGCTTTAATTTTGATGCCATGTAAATGCAGCATTCTTGTTCTAAGCCATAGTCCTGAACACTTTATATGCAACAATAACTGCCTCAGCCTTAAAACTGCAGGATGTTCAGCAGTGAACAACACTTAAATGACGATTTTAAAAAAGAAATGCAGAACTCAGGCCCGAACTCTGTGTGCGGCTGAAAAATTATCCCTCATTTACAGCTGCTGAACCACCAGACTGGAAACTGTCGAACCCATCTTTTGTAGCACCAACTGATGTGATGTCATTTGCCTACACAAGACCCTTCATGAACATTACACCGTGACACTTGTTCTCCACAGGAGAAAAGTATTTTCACACCCCACAGGATTCATCACTTTTCAGTCAGGCAGCTTGTTGGCTAGCCTCTCTCCTCTGTCTCCTACCTGTCATCTCACTGACCATTCAGGAAAAATTATATAATGGCAAAAACCATGCCACCATTTCCTGGTTCACTGGATACGGCTTTGCGCTCCAGTAAATCTTTCCTGTTCATTTCTGCTACAATTTTAACTGGCTGCCGCTGAGAAGCAAGGATGTCAACTAGCATCCTGGCAGCAGCAGGTGCGGCACATTAACCATCTTTCCGTTTACCGCCTTCCTCCTGAGGCTAATGTGGCTTGACGGAAACATGCAATGAATAAAGATAGATCAGGGTGTGGTGGTGATGAGTGCATTGTGTGTCACATGTAGATGTGGGGTGATGAAAATTCAGGAGGGAATTTAAATTACAATTTCTGTCAAATAATTACAGAAGGTGTGGAGCAGTGGTGTGAGTTCTGATCAGTAATTATTAACTTATAAAAACACTACTGAGTGATTACATAAATGTGTAATTCTGTCTACTTAATAATTGCTCTTTATAAGCCAATGGCTCAGCAGTCGATAGCTTTGTGAGCACTTACTAGAAATGCCACCTCTGTAGACTCACAGTGCCTGCTTGTCTATGGGGAGCTGGACAAGCAAGATCCATTCTGGCTATTAAACAGTGCAGTGTTAATACGGCCTCATTAGAGCCAGCTTTTTGCTCAGGAGGTGATGCAATCTTCTGTGCTCTCACTCTCAGCAGCCCTTGGCATTTCGACACAGTGGGCGCAGATTGCAGTCAACTGCTTTTTAATCTTTTACCAATTGTCATCAGTACTGCAGGCTCGGGATTGCTCGAGTTCGCTTCAGCTTCGTACAGGCCACGCTGATCAGCCACGAGAAAGCAACACTGACTAAACATGAATCCATTAAGTGGAGCATTTAAAGCCCTCAGCATGATCTCAGACGTACATTAAATCATCCTATTTTAAATCATCTAATCTTCAGTTAACTCTAAACAAACCTGAACTTGCTTCTAGCCAGTGTAACAAAACAATAGTGCACTAATAACTGCTGAATCATATTTAGGCTCTACAGGATGACATGTCATCATTTGAAAAGCATTTCCCCATGTTGTTGCAAAGTAAAAATATGTTAACATTTACCCAACATTTAAACCATACATAGCCTGTGAGAAGAAACTAGGGAGATGATTTTTATGTAACAGGAAAAAGTTTGACACTTTAGGAAATATGCTCATCACTTTCCAAGAGTTAGATGAGAGGACTGACATCATATGTCTGCATGCTAAATATGAAGCTACAGCCAGCAGCCAGTTAGCTTAGCATGAATGGAAACAGGAAGACAGGCAGCCTAGCTCTGTCCAAATGTTACAAACTTGGCCTGAGAGCGCCTCTAAAGCTTACTGAATAAGTTATATCTGGTTGCTTTCTTTAACAGAGTGCCCTGGGTGAGAAGAGTCACATTGCAGCTATTTGGCTATTTATATGTATCCCTACGACTCATTATTATTGGCTCCATGTCATTGGTTCGACAGCCCATTGGTTCGACATCCCATTAGTCCGACTGTCCGTGGTGCTGAACAGCTCGCGGCGGGCGTATGGTGCACCGCGACCGGCTTGAGGCAGAGCAGGCTCACGGCTTATGTGTTTGCCACTTTCTTTTTCATTTTAACCCACACCATGATCTTTTCCTGACCCTAACCACGTGGTTTTTGTGCCTAAACCTAACCAGACCTTAACCACAGGGCATCATGATGATTTCGGAACGGACTTCGGAACAATGAGTTTAATATGGTCGGAACAATGGGATGTCGAACCAATGGGCTGTCGGACCAATGGGCAGTTCCCTTATTATTGATCCCACTGTGTGCTGTAATTGGCTGGCGCTCCTCACCTTGACGCGTCAAGATCGAAAGTGGTTAGGATTGGCAAACAGGTCATGGTTAGGGCTAATACCAGCCAATCTTGGGTATTTTCTGAGATGAAAGTGGTCAGTTTAAGAGAAAAAACTCACCATGTATTGTTAGAAACTCAGGTTGCTTAAAGAGTGCCACCTGGTGGATGAATGGGTCAAACAAAAGACTGTCTTCCTTACTCTAAAAATGTAATATTACTCGTTACTCGTTACTCTTTTCAAAAGTAATGATATATCTTTACTTACTCGTCCCTGCCAACACTAATTCATTACACTACTTGTTATATTACTTTTCCGTTACAATCCATAAAATTGGTTATTGCATATCTCCCCAAAATTAAGATTTGCGCCTCTGTGTGAATGTCAGGGTAATCGCCGTTAAGTGTAGCTAAGGCTAGATAGCGTGCGTGTCACCTGGGGGTCTTCAGTTGCCTGTGACCGGTATTCTCCCAAGGCTCTGCCTGAAAGACGGAGAGTAACTTGTGGAGCAACATTTCATCCACAACATATCCAGCCACAAGCTTCATTAGTTCTTTGTACTGCAGCTGCCCACGAGTAAACTCCAGTTTTAGTTGTTTAGCCAGTGTAGGCCTATAGCCGACCTCCGCGGCTGAGGAGGGCTCACCCTTGATTGGGTGTATTTCCTAAAGTTTCTACGTTGTTGTGCTGTCGGTGGTAGCCAAGGTTTTATAGACCGGAGGTTTTAGGACATGTTTATGCAGCGGAAAGAGTTTTAATAAGACTGACTGCAGCAACAGGGTTCTTGTCATCTTCCCTCCTGACAAAATCAAAGTAATGGGAATATTTCCAGTTGCTAAGGTAAGCGTTTCCATCTTCAAACCTACCTTGCTGCTTTGTGGCATGTCTGCACAGCTTGTCGAATACGAAAATGAATCCACTGATGTGAGTTTTGGGGTAACTGTAATATTATAATAATATAAAATTACCTTTATTACTGTAACACAGTAACGCGTAACTGCACAACACTGACTGTCACACAGGATACTGGCATAGTTTTAGACTTAGTTGACATATAATAAGCTGCTGAATACACACTGAACATAAACTTTATTAGAATAGCTGAGTAGAGCTGTTGGTGTTGACGCCATATTTCAGCGTTGCTAGGACACCCAGGAATATACACTTAGGCCTTGATAGCCACACTTTGTGATTACACTCAGGTACAAACATTATTGTTGGCTACAGACACATGGGTGCTAAAAGCATCTTCCTTTCTTTAATCCTTTAAAAAACCAAAGTGTAGAAAAGACGAGTTGTGGGGCTGATGTGACAGACTCTTTCCATACACTCTATTTTGCATCAGTGTTCTCATCTAACTCACGCATTTCCCAAAATTCCCCACAATTCCTTTAAGTCTATCAATAACCACCATTATCAAAATGCAAAGAACAAATAACATTTAAGTGCTGTGGTGTCTCAGTTATTAGCTCTGTCACATAAAAGCAAGAGAGAGTTTGCATGTTTCTGCCTGTATTTTGATGCATTTTCTTCCCACGTCACATAGACCAGAGACTTTGAATTAACCAAAGCAAGCTGAGTGTCTTGAGAAGCTGCAGCCTCCTGTAACCGTGGATTAAGCGGCGAAAATAGCTGACAAAATAGTCAGCTACAAGAAATGCCATAGCAAGTTCTTTATAGGCCTGTCTTTGGGGAATCCTAAAGGAAGTTGTCTTGAATACAGACATTCCTTATGAAAAATGATGTGTTTTGGCTACAGTGGGCTGCCATAGTTGTAGTGTTGTCTGTCTTTGTACATATTTGACAGAGTGAGTCCTTTTTTAAAACGACTCTGCTCTGTTGTCCCTTGTCACTACTTATTATGTCCCTTCATATTTTAAGAAAAATGAAACAATGCCTGCCTAAAACAAAGCTTGTACTTGAAAATTTCCCTGGGGGCTGATGGTTGTTGTCCCACTGTAAAGCAAACCCTTCTGCAGCAGCACACTGAAATGTGAGAATTTTGATAACATTTGTTGAACTGCCATCCCATCTCCATGCATTTGCTGTATATAGACTTCATTACAACGCACTCCACATCTCACAGTCATAAGGTTTAAATCAAGTGAATGTATGCTCTTGTGGATCCCCCACATTCAATCTCCCGATCCCCATCAGGCCTCACTGTCAGAATACTGAGAGAAATGAGTCCAGCGATACTGCGGCAACACCTTTCACTACCATCACACAATATTATGATGGGTAAATGTATCACATCTCCAAATTCAAAACTGCTACCTGCTCCAGAAAAGAAACATAAAGGTGTAGTGTGTAATAAGAGGCACATGAAGAAAGATCCATCTGGCCAGCTAAAAAATGCATTCATTTGTAAGATGATGGGATTTTCAGAGTGTGTAGCATCCTGCAGCATGTTTGTTCTCTGATGAGATTCATCCCGTGTTCATCAGCATTCCCAAAGAGCGAGCGCGCGATTCGGGGCGCATTATGCAGAATCAATCAATTTTGCATTTGCTTGTGTGTGCAGCTACTTAATTCCATCACTATACCCTGTTGTCATGACAACACTATTATACATTGCCATTGCCTTCAAAAGGAAATGAGAGGTTCAACACTGAGCATTCACAGTTGCTGAAAGGCATTGGCTGCACAAGATTGACAGCATGTGAGAACAATGTGGATCATGTCTGTGGGTTCAGTAGCTTGTATTCTCTGTCTTAGATATTTTTGGCAGCAGCAATGGTGTAATCCACATGCAATGTATCTGAATAAACTGAAATAGTATGCTTCTGATTTTACATCTACATCTAAAAATCACACACACACACACACACACACAATCCAAAAAAAAGGCACTTAGATACAGAGGACGAGCTTCAGTTCCATTGGACTGGCTCAGCGTCAGTCTTCTAACAGATGGGTTTTTATTACACTTTCATGTGCAGCGGTGCCAAGCTCACCAAATAAACTGGCATGTGCTCCAAACCGCCCCTCCAGTGAATTCATGTGTCTTATGAACAACAAGCGCTCTCGTGTAGTGTGCCAAGCTGTAAAAAAAATCAGCTTAACAGCAGGGCAGAGAAGCGATCGGTACGGTTCCAACTTTATAGTGATGATAAAATGCAGAACAGGCAAGAGGGGTGTTGACAGCCAAGCTGTTTTGTTCCAAGTCTGAAAGTTGATGTTATGTATTTTCTCTCTGAAACTTCAAAGTCAGCTGACAATATTACCCACCTCTCATAGACCTGGAATTTTATGTAATCCTCATGGTAAAGCAAAATAATTATTCTATATTTTGTACAGCAGCCTGTATGGTAACACTGATCATGAGAAATTTCTATGGCCACGGGAAGAGGAGATACTTAAACAGAGAAAGGATAGATGTTTTTAAGGCTCGTACTGCTGTCCTCCCAGTCAGTGTTTGTTCCTTTTACCTTTACCTCAGGGCCGTAATCATCTATTGAAGAATAGGGGGGACCATTTTCACCTCTTGTGTCCTAATCTTCTGGTCTGGGCTTAGGCTAGGAGAAATTTAAAAGAAACTTAACAGCTATCGTGGTAATTTTACATCATTTTGAACCAAAAATCTTACATCAGTGGTTCTCAAAGTTTTGATGACTAAGCACCATTTCAGATAGCCAGCATTTGATTAAGGACTGCATTTTCTATTAGCTAAAGCCAGCTTGTTTAATAGGCTAATGTTATGGTTTCATATGGCTGACGTTAGCGATTATATCAAAGATTTGTAATGGTGCCTGCTGACTCAGTTTAAAAGACCAACAAGGGATCTTGAATAGGCTACGTACTTGATGAACCAGTGTTTGGTTTACCTGCTTTGGGCTACTGTAGAAACATGATGGTGCAGCATAGCATACTCCGTGGATGAGGACCTGCTCCCTTTGTAGATATGAAGGGCTCATTCTAAGCTAATGAAAACACAAAGATTCTCCTGCACACTGGTCCTTCATTACATCCATTCCTTACACTTTTGCCATAGAGCTTTCTATTTCGTAAAGACTTAAAAAAAGATCCACCAGCTGCCAAAGTCTTCAAATGTATGTTAAGAGTATGTTTCTCTTAGTGCCTGTACACACTGCTTCAATGTGTGGAGAATCCCAAGACTGACTGCTGATTTTAGTCATGGTTGCTAAACTATGATTGGACGATTACTCTTGTGGCGCGGGGCTTATTGAGCTGTCAGTTCTCACTTCAGATTGTAGCCCACTGTGCATACCAGCTGGGCAGGTGAATTCAGTTGGACCAACCACACTGAGGATACTTTTGTATTGTGTTTGAGGTTTTTGTTGATGTCTGTGTGGTTAAGTGCATATGGTGCTATTCTTCTTGTATCCCAGCTCACAGTCATTGCCTCTTGTCAGGCTGGCAGAAAGCAACTGTACACGGGGCAATTCGTCCACATCTGGCCATCATCCCTGAGAGGAGCATGACAGTTGGCATTTCTGTGGTCCTGTAATTGCTCCTTCAGAGGTTCTTTGGGATTCGGCTCTGCTCTCCAGGATGAAAGCAGCAGACTGCTGAGTGCATTGATGGAAAAGCTTAAGCTTCATTCATACTGAGCAAGAAATCATACACATGCAGGATTACATATACGCCTTGGGGAGATATGAATTATTCATTGTGAGATGCAAGAGTTGTTGGACACTCAGCTCATTTCATGCATATGCTGATCATAAAAGACCAAATGTATAAACTTTGAACTGATATTTGGCAGAACAACAATTCTTCAAGGACAAAGACCATCTTGTTCATTGTTTACCTCTGCTGCAGGCAGCGGCAAAAATACAGCTGAAATCTAATAAAGCTGTCTCTAATTAGAGCTTTGACAATGTTATTATTCCTTTGACGCTCCAGAGATGTTGTTTATTATATAACTTTAATATGAAATAAAATGCCATGTTCTGAAACTCAATATAAAAGCACCCAAAATGCAATGTGTGGTGCAATAAGTGGATAATGAAATAAAATAACCAAAGTTTTGTAGACCGTTGAGGGCTCGAACCAAGAAACTACTGAGATGATGAGATGCTGGTTTTAGGCTGTAGTCACAGTGTCAGGGTATAATGAAAATAAATGGTGCAATATGTGCTAAGTGGAACCGCTGAGACCAGACTGAAGAAGAACAGCGAGCAGGCGGTAAAACTCATAATGCATACAGAAAAATGTTTTGTTGAGATTCATCATAACTTAATCCCAAAGGGGAAAAAACATATAGTTCTTCATGGTGTACAATCGCTCTTTGTTTTCATTTGCAGGTAACAAATATTTGCCCATGGAGTGACCCCAAATGATAATAAATGCATCTGGGCTGGTTTTAAATCCATTAAGAGGACTCTGAGAAGGCTCTTTATCTATATGTCTTAGTACAAAGTAAACTTTGCCCAGAGGAACTTATTAGGCTGAAAGCACAGCTCTCACCATTTTCTGACCTGGACCTTGTTTTCTCATCATCAGCCATCCTAACTGATACCGAACAACGTCTTTTTAATTGCTTCCCCGTCAGGCTATTTTCACTGGTGTATAAAGCAGTCAAGCATTGTATAAACAGTGAAAGTTAGGTTCAGAAAGTCAGTGAAAATACACAAATTTATAGACGGAGCAAGCATTAAGAAATTGAAAACCATATGGGTGAAGTGTTTTGTAGTTGCTGATTTAGTGGAGTGGGACTGCTTAATGCATATTTGTTAATTACGAGATCTGCTTATATTTTAACATGCATAATAATGTCCTAATGTCTCATACTGAGGAAACGGAATCAACTCTTGAAAGAAAATGGGATATAAAAGCACTCATACAGAACCTATCACTGCTTAAATTAATGACTGACTTTTAAAGCAGATATTTCATTAATATTCCGAACATGTCCTTTGTATTTCGGTAACATTGTGCTACCTGTTTGTTAGTTTAAAAGTGTACGCTGTGGCATAGTGATGGGGTTGAAATTCAGGTGTCCTTTCACTCACAGCAGATTTGACACATTTCCTATTCAATTTTTTTTTCAAATGCAATGTTCTGTGAGCATATGACCTTATTAGACCTCAAAAGGTGTTTACACAAAGTACCCCTATGATTCATTTAGAAGGAATTTAGAGATACATTTAACTGTTTATCCAGTTATTAAGAAAGATATTCTTCATCATGTAAAATCCTAAAATAAACAAAAAATAAATGCCACTGTTGTGTCTCAAGTACCAAGTGGTACCCTCACTGTGGACACTTAACCTTGGACATATTACAGAAAGTAAAAATTAAAATAGGTAAAGGACACATTCAAAAGTAGCAGTATTTGAAAAGGTATAGATTTGCATTTGTATAATATCAATGGATCCTCATACAACTGTTCGTTTGATATCATACAAATTAGTGCCCCATGAATGATGTTACGTACTTAAAGCAGCTGTGCAGAACTTTAAAACTTAAAACTTAAAACTGTCCCTAGTTCGTATCACCTCCCCTTGAAGATCCGCATATTTATTTGAACCCAACAGCGACAAAAAAGCTTTTCTTTATATGGCTATTTAGCGTAGCCTTGCTTGGGTCGGACACAGCGGAAGTCAGCAAACCAGAATATGGCACCCGGAGGCGGAAGTAAGTCTGCACGCCCGCAGCAGCCCGCAGCCATTAAACCACAGAAGAAGAAGGAGCCGTGTTTACGAGTAGGATTTAAGAAACAGGCAAAATGACATGTAGTAGGGAGTAGTCTCTTGTACAGTAGGTGGTGGTATGCACCTGGAAGTTGTTTGCGATCTGCCAATAAATTGAGAGAAGAAGAAGGAGCCGTGTTTACAGAGAGTGTTCTTCAAGTAAGTGGTACGCAACGGGCATTGCTGAATACATAACAGTTTTACCAGAGATGTATCTATAAGGACTTGGTTGTACTTTCGATGTCATGGCGGATAAAGAAGGAGCACCATCTAAAAGAAAAAGAACAGAAGAAGGCTAAACGGGACAGTGATAGGGCTCGAGCCCAAACGCGTGTAAACTTTGGTCGGGCATTCACCGAGTGGAGAGAGCTGAGAGATTTGAAAGGTTTTAAAACTGATCCCGAGTTGGCCTTTTTCCCAATCGACAGGTATGTAATTTTTGTTTTTATTTAGAGAATATACTGCAACTTGTTAGACGCTGTTTCACTTCAATATATGACAACATGGAAGTTATAAGCAAGCTAAATGTAACATTAGCTGATGTGAACCGTTTTTGTCTAGTAACGTTACAACAAACGGCACAAAATTATCTGTGACTGTGACCATGAACACAAATATACAGCAGGCAGTTGTCCTCAGTTTATAAGAAATTCAGAGCTACACCAGAACATATATGATTTTCCTCTCGCTCTTCAAAACAAATGCATGCGGTAATTGCAGTCGAGATTTTACGACACCAGGCTGTGGGTGTCATACCCCTTCGACCAAAGGGGGGCACTATAATCAACGAAAACGTAAAGTTCCGCACAGCTGCTTTAACATAAAGTTACACAGGTTAGGTTTCGAAAAAGAAACATGGTGATGATGTTAGATAACTCAAAGTTGGTTTCACATGAGCGCAAACACCGATCTGTTGGCGGAAAGGCCTACAGTATGTTGTTCGACACTGACTTTTGGTCTTAATACTGATTCCATCTTTACCTCTGCACATTGGTCACGTCATTTCAGCCTTCCCGATTTCGTGGGTTATACAGGAATAACTAGCTCCTAATTACATGGGTTATATCAGAATTGTGGTGCATTATTTTTTGTAGGTATTAAAGTTTCTTTATGCTTCTGTGTACACTCGATACAACGAGCATGCAGTTGCTGTGTGCCTATGATAGTTCTGCGTCCTGTTGGTCTATATCGCTATGCAATTCCCCGCCAAAGCGCTTGGGGGTGCGGTGTTCTTTTATATACCTACCTAGACTCTGTGACGTCTAGTTCATTGTTTATCTTCCGGCTTTGCTCTAGTCACAGTGAAGATGGCAACCGAGAGAGAAAGACTCTTGCTGGAGCTTGAAATGATTGACATTGAACAACAAATTTCCAAAATTTCGTTGTATAGGCACCTGTACAGTGACAATAAAGGCTATCTTCTCTCATCTTAAATGCTCTTATTACAAATGT
Source organism: Epinephelus lanceolatus (assembly GCF_041903045.1). Taxonomy (NCBI): domain Eukaryota; kingdom Metazoa; phylum Chordata; class Actinopteri; order Perciformes; family Serranidae; genus Epinephelus; species Epinephelus lanceolatus. Next base: position 20,277,865 of record NC_135734.1, read on the forward strand.
TACGATGAGGACTAAGAGAGAGGCGACTGCGCCGATGGTCTGTACGCCCGTTGAATGGCTCGACTTTTGAAAATGGCGGTGTTGTGGTACTGCAGCAGGAAGTGAAACCTTGTGAAATGCCGGAAATACTAGTTTGTAGTTTGAAGGACCAATCATAGCTCTTGCAGTCTGCGTTGCCTCGACATGTGGTTACAATTTCTTGGAGTTACACGTCACGTCTCTGCATCGGTCGCAGAGGGACTCAACACCTCCGCAAAGCCCTCTGCATCGTAGGAATGCAGAAGCATAAACCTTGCTTTAGGGTTCAGCAAAAGACTTGGATGAAATGAGTATCTGGTGCAGATAATGTACTATGAGTATGAGTATCATAAAAGGTGTTGCCATTTGGCCCTGAGGTTAAGTAAATTGTTCATATGAATAGTTGTGTTCAACCAAAAATTATCTAATGCTCAATCCTGAGATTGTTCTGTAAATTCTTGAAATAAATAATAGGTATATCGACTTCTGATGGACCCATATCAATTCCAGGCTTAAAATAACAACGTTTGATTAGACACACACTTCTAATCTAAGTCCCTCTCTCTTCTGGTTTAAATGCCGTCCATTTTGAATACAGATGTGGATACAGATAATTTAATTCATTGAACAGATACACATAATGGTGTACTTGCTCATCCTTAGTAGGTATACAGACGAACAGTGCGTGAAAACAGCCTGATAATATACAAACGGCTCAGTGAGAAATGTGATCATTTGCATAGTATCCAAATGGTTGTACAAAAAAGGTTCTCATATTGATGTTGACATGTTAATAGGATGCCGTATGTACAGATGTATTTTGACACGTGCACCGAGCGAACAGCTTTACAAGAAGCATAAAATTCTGTACATTATAATCCCATCATAATGCTACATGGCTCAGCAATATACTTCCCATTTTTCCCGCTGGAGCAAAAATCCTTTTTGCCTGAAAGATTTGCTCCTGCTTTTCCTGTCCTCATGCACTTAATATATGCCCTTTTTATGCAAGAATCTCACAGCTCCTGAATTATGGACACCTTCTCGCAGTGTTTGCGTTGGCAATGTGCTATACGTGGCCATAAAAACGCCAGCGCTGTGACAACACCATTAGTACAGATGAACATTGAAAGGTAAAAAAGAGGCAATCATTTCAGAGAGCCTGCTGCTCTGCCAACACTCTGATTAGCCGCAGCTTCCAGGTATGTAATGACCTGCCACTGCTACTAATCCATTGCACAGCAGCGGTGGGGCACACCCTCCTCCTCCCTGACCCCGAGGAGACCTCTGTTTAGATTAACCACAGGTTCAGGGCTCTTTCAAGTTCAAACAGGAAAGATATGGAGGTCACTTTTAAAGGGCAAATGGCTGAAAAGCTTTTTTTTAGGGAAACTGAATCTAATCTCTTTATATTTGTTGATTATATAATGCAAATGCTGTAGCCATTGCAAAGATGCACCTCTTTCAACCATTGACTGAGCAGAAAAATATGCTGTTTAGACTGCGGTCTCTTCAATATTCCCCTCAGTATTCCTGTCAGTAAAAAACATATTTTTTAGGTCCATTATATCTTCTTAAAAAATCCTAATTATTTTGTGACAGTCTCCTAAAAAGAATATATAATGTGATACTAAATATAGGGGCAGCAGAGAGAAGACTTTGTTTAGATTTCTGGAAAACTGCTCCTATTAAACCCAAGAAAATCAGCTGTATGCTTCAGATATGTTGTGTTGTGTTCTTGCATGTTACTCTTTCCTGTGTTGCATGGACTAAAAGACTTTAGGTTGTACTGGCAATTAAATGAGTCAATTTAGTCATTTGAAGAATCGTCTCTTGCCTGATATCAGCCAGAATTGTTAACTTGTTAAACTCCATTTTCATCTTCAGTCATTTCCTCCTCTTTAACCATGGGGGAGGGCAATTTGGTTTCCACTTACCTATCACTAGAGTCCAACCTATCCACCTGAACCTGATGTTTTTTTAACAGGACATCGTGTAGCGTTTTCAGTTGTTTATTGGCAAAAATCGATGTCTGCATTCATAAATATGTCATCAATGGTGTACTATTACCTCCATCAATAATCTGACTTATTCTCATAAAAGGAGAATTTCGGATTTGTTTGTACATTGGGCGGGTAAGTCATTTGGGGGGTTCCATAACGTTTAGCCGTCTTGAAAATACATCCGCCAGCAAGGGACACATAGCACTACCAGGGAATAGCCCCGCCTTTGGCGTTTTCATTGAGAGCCAGGCCAGCGCTGCGTGACTGAGAAGCCAAAGGAGAGGAGCAAGAGGCGCTTCGCTACTACCCTGGCACTACTGCAGCATAACAAAGTCCCACTCTTTGAGCATAATGCAGGATCATGCATATGCAGCATCACAGGAGATGGAATCCTCGTCGCCAACAAAGCGCAAAAGGGAATCAAAAAGGCAACATGATCGGCGAATTCAAAAAACAAGGGTCAACATTGTGGTAGCCTTTCCCAGATGGAAAGAGCTGCTGAGGGAGAAAGGTGTCAGCAGCGCAGTGATGCGAGGAGAGGGATGAGGCGTGTGAGGTTGAGCAACTTGTCAGTTGTCAAAAGACAAGACGTGATTGGTTTGTTTCGATTTACACCCGCCCCAACAGTCCTACGTTGTAAACACAGCCAGCATGGTGAGGAGGTGTCAATGTCAATGGTATAATAGCTTTTTGGTACACAGCGGCTACCGTAGTTGCATTACGCGTTTGAAACAGTGAGGCGCTAGAGTGCGCTATCTGTTTGAATGCCATATACGATTTCAACGTTAGATGGGAGAAATTCCTACACACTGTGGCTTTAAGTACTAACATATGTGTTTTGCCAGGGTTCTAAAGACGTATTTCACCACTTGAAAGATGGTCTTTTCATGAAAGCAGGCTGCCTATGCAGTAGAAAGCCGTAAATACTTTTGAAGTTGGTGCTACATGAGAGAAAGTAGAGAAAAGGGACTGTGGCATTCACTTTTGCCAAAGAGGGAAAAACCTACAACTACCAGAATGCACTGCGCCACACCAGGCCAATAAATGCTCCCACTGGTGAGTGACATTATGCAAACTCATCTGTTTGACACAATGGCAACCTGGTACCTGACTGGTAGCAAATCTTGTATTACAGTTAAACAGTAGGCCAAAACATGTTTCTGAAACATTTGAGGCAAGAAATATGAAATGCAGTAACAGAATCTTGGTTTATGTTTTATCAGAGCTGCTTAGTTTTACTGTTTGACCTCTGTTTTTGTAATACAGGAAACAGTATGAGGCCCACTCCTGTTTACAAACTCTCGCTACTACAGCTTAACAGAGCACTAAAATATGAAACATTTTAGGCGAGAAACAGGCAATACTGTAACATAATCTTGGTTTATATTTGATCAGCACTGCTTAGTTTTACCGTTTAATCTGAGTTTGGTCTGAGAGAGAGAGAGAGAGAGAGAGAGAGGCAGGTCTGTCTCTGGATCCACTTCTATACTCTTGGTGTTTGTGGTGACGGCATGGGTGGCGGGCAATAAGAAAATATAGAAGTACAACCTGTAGCACAATCAACAGCTAGAGAACCAGCGAAACTCTTTTGCTGGGCGGGGAGCAGGGAGATCTAGGCACTGGTTAGTTGGAGGGAAGTTTACCACAGTTGAGTTACACATATCACTCACACTGTTATGACACAGAGCTAGTCAAAAATCGGCTAAGTATTTAGGTGGAGCAGAGCAAAGTAAGAACAAACTACAATGTACAATAGTGATATTGTGAAGCCTTGATTACATCTAACTTGTCTATAGTGCTCGCCATTTTTATTTGTTACTCCTAGCATTAGTCCCCCCGCAGCGCTCAATGGATCATTTTTTTATGTCAACACAGAAACCATTGTTTCATGTCACCATGCAAGACGAATAAGTCAACTCAAGCTTAGGGCGGATTTAAAGGTACGGACCCAAATTACATGTCCATTTCAGGAGAGATCCTAGGAAAAGTATTGGGAATGTACAAACCCTTAAAATAAAGCATTATTTTTTATTCTATATTCTATATTATTCCCATCCTGGTCTTGAATAGTAAATGTTGACTGATCCAGATCATTGAAAAAGGTTGTACAATGAATTGAAGTGGTCATGAGAGGAACTGGGGGAGGAGATTGTATAAACTAAATTTGGCTACACAAATGTCTTTACACTGTGTAGTTTTATCTCCACAAGCATCTAAAAATTATTCAAAGGAAACAGTCAAGGGGTCATTATTACAAAATGCTTTGTATTTAAGGGTTACAGGTGACAAAGACTGGGAATCACTTCTCTAGATTAACAGTCTAATAATAACAGTGAACATCAGTGAGCTTGTCACCCTGTCAGTCTGTCGCCCGTAATCCTCTCATCCCCTCAGGCTGTTTCTGTTAATGTTGATTCTAAATGCTCTTAATGCAACAAAGGGTGAAGTAACCACACATTTTGCTTTATGATTACATATTTGTTACAACATGTAGCACTTTATGGCTCAAAAGAACAAACCTTATTTACATAAAATATACGATAATGTTTTTTTTAATTATTGGAGGTGCCATAGTGGAAAATGAACACGGACATGCTAATACAGCACCACACTAACACAAAGCATGGGCCATTAACTGGGCGAATGTTGTTAGAAAAGAAGGTGTAAAGCTTCTGGGGAAAGGTCGGTGTGTTGGAAGTTGTAATAAAACATCACTTTAAGTGGTTTCCTCAAGGGAACACCAGAGGACCGGGGTGAAAGTGAGGAGATAGACCCGAGGAAGAGAGGGAAAGCACTGTAGCTGATTTAGAGATAGAGCTGCAGAATAGAGATTGATGAGGCACAGAGAGGGGAGAGGAAGGTTGAGAGAAGAGAGCAGATGCAGAGACAATGGTAACAAATGGTGGAGGAGTGCGCACATTGACAAACACACAGAATAGAGAGGAAATTGATCAAAGTGTGGGGCTCGTTGAGGGATGCATCCTCAACTGAGAAAAGTGTTCTTTTGAAGGGTGTATAAGCTGCAGAGTCACCGGTATATGGTGAAGAGAATATCAATGGTGCCCAATGTTACAAGGGAAAACTCATAAAGTCCAATTACTGCTGGAACAAGAGGAGTCGCAAGGTGTAAGGCAGGTGTTACAAAAAACATCAAGTTCCTACATATTTTTTTTAATTACATGAAGTTAAAAAAATGTTAAAAAACATAAACAAAACATTAATTCATTTTCAATTTATGCACCTTCCAGTTCCCTATAGATGCAGATCCAGATTACATATCCATAAACCCTGAGAGGTACCACCGGGTCACTGAGCAGGTAATTTTATTTATGGATGAGTTTGATTAGCAAATTTAATTAAAAAAAACTTACTTCCCACTTCCAAATTAAAAAGTTTATGAGATGAGCAGGCTAAATTGGATGTGTGAAAATGAAACAGTAATAACTATTTGGTATTAGGTGGATCTGTCACTGTTTTCACAACTATGGTTAATAACTGGGAGTAAAAAACAACCATATAATCCTTGGATTTAAGTTTTATTTCACCTATTTTTTCCCTATAATCTCCTCATCTTGACTTGGGTCTCTTATTTCCATGTTTCTAAAATGCTTTTTAATCTCTTTCCTAAATATACTAAATGTTTCACATTGCTGCAAATATCTAAAAGTTATTAGGTGCCTTTCAATTCACCAGTTATTATGCACATTTTCAATTTGTACAAATAAACCTGAGTGGAAACGCCAAAATTTTGAAAAATCTCAAAATATCACAAAAACGTTTTAATGCTTAGGGAGGTGGAAACGTTGGTGTATGGATAGAACAAGTGCAATGAAACAGATTCAGCAAAAACATAATGATGTACAGTGATGATACTGTTATAGGCCACTGTGAGCTTTCTTTAGCCCCTTGTACACTGCCAGATTTTCGGTGAATGTTGGGCCGTTTTGCCGGCAAGCTGTGAGCATTTACACACAGAGCCGGATTGGTGAGTTGATCCGAAGTGCCCAATTTTCCACCGGGATAAACATATTGGCAGAACCTTTTTGGTTTAAAAAGAACGGGGCAGCCTTCCACCACGGGAGGGGCTGTTGATGACTTGTGGGAGGAGCTGTTGATGACGCCGCATGTGCAAGCCACTGGTGGTGGATGAACAGGAAACAGCTGATAGCAGGAATTAGTGAGCAGCTAGTAGCAAGAGGGAAACGCAAACCTGACAGACACTGTAAAGATGAGCAACTGAGGAGACAAGGAATTGCGCGCCCTCCTTGCCCTCGCAAACGAAGAGGCCATTAACCGTCAGATGACGGGGACCTACTGCCGCCTCCTTCTCCTGTACGTCACTGTTTACGTCACACGCTGAGCTACACCTTTTGTTACTTGCTCACACCCCCATTGTCCCGAAAAAGGCGCATTTTGTATAAACAAAAGTAGGTAGGCGGCATTTTGCTGCACTCCCCGATTTTGTTTTTATACTGCCAATGCTGAATGAAGACTGATTGGGCTTTCCTGCAAATTTGCACAATTCCTATTTAAAAAGGACTTTTGTTGTCTCTAGATGGCTTCATGCACTTATTTATGCACACAGGGCTGTTACCACAACTTCTCTAAGTGTAACAGGGTCAATTATACAGCAGTAATATGTGTAATAACATCAAATGTACATTTGTAATATCAAGTATTATAATTACACATAATTTGTTTCAGTTGTTATTACCTGACACGCGTAGGCCTTCATAGTCAGTATGTGGAATTGGGGGTACCCTACCTACAAAGGGGTGTCTCTCACCTTATTTCCCTTCTTTTGCTGTTGTACTCCATGGGAGAGTTAAGCAACATTGCTCTCATAGTAAGTATGTCAAGGACGTTTTTGTGTTTTATCATACTGAACTGAATGTAACATGGCCGCCCTTTTGCTGTTGTACTCCATGGGAGAGGGGCTCGAGTTTATATGGTCGTAATTGACGGAGGACTTTGTTTTTACCTCTTGCTGCCAGAGCTGTCAGGAATAAACGGAGATCGTGTCCAAAGATATCCACGGTCTGGGCCTGTTCATATCAACACAGCGCAGACAACACTAGAGACCAGTTACAAAAGAGCACATAGTTTTAGTATTAGTTGTTCAAAGCTCTCTGTTTCCATTGTCCAGTGTGCTCTCCGTTATTATACATTGCTTGTTTTTCTTTGTTTGAGGTTTGACTGTTGCTCTTTTAACTTCCTCATCTTGTTGCACCGTCTTCTGCAGTGGCAATACCTGATAAAAAAAAATGATGGCGAAGCACATTTCTGCAAACCACTGATACGTTACATTTGCACATTATAGTGGATATGTTGAAACTTTACATTTCATCAAAGCTGTGGTTAACTTGTGGTTCAGTTTAAACCACTTGGTCATGGCTAGGAAAAGATTATGTTTTGGCCCAGCAGGAAAAGCAATAACTTGCTAAATCAAAACCTGTTTAGCTGTATGTTGGTCTTAAACAGTGGTCTGCAGCTTGGCAGGTGTCTCACCTAGGTGTCACACCATCCACCATCCTCTCCCCCGAAAAATTCAGCTCATGTACAACGTCACTTTAGAAATGTTGATATGAGTCATATGAAACATGCAGATTTAATGTACAGTTGCTCTGGTGACTGCGCTGGTATAACAGTAGAGGGTGGAAGAGCACTTAAATTTGTACTTTTCTTTGCTGATTTTCTAAAAATTTGATTAAAAAAGAAAAGTGCTACATTTGGATGCAAACCCCACTACTGAATTAATCATAATTTACAAAATCAAGCTGAATCAAAATAAAACAATTCAACAAAATTAATCTTGAATAAAATTGGCAGCTTCTGAATTCAGACAGACCTGTCTCATTGTCTCTGTCTGGCCACAGCAGGAAGAACATAGGTGTAACTAAACCACAGTTCCCTGAAATAACCCCTAAATCTTCCTGTATTGGCTCTATTGTTGTGTGAGCACAAGGAAACATAACACAATACACAGTCTATGAGGCAAAGTCCTGATCCGCCCTAAGTATAAAGTTTCATAAATCCCAGGGGGCGACACTGCAGCGAGGTCAGGCAGGGTGAGCTTCACCTGCCTTCAGCCACTGTGACACTTCACAGGCTTGCTTATAAACGTGGAAAGACTCTGCATCTCCTCTCTGTATAGGAAGACTGCTGTGCCTCTGCGGCCTCAGCCTCACAATGATATTTTACAGCTTGCAAAATAAGACTTTGTGTATGTATAGTAAAAATGGAGTGATTATGAACAGTATGGCCTTGAAAGAGAGGATAACTTCTTGTTTTTATCTCTCAGATAATGAGTCCACCATTTCTGTATGTACACTTTTTAGAGATGAATAACCATCAGCTTCATTTGTCATCCACATAGATGCATCATAATTTAAAACAAAACCTGTCCATGTCTTTTAAGTGCAGTTTAGTCATTTAGTTTATCCCTCGAAATGAAGATACCTCATTAACGATGTCATTTATAATGTATTGTAGTTGAGTTGATCTCATATTGACAATCCCAGGAGCTCAAATATAGCTTGTTTACTGTGTCTCATTGTGAACAGATTTGTCTTCCTGTTTTTCCAGACAATAGACACGAGGTTTACAGAGAGATACACACAGTCTCCTGTGAGGACACAGAGCATCTGCTTGTGATCCCTTTACAAAATGGATTTGCACAATTTTGCCTTGCTGCCATCAGAGGAACAACAGCCTGCAAAAGGGACTTAGCAGAGAAGAAATGGATAGATAAGCAGAGAATGAAATGGACACATAGTCACAATGGTAGCAGTGTTAACGTAGCGATAGCATACCAGAAGTTGACAAGTCGGGGAAAAGGAATGAGTCAGAGTGTAATTAAAATGGAGAGTTTGTCTGTCCGTGACACAGAATACAATTCTGAGATGTTTTTCAAAAAAAATAAAAAACCCTAATCACTTGCTTGCTATGAGAAGCACATTCCTGCACAGTCGTGACCATGAACAACACGGATTAGGGGCTGAGGATCACGGTGTGATGCTTCAATTGGAATACAGTGTGTCTGTCTGCATACCAAACAGCTAATTCTGTGGCCAGGGCTCCGGTGAATTCTCTCCCATAAAGACTTCAATCACAGCTTGACCTGTAGTCATTGTAGCAGCTGCTGGTGTCAGAGTGTGACTGTTAACGGGAAATGATGATGCCTTTCAGGGACTGAAATGTGAGCAATATCAGACTCTACACCCTCCGACCTTCTTTTTTTTTTTTTTTTCTTTAAATCAAAAGATGCATTTTCATAAGAAGAATATCATCAGAAAAATGTCTTCATTGTTTCTGTCTTTCAATTATCTCAAGCTGCTATCTGAATCCTAATCAGCTTCAGCCAGCTGAATTTTTTTTTTTTTTTGTATTTCATTATTCATCCTCGTCTGAGCTCCTCTGCTGCAATGTTTCACCCAATAAATACTGGGGCTGATGCTGCAGAGAGCCAGTCTCCAAAACATTGACCGGTGTCATGTCAACTCATGAAATAGTCATGGAAAACTGTGTGTACAATTTAGGGTGATGGAAAGAGGCAGATCATTATGTAATTAGCTCAAATGATGGGTGCGATGATTTGTTTTCCACAAAAATAGACAAGAAGTCAAAACTGTGTAACGTGTGGGAGCAATTAGCAGTGATTTCCATTTTGGCAAAGCAGATGCAGTGTACGGTTGATGTTGCCTGACAGCAGGAGAATGTGGATTAGTCTCTACATGTGGTGAAAATGTCACTTCTGTGCACACTATCTACACTTAAATTCTAAATTCTACGTTAGAATATTTCAGTCTGCTTACTCGAGTGCTATTCACTCAGTGTGTGTGTCTAAGGCTCAGTCTTGAAACATTCAAGCTCAGAACTTGTACAAGAAAAAAAAATCCAGGCTTATTTGTATGCAAGTGCAAATCCACAACATGAGCGTACACCCAGCAGAGCTGAAAATCTCTCACACGCAGTCAGCAATCCATCAGCAGTCCTCTGATCTGCTTATTTGAGATAAAAGAAGTCAGGCCAGCTCTCCGGGGCTTTAAGGAGTGCTAACACCTTCCACCTCTCAATTCCCCACCATGTAATTCCTGTTAGTGCACCTCAGAAAATACAGCAGGAAAAGGCCAAATGTATTAAAGCAAACCCAAATGAACGTAACTTCTGCGACCCCTTTCTGAATAATGCAAACCTTGAATGTAAAAAGGGATTAACATATCATACCATTAAAGACACTGAAGAGGGCTATACTAAGAAGGAAACTGAAGAGGGGCCGTAATCAAGAGTCCTTCACTAGAAACATACGGATTGCGACACTTGAAAGCACTTTCTCAAAACGAATATCACCATCATGGCAACATGTTATTAACATATCAGTTGTTTGATTGCCTAAAATGGCTGATTATGTGAACAAACAGATTGCAGAACCATGATTAAGCTATTACTAAATTATTGCTCTTGCATGATTAATGTTATTAGTATGATCAAACTTCTCTTTGATTTAAATGGGTCTTCTCAAGAATGAATAAGTTGAAGAATAAGTTATACTGAGATGAGTGGGTTAGAAAATGGATGGATGGAAATTGGTTGTATGACGTTAATGTAGTGCATTGGCACTCAATTTTAATCAAAAATCCCCAAAGAAAACAAAGTACAGCAATTTTGCCATGTTCATAATTTGATATGAGTTGAAATCCTGCCAAGTTGGCAACATAAACAACTGACTTGTTGAAAATCACTCAAGAGGCCATGCAGGTAGGTTCTGCCACAGATGAGAAGAAATACTGCATGTATGGGTCTCAAGAGGAGCTTTTAATTTTGTAGTCAAAATAATTAAATCATTTGTGTGTGATGATGCCTCCAGTTTATCTGATAAATGCTTAAAACAAACCTGCGTCTGTCTATTCAAATAGCGCAGCCTTCATATTAATATTTTGTAATCAAAGATTCCTTTTGGTTTCAAAAAATCTCATATTTATGTCCTTCTATTTATCACGTGTGAGTCAACTGCTTGTTTTTTTGCAGCTCAGTCTTACCCACCGCTGTTTTGGGCTCAATCACGATGCTCAAATTTGAAGTCTCTAGTTCCAGCAATTAAAGAGGAGGCAAAGAGCAGCAAACCTAAACTCTCAGACTTAGAAAGCCTCTTCAGCAACCTAAGTGATGTGTACAGTCAGCAACAAGTGCTGTCAGACAGGCACTACATCCCTCGTAATTTCGGGCATGTTTAATAATGTTTATGAGAGCAGGCTGACGGTACCTGCTGTGGTTTTCATGAGCTGTCAGTTGGGTAAGATTTCTGGTGCATTTAAAGGAAACAAGGGAAAAGAAGGAAGAGGGTTCTTAGAAGTGAGGAAAAGAGCTGAAAAGGAAAGCTTTCACTCAGACTGAGTGATTTCAGAAATTAAACTCGGAGAAATCCAGATACCTCCGTGTCACAGTAATTTTGGTAGTTAGTAAGTGGTAATTGATTGAACATATGACAGGTGGCAGTGTTACTTAGAGGTGCCAGGATTACTTTTATTATGTGTTATGTCAGATGCTTTACCTGAGCTGGTCAGGGAAGGTCTTACATTTGATGGATAATTCTAAATAAAGATGTTACGATAGCATTTTTTCCCTCCTGATACTTGAAGTTGGCATATTTGCTGATACCAAGTACAAATCTGATGCCATTGCTTTAAAAATATATATATAAGCAAATAACAGTTGTACTCCACTAACCCATTTCTGTGTCAAGAAACCAAATAAAATGTATGAAAATGGAATAAGTACGCTCATGATATTCTCATTATTTCGGTTGCTATATTCTAGTGTCTACTGACGCTGGGATGGGGTGAATGTCATGTTATTCCATTGCCCATGGCCTCTGGGACTGTGCCTGCACATGCAGCAACACAGCCTCTGATTCATCGACAGGCTCACCCCAATGCATCATGTGATACATCTTGCCCTCAGTAGGCTTCAGACAACAACACCTCCTTTCAACACAGATAAATGGATACCTAATCACGTGAGACATTCATTGTTGGATATATTGGTTTTATAAAGTCTCTAAAAGCACAGCTGTTCCATCCTGGATTACAAAAGCCCCTTTTACACTGCCAGATTTTCCGCGAATGTTGGGCCGTTTTGCCAGCAAGCTGTGAGCGTTTAGACACACAGAGCTGGACTGGCGAGTTGATCCGAGGTGCCCAATTTTCCGCCTCGTAGGGTAGTCATATTGGCTGAACCCTTTTAGTTTAAACAGACCAAAGCGGCCTTCCGCAACGGGAGGGGCTGTTGAAGACTTGTGGGAGGAGCTGTTGATGACGCCGTACGTGCGATCCACTGGCGGTAGATAAACAGGAAACAGCTGATAGCAGGAATTAGCGAGAAGCTAGTAGCAAGAGGGAAACGAAAACCTGACAAACACTGTAAAGATGAGCAACTGAGGAGACAAGGATTTATGAGAGAATTAGACTAGCCACGGCTTCAGTTTACGTGGGAACTGCCCATTGGTCCGACAGCCCATTGGTTTGACATCCCATTGTTCCGACCATATTAAACCCATTGTTCCGAAGTCCGTTCCGAAATCATCATGATGCCCTGTGGTTAAGGTCTGGTTAGGTTTAGGCACAAAAACCACTTGGTTAGGGTCAGGAAAAGATCATGGTGTGGGTTACAATGAAAAAGAAAGTGACAAACACATAAGCTGTGAGCCTGCTCCGCCTCAAGCCTTTCCCAGCTGACCCAGAGCCGGTCGCGGCGCACCATACGCCCGCCGCGAGCCGTTCAGCACCGCGGACAGTCGGACTAATGGGATGTCGAACCAATGGGCTGTCGGACCAATGACATGGACCCGGTTTACGTCACACGCTGAGCTACATGTGTTGTTACTTGCTCACGCCCCCCCATTGCCCCGAAAAAGGCGAATATGAGCACTTTGATGTGGTATATGACAATGACGACTTTAGGGTGTTATTGGACCTGTGTATAGACTTGTGTACTTGATTCAACATTTTAGGCATTATGGGGGGCATTTTCAATCCTGGTATAAGTATTTGAACAACTCTAAATCTAACCCAGCTAGCACCTGACAGGGCTGAAAGGCCTTTACTCTCTTTTACTCTCTTCCACATAATGTAATGCAATTAAGATCACAATAAATTGATGTATGTTAAACTTCTGACCCCTCTTTGAAAGCTGGTAGTACTGCTCTATAATACTTACTTTTAATTTGTCCGACTACCTTTCTGATCCATTTCTTCACTCGGATATACATGATTCAGGAAGCTCCAAATCTAAAAAACTTCTGGGAATAACAGACAAAGGGACACTTTCTTTGTAAAGTAATTCTGCTCTCCTGCCCACATAATTTCCTCTCCAATTAAAATGTTCAGTCCTAGCAGGGTCTCATTTTCAGCACTGTTTGAGATTTTCCATTTTCTTTTTCTGAATGACCTTTTGAATGCCCTTTAAGTTCAGCACAGGAATTCACAATCGGCTGTTTCCTCTTGTTAGTCATGGTGTTTCTTTCATTTTAACTTGCAAAGCAGAAAGGCCTTAAAATGCTTTGCTGCAAATTCTTGATGCCTGATTGCTTTGTGAGTTCTTCGCCTGTCCATATGCAGCTCATGCATAATGTAGCACTGACTGTATTGTAGTTATGTGCGTATATAGTTTTCAAGGACTAGCTGCTTACTTAAAGTGCATCACATTCAGAGCTTTGGTCAGGTTTGTTTTCCTCAAACTCTATAACGTAACTGAAAAGTCTCATTTCATTCCTAACATCAAATCATTACAATGATTACAGCTTCATCACTAAGTGTGTTATGACTGGTTCCATTTAGACATTGCAGTGCATGTCTGAATTGGTGCTAACTGAGTTTACCTTGAAAAAGAAATAGAAATCTGAAAGTCTGATGGTCTGTCTGTTTTGGACAAAAATGGAAATACTCCTCTCTTTACTTTGTGTGCAAGGAATATATTTCAATGTTGGTCCATCAGTTTGATCCAGGCTGAAAAATCTCAACAACTGTTGGGTAGATTGTCATGAAGTCAGATCCTCAGAGTTTGAATCCCTCAAACTTTTGCTATCACCTGACTTTTAGCGCCACCATGATGCTAACCTTTGTGGTTCTGACTGAACTGTCTTCACCGCTGCTGGATGGATTGCTATGAAATTTGAAGCAGGCCTTCATGTCCCACTCAGGATGAATTGCATGACTTTGGTTATCTGCTGACTTTTAATCTATGATGGCATCATCAAAACCTCAATTTCACATTCCCTTCACCTCAGCTGAACTTTGTGTTAATGCAGATATTAAGAAGGAGATATAATTTATAAAACCTTGAGGGGAAATTCATTTTTTCACGCTGTTGTCATACACACACATGCACAAACATGACCTATGCATTAAACGGAGGGACGTCAGAGTGAGGGGGCTGCCTTAGACAGGCGCCTCGAGCAGTTGGGGGTTTGGTACCTTGCTCAGGGGCACCTTGGCAGTGACCAGGAGGCAGACTGGCACATCTCCAGCTACCAGTCCATGCTCCATATTTGGTCTGGACGGGGACCCAACCCAAGTCCCTATGGAGTGAGCTACTGCTGCTCCCACTAGCATAATAACCTGTTAATTAAGATGGTTAACATGGCGTATTGCTTTCCAATGTTGGCGTTTAGTTCAAAACAGCTGTGCCTAGAGCCTCATTTCCACTGCATGGTTAGGCTTGAGTCAACTCACTTGTTGCCTTCCATCGGCAACAATGACAGCACTTTTGTTGCATGGCGTAGTTTTGCAGGCTGCTATTTTTTAAAGTCTGGGGCAAGTGGAAAAAAGCAGTGGCTATTGACAGTAGCTTATTAAAAATGATGGGTTTGTTCAGGATGTCCTGTGATGCGCAAGTGACGATTCTCGCTGATCAGCCTGTGGTCTTCAGTTTTAACTCCATCTCATTGGCTGAGCTTGGACTCATGACCCAATTTTTGCTAACAGAAAACCGAAAAAGAGTGAGACAGCAGCCTCACAGAGTCACTAGCGTTGTTGCAAGACCGTTTTTGTCATTTGATCTATTGTTTTTAATATCAAACAAACTGAAGTTACAACATGATGATTGGAGTCAGATACACAAACAAGTATAGTTCAGTTGTTAATTGTAGATGTAATTTTAATAATGTAATATGAACTAGCCGTCAGAGCAACTGTTTCTCTTTCCCTGGAGCACAATAAATCTACTCAGTGTTTTGTTTTCAGATGTGTGCCTACTTCCAGCTGAGAAGGGAACAATTTCAAGGTACATCAATCAAATTACATGTGATTGGCAAGCCAGTCAAGGCCTCTGTGAGAATCCAATACCAAATCTCTTTCAGCTGCATTCTTGTACATCTCCATTTCAATCAACAAATGAAGTAGCCTCAATAAGATGTGATAAAACTCATACATTTTAACAAGTCCACTCAGGCTACCTCTCTCCTATACCGGCCCTGTTCTCAGACCATCGCCTGTCCAGCCCCATCAAGCAGTGAACAGCCAGACACTGCAGGGTTAATCAGTGTCACTAATGGAGGCTGGGCTGCCTGGAGACATGGCCATTACCACTGGAAGAAGGGATCAAGGGGATCATGGGATTGTACAGTCAGGAGGAATTTAAATCGGGTATCCTTCATGCTCGAAGGAAGTGGGAACACTAAGAGAATGAAGTTATACACTGAACAACTTTCACTGGAGCGGCTGATCCAAGAGGGAGAATTACACTTTTAGCTTGTGTTGATTTGAAAAGAATTTGACATATATCATCC
Source organism: Epinephelus lanceolatus (assembly GCF_041903045.1). Classification (NCBI taxonomy): domain Eukaryota; kingdom Metazoa; phylum Chordata; class Actinopteri; order Perciformes; family Serranidae; genus Epinephelus; species Epinephelus lanceolatus. The sequence continues at coordinate 20,293,669 of NC_135734.1, forward strand.
CTATTTTATATTGAGTGTAGACAGGGAAGTTATGACGTGATATAGTCTATATTTGGCTCCTGAATAATGGGGTTTTGATAAGTTTTTGGAACTCACTTTTAGAGTTGTCAGCCTATGTGAATGGAAGTTTTCTGGTTTATTTTACACAGATCATGATGTGCATTGTTTTGTCATCTTGTGATAGTAGCTCAGAGGTTAGTGGGTCTGAATCTATTTATTTCAGTCTACCTGGCTGTGTGGGTGCCCAACAGTGGATAAGGTATTTCAGTTTTTTTTAATTTACTAATATTTAGCGATACTGTACACTGTAAACATACTCTGCTACAAGTAAAAGTCCTGCATTCAAAATATCACTTGTGTAAAAGTGCAAAAGTATTTCCATCAAAATGTACTTGAAGTACCAAAAGTTAAGGTATGGTCCATTTCAGGGTCATATATTAGCATCATGCATTTTTAAGTTCATTACTTTAATGTTGCATCTCGTAAAATTTGTCCCAAACTCTAATTACTCTATACTGCTGGGTGGCTTAAAATGAGCAGTGGATTCATAGGATGTAGCAGCATGTAGCAGTGACGATTGCAACCCGCTGAAACTCCCATGTGCCAAGCTTGAACTTCTTAAGATCATTAGAATTCCTTCTACATTCATTGTTCACAAGGTTTTTACCAGTGGCTGAACTGTCTCTTCATCTCCAAACAAACTGACCAGGTGTTTAAACATACTGAATAAAGCAGTTTCACGTTACAATATAGCTGTTCAGTATGTTGCAGACGGGCTGCTAGCCCAGCACCTACTGATGTGTGCTCACCCCTTTTCTCTGATAATTTAAGATCCTGACAATCAGGAGATTTTTACCAGGAGCCGAATTATCAATTATCAAATTATCAGCAAATGTCTCTTCCTCTCCAAAACAAACAGACCAGGTGATTTAAAGTGATGAAAACACTCAATAAAGCAGTGTCATGTTAATATCAGTTTATGTCCACTGTTGCTTGTGGCTGCTAACCATAGCCAACACACAAACATGAACAACCCTATCTAGATCCAGCATTTGGTTTTTGTCCATTCTGGGCTACTGTAGAAACATGGTGGCACAACATGGTAGACTCCGAAGACAAGGTACTGCTCCCTAAGCAGATATAAATAAGTCATTCTTAGGGAACAAAAACACAACCATTTGTGTTTTCATTTATTTATTTTTTATTTATTTATTTATTCATTTTTTAAGCATTTATTTGGAAGGGACAATGCATATTGATGAACATGAATTTATTATTTCCGCAAAGATATTTCCCAAAGTCCTACACACTGGACCTTTAACCTATAATAATAGATCAGAATTTATTAGTTGATTTATATTTTGTATTAATAATCGAAATCTGCAAGGTAACTAGCAGCACAATCTATCAAGTAAATGTAGTTGAGTAAAAAGTGCAATATTAGCTTCTGAAATGTAATGGAGTAGAAGTATAAAGTAGCACAAAACTGAAATACTCGAGTAAAATGCAAGTTAGTAACAGTCCACACCTGATGCCTGGTTTCCTTGGATACCAGTAAGGTGATATTGGATAGGTAATATTAACAAGCTCAACAGAAGGCTAGCATTTCTCTCAATAAATCCAGTAATAGTATATTCTGATAAACTGTTGCTTCAGTTGAAAAGCATCAGTACAAAATCACATCAGTACGCTAATGACCGTGTGCATTACATTTGTATTCAAGAGCAGACCTGTCAGTAAGGACACCCAACCTACAGCAATTAAAATGTTGTCTTTTCCAGTTAAAGGAAATTCAGGAGACGTACTGTATGCTTTGGGTGCTCTGTGTAGCGCCTATTAATAAGCCACTGAGGTGAGTCCCCATGAGCTGTAACAATCGTATAATACTGAGAGAGCTCTCTGGCTGTCATTGAGATGCAAAGTGGCAGGGAGTGGAACCAGTAAAGCAGCGGTTCGCTGCATGCAGCTGTTGTGCAGAGAGTGCAGCTTTAATCTAAATCAGTCAGGGCCAAATTACCTTCACCCTGGCTTTCTGGGATAATTAGGTCAGACAGGGGACAGTGATTTGGAACAAAAAAGTGTACCTACATTGGATCCATCGTGGTTCAAACCATACCACAGGCTGATGTAGTTCTTACCCCATCCACTTAAAGATTAATGCCATTGTAGATAAATATGATAAACATGATATGACAAAGAGTAATATGATATCACTAATATTCCTAATTGTAATTGCAGCCTTGTATCCTAGCAAACCTGATTTCACTTTGGCCTGAGAGGGTGTGAATGAGCTTTGAGTTCAATTAGGATTCCTCCAACCCGTCAGATGCAGCTTCTCCCGTCTGTGATATTGGCACGAGGGCTAATTAAAGTGAATTGACCCATGAAATAGACATGTCCTTCATCAGTCCGTGGCAAGAAAGATCATGTGAGGAGTGAGACGAGGTGATTGATCTACTGACAAGGTTACATACTGGATATCAAATCCTCTGTGGTTAATCCCTCATTACAAGTCAGCATGTTGTGTTGTAATGGATAAATACATTAATATAAGTGCGTGTAGGGATAATGCTGGTGTTATTCACGAAAGTGTTAAGTTTTTAATACCTTTTGGACAACAACAGAGTGCTATAGCGTGAAGACTTTACATGAAGTACCGCAATAAATTCTTTCAATTTTTTTTATTTGTAAGAATTATCGATAATAAAAAATATTGATAATTTCAACTCAAGAGGAAAGTTTTGTTGTTGTTGTTCAGTGTCACTGCGGATTTTGTTTAATTGTACTAACTTCAATTTGGAAAACTTGCTTAGCCCTGAAGACGGACATGAGCAGCACACTGATGATGTCAGAGGGCTGTGATTGGTTGATTGCGATGTTGGTCCAGGAACACAATGTGGGACGGTGATGCAGGAGAGTGTCCTACTTGGCAAAATCACGCCGTGATGCGTACAGGTGCCCAAAGGTTGCAGCCCAGAAATCCCAAAAAAAAAAAAAAAACAAGCAGAGGTCAGGGTCTCTGCAAATAAATCCACCAACACACACTCCTAATGGATCTTAATTGATAACTGAGAGGGATTACTTTTGTATGAGTTTATACATTATTTATTTTCCTTTTTTGTTAAGGAAAATCCTACATAGTATAACTTTAAAAGTCTAGTGTGTAGGATTTAGTGTCATCTAACTGAATCTTCTCCCGTGTGCTAAGCGTGTAAGAGAACTACAGTGGCCAATACAAAAACATGAATGGCCCTATCTAGAACCACAGATTGGTTTGTCAGCTATGGGTTATCATATAAACAACATGGCAAACTCTGTGGTAGAGGACCAGCTCCGTATGTAGATATGAATGGCTCATTCTAATCTAAAAAACCCCACAATGATTCTTATTTTCAGGTGATTATAAACTAATGAAAACATATTTATGCATGTTCGATATCACCTCTGCCACTATATATATCCCTCTAAATCCTATACACTGGACCTTTAAGTAAAAACAAATGTGAAGTTAGGTAGTTGAGAGCTGCTTTCTCCAGGCCAGTATCGCACTGGGTTTTCTACAATACATCCAGCTGCTGCCTTTCAGCTGAGGTTAATTTTGCTGCTGCACATCAATTCCTGTTTTTCGATTTTGTAACACAACTCGTGGCCAAAGTCGAATGCACTCACACACCCACACACTCCCACTTCCGCGGAAAACAAGTGGAGAGAAAGCACAATTACTGCTACACCTCTCATGAAGTGAGGGACCTCCATGAAAGTTGGCCAGAGGCTGGTGAACTCCTGGTGGACTGGGACTGTCTGTATGACTGATGTCCAGTGGTTGGAGGAGAACAAATGATTTTCTATATTTGTAGCTGATCATAAAGCAGCATTCAGTCCCTTTAGATAGAGCACTTCACCGCAGCTCGGTGGATCTGAGCAGATTGTGTACAAGAATAGTGCACTGACCAGAGAGGCTGTTCATCTGAATGACCTTTAAAACTGTCACGTTTTCTTTTATTGTATAAAGATGAGCCACTTTAGCAATGACCTTTAGCTGCCTACATTATGGGCTTAATTGTTACAGAGTTTCACGGACAGTTGAATTATATTAAATCATAATAGTGAAGCCATATACTTTGGATATTACACCCAAATTATCTGCAGAGCGGTTAAAACCCAGTGATGGATGATGCAACTGTGTAGCCGTCATCAGCAACTGACGGAAAACAGAACAGAAGTACAGAGAATTGTTGCACTGACATGATACACCTTCTCATCTAGTAGCATTGGTGTAAACCGGTAGGTTTTTAGAATGTTGCAAAACGGCACATTGCAATTAGTTGCCTGATATAACTTGTCTCGTCACGAATCTCTGAACTGAGCTTCAGTGTCATCTAGAACATCTTTCACAATTCATTGTCAATGGAGCAGTTCCAGACTTTATACCCTATGACATCACAAATTTGAGTTTTAGTACTGTAGCTTTTGTATTTGGGAGAGAGATGTTTATGTTAACTTATATTTTTGGACTGTGTTAGACCATAGGAATAACATGTATAAATTTTGTAAATATGTGAAGTTCCCCTTTAATCTCCAGGCTTGGTTGTACCACACCTGTCCACTAGGTGTCCTCAGTGATTTTCTTGACTATGTGCATCACCTGACACCCTTGTGATCCTCCTGCCTGCAGAGCTGCAGCTGCTGCTGATTTTGTCCTTGCATCTTATTGACTGTCACCCTGATTAACGTGATGTGTCTGCTTTTGAGTCACAGTGCTCCACACCATTGTGATACATCCGTTGTGTGTTTCACAGAAATACTTGTTTGAAAGTTGCTGTACTTAATTTTAGACTTTGAAACTGTGCCTAAGCTTTATCTCTAAAAGTGGATCAGCATGAATAGCCAGGTTCTAAGCTATGTGTGTTAATCTCTCCTCCCCTCCCCTCCCTTCTGTTTTCTCCTAACCGAGATAATCATTTCTCCCAACACATCGGCCTGTCGCTGCCTCTTTACGGTCCCCTCCACTGCTGGAACCTCCCTGCCTGTGACACACTATCATTTTCCCCTCCAGCAGTTTTCAATTTAGATTGTTAAAACCAGCATGTTCTTTATAGACAGCAGGGAAGTAAATCTTAAAAGCTGCTGTGAAAGCACAGTGACAGTGTTTCTTGTAAAGCTTTTCGGTTTGACCCAAGGTCATGAGCCAGGCTGATCTGATAGAAGCCCACATCCCATTAGTCTTGCATATTGTTTTTTTGTTTTTTTTTAAGAAAAGTGTGTCATATCAGCCTCAAACAGTGCAAAGTTTTGGTAGTCTTTTTTGGGTGCAGTTAAAACAGGGCCCTTTTTTGCCCTTGTTATAGCACAGCTGAGGATAGACAGGAAAGGAGCCACAACACACAGCAAAGAGCCACAAGTTAGAACTGAACTTATCTAACGTATCTAAGGAGTCTACATGGGGCAGCTACCAGGGTACCCCATTATTTCTTATAAAATATTCTTTGAAACCCTGCCACACCTCAAGAAGAATATCTGGCAGGGGGTTTGAAGGGGAAGTGTTGGTGGGAAGCTGTTGAGGGACCATGTTTCTGTCCTAGCAATAGCAGTTGTCATTCCCAATTTGGGAGAAAAATGCAAAATAAAAAAGGTTGTAATGATTACAGGTGTTGAAAAGGGTCTACGTTGGCAGGTTGATCCAGGAAGTCCAGCTGGACTTACAAATGCATGAGTATAAAGGCGTACCAGATGTCAAAAACACTGCACAATGGTTTTATATAATTTTAATTCTATGAGGCAGCATTGGAGATATATGACAGTGACAATAATTTGATCTTTCCTTGCAACAATTGCTAGGTCAACGGTACAAATACACAGTTTCCGGTACAAAGTATTTACCAAATGTGCACTTGATATGCAATGATGTTGCATTGAGTTTTGGCAAAAGTTGAGCCAGGTTGAACTGCATTTTTTTTTCTGTCAACACCACACCATTGGTATGAATAAGGGGCTATGGCTTTTTTTTCCAATGAGTCAGCCAAATGAAGCAATAAAAAGTATGTAGTTGGTCCATGCCCTCCACATCAACACAGATGCATTTTCGCATCAGATGCCCCAAATAACAGGACAACATAATTTGTCTGTGCCCTCCAAAACCAAAAAATAAATGATAATGATGATGATGTTGATGATGTGACATTGGTTAAGGGTTGGTTAGGTTTAGGCCCAAAAACTACATTATCTGCATCAGAGGAAAGATTATGGTTTTGGTTTAAAATAGGTACTTAGTTAAACCTAGTTAAGGTTAGTGGAGCTTTGTCACTATGGTTACAGTAATAGACATGTGGATAATGTTGGGGAATGACCGTGGTTATGATTTAAAAAACAACATCGACTTGTGGCTTGGAACAAGAAACCAACAGCGGTTGTTTGTGTTATATCTGGCATTTTTTTTAACCCATCCACTAGGGTTGGAAATCTCTCTGTGATAGACAATTCGATACGTATCTAGATACACGGGTTATGATACGATTCAAAAACGATATATTTTTAATACAGAACGATTCGATACGATTCGATACAGTGTAGGAACGATACGATTCGATAGGATTCTATGGTTAACATTTGTTGATGTAGACATTAATCATACATTATAAAATAAAGAAGCCAATTCTATAAAAGTGATATTCTTACAGTATTTTCAAATTTGTAAAAGACCACATCCCCAAGCATTGTTGCTGTATGGCACTGGCAAAAATAAAATAAAAAGTCAAACAACAACAAAATCACATGTCAAATGTATTTATTTTTCAACCCACAACCGGCAGGATTCGCCTTTAGTTTCTGCTGCGGCTTGGCTGCTCCCTGGTTTATCCAACCAGCATTAGCTTCTGTTCCTCAGCTCCACCGGTCAAGCTGGCGCTGATGTTTACATCCATTATCGTTGTCAGTAATGCCTGCTACAGAGCATGCTGCTGGCTCTCGCGTTGTTTTCGAGATACAAACTGTTAAAGTCAGTCAACCGATTGCTAGTCTTGCGATACCCGAATCCATGACTCTACAATCGATTCATCTAAGGATTCATGGCTGATTCGTATCGATTGAGGAGGGTGCTACCGACGTAGCCGTATCTCTCGCTTGTCAAACCAGATATCCGGTCGTATCGGTTAATTGTTCCCAACCCTACCATCCACCCAGCCTGACCTTCTATCTATGTGATCTTTGTCACTCAATAATAACTTCACCTGACCTCCTCCTTTGCTCCATCCAACAACAACGACCCATAGAGGGTGCTCTCATTTGAATGTAAACATATACCATTTTGGGGCACTGGCTGAAATTATGCTGTAGATTTTCCTGGCTGACAGTCTTGGTTTTTATGCAGTGCTAATGTCTGATTTTTTTCCACTCCAAAAAGTATGATCTACCTGGACGTATTCTCACAGAACAGTTGAGATGATGAAAAATGCATGCACAAAAGTTTTATATCCCACAAATTAACGCCAAACAAATGACATCACGTCCTTAACGTACAGTTACATGATTAACTTAAAGTTACAAAGGTTAGGTTAAGGAAAAGAAACATGGTGAGGACATACCTGAAAATGACTCAAAGTTCACATGGTTCTGAACATCCATGATGGCAACCTTTTAAAATATGTGGGATATGTATGAATTTTGTTACGAGATGTACAACTTTGGGTGCGTTACTTTTCATAGGAAAACATACAGTTTGTGAGAACAGACTGCATACCTGTTTCCATAGAGGAAATATCACCAGGCCTCTTTGGTGATGCCACACACCAATTACCAATTTCCTGATGTTAAATTCAGACAAAACTGAAGTTATTGTTCTTGGCCCCAAACATTGCTCTGGCCTCTAGCACTACCGTAAGAAACCTCGGAGTAATATTTGATCAAGATTTGTCTTTTAATTCTCATTTAAAACAAACCTCACGGACTGCATTTTTTCATCTGCGTAATATTGTGAAAATTAGGCCTATCCTGACCTGAAAAGATGCAGAAAAATTGGTCCATGCTTTTGTTACCTCTAGGCTGGATTACTGTAACTCTCTATTATCAGGTAGCTCTAGTAAGTCCTTAAAAACTCTCCAGCTAATTCAGAATGCAGCAGCATGTGTACTAACAGGAACTAAGAAACGAGATCATATTTCTCCTGTTTTAGCTTCTCTGCACTGGCTCCCTGTAAAATCCAGAATTGAATTTAAAATCCTACTGTTAACTTATAAAGCTCTAAATGGTCAAGCTCCGTCATATCTTAGAGAGCTCATAGTGCCATATTATCCCACCAGAACACTGCGCTCTGAGAACGCAGGGTTACTCGTGGTCCCTAAAGTCTCCAAAAGTAGATCAGGAGCCAGAGCCTTCAGCTATCAGGCTCCTCTCCTGTGGAATCATCTTCCTGTTACGGTCCGGGAGGCAGACACTGTCTCCACATTTAAGACTAGACCTAAGACTTTCCTCTTTGATAAAGCTTATAGTTAGGGCTGGCTCAGGCTTGCCCTGTACCAGCCCCTAGTTAGGCTGACTTAGGCCTAGTCTGCCGGAGGACCCCCCTATAATACACCGGGCACCTTCTCTCCTTCTCTCTCTCTCTCTCTCTCTCTCTCTCTCTCATATTCTATTACTGCATCTTGCTAACTCGGCCATTCTGGATGTCACTAAATCGGCTTCTTCTCCACAGCCTTTGTGCTCCACTGTCTCTCAGGTTAACTCGTATTGCAGCGGTGCCTGGACAGCGTGACGTGTGTGGTTGTGCTGCTGCCGTGGTCCTGCCAGATGCCTCCTGCTGCTGCTGTTATCATTAGTCATTAGTCATACTTCTACTGTTATTATACACATATGACTATTGTCACACATGTATACTGCCAGATATTAATACATACTTTCAACATATTGTACCACAGTAGCCAGAACTATAACTATAATATTATTACTTTCAATAACGTTGTTGTAAGCTACTGTCATTACCTGCATCTCTCTCTCTCTCTCTCTCTCTCTCTCTCTCTCTCTCATTGTGTCATATGGATTACTGTTAATTTATTATGCTGATCTGTTCTGTACAACATTTATTGCACGTCTGTCCGTCCTGGAAGAGGGATCCCTCCTCAGTTGCTCTTCCTGAGGTTTCTACCGTTTTTTTTCCCCGTTAAAGGGTTTTTTTTTGGGGGAGTTTTTCCTTATCCGCTGCGAGGGTCTTAAGGACAGAGGGATGTCGTATGCTGTAAAGCCCTGTGAGGCAAATTGTGATTTGTGATATTGGGCTTTATAAATAAAATTGAATTGAAATTGAATTGAACACAGACAATCTAAAGGACACAAATCTGTCTCCGTCAAATGAAAGAAGCCTGGTGAAATTCCCTCCTTGTTTGTCAGTGGTGTGGCCGTGTATGAAGCGATGACCAGGGGAGATTTTTTCCCTCTGTTGCCATAAAAAAGCTCTACAAGCAAGAGGGCAAAATGAAAACCCAGAACAATTACCCATTCTTCCACTCTGGGATATCTATTACCTGATAAGGTCAGCAGTCATTCGTCTCCTTAAACACCCCGTCAGCTGTTGGTGAGCAGGGAGGTTGTGCCGTGATGATCCGACACAGGGAGGAACTGGACAGAGCGCGATCACCGGGGTGCCTTAATGAACTGTGGGACTGTTTTTATCAGCTCATGCCAGGAGAAATCCTCCATCACCACGACAGACTGGACTCACCTGGGGCTTGATTGTGAAATGTTTTCTTCCAATTCAGCTAGCAAGCGCTCTGAGCAGATTCTTCATGTTTTGTTGTTTGGTATTGTTCTTAGGTCATTATACCTGGAAGGAGAATTTATTATTTGTATTTAGGCCAAGGCTGTGAAATTCATCTCTGCTGACAGATCTGTGTTCACAAAAGGAAAAGTATCAGGACAGTTCAGCTGCAGATTGTGTCTGGATTACTCATTTTCCAGTTTACTGGACAGTGAATGCTGGATTTTAGAGACTCTCTAGAATCAGCCTGTTCGGATGGCCTGGGAATAAACGTTGGTGGGTCTTTGCCATTTTTCATAGACTTAAAAAAAGAATACAGAATCAAATCTAGGATAACTGTCATGTTTATTCTCAAGCTGCCCGCAGCTTCGGATAAGGGATTTGTTTTAACAGGTAAAGTATCATTAACAGCCACATATGGCTTCAATGTGGGAATGAGGTACACATGCCACGACTCAAAAGTCACAAGCACTGTTATGCTTATATTTCACACACACTTAAAATTTTATTTTTTTCACAGCAAGAGTGTTCTGGGTTTCAATCCACCAGCCGGCCAGGGCTCCTCTGTGTGCAGTTTGCATGTTTTCCCCGTGTCAGTGTGGGTTTTCTCCAGGTACACCAGCTTCCTCCCACAGTCCAAAGACATGCTTGTTAGGTTAACTAGTAGCCCCTTTTACACTGCCAGATTTTCCGCAAATGTTGGGCCGTTTTGCCGGCAAACTGCAAGCGTTTGCGAGTTGATCTGAGGTGCCCATTGTTCCACCTCGTAGGGTAAACATATTGGCGGAACCCTTTTAGTTTAAACAGACCGAGGCGGCCTTCTGCAACGGGAGGGGCTGTTGAAGACTTGTGGGAGGAGCTGTTGATGACACAGCACATGCGAGCCACTGGCGGTGGATAAACAGGAAACAGCTGACAGCAGGAATTAGCGAGCAGCTGGTAGCAAGAGGGAAACACAAACCTGACAGACACTGTAAAGATAAGCAACTGAGGAGACAAGGAATTGCACCCCCTCCTTGCCCTCGCAAACGAAGAGGCCATTAACCGTCAGATGACGGGAACGGGCCAATTTACGAAAGAATCACCGCCTGACTAGCTTTCCTCCCACGTCACTGTTTACGTCACATGCGGAGCCACACGTTTTGTTACTTGCTCACGCCCCCCATTGCCCTGAAAAAGGCACATTCTGTATAAACAAAAGTAGGCAGGCGGCATTTTGCTGCACTCCCCGATTTAGTTTTTATACTGCCAATGCTGAAAAAAGACTGATTGGGCTTTCCTGCAAATTTCTCTATAAAGGGCGAGTGACTCTAAATTGGCCATAGGTGTGAATGTGAGTGTGAATGGTTGTCTGTCTCTATGTGTTAGCCCTGTGATATTCTGGCAACCTGTCCAGGGTGTAACCTGCCTCTCACCTAATGACAGCTGGGATAGGCTCCAGCACACCCATGATCCTGTACCAGGATGAGCAGTTACAGAAAACAGATTAATTAAAGGGATTCAATACCATGTTCTATGTGTGACAACCCCTGCTGTTAGTCAGCCTGTGTGGTGAACTGGTTTGATTGTGGGATGGGATGGTAATCCAAGCCTTCTGGTGGCACCTGGGCCCAGTGCTCCCAGATTATAAATTTAGCCTCTGCTACTTACTCATTCTCTGTCTCTCTCTCCCCCCAGCAGACATCCTTCCTGGTGACGTGTCAGCCGTAGTTCATCCTTGGTTCTCTTTTGCTTATATTGTGCACTCACCACTGTGATCATACATGAAGTCCTTACATTACTGATCCTACAGACATCCACATCCCACTCTTTGTGTTCGTTTCATTTTTCTTGCAGGTTCAGTTACTTTTGTTAAATAATTTACTTTGTCTAATCCTTCAAAATAGCCTGTCTCTCATGTCTTGTCATGGCCCAGCAGCCAGGTTGCGCCATATGCCTCTGAGTTCTCTAACTGCCAACATAAATAGCAACAAAAAAGTAAAAGTAAAGTAAGATCTCATTAAAAGTTAACAATGTAGAATTTCCTTTACTATTGTTTTCTGCCAACTCAGATTCACATGCATGGTCTGTTACCACTGTTGCTCCACGTGTCGATAGAGGTTTTCATGCAATAGATTGCAAAGTCAAAGAAACCAATCAACATCAGTAAGATCATTGATTTGTCTGATAATGAGTCCAGATAGTCACTTTCCACAGGGGTCCCAAGGCATAACACATCAATACACACTGCATTTAAAAACTTTTTAATGCAAAACTGTATCAGGGAAATCCTTGATGGCAGTCAGATCTAATGCTGATGACAATATACACTGTTTAATCGAAGCTTGTTAAAGCACAGTTTCAGGAGCGGGAACACACACCAATAACAGCCTTCTAGCCTACTATATAAGCGGAACTAACCCTTTCCTCAGTCTCTCGCTCCTGCATTCGTGCGTTTGAATCAGTGAAGCAACTACAGAGAAGAAACAAAAAAAAAAACTTAACTTACCGAGATCATGGATTTCTTATCCTTATCTCCTTCTGACGATGACATCTTCAGAGGCATTCAACACCACCAACACAGAGGTCCATCACCACAAAGACCATCCAAAAAAGCCATGACATCTCCAGCGATCTCTGTGCCCGAGACCCCTTCTCCTGTGCTCCAAGCTCAGCAGCGGAGGAAGGGGACCTCAGCACGCACCGTGTCGTCCACGATCCACATTCCACCTGGTTCCTCCCTCCTGGATCTGCAAAATTATGACTCCTCTGAAGACTCCTCCACACCTCCCGGTACACCACCCCCACCAGCCAAAAGAGGTCGAGGTAGGCCTGCTTTGAGGGGTTTTTCCAGCGGGTGCCGCGGTCATTCTTCCCCATCACCTGTGAGGATGACAGCTGCCCGCAGTCATCAGGTCACCGGCGTCTCCACTCGTAGCCGGCCGCAATGCCACCTCGCTCCGCTGAAATCCCCCACCAGCCAACTATCCTCCAGGATCTCGGCCTGGACAGTAGCCTCCCTCCAAAAGGCACTGAAGGATAGGCGAGAACAATTTCAACACTCTGACAATAAGGCTAAACTTTTCCACAAACTCATGTCTGTTTGTTGTCTTAGCCACGCTGTCCACTCTGGCGCAGTTCCGCATGACGTCACCACGCAATCCGCAACCAGCCGTACCCAGACGGGCCACCGGAACCAGAAGAGGGCCTCCACCTGCCAAAATAAAAGTCCACCTCTAACCTCTTCTTTCCACATGCATGGTGACAGATTACCTGCTACCTCCAGGCCTAATTCACAGCCAAACCCTCAGTCTGTGTTTCCTGGGGTGCATTATGCAGCTGCCTGCAATTATCTCCTCCATGTTCCCCAAACAGCCGGGCTAGGGGAGCCTGGCACCGGGATGCCAGGTCCCCCGGTACCTTCTGCTCACTCTGTTCAGCCGTCTTTTTCTGCAACAGCTTCTGGCACCAGGTTGCCTGCCTTTCCAGTAACCTCTTTTTCCCAGCCTCACCTTATCTCTGCTGCAGTTTCACGTGGCACCGGGATGCCTGCTATTTCTTCTATTCCTCCTAACCCCATTTCTCTCGGGGTACCTGGTACCGGGTTACCAGGTCCCATAGCCCCTCCCTCGTACCCACCTCAGCCTTTCATTCCGGTTAAGGCTAATGGCACCGGGTTGCCAGCCCAACATTCACACCCCGCATCATCATTTCAGCCCATGCACGCAGCAGATTCACATGGCACTGGGTTGCTGGAAATATCTGCCGGCCACAATCCCACTCGTTACGGGGTATCAGGCACCGGGATGCCCGAAACCTCCGCCGGCCACAATCCCACTCGTTATGGGGTATCAGGCACCGGGATGCCTGTGCCCCCCGTAGCCTTTTCCTCAGCACAATGGCCATCTGCTTTGGCCGGAGCTAATGGCACCGGGCTGCCAGGTTCCCAGGCTGCTCACTTCTATTTGCAGCATCTTCCACCACCTGTCATCCCTGGCACCGACTTACAAGTCTGCTCCACCCTACCACTTTAGTTAATAGTTAATGCTAACTTCACTTTATCCACAGCTAATCTGGCAGCGCGTCACCCCACTTCTTTTGTTTCCCGCCCTTCTCCCGTTCCCACCAACATCCGCAAGCAGATACTAGACGGTTATTACATTGATCTAGCTATTCTACTCCTTCCTTCCCTCCACCAACCTCCCGTCGCCAGAGACCTCGACGACACAGATAGGTGCCCCCATTATAAAAAACAGACGTCCTCTCGTTCTAGGGTTCTCAATCCCATAGAATTTACTTATGCTTTTTCACTCTATAGGGATGTACTTTGCGCCCAGTTTCCTGCCCGCCGCCAGGAACTGGATGACTACTTGTCCATTATCCTCAACTTGGCACTCCGTTTTGGTGGTTCTGGCTTCTACCATTACCACATTCATTTCGCTTCTGAAGCCGCAGCTCACCTAAACCAGTTTAACAAGAGCACTTACTGGGGCACCCTTGACACAGAGACTTATTGTCGCATCTTCGCTGCCCATCTCGCCCAACCTTGTCCCTTGTGCGGTGCACCTTCCCATCCAGCATCTTCCTGCTCGGTCCCCGCCAAGTTCACTCAACCACGTATCGCCTATAGGACTCCTGCTCCCTCCCCCGTGGCACCCACCGCCCCTCCGGTCACACTTATTCCAAAACCTGCTCCTTCTGTCTCTAATTTTTCCCTCAACCCCAGCGGAGTGGATAAAAGAGGACGGCCCATCTTGCACCAAGGTGGCCGTACCATCTGCAACAACTTTAATGACAACGGCTGCCAGATGTCCCAATGTTGTTACCTCCATGCCTGCTCTTTCTGCGGCGGTGGCCACGGCCGACCCGCATGCCCACATAACCCTACATCCCAGAAGATAGGTAAGCACCCCTCTACGCCAGTAAATGTTTCAGCACTGAGGGCCGCGCTCCATAACCACCCCGATCCTACTTTTGTAGAGTTCCTCACCACCGGCTTCACGGAGGGCTTCCACCCTGGCATTGCAGTGGAGCCGTCTGTCTCCTTTACTTGCAAAAACCTACAGTCAGCCATTAACGATCCTGAATCCATCGACCGATTACTTGCTGAAGTCGAACAAGGCTTCATGATAGGCCCTTTTGCTCAACCCCCTTTTCTTACTTTCCGAATAAGCCCGCTCGGCATCGCCACCAGAAAATATTCAGAAAAGAAGAGAATCATTATTGATCTCTCGGCACCGCACGGTAGCCATGTTCCCAGCGTCAACAGTCTCATTCCTAGCGAGGACTAATCCCTTCATTATGCCTCCATTAACCACGCCATATCCCTCATCAAACTTGCTGGCAAAGGATCATGGCTCTCAAAAGCTGACATCATCAGCGCGTTCAAGGTACTCCCCATTCACCCAGACTTCTGGCGGTTCTTTGGCGTTTGCTGGCGAGGTAGCTATTACTTTGCAGTGCGACTTACTTTTGGTTGCAAAAGCAGTCCAAAGCTGTTCGACACCTTGTCCGAAGCCCTCTGCTGGCTACTGTCCAACAACCACTGCATCCCATTTCTTGTCCATCTTCTGGATGATTTTCTCCTCATCACCCCTCCCTCTTCACCACCCGCATCAGGTCTGGCCACTTTATCCTCAGTGTTTTCTGACCTTGGCGTTCCTCTGTCAAAAGAAAAAACTGAGGGCCTGTCCACCTCCCTTGAGTTTCTGGGAATCACACTCGATACAAACCTGTTTCAAGCATCTCTTCCCGCCGAGAAGCTCAATCGTATATGCCTCATCATCTCAAACTTTCTCCAGGCCCCTTCTTGCACTAAGCGTCAACTACTCTCCCTCCTCGGCCACCTCAACTTCGCTTTGCGCATTATTCCTCAAGGTCGCGCATTCATCTCCCACTTGTTGTCCATCGCTTCTCTCCGCCATCTCCCTGAACCATTCTTGCCGTGCTGAGCTTCGTTTGTGGCTCCACCTTCTCGCAAACTGGAATGGTGTCTCCTTCTTTTACGAAAACCACCTGACCAACTCCCTCGACATCCAGCTGTACACCGATGCAGCTCCTTCTGCCGGTTTTGGGGGTTTCTACAATGGGAGATGGTTCGCCGCAGAGTGGTCCCCAGATCTCGCAAACCAATGCCAAGCAGCTTCTTCTGCACTCTTCGAAATCTACCCCATAGTAGTCGCAGCAATTCTCTGGGGACACGAATGGTCCCGCAAGTCAATCCTCATATACTCTGATAACTTTGCAGTAGTCAACATCATTAACAAAGGTCGCTCTAACTCTCCTTCCATCATGCCATTCATGCGTTGTCTCACCTGGCACTCCGTCACCCACTAATACATACTTCGCGCAGCCCATGTTCCCGGTAAAACTAACACCATCGCTGACTCTCTCTCTCGGTTTCTGTTTCAGAAATTCAGAAGCTTAGCTCCACACGCTGACACTCTCCCGACTCCAGTTCCTCCATATTCTGCACTGACCTTCAATCTGTAAACTCATCCCTAGTACCCCTGATCATCGATTCTCAAATTCACATCATAAATAGTTTATCATTCTCAACCTTGTCATCATACTGGACTGCTTGGAATCATTTCCACAACTTCCATGATAAACATAACATTTCATTTCCATCATTCGACCTAACTACCGTGGTCTGCTTTATTAACCATGCTCATTCAGTTCTAAACTACTCACTGGTTACCCTAGCCCAGCTTTCAGTCATCTTCAAGTAACATCTCTTTTCAAAGGCCTTCTCCGACAACAACCAGCAAAAACCCCTCATCGCCTTCCACTTACCACCGACCTACTTCTCATCTGTATTAGTAATCTTCGCTCCGGTTACAATACTCCCCACGTCGCTCTTACCCTCGAGGCAATATTCACACTAGCATTCTTCGGCTTCCTTAGATGTTCAGAATTCACCGCGTCCTAATCAAACTTCATTCCTTTCCGCCATGCTTGCATCTCAGACTTATCTCAATACTCCAATGACATCATGGTATTCTACCTCAAGAAATCAAGAACTAATCAATCAGGTCATCCTACACCAATTTTCTGTTTCAAAAACCTATCCCCTCTGGACCTGTTCCGTACTCTCTCAAACTATCTAAACTACAGGAAATCCAACAGCGCGTCGCTTTCCGACCCTCTCTTCCTCTCCGAATCTGGCCAAGTCGCCACCCGTTTCTGGTTCCACTATCACCTCCGGCAAATACTTATACAATCCGGCATATCTCCGCATAGGCGCTGCCACTTCAGCTTCCCGCAATGGCATACCAGAACACCTAATCCAAATCATGGGTCGCTGGACCTCGCTAACCTATCACCGTTACATTCGTTCAGACCTTAGCGATCTCAGAGCTGCACAAGCACTACTTCATTAAATGGAGTTTTTTGGGGGTTCATCGATGCCCGAGCACCACTACGGACCTCCAAACCTCCCCACACCGCATTCAATAATCCATCCATCCATCCATCCATCCATCCATCCAATTCATTATTGTCCAATAAATCTTCTAAAACGTATCTGATTGGTTGCGTGTTCCTTGCTTGTGAATTGAAGCTTGTTAAAGTGCAGTTTCAGGAGCAGGAACACACACCAATCACAGCCTTCTAGCCTACTATATAAGCGGAACTAACCCTTTCCTCAGTCTCTCGCTCCTGCATTCGCATCCATCCCTCCCACCCTCTTTCACCTTGTCTCCCTGTCTCCTCTCCTCTAGGACACTAGGGGTTCATCGATGCCTGAGCGCCACTACGGACCTCCAAATCTCCCCACACCGCACTCAATAATCCATCCATCCATCCATCCATCCATCCAATTCATTATTGTCCAATAAATCTTCTAAAACGTATCTGATTGGTTGCGTGTTCCTTGCTCGTGAAACACTCAAAATGCTGATTTAAAATTCTTTATGTGCTTTGCTCACTAAGCATGATACAATACGGGTCCATAATTGTTTAATTTATTTGTAATATAATCTATATTTAAAGCTTTGCTGAGTCCTTTATTGTAAACTAATGCAGCTGATGATCAGGACTAGCGATGCTTTAAAGGAAACATGTTGACAGATAATGAACTGGTACATGATAAAAATAAATAATCACAGGTGTATGCCTCCATAAAAGTACCTACTTAAATTCATTACAGATGAAGCAGCTTAAAGTGCCAAGCTGTGTAACATTTCAATTACTAAATCAATAAAGGGAAGAGGAATAATAATTGATGTTAATTGTTTGACACCAGAATAAAGTTGTAGTTGGCTGTTGTACATGATACTCTGCAGCTTCATTTGTAAAAAATAAAAAAATAAAAAAAGATAAGGTATAAGGGTGCAAGCTGGAGACAAATACAGTGTCAGCACTATAAAATGCATTTGGCTGATGTCCACTACAATGGCAGCAGCAGTGATTCTGCTTTATCCCTTCCAAACATCTTTGCTTGCGTGTGATCCAATTAAATGAATTTGTCTTGGTAGTATAGGTCTGTGAGCACACAGTGGCAGTGCAGTGTGCTGAGGTATTACACTGTAGGGTCTCTGTGAATGGTGCAGTGAGTAAAGGGTGAACACTGGACTGTGGCACTTGGACTCAGATAACATTATGGTCCAGAGTTGCTTTCACAAACTTTAAAGCTGCACTACCCAACAGTTTGTTTTAAGCGGTTGAGGCAGAGTTAATCCTGTCTGATAAAAACCATAAGATTTGCTCTGTTTGCTCAAAAGAAATTTCCGGTCCACGCCTCAGTAGTGACAGAAAGAGAGAAATCATACTAACACTGCAGGTATTGTGTCGCTGGCATGCTCAAACCTTCAAACCTGAAATGAGGCCTGCTCTATGCTGCTGAAGACTTTCTAGTCCTAACTTAAAATTGCTACTGGATTTAATTCAGGTTATTGTATCTGCTATTTTTCATATCTACAGCCACACTAGCGACTCTGTGAGGCTGTACTAAGGCACAAGATGACAACATGCTAATGTCAGCAAGCTAATGTGTTCCCAGTGATAATGTTAGCAATTGACCTATGGCTAAGTCCCGCCCTCAAACACGATGAGCCAATCACAGTGCGTATAGCCATTCCCATACACTCGGACATTTTCTGCTTGGCCGTTCATTGAAATGCATTACAGAAAGTCAGTTTTGTTCGGTTTTATGAGCTTTTTCTGAGATTTGAAGTTTAAAAATGGTCAAACGGTGTGCATGGGGTACATGCAACGCTGACACAAGGTATCTGAGGCTGGGTGACGAGGTGTATTTTTTACACTTTAAACCACATCTCAACTGAGAAAAGTGTCTCCTGTGGATAAAGTTGTGCGGTAACATTAGACCAGTGCTTAATTTGAGCCGGAACGTACTGGAACGCGTACCAGGATCTTTTCAGAAAAGGCCCTGGTGCGTTCCGGAACTAATTTGCATGGGTCTAGAACTTTTCGCATCTAAAAACTACATACAGTATTGGCTGATGTCACTAGTGTTGCAGGGTATACTGGTAATGGTAGACCGCGGTACTAAAACTCCACAGTAGCCTACATATGGTAGTTCAAAGTCCAATCGCAAGATGGTGAGTGTCCATGCGCCGTCCCGGCGCGTGCTGGTCAATAACGGCACGCGTCGGCCACCTGGCACTCAATATGCTGTTGTAGTGGTTTGTTTTCCAGGCATGCGAGTATCTTTGAGCAGTGAAAGTTATTATTTATTTATTTTTACTTGTCGGCAGTGATTTGTTTTCCACAGCTCTACGTGCAAGCATTTTACTCCCATTTGCGACTAAAAATAGTTTTGTGCACGCAAATTAAATCATTCAGCTCGCTGTGTGAGTACAGATTTCAACTACCAGCAGAAAGGAAAATCAAATCCTGCCGGTTGTGGGTTGAACGGGGGTCACAGACAGGATACGGTGTTCAAATACGGCGGAGGCTCATAGTGCTCCGCGCCGCAACATAACGGCTTACCGGCGAGTCCGACTCCAGGTCCAGTAATTTCCTCTTCTTGGTGTCATGACTGCCCAGTAGTACCTGGACAACTGAGCCATGGCGGCACACAGGTATGTGGCGTGTCAGAGGAGAAACGAGCCGTTCACATTTCTCTCTGTGGCAGGTAACGGCCCACAAACCTCACCACACTTAGGGACTGTTCTTTACTTATGAAGGGACTGTTCTTTACTTGTCAGGGGCGGAGGGTGGTTGGTTGATTTTTATTTTATTTATTCATTTTATTTTGATCCCCCTTATGTTAATCACTTATTGATGCTGTTTTTGAAGTATGAATAAGTCAATAAGTAATTTATTCCATTGAAATATCATTGATGTATTATAGAAAAGTGATTTATCTTTTTATAAATGACAAAAGGCACATCTGTCTCATTTTTGCCGTGGTATCCTGATACTACTCAGAACCGTGATATTTTCACTGGTATCGTACCGTGGGTCCCAGTTTTGGTACGGTGACAACACTAGATGCCACAACCATTCCATTCGGAGTTGCGCAGTGAGGCGGCTTGGGTGCCGCTTAAAAAAGTCTCTCAGAGGCCCAAAGTGTTCCTCTACTTCTAATTTTACAAATTAAGCACTGCATTAGACCACAATATCAACTCAACGTGAATAAGATTAACAAGGACGTCTACATTTGTTTTAAGGTAAGACAGCATTGTGTTTGAGGCAACATATTGTCACTTTGCTGGAAAGAAATATAAGGTTATCTTTAACATCTCTAGCTAACGTTAGCTAAAATTAGCTTAACGTTAGCTGCTAGCTGCGTTGTTCATCATGTCACCTTGTTTGCTGGGAGTTCATTAGCCTATTTTGTTCTAGTTTTGTACTTTGGTGATCGTACATCATTGTTTGCTGGGAGTTCATTAGCCTATTTTGTTCTAGTTTTGTACTTTGGTGATCGTACATCATTGTTAGCTGTCATCCAAAGGGCTCTAGTTAAGCTAACGTTAACTTCTGGAGCTTTGCTTCATTAATTTATCTGTAATTGCAGAGATAACAAAGGTTGGCAAACGTTATGCTGAATGATTCAGTGTAAATACTGTAGCACCAAACTAACGGAGAGACACTCTTGGTAAAGATGGTAAAAAGGCCGTTATCCTTTTCTCATATTCTGAGCCAAAAACCTTAACTTCAGTGGCACTTTAACTTGTTGTCTTTGATGGCGACGGCAACGAGATGCAGTTCACAAGAGTACACTGGGACCTGTAAATTTTGTCTTGTAATTTAAGCTTTTCATCAACCTTCTCAACAATAAAATGATTAATATATCCCTCCAATGCATAGTTTAGGCCCTTTTGGTTACTTCTCAATGACATCTGATCGTTTTGTCCCCAAAAATCATCAGTTGCCTCCTGCGAAATGCCATGTACTGTGACACCTGCCATAGCGCCCGGTCACTGAATGTTGATAGTTTGTCCGAGTGAGTGGGGGGGGGCGTGGCTTAGCCATAGGTCAATTATACTGTTCACCAAGTTCATGATGGACCGTTTTGTACACCAACCACACGTGTCATTCAACACACATCTCTCCATATCTGCCATACCTCACCTTAACTGGATTTCTGCTGCTGCTGCAGATGCACACTCATTAGCTGCATGCATGGATTACTGAATAGACCCAGGGACCAAAAGTGTCAGGGGGCCCCTTGGCCTTTTCTTGCAAAATGTCACTCAAATTAACACATGCTAAACAGCAAGAGACTCAAAATTACCACAAAGAGATGCAAAGAAAGTACAAAAAGACACATAATAACCACAGGAACACCAGAACAACGCTTTGTGAATACTGAAGTATTTCCACCTGTGTGTGAAGGTGCTCAGTGCAGCTACTTCTATCCACCTGCTGGACACAACATCCGACCCAGCTGTCTGACATCTGTACCACCACCCAACTGTGACATCACAAGCACCTACCCCCAGACAACTTTTCACTCAGCTCTATCAATCCTCAGCACCCTGTCATTATTAAACATTTAACAGCGTGGGGAAGTTGAAAGGGCAGGGGAGGCGTGGAGACACAGGTGAGTGTAGGTCTTATCTAGACCCTCCAGCTGTGCCCCAGTTACCCATCACTGCCTCTGGTAACAGGAATTCAGTTCACAGAGTTTAAAATTAGCCTGGGCATCTATCATTTCCCAGTGGCTGAATAGGTTGGTGTCGGAGCCCTGGCATAGGCAATCTGTCTCCTAACGTCTGTCTGTCCCACCTCGGAGCACCATCACTCAAATGCACCGCCTTGTCACTGAGGACAGAGCCAGTGCCTGTGGAGCAGAGAAATATTGCTGTAGGACACATAAGCAAACACAGGGAGTTAGTTTAATGCCTATGGTGAGCGTCAACAATGGCAAAGGAAGTATCACTCTGCACGCAACCAAACTGAATTGAAAAGCCAAGGAGAGTGCTTTTGTTATCACTTTTTAAGATCTCTCAAAAAAAGCAATATTTAAAAAACAATTAGTTAATACATATTTTATTTAATTTTAAACAATGAAGAATAATGTAATTCCACTGAACTTCAATTTAGTTTGAAGTCTCCTGTGGAGGATCAGATAACACATTACAAAAAAGAATTCCTTGAAATTTTCTTTCCACTGAGGCCAAAGCTGCAAGAGCATGGCTGACATCACTATAAATCTCCCCGTTTAAGAGCTGGAGTGTCTGAACATTGGACAAGAACTACAACACATCAGCTGGAGGGCACGCAGCGGCAGCACTAACACAGGGCAGCCTATCACTCAGCTGCCGTCCACTATGTGGGTTAATATACTGTGACATTACACACGTACCTCATTTTGCAGTACCAGCAGACAATGGAATAACACACCTGAGGTCCAAGATTTGTAACTGCAGCCTAAAAGCAATTTCCTTTAAAATCATATCTTTGTCAAAGTGGCTCCTGTTATATGAGAGCTTTACTAAATTAGCATATTTGAAACCACCGCAGAGTGACTTTGAAACTGATTCATTTCTTTTAGGTTCTCTTTGTTCCTTTGATTTACTTAATACTTTTCCATTTAATTACTTCAGGATGCAGAACATTGTAGGAAACCCTGACAGATTCTGGTTTTTGTCCTTCTTTTTTTCTATGTAATTCTAATGGGACTAATAATAGACCTTTTGCAACCTTTACAGCAAAGATTACTCAGCATAATAACAAAAAGATTATTGATTTCACACTTACGCACTGATCAAATGTCTGGACTGAAAAATGACCTTGATTACCACAAACAAGCAAATTTAGATTTACATCCACATCATTATTTGCATGGTGAAGGTCATTATGGACACTTGTGATGCAGGACAAGTTCACAGTAAGCCTGATACTGCAGATATACTGTGCTGTACATGCACACCTGGATGCACAAAAAACAAAATTCTGAAACTTTGTGTTTGTTTTTAATCATATGAGTGTCAGTTCAACTTTTGCAAATGAATTTCTTTGTGCCACTTTGTGGTGTGACTGAGCATTACAGGTGCACAAAGCTAAGAGGAGAGTGTGAGAGGTGATCATTAAGCTCAGGCTATACAAACCTGCTAAGACAGGAGCTCTAACTGAGCACAGTAAAGCCTCTTTCACACTGGAATGAAAAAACCATCTGGCTTTTTTCTTTAGTGGGGAAGGTTAAAATCAGCATTCATTCCCAGGACAAATGACTCTGCAGTAGTCACCGGTATTTTATCAGCTCCAGCTCTAATCAACTCTGATTGGCAGTGATGGAAACATGACAACTGGGTGGACATGCTAATTGACCTATGGCTAAGCCACGCCCCCCTCCACTCACTCGGACAAACTATCAACATTCAGTGACTGGTATGGCAGGGTGTCACAGTACACGGCATATCGCAGGAGGCAACTGATGATTTTTGGAGACATAACGATCACACGTCATTGAGAAGTAACCAAAAGGGCCTTAACTACGCATTGGAGGGATATATTAATCATTTTATTGTTGAGAAGGTCGATGAAAAGCTTAAATTACAAGACAAAATTTACAGGTCCCAGTGTACTCTTGTGAACTGCATCTCGTTGCCGTCGCCATCAAAGACAAGTTAAAGTGCCACTGAAGTTAAGGTTTTTGGCTCAGAATATGAGAAAAGGATAACGGCCTTTTTACCATCTTTACCAAGAGTGTCTCTCCGTTAGTTTGGTGCTACAGTATTTACACTGAATCATTCAGCATAACGTTTGCCAACCTTTGTTATCTCTGCGATTACAGATAAATTAATGAAGCAAAGCTCCAGAAGTTAACGTTACCTTAACTAGAGCCCTTTGGACGACAGGTAACAATGATGTACGATCACCAAAGAACAAAACTAGAACAAAATAGGCTAATGAACTCCCAGCAAACAAGGTGACATGATGAACAACGCAGCTAGCAGCTAACGTTAAGCTAATTTTAGCTAACGTTAGCTAGAGATGTTAAAGATAACTTTATATTTCTTTCCAGCAAAGTGACAATATGTTGCCTCAAACACAATGTTGACTTACCTTAAAACAGATGTAGACATCATTGTTAATCTTAATCACATTGAGTTGATGCTGTGGTCTAATGTTACCACACAACTTTATCCAAAGGAGATACTTTTCTCTGTTGAGATGTGGTTTAAAGTGTAAAAAATACTTGTGTTGGAGTTGCATGTACCCCATGCACACCGTTTCAATGAACGTCCAGGCAGAGAATGTCCGAGTGTATGGGAATGGCACTGTGATTGGCTCATCGCGTTTGAGGGCGGGGTTTAGCCATAGGTCAATTCCTGCGCGACTGTTGTTAAGTTCTGTGACTTGTCATCTCAGGCATGAATTACGTCTGTCTCCATCCAAGCAGTGCTCGATGAGCATTACAAATAAGCCGGCACAGAGTTTGAAAGAGAGACTGAATCAGGAAAAGATATGAAAAAAGTAACCACCCTAATGTTTTCACAGGCCTCCATGCAGCATTCTACCGTTTACTAAACCTGGTTACTGGTGCATTTGTGACACAAAAAACAAACAGAAAGGCATACTTGTCTACTGGCAATGGAAAAGAAGTCTGTCGCCTATTTTTTGCAGGCTTTACACTTCTAAAAAACTGTATATGCACTGATTTTAATGAAAAACGGGTGTACGTGACACCACCTGTGGGGTTTAGCAGGAGTGAGTAGGAACCTCAAAAGTGCCCTCTTTGTTTTAATCCGTCTGTCTGAGAAGAAAGTTGTGGTATTTGGGTTGAACTTGATGGAAGTGGAAATAATATCTTTATAAAAACGTGTCAAAACAATAAAGTGAAAACAGTGTGACCATGTGAAAGGGGTCACCTGTAGTGATGAACCTACAGAGAGTTGTCACTGAAATCTCCAGCTCCTTTTGCTCCACTTTTGATTCAGTCTCGCTGCTCTCATAGCGCTGCTCTCAGCCAAAGCAGGCAGCTGTTGACACTGAAAAAACTCTGAATACTCGCTCTGCACCACCTGCTCAGCACCAAACAGCTAAAGGCTAAACAGCTATGACAGTGTTAGCAAATGAACAGGTAGCCTAATGCAGTAATTCCAGTAGATCTCAAATCATGGCGGACGCTGCATGTGGATCATCTTGTTTACAATAGCTGCAGAGGGATCTTGTGGAAAGCACAAATGCAAACATTTGTTTTCTGTCAAAAGTTTGCTCATGGTGGGGTTCTTTTTTATTACATGAAAAACGTCATGTTTACTAACTTGAGAGCATGCAAACAGTGCTCCATCTTGAGAACACTTTCATGGGAAATAACATTCAATTTATTTTTTGCAAGAAAATAATAACATTAGAAGATTGTTGACCCTCATTATAAATAATGTACTGGCAGTTGTGAAAATTTAAAGTGCATGCTCACTATGTCATTTTCCTGGAAATTATATTAAAACACATACACACACACACACACACACACACACACACACACACACCTTCCTCATTACCACCTGACAAAGACACTAAGTGATTTGACCCTTACCCACTCCACATGCAGCACACCACTCATCAGTGTTCCCAATTGGGGCTGCTAATATTCACCAGAATCGATCGAGGTGTCGGCGTTTGTGGAAGGTGTAATGTTTATTGATCGTGCTGCTGGGCTCTGGTTAAGGGTAAGGTCAGTCTTTTCAATCACTCCTGAGGATTTCTTCCAGTCCCGTGGAAGAACCCCCCTTCAATCAATAGCTCATTATTGTGCTTCTTCACACAGCAGAGAGGGCAAAGAAAACAAAGGTCATTTTCTATGGAGGGATCAGCCTTCTCGTGAACTTTGCTCCGCTGTGTGTTCGAGATCATGTGCTCACTGCTGTGCTTTCTGAAAACTTGGGTTTCAGGAAAATAAAAGCTAACAAATGCTAGAAAAAGAAGCTTTTATAGTTTAACTTAATCAACCTAAATTAAAATAATGAGTTTGCAAAAGCATGGCTGAATAGTAAGATTTCAGGCACTGAATCGCATCAGCCTTTGGTGAATATAAATATATTGATAATTTTTACTTATCCCCAAATATTCAAATTACATTTTTGCTTGTACTGAATTCTATCCAAAAATTTGTACTTGTAAAACTTGTAGTTCCTGTTCTTTTTCGAAGTCATCCTGAGTTCAAGTTATTTTGTAGGTATGTGTGCAATGAAGAAGCTGCCTTTTGTCCGTAGGCGATATTATTTTCACACTGTACTGTACATGCAAATAATGTGAGCTATAATTATATGTGATTAGGCAAATTACACATCATTATTGTGCTTTACTTAAACAATGTCAGTTGTATAGTTTTATGCCTTCTTTTAAAACCAACACCTGTTTCAGTTTAAATATTTTGCCTTTTTGTTTTGACAGACTTTGTGCTGTGACATCTGAACATGTTTAATGTTTACAGTAATGTAAAGTCACCAATCCAGTGCAATTACTGTGACCCAGAGACAGCAGGTAGCCTCTCTGCTTGCCAATCTTTTTATTTTCCTGCCCCTTTCCCTGCTGTTCTCCTGGAGTTTGAATTCAAAAATTAAAAATCTGCCCTTCCAATATTTATCAGAAATAGTGTTGTATTGCTGCTGTTTATGACTTAGCTTTTTAAATTGTGTAGCCATACATATTCCACATATGTATCAATAGTGTCTTAACAGACAACATGAGAGTCCAAAACACACGCACACAGGTAGACAGACAGCTCTATTTAAGTTGCTCCATCTCTTCCATCTATATTACATCCCCAGGCTCTACTTGATAGGTGAACAAAAAGATGATTACCTAACTGACGACCCGCCTTAATCAAAGGGCTGACAGACTACTTTTTTTTTTCCATTTTCATTCTGATGCCAAACAAAAGCGTAGTGAAATGTAAATGTGAATGCAGCAGAGTGAGATACTGTTTTGCTCTTTTTATTTGAATATTGTCCACTGTACAGCAAGTTAAAGGAGCAATAAGCGAAATTCATCATTTCTAGATTGAAGGAATTAAAAAATTGCTATGTGAAGAACTAGAGGTGTAATTTCATCTGGAGTATAGCATGACCTCACACACTCTCTCTCTCTATTGATCTCCAGCCCATTGTTTACAAGCCGGTCCGGCTGCGCGTTCATGTGAATCCCTTGGCCCTCCCTCCCTATAAAAGGCTACAGCCAGTGAGCAATGGCAGCGCATATTTTCGAAATGAAATGGCAGAGAGCGGAAACGAAACCAGGGCTAACTGGTGCTTCCTCCTCAGGCTCCACTTCACTCAGCTGCCTCACAGATCCGCTGCCTCTCCCACTATAACCTCAATAACAATCCAGAGCTAGCTGGGAGCGGCTGGCGAGGCGTTAGCCGCAGCATGACCGGAGGGAAGCACAGCCAATTAGCCTCCGCTAGCTTCCCAGCTAGCCCCGGCTCTCTGTTTGGATCCAACTGGAGCACCGAGCCCTGGTTTGTTATTCAGGTTAATGTGGGAAGAAGCAGCGGGTTTATCGGGCAGCTGAGTGAAGCTGGGTGAAGTGGAGGCTGCGGAGGAAACACCGGGATGGGTTAATGTCTGGAGCTTGAGGTATTGGTGGCTCGGTCCCAGCAATGGGTCAGGCGTTACGGCTGTGTTAAGTGAGTAAGTTAGCCCGGCAGCCCAGCTTACATTTTCAATTAGCATTGTAAAATGTAGCCTCCCCGCGAGGCTACATTTTTGTAATATATTTGCTGAGATGGAGGCGAGGCTCAGTGACTAGAAGAGCTGATAGAAGCGCTCCATAGCTGTAAGTTACTCCAGTAGCCGGTGGCAGCTGACTTGGCTAGTGCTAACACCGGGAGCTAACGTTAACGTTCCTCCTCTTCTCCGTGAGTGAGAGCGATGTTTTAGCCTAGCAGGCAGCTGGCTCGCCGGCTGCCCACTAGGCTAAAACATCGCTTCAGGTTAAAGTGGGAAGAAGCAGCGGGTTTATCGGGCAGCTGAGTGAAGCTGGGTGAAGTGGAGGCTGTGGAGGAAACACTGGGATGGGTTAATGTCTGGAGCTTGAGCAGCCCGCAAGACAGGCGGGCAGCCTGGCGGGCTCAAGCTGACCCGGCTAGTGCTAACACCGGGAGCTAACGCTAACGTTCCTCCTCTTCTCCGTGAGTGAGAGCGATGTTTTAGCCTAGCAGGCAGCCTGCAAGAAAGGCGGGCAGCCTGGCGGGCTCTAGCTGACTTGGATCCCGGCTAGTGCTAACACCAGGAGCTAACGCTAACATTCCTACTCTTCTCCGTGAGTGAGAGCAATGTTTTAGCCTAGCAGGCAGCCCGCGAGCCTGGCAGGCTGCCCAAGCTCCGGACATTAACCCATCCCAATGTTTCCTCCGCAGCCTCCACTTCATCCAGCTTCACTCAGCTGCCTGATAAACCCACTGCTTCTTCCCTCTTTGACCTGAAGCGATGTTTTAGCCTGGCGGGCAGCCCGCAAGTCAGCTGCCTGCTAGGCTAAAACATCGCTCTCACTCACGGAGAAGAGGAGGAACGTTAGCGTTAGCTCCCGGTATTATCACTAGCCGAATCGGCTGCCACCGGCTACTGGAGTAACTTACAGCTATGGAGCGCTTCTACCAGCTCCTCTAGTCACTGAGCCTCGCCTCCATCTCAGCAAATATATAACATTTATTCCAGGTACCATCATCATTGAAGTAGGCAGGGGAATAGCTAAACACAGCAGAGGCCGAGACATCGCTAACTGCTAGACGAGGCGAGTGGGGTGGGGGGTGGAGAGCAGAGGGAGGAGTGGCTCATGACACACTTTGTTTTGGTCTACAGGCAGTGCACAACAGCAAACCTAGCGGTGAAACGATTTCACTTTTTGCCCCTTTAAGTCTTTGAAAATGAAATGTCAAATGCCATTTTCATTTTTATTAATTATTAAAAGATTGCATCTACATTTTTATTTTGACTTTAATATTGCTTGCACCAGTGGAATATCAGCCTACATTGTTTATAATACCTTTTAGTTTTCCAATTTGAAACAACTGCAAATATTGTCAACCGTGCAGCCGTACAACTTTGAAAATTGAATGTCCAACAGCTTTTTTCATTTTCATTTCAGTAACGAGAAAGCCCATATGTGAAAATGAAAATGCAAATTGGATTATTGGATTTTCATTTAAATTTTTACTCAGACAACACCTACTTACGTGATAAATTTTAATGCTCTTGTGGAATTACATATTCATTTTCAAGTTCCCATTATCATTTCAATACAATCCCCTATTGATTTTTATAAACTTGCAATAAAAATCACACACAAGACATAAAGGTTACACAGTGTTTGAAGAGAAATAACTTCACCTGTGTTAGTGCAGTAAGAAATCCGTTATTATGTCTTTTAACTCGAAAAGGAACTGGAATTAATGTAAAGAAAAAGAATGCACAAAAATGGCTATTATCCCGCCCACCACACCCAAAAACAAAGTATGTCTATTTG
This sequence comes from Epinephelus lanceolatus, assembly GCF_041903045.1. Classification (NCBI taxonomy): domain Eukaryota; kingdom Metazoa; phylum Chordata; class Actinopteri; order Perciformes; family Serranidae; genus Epinephelus; species Epinephelus lanceolatus. Next base: position 20,323,277 of record NC_135734.1, read on the forward strand.
TCTGCTTTAATGGTTTATTTGTTGTGTGCTTCACACTTCACACATATCAAACATTGTTTATGAGGGCTCGTAGAATTCAGTGCATGCTTGTGCAGTTGTGGCATTGTTTGTACTTTCGCACAGACCATTTCCTTTCTTTACCACTATGTCTTTCAGATTATCCTCTAAATCACAGAGTGCAGGTTTATGTCCAGCTACAAGACGTTGGAGGAATGTCTTGTAAGGGGCCGAGCACCAAATGGGGAATTTACTGCTTGTCTTTCATGTACCTTTTTTTCTGTGTGTGTCTTTTGTTCAAGAGGAATCTTCGAGAATCATCAAGAAATGGGAAAATAAACGGGAAATAGACAAGTTGGCTGACTATTCAAGCTTTTGCTGCATGTCCTATATGCTAATACCAGAGGGTTTCTCTGGGTCTGGTAATTGAAGCCAACATAGAAGTGTCTTGAACCTGAATTCCTTTTATTGGCCAGCAGGGTGCGACTCCACTGCTTGCAACAACACGGTCTGAGTGTATGGAAATCTTTGAAAAATGGCCTTACTTCTCCTTTGATTTACTACCCCAATAAACATTTTCCAAATGAGTTTATGGTCTTATTCACAAGTTTCAAGTCTTCTCCAGTCTTCTAGTCTTAAGTCTTAGTCTTAGTAAAATAGAGAGTAATGCAAGGTACGCTTTAGGACACAGCTACCTTGTGATTGACAAGTTGCTACCATGGTTCTCAGTCAGAACCTTTGCTCTTCCACAGCTCCACCCTTTCATCCAAACGTGGTCACTTCTGGCTCCAAAATACAGCGGTGCCAAAATAAAATGTAAAAAGAAAAAGCCAAACTTGAGGCTTAACAACTGTTGTTCAGAAACCAATGAATGACATCAGGGTGGCTACATCCACTTCTTTTATACGTTCATTCATTCATTCATTCAATCAATTTCTGTAACCGCTTATCCTGTTGGGTGTCGCGGAGGGGCTGGAGCCTATCCCAGCTGACATTGGACAATAGGCAGGGTGCACCCTGGACAGGTCACCAGACTATCACAGGGCTGACACATAGAGACAGACAACCATTCACACTCACATTCACACCTACGGCCAATTTAGAGTCACCAATTAATGCTGCCTGCATGTCTTTGGACTGTGGGAGGAAGCTGGAGTACCCGGAGAAAACCCACGTTGACACGGTGAGAACATGCAGACTCCTCACAAAAGGCCTCTCCTATCCCGGGGCTCGAACCAGAAACCTTCTTTTATACAGTCTATGGTTAATACTGTCCTGAAGGGCTGTTACTCTGTACTTAGAGGGCATATTACCGTTTTTCAGAGATGTATTGCCTGGTGCTGCTGACACAGAGAAATGGTTAAATGTCGAACAATAAGACCAGTGATCCTTTTCAAGGACAACCTGCCTGTAGGGCATGCAGCACGATCAGCTTCTGTGTGATACGTAATGGCCACGGCTTTTTCGTTCTTCTGCTCCTCCCTTTGTGCTGTCGAGCACAGCGTTACAAATGTAACTGTGCCTTGTTACAGATGCATATTAATTACTAAGTGTCATTCTCTATCAAGGGCGTCTTAATTGTCCAGATCATTACAAGCATCACCAGTTAGTGACAGTGACAGAGGAGAACAACAATAGGTCCACATGCCTTGTACAACTGATAAAAGGTTGGAGTTTGAGACTGCTGGCTCGTCAGTGAGGATTAATGCTGGGTTTGTAGCAACAGGAAAAGTAATTTCCTTTCTCTGGGAGAAAAGATGCATGCATCACCTGTAATTGCTCTAATGGTGATGTAACTGGTTTTGTGAAAACATGAATGGATGCAACTTCAGAACTTGGTGCGTTCCTCCTACCAGTTATGACTCAACTTTAATTGCTCCTGGACAGAATTCAGCAGTTAAATGCATGATCACTGCTAGCACACTCAGCCCAAGGTGAAGATGAAGAAAGGATTTTTCTTGTTAACCTGCCAATACACAAATTTAGTGCACAGGACAGTTCAATCAACAACTGTTTGTCAGCTGTACGAAACTGTGTCTCCACATCAGCTACCATTTGAACTGCAAAAGCTTTTAGTCAGTGAAATGTCCAGGTTTCTTTTGTCCAGTCTTGTGTGTTGTCACCGAGCAGTAATGAGTGAGAGACTTTGGATCTGAAACCTTTACGAATAGTTATTTTCATATTTACTTAAAATGACAGTGTAGAATTGACACATTGTAGCCTAGATAGATATATGGCAGACTGCAACACCAAGCAGGAAGTGAGTGGTAGAAAAGTGGCACAGCACTGCCCCCATGTGAAATCTATGTGTGTGAATAGCATCTAGATATTTAGGTAAGACGCTCTTGAGTGTTTTCTTTCATGTATCACAACAATAATGAGAGTGAGAGGCAATCATTTTAGTTCTCAGATTTATTTCATTCAGATTCATCTGATGTCATTTGCTGTAACATTCATCAGTCATGTTGCTAAGAAGGCTTTAACAAAACAAATCTGGTTTCAACATTTGATCGTTTTTCCTTGAGGTCAGGTTTACCTTCAGAAACTCTTGTTAAGTGATGTCAGTCAGCAGAGTAAGAAATGCATCATGAATGGGTACAAATTTAGATTAAAATCAAGAGTTTCTGAAGGGGAAAAAAAAAGATGGCTCTCCTTTTTAATAGCGTCTCAGGGAACTGGATGTTGAGACTGTGGACTTGGTAATGGTACCACCACTCAGACCGCCATAACCACCAGACAAGCTGCCACCATAGCCGAATCCACTGCTGGAGCTCTGGAGTCCTGGAGCAGAAAAAACATGTAAGTGTTATCATTCCTCCATCTGTCAGTGTGGTCTGTTGGTTCACATATTACTTATGATAATGATGTATAAAATCTGAAACTTACCACCTCCACTGGTCTCCTGCACGTGTATGGTTGCGTTGGAGCCTCCGCTGGCCAGTCTAATGTAGAAATAATGATGGGTTAGTTCTTCATTCAGAGTTGAAACTGATGCTGCAGCCATGAATCTACATGAAATAATCAAGTTTATCCCACCTGGACTCCTCTCCTTCCAGCAGTTTCTTGTAGGTAGCGATTTCGATGTCCAGGGCCAGCTTGACGTTCATCAGCTCCTGGTATTCACGCACCTGGCGTGCCATGTCCTGCTTGGCTCTCTGCAGAGCATCCTCCAGGTCCTTGATGCGCAGCCTGGCATCCTTCACTGCCAGCTCACCGCGCTCCTCAGCCTCTGCGATCTGAGCCTCAAGGCTGGCCCTCTGAGGAAAGTCATGTCGCAGGTGGTTTAATAACTGCAAATCCTTTCAAACAATGAAGTGTGTTCATAAAAAGGCATCAGCCATGAGAAGGTCTTAAAATATACCTGTCCCTTGACAGCCTCAATCTCATTTTGAATACGGGCGATCATGCGGTTCAGCTCAGCAATCTCAGCCTTGGTTGTGCGCAGGTCATCTCCGTAAAGTCCGGCTGAGGACTGCATCTCCTCGTACTATCATGAAAAACACAACAAGATGTATCAAGAACATGATCCAGAGGTGTTTAAAGAGACACAGGATATACCTCAACTTAAATTTTTACTCACCTTCTGTTTGTACCAGTTCTCGGCTTCAGCCCTGCTGCGGTTGGCAATGTCCTCATACTGAGCACGCACTTCAGCCACGATAGCGTCCATGTCCAGGTTACGGCTGTTGTCCATCTCCACAATGACGGATGTGTCCTTGATCTGGCTCTGCAGCTCACGAAGCTCCTACAGAACCAACGGTTACAACAGTTACCTCTGTCTTTGTGATTTACACAATGAGTGGATGATCATCAGCTTTAACTCAAATGGTCATTAGAGAATCATAAACTATGAGATACTATAGACACGTACAGCCTCATAGACAGCTCTGAGGAAGTTGATCTCATCCTGAAGAGCATCCACCCTGGCTTCCAGCTCCACCTTGTTCATGTAGGCAGCATCAGCGTCCTGGAAGAAGACAGTCATGTAGAAGCAGGAAGTGTTACAACTGGTCACATTGTGCTAAACCCTGGAATTAAGATAATAATAATAATAATGATTGTCATCTTGATGTTTTGCACCTTCTTCAGGAGCACAAACTCATTTTCTGCAGCTCCACGTTTGAGGACTTCATCTTCATACCTGAAGGAACACGAGGCAACACTTTAGTAAATCTGCTCCACTTTGAACATCTGCTCACTGTCATGTGTTTGTTGTATGTCATGCAAGCACTCACTTCCTCTTGAAGTCCTCAACATGGCCCTGCATGTTTCTCAGTTCTCCCTCCAGCTTGACCTTCTCATTGCCCAGCCCGTCGAGCTGTCTGCGCAGGTTGGCAATGTAGGCCTCGAACATTGCATCAATGTTGGAGTGGGCGGTGGTCTGGTCCTGCAGGAGGCTCCATTTGGTCTCCAGCATCTTGTTCTGCTGCTCAAGGAAACGGACCTGCGGAGACACAAAACCAGGGACGAGTGTGAGATGTGTCAAAAAAGTATTTTCTTTATATATGTATATATATATATATATATATATATATATATATATATATATACATATACAGTACAGGCCAAAAGTTTGGACACACCTTCTCATTCAATGCATTTTCTTTATTTTCATGACTATTTACATTGTAGATTCTCACTGAAGGCATCAAAACTATGAATGAACACATGTGGAGTTATGTACTTAACAAAAAAAGGTGAAATAACTGAAAACATGTTTTATATTCTAGTTTCTTCAAAATAGCCACCCTTTGCTCTGATTACTGCTTTGCACACTCTTGGCATTCTCTCCATGAGCTTCAAGAGGTAGTCACCTGAAATGGTTTCCACTTCACAGGTGTGCCTTATCAGGGTTAATTAGTGGAATTTCTTGCTTTATCAATGGGGTTGGGACCATCAGTTGTGTTGTGCAGAAGTCAGGTTAATACACAGCCGACAGCCCTATTGGACAACTGTTAAAATTCATATTATGGCAAGAACCAATCAGCTAACTAAAGAAAAATGAGTGGCCATCATTACTTTAAGAAATGAAGGTCAGTCAGTCCGGAAAATTGCAAAAACTTTAAATGTGTCCCCAAGTGGAGTCGCAAAAACCATCAAGCGCTACAACGAAACTGGCACACATGAGGACCGACCCAGGAAAGGAAGACCAAGAGTCACCTCTGCTTCTGAGGATAAGTTCATCCGAGTCACCAGCCTCAGAAATCGCAAGTTAACAGCAGCTCAGATCAGAGACCAGATGAATGCCACACAGAGTTCTAGCAGCAGACCCATCTCTAGAACAACTGTTAAGAGGAGACTGCGCAAATCAGGCCTTCATGGTCAAATAGCTGCTAGGAAACCACTGCTAAGGAGAGGCAACAAGCAGAAGAGATTTGTTTGGGCCAAGAAACACAAGGAATGGACATTAGACCAGTGGAAATCTGTGCTTTGGTCTGATGAGTCCAAATTTGAGATCTTTGGTTCCAACCGCCGTGTCTTTGTGAGACGCAGAAAAGGTGAACGGATGGATTCCACATGCCTGGTTCCCACTGTGAAGCATGGAGGAGGAGGTGTGATGGTGTGGGGGTGTTTTGCTGGTGACACTGTTGGGGATTTATTCAAAATTGAAGGCACACTGAACCAGCATGGCTACCACAGCATCCTGCAGCGACATGCCATCCCATCCGGTTTGCGTTTAGTTGGACGATCATTTATTTTTCAACAGGACAATGACCCCAAACACACCTCCAGGCTGTGTAAGGGCTATTTGACCAAGAAGGAGAGTGATGGAGTGCTGCGGCAGATGACCTGGCCTCCACAGTCACCGGACCTGAACCCAATCGAGATGGTTTGGGGTGAGCTGGACCGCAGAGTGAAGGCAAAGGGGCCAACAAGTGCTAAACACCTCTGGGAACTCCTTCAAGAAAGTTGGAAAACCATTTCAGGTGACTACCTCTTGAAGCTCATGGAGAGAATGTCAAAAGTGTGCAAAGCAGTAATCAGAGCAAAGGGTGGCTATTTTGAAGAAACTAGAATATAAAACATGTTTTCAGTTATTTCACCTTTTTTTGTTAAGTACATAACTCCACATGTGTTCATTCATAGTTTTGATGCCTTCAGTGAGAATCTACAATGTAAATAGTCATGAAAATAAAGAAAACGCATTGAATGAGAAGGTGTGTCCAAACTTTTGGCCTGTACTGTATATATATATTTTTTTTTTTTTTTTTTTGTTATCGAAGTGCATAGATTTGGTTTGGCTGCTGCTTTAATTGACTCTTGGAGTGATTAAGTGATTTGAAGAAAAACAATCATGTTTAATGTAAACAATCAGTTGCATCTCTTGGTAAGGTTGCTATTACTATACTCTATACTAAAGTTTTAACTTCCTAATCATTTCCTTTCAGTTACATGTTGAAGAAGAAAAATAAGACCATTCATTTCACACGTCAGTAGATACTAAGATAATAAGGTCTCCAGTAAATTGTACAATCATAAAGAGTGCATTGAAACAAACCTTGTCAATGAAGGAGGCGAAGCGGTTGTTGAGGGTCTTGATCTGCTCCTTCTCCTGGTTGCGGACAAGCTGGATGGTGGGGTCAATCTCCAGGCTCAGAGGGGCCAGCAGGCTCTGGTTGACTGTGACAGCTGTGATGGGTGGAGGGATGAAGGCGCCTCCTGCTTGGCTAGAAGATAAACCATAGCCACTCATGCTTCCAGATGTGAAACCACCTCCATAGCCAGCACCAGAACCAAAGCCAGAACCAAAGCCAGAACCACCACCAGAACTGTAAGTTGCTCTTTGTACGGAGTAGTTGACTGGGGCAAGCGACCTCCTGGTGGAGCCACCCGAGCCTGAGACTGAGTATGACTTCCTCATCATCATGTTTGCAGTGGGAAAGGTTGTCAACTCTCTGAGAAGAGGAGAGCAGGAGATGAGATGTCATCAAAAGGAGAGCCAAGTCCCTCTGAGTGTCTCACTGTGGACTCTGCTGGCTTTTATGTCTTTGCTGAGTTGGGGGGGGACGACGACAAAGACTTACTGAGCCACCTCAACCTGTACTGTCACTTCTGATGTCCAGCCTCCCCTCCACCTCAGCCTCTGGCTCTGAATGCCAGGAGTGTCCAGTCCTGTAAAACAGGTAGGGGAAGGATTGTCAGAAGATAAGTTGTGACACACCCTGCACCAGGACAGACTGAAGGGGGAGAGTGTGAGAGGTATAGTGAAATGAATATTGGAGCTCAGAAGGGAGGGGATAAGAGAGAGGTATGAGATGTTGTTTTGTTGTCACAGTTTTGTTGCTAAGTGATTTTTTTAAAATGAGCTGTAACATTAAATCACCTGTTTCATGTACCCTAAGTACTGTGTATGTGCTTGATTTCGTGGTGGTCAGCTGAGCTCACTGGCAGCAACGTTACTGTTAATATTTCGCACAATGTTTGAATCAACCCAGCAGTATCTTATCTTACTATATAATGATGAAAACTCTGTCCGTCTGTGGGTGTGTCTGTCTGTGTGTCTGTTCCACGTTTTTCTCCTCACTGACTTGGTCAATCCATGTGAAATTTGGCACAGTGGTAGAGGGTGATGGGAGGATGCGAATGAAGCAATATTACATCAATTGGCCAAAGGGGGGCACTATAGCAACCGATTGAAATTGCAAACTTTGAATCGGCATATCTCATGCCCCGTATGTCGTAGGGACATGAAACTTTGCACAGATGCCTCTCCTCATAAGGAACAGATTTGCCTCAAGAACCCATAACTTCCGGTTATATAGATTTTCCACCATTTTGAATTTTTTGAAAAACACTGAAAATCGATCTCTTCCTAGGAAGTTTGACCGATCTGTATGAAACTCAGTGAACATAATCTAGGGACCAATATCTGAAGTTCCCTCTTGGCAAAAGTTGGAAAACGTACTAAAACTGAGCTTCTATAAGGCAATGAATATTGCGGAGGGCGTGGCTCATCACATAAAGGTGTATAACATCTCAAGGGTTTCACCGATCACCACGCAACTTTGTAGGCATATGACCACACATAATCTGAGGGGACCCCTCCATTATTGACCCCATCAAACAAAATGGGGGAGCTAGAGAGCTAATTTCTTATCTAGGCCAAACTGCCATATTGGTTTTTACTAAACTTGGTAGATATGTAGAACAGGATGCCTCAAGGTGAATGGAGAAATTTAACTCTAATTTGCATGTGGGTGGCGCTATAACAACAGAAAAATGCTTAAAAATGGCTCAAATGCGACAGATCGCTGTGGCTCCCCCTGTGGCCAAATGTCTTTGTTTTTCTAATTTTTGGTATGACTAAGTCATGGTATGGTATGCTGTACTCAATGAGTATGGACTAGTAATAGTTATTAGCCATCTGTAAGAAGTTATCCTGTATAATGAGTACTTTTATTTTCTGGTACCTAAAGCAATTATGCTGTAATGATTTTTATACAGTGTTACTTAAATGAAATTTGAATCCATGGGGCTAATGCTACATGTGGCTATGTAATTTTTTTTTTTTTTAGTCATTTCCAACATTGCCAACCTATATCTTTGTCACAGTTCAAATTATATTTAAACATATATATATATTAATGCCATACATTCACACTTACTTTAGCAACATATCTAATTCACTTAAGTAAAACCTGTAAAACAGCATTTTTCTCTCATCTTTGCATGAAATTGTCAGGACGCTGTCAGTTTCTTTTCAGCATCAAATATCATATCAGATTCAGCAACATATTGGAAGAATATAGAATATATGTTGAAGACCAGTACAGCAGGTAGAAAATCTCACCAAATCATCTGTCAAATGATTGACTATGAGATGACCCAAACACAACCTGCTTTGCGAACATTTAACTGCCCAAACAAGTCATCCATATACAAGCAAAGGACGAAAGGACTCAGATAGAGCACCAACCCCCCTAACCTGTACGGTCACGTAACACGACACAGGAGTCCTGAGATGGTGAGTAGATATTTAGGTCCTCCAAACCATGCTTGCTTTTAGCCAATCTGTTTCTTGAAAGGCAAAAAACTGTAACCAGTCAAGCAGCATTCTCGCTGTCATCTTGGCAGAGATGCTGACAGGGCTATAGGTGATAAATCATCTACCACTACTATTAATTTAACATGTTTGATGTTCTATCTTTTATGAGAAAAACTAACACTAGCATAGAAATGTATCGTTCAACAGAGATATTTCACTCACTGAGTGACTTTAGCAAGTCCACATGCATTGTACAAGTGATTTTGAGTTTGAGACTGCTGGCTTGTCAGTGAGGATTAATGCTGGATTTGTAGCAACAGGAAAAGTAATTTCCTTTCTCTGTGAGAAAAGATGCATGCATCACCTGTAATTGCTCTAATGGTTATGTAACTGGTTTTGCGGGAAACATGAATGGATACAACGTCAGAATTTGGTGCCTATGGGGTGCCGTTTGTAAAGTGGCTCACACTGAAAATAACATCAACATTTTGCCACATTTAGCTTCAAACAATGTTTAAAAAAGTGTTGTGAATTTTTTAACGTCACCTTTTACCACATTTACAGCAATATTTGTTAACTTAGAAATATATTAAATAGTTAAATCTAAATATTAAATGTGGCACCTAAATGTTAAATGTTAAATCTAAATATTAAATCTAAATCTAAATGTTAAATCTAAATCTAAATATTAAATCTAAATGCTAAATCTAAATGTTAAATCTAAATATTAAATCTAAATCTAAATGTTAAATCTAACTGCTAAATCTAAATGTTAAATCTAAATATTAAATCTAAATGTAAATTTTAAATGTTAAATCTAAATGTTCTGGGTGAAACTAAATATTTAGCTAATATGCAAATTCACACTGCCGGTCACCGGAAGTACCAAAATAAAAGCTCGAGATGGTCAGACTGTGTTTATAGACTCAAATAACGAATTAAAACCAACTTATCGGAAATGAACACTTGAACATACATTAGCGTGATAATAACTACCTAAAATAACAAGAAACGTGTTTGGAGAAATTTTATTTGACGTGTACTTTGAGTTGTTAGTGTCCCTTCGGAGGGAATCACTTTGTTGTTTACAAATACTTCCGGGTAGAAAACCAGCAGACTTTAGCTACATATATATTTATATGAATATCTCACATTTTTCACTTCACTATATCACCGTTTAGACTAATCTGATGTTTGTAAAGTCTATAAACACAATGCATTGAACAAACATTACTATTTCTGTGTGCACGTTTTGTAAATAATTATATGGTTATCTTAGATTAGCTGGGCTAACCGTTAGCTGTTAGCCCCGTTAGCGGTGTCTGTAATGACTCATTAACTCTTAAACGGTCCGTGAAAAAAATATTTTTTTTCCAGCAGATGTCTTAGTTACAACATGATTGAGCTAGCAAAGCAGTGTGTTCACTGTGTTGCGATTTGTGGTATTTATTCAGTTTTGGGAAATCACAATGTCTAGAAAGCATCAGTGGCCGCAGCAGCAGCAAAGCTAACATCAGGCAATCATCTGTTAAAAGCCTCCCATTGTCAGATACGACACGGACAGTTTAGAGTTAATGAGTCATTACATTACACCGCTAATGGGGTTAACAGTTAACGGTTAGCCCAGCTAATCTACGATAACCATGTTATTAATTTCAAAACATGCACACAGAAATAGTAATGTTTGTTCAATCATTGTGTTTATAGACTTTACAAACACTAGATTAGTCTAAATGGTGATAGAGTGAAGTGAAAAATGTGAGATATTCATATATATATGTAGCTAAAGTCTGCTGGTTTTCTACCCGGAAGTATTTGTAAACAACAAAGTGATTCCCTCCGAAGGAACACTTACAACTCAAAGTACACGTCAAATAAAATTTCTCCAAACATGTTTCTTGTTATTTTAGGTAGTTATTATCACGCTAATGTTCAAGTGTTCATTTCCCCCATAAGTTGGTTTTAATTCGTTATTTGATTCTATAAACACAGTCTGACCATCTCGAGCTTTTATTTTGGTACTTCCAGTGACCGGCAGTGTGAATTTGCATATTAGCTAAATATTTAGTTTCAACCAGAACATTTAGATTTAACATTTAGCATTTACATTCAGTATTTAGATTTAACATTTAGATTCAGATTTAATATTTAGATTTAACATTTAGATTTAGATTTAGATTTAGCATTTAGCATTTAGATTTAGTATTTAGATTTAGATTTAGATTTAGCATTTAGATTTAGATTTAATATTTAGATTTAGATTTAGCATTTAGATTTAACATTTTGGCCTCTAGTTCCGCAGACCGGGAGAGGCGGAGGCGCAGCGCACCTGTGCTTCACCAGCAGGTTTCCCACCTCCATCCCTCCTACTTGCGCAAGTCGGAAAGAGGGAGGAGAGAAGGCGTGAAGTGGGTTTTACACAGCCGATTCACATCACACCAATCAAATGAGCCCCTCTCCTTGCCCTTAAATGCGCCTCGTGAAGGGATAATGAGAGTTTACTCAATTCGCCATGGCAGAAGAGAGCAGGAGGAAACTGATGTTTTGGTCCGGGAGGTCCAAGCTCGCAGTGTCTGAATATAGGGAACTGCGAGCAAACCTCCACGGGTTTCCATTACGCATGCCAAACGTGCCAAACAGTGCCAATCCCCTTTGATCTGACATCAGATGTGACGGGATAACCAATGTAGAGATACATTTATGTGCTGATTGCAGATAGTTGCATTGAATAGTGTTTTTTGGGGTATTTATTGCATTGTTAATGTGCCTGACATTCTGGAAACCTGCCTGTGAAGTTTTGGTGACGTGTGCGCACTGTCCGCCGGTCAGCCAAACTTCGGCTTACACCGGCTGCGCTCCCCCTGCGCTGACAGTAGACCTGGTTTCAGCTGGCGAGCATTTAGCGCACCTTCAGCGAAGCCTTTTGGCACGAAACTGTCACTGCGCCAAGCTGAATCTGTCGACACCTCCTGCTGCACCGCCACACCCATCTCAGCGCACCTTGGTCTGCCAAACTACCAAATTGAGTGTGCCTAGAGTTGCGCTGCTCAAAACTAGCTCTGCGCGGGGTTCGGCACCCTGCACCACCCTGCGCTGCGTCGGAAAACTAGAGGCCTTAGATTTAGATTTAATATTTAGATTTAACATTTAGATTTAGATTTAATATTTAGATTTAACATTTAACATTTAGGTGCCACATTTAATATTTAGATTTAACTATTTAATATATTTCTAAGTTAACATATATTGCTGTAAATGTGGTAAAAGGTGATGTTAAAAAATTCACAACACTTTTTTAAACATTGTTTGAAGCTAAATGTGGCAAAATGTTGATGTTACTTTCAGCTTGAGACACTTTACAAATGGCACCCCATAGGCGCGTGCCTTGTATCAATACTACTGTATGACTCAACCGTAATTCCTCTTGGACAGAATTCAGCAGTTAGATGCATGATCACTGCCAGCACGTTTAGCCTGAGGTGAAGATGAAGAAAGGATTTTTCTTGTTAACCTGCCAATACAGACACTGAGTGCACAGGGCACATTTAAAAACACACCATTGTGTGTGCAGAAAATGATGCAGTTCAATCAACACAGTACTTTTTTGACCCAGTGGACACATAAGATAGAGATCTAAAATTAAAAGCATGCATTTTTTTTTGGATACTTCCTCCTTCCTGTTGAAGAGAATAAGAGTGCTATTAGTTTGAAAAAAATATGTATCAGTGGTATTTAGGCTTCTGTCTCTATATTGTGAGTGGCACAGGGTGGAATAGTGCTTACTCTGTGTGTCCTCCTGACTGTTTGTCTGCTGTGTGTGGGCAGTATCCTGGCTGCTTACAGTAACAGCACACATACACTTGGCTTGGCCCAGGACGTGAAGCAGGTAGGCTAATTCACTGTGTGGTTAAATACTCTTTATGTTTGGCAGTCAAATGAGTTGCTGACTGGCTCAGAAAGTTTGGGTCATGGTGAAGTCTGTACGGCATCAGCCACTGTCCCTTCCTCTTGCTCCTCACTCTCTGTGTGAGCCATGTTGGGCTTCCAGATCCAGTCATACCTAACCTGCCCAACAGGAGCTTACATCTGAGGAATTCTCTACGAAACGGTGTCTCCACATCAGCTACCATTTGAACTGCAAAAGCTTTTAGTTAGTGAAATGTCCAGGTTTCTTTTGTCCAGTCTTGTGTGTTGTCACCGAGCAGTAATGAGTGAGAGATTTTGGATTTGAAACCTTTACGAATAGTTATTTTCATATTTACTTAAAATGACAGTGTAGAATTGATACATTGTAGCCTAGATACATACACGGCAGACTGCAACACCAAGCAGGAAGTGAGTGGTAGAAAAGTGGCACAGCACTGCCCCCATGTGAAATCTATGTGTGTGAATAGCATCTAGATATTTAGGTAAGACCCTCCTGAGCATTTTCTTTCATGTATCACAACAATAATGAGAGTGAGAGGCAATCATTTTAGTTCTCAGATTTATTTCATTCAGATTCATCTGATGTCATTTGCTGTAACATTCATCAGTCATGTTGCTAAGAAGACTTTGACAACATAAATCTGGTTTCAACATTTGATCGTGTTTCCTTGAGGTCAAGTTTACCTTCAGAAACTCTTGTTAAGTGATGTCAGTTAGCAGAGTAAGAAATGCATCATGAATGGGTACAAATTTAGTTTAAAATCAAGAGTATCTGAAGGGAAAAAAAGATGGCTCTCCTTTTTAATAGCGTCTCAGGGAACTGGATGTTGAGACTGAGGACTTGGTAATGGTACCACCACTCAGACCGCCATAACCACCAGACAAGCTGCCACCATAGCCGAATCCACCACTGGAGCTCTGGAGTCCTGGAGCAGAAAAAACATGTAAGTGTTATCATTCCTCCATCTGTCAGTGTGGTCTGTTGGTTCACATATAACTTATGATAACGATGTATAAAATCTGAAACTTACCACCTCCACTGGTCTGCTGCACGTGTATGGTTGCGTTGGAGCCTCCGCTGGCCAGTCTAATGTAAAAATAATGATGGATTAGTTCTTCATTCAGAGTTGAAGCTAATGCTGCAGCCATGAATCTACATGAAATAATCAAGTTTATCCCACCTGGACTCCTCTCCTTCCAGCAGTTTCTTGTAGGTGGCGATTTCGATGTCCAGGGCCAGCTTGACGTTCATCAGCTCCTGGTATTCACGCACCTGGCGTGCCATGTCCTGCTTGGCTCTCTGCAGAGCATCCTCCAGGTCCTTGATGCGCAGCCTGGCATCCTTCACTGCCAGCTCACCGCGCTCCTCAGCCTCTGCGATCTGAGCCTCAAGGCTGGCCCTCTGAGGAAAGTCATGTCGCAGGTGGTTTAATAACTGCAAATCCTTTCAAACAATGAAGTGTGTTCATAAAAAGGCATCAGCCATGAGAAGGTCTTAAAATATACCTGTCCCTTGACAGCCTCAATCTCATTCTGAATACGGGCGATCATGCGGTTCAGCTCAGCAATCTCAGCCTTGGTTGTGCGCAGGTCATCTCCGTAAAGTCCGGCTGAGGACTGCATCTCCTCGTACTATCATGAAAAACACAACAAGATGTATCAAGAACATGATCCAGAGGTGTTTAAAGAGACACAGGATATACCTCAACTTAAATTTTTACTCACCTTCTGTTTGTACCAGTTCTCGGCTTCAGCCCTGCTGCGGTTGGCAATGTCCTCATACTGAGCACGCACTTCAGCCACGATAGCGTCCATGTCCAGGTTACGGCTGTTGTCCATCTCCACAATGACGGATGTGTCCTTGATCTGGCTCTGCAGCTCACGAAGCTCCTACAGAACCAACGGTTACAACAGTTACCTCTGTCTTTGTGATTTACACAATGAGTGGATGATCATCAGCTTTAACTCAAATGGTCATTAGAGAATCATGAACTATGAGATACTATAGACACGTACAGCCTCATAGACAGCTCTGAGGAAGTTGATCTCATCCTGAAGAGCATCCACCCTGGCTTCCAGCTCCACCTTGTTCATGTAGGCAGCATCAACGTCCTGGAAGAAGACAGTCATGTAGAAGCAGGAAGTGTTACAACTGGTCACATTGTGCTAAACCCTGGAATTAAGATAATAATAATAATAATGATTGTCATTTTGATGTTTTGCACCTTCTTCAGGAGCACAAACTCATTTTCTGCAGCTCCACGTTTGAGGACTTCATCTTCATATCTGAAGGAACACGAGGCAACACTTTAGTAAATCTGCTCCATTTTGAACATCTGCTCACTGTCATGTATTTGTTGTATGTCATGCAAGCACTCACTTCTTCCTGAAGTCCTCAACATGGCCCTGCATGTTTCTCAGTTCTCCCTCCAGCTTGACCTTCTCATTGCCCAGCCCGTCGAGCTGTCTGCGCAGGTTGGCAATGTAGGCCTCGAACATTGCATCAATGTTGGAGTGGGCGGTGGTCTGGTCCTGCAGGAGGCTCCATTTGGTCTCCAGCATCTTGTTCTGCTGCTCAAGGAAACGGACCTGCGGAGACACAAAACCAGGGACGAGTGTGAGATGTGTCAAAAAAGTATTTCCTTCATATATGTATATAAATATATATATATACATAAACATATATACATATATATATATTTATTTATTTATTTATTTATTTATCGAAGTGCATAGATTTGGTTTGGCTGCTGCTTTAATTGACTCTTCGATGCTCCTTCTGAGTTGTTCTTGGAGTGATTAAGTGATTTGAAGAAAAACAATCATGTTTAATGTAAACAATCAGTTGCATCTCTTGGTAAGGTTGCTGTTACTATACTCTACACTAAAGTTTTAACTTTCTAATCATTTCCTTTCAGTTACATGTTGAAGAAGAAAAATAAGACCATTCATATCACACATCAGTAGATACTAAGATAATAAGGTCTCCAGTAAATTGTACAATCATAAAGAGTGCATTGAAACAAACCTTGTCAATGAAGGAGGCGAAGCGGTTGTTGAGGGTCTTGATCTGCTCCTTCTCCTGGTTGCGGACAAGCTGGATGGTGGGGTCAATCTCCAGGCTCAGAGGGGCCAGCAGGCTCTGGTTGACTGTGACAGCTGTGATGGGTGGAGGGATGAAGGCGCCTCCTGCTTGGCTAGAAGATAAACCATAGCCACTCATGCTTCCAGATGTGAAACCACCTCCATAGCTAGCGCCAGAACCAAAGCCAGAACCAAAGCCAGAACCACCACCAGAACTGTAAGTTGCTCTTTGTACGGAGTAGTTGACTGGGGCAAGTGACCTCCTGGTGGAGCCACCTGAGCCTGAGACTGAGTATGACTTCCTCATCATCATGTTTGCAGTGGGAAAGGTTGTCAACTCTCTGAGAAGAGGAGAGCAGGAGATGAGATGTCGTCAAAAGGAGAGCCAAGTCCCTCTGAGTGTCTCACTGTGGCCCCTGTTGGCTTTTATGTCTTTGCTGAGTTGGGGGGGGGGACGACAACTTACTGAGCCACCTCAACCTGTACTGTCACTTCTGATGTCCAGCCTCCCCTCCACCTCAGCCTCTGGCTCTGAATGCCAGGAGTGTCCAGTCCTGTAAAACAGGTAGGGGAAGGATTGTCAGAAGATAAGTTGTGACACACCCTGCACCAGGACAGACTGAAGGGGGAGAGAGTGAGAGGTAATCAAGTGGATTTAAAATGCAATTATGTAAAGAAAAAGAGCCTCTTTGGGTATAGTCTTCTTAATAGTCACAGGGCAGTGAAATGAATATTGGCGCTATAGCAACTGATTGAAATTGCAAACTTTGAATCGGCATATCTCATGCCCCGTATGTCGTAGAGACATGAAACTTTGCACAGATGCCTCTCCTCATGAGGAGCAAATTTGCCTCAAGAACCCATAACTTCCGGTTATATAGATTTTCCACCACTTTGAATTTTTTGAAAAACACTTACAATCAATCTTTTCTAGGAAGTTTGACCAATCTGCATGAAACTCAGTGAACATAATCTAGGGACCAATATCTAAAGTTCCCTCTTGGAAAAAGTTGGAAAACTTACTAAAACTGAGCTTCTATAAGGCAATGAATATTGCGGAGGACGTGGCTCATCACATAAAGGTGTATAACATCTCAAGGGTTTCACCGATCACCACGCAACTTTGTAGGCATATGACCACACATAATCTGAGGGGACCCCTCCATTATTGACCCCATCAAACAAAATGGGGGCGATAGAGAGCTAATTTCTTATCTAGTCCTAACTGCCATATTGGTTTTTACTAAACTTGGTAGATATGTAGAACAGGATGCCTCAAGGTGACTGGAGAAATTTAACTCTAATTTGCATGTGGGTGGCGCTATAACAACAGAAAAATGCTTAAAAATGGCTCAAATGCGACAGATCGCTGTGGCTCCCCCTGTGGCTGAATGTTGTTTTTTTTCCTTCTAATTTTTGGTATGACTAAGACACATTCTCGGAACCCATCGGCTGTATTCGGTGTCTGTCTTTCGGCAGACGGCAAATACAGCCTCTGGGGGCAGACCCCCAATTTTTTGGCATTCCGGTTTGATTTGGGCGGAGGAGGTGAATTTCTGTTTCCAACTTCCGTTTATATATAAGTAAATACACTGAACCATTGCGATGGATTCAGAATTTGCAGTGACGCCAATTATGTTCCGCCTTGTTAGTTCACCTCACGGACCGTTTAACCTGGCAACAACTGCAGCCGGCTCAAATGTGATTGGTCAATATCACATGGACTACAAACAGCCTACAACTGGAAACCAGGGCTCTTCCGCTCGTTTTCCGGAGGCAAGATCTCCGGGGTTTGCCGACAGACTCTACATTCACTGAATGTAGAGTCTGTATATAGAGACTAACTAAGACATGGTATGGTATGCTGTACTCAGTGGGTATGGACTAGTGATACTTATTAGCCATCTGTAAGAAGTCATCCTGTATAATAAGTACTTTTACTTTCTGGTACCTAAAGCAATTATGCTGTAATGATTCTTATGTAGTGTTACTTAAATAAAATTTGAATCCATGGGGCTAATGCTACATTTGGCTATGTAATTTATTTTGTAATCATTTCCAACATTGTCAGCCTATATCTTTGTCACAGTTAAAATTATGTTTAAATATATAAATATTAAAGCCATTACGAGGAACTTTTAACTGGATATGCAGAAGTCTCTCGTTTCTGCTGATGTCTGTGCGTGACCTACAACAGCAAATGAGACCATCGGTGTCAAGATAAGCTATTTCTATATAGGCCTAGTGTATATCCATACCTTTAGGAAACTGTCTCCGGGTCCACCCCAGGTCGCTTCCAGGACGAAACGATTTACGGCACTCAGACGCCACACGTCATTTTACCTAGCTGCTTACACACAAAGAAAACCCAATCCTCGGGAAGTCAGGAAATCCTTCAGGATAAACGTTTTGTTCGCTAGCAATCTAGCATTTACCAGCCCAATCCTGGCAGGAGCCGGCGGGTCCATGGCGTTAGCTGTCCGGGGAGCCACACACAGAGGCCGCAGGTTGCGCAGATTCACCCCGCGCCAGTGGGGACGAGGAGAGCAGGGGCCGCAGGGCTGCGGGGCTGGAACACCTCATCCGGGCCGACGACAGGTACCAGCCAGGCGTCGACAGGGTCCAGCGAGTGCTGAGAAATAAAGAGGCGAGACACCGCTCCATACTCAGTCCAAGAAGCTGTGGAAGCGCTCGCCAATCAGGCCTTCAGCCTTACCAGCCGACCGCTGCGTTTACCCCGGCGGCGGTGGCGCTTACGCCGGAGAGGTAGAGCTGGGGGGCGGCAGAGGTGAGCTGGGATCCCCGATAGGAGTGGGGGCAAAGTTTTCCCGTCTTGTTGTTTCATTCATCCCAAAAACAAACACATGCGTGAGCCAGGTAACCGTCTTTATGACAATATGTGCTAGAGCTCATGGGAAATGTAGGCTTCATTCCAGCAAAACACTACCGCTTTTGTCCACAGGGTCGCCAAAATCAACTCAAAATGAAAGTTCCTTGTAGGGGCTTTAATGCTATACATTCACACTTACTTTAGCAACATATCTAATTCACTTAAGTAAAACCTGTAAAACTGCATTTTTCTCCTGTCGTTGCATCAAATTGTCAGGATGCTGTCAGTTTCTTTTCAGCATCAAATATCATATCAGAATACAGTATATTGAACCGAATCAGAAGAATCACAGAGAATCAGAATATCTTTATTGTCATTGCACAAGTACAACAAAATTGAGGTAGAGCTCTCAGATTCAGTGCTATTTAAAGGATACTAAAGACAAACAGCAAATGAGAACAAAGAAGATAAACAACAGGCACAATATTAGTTAAATAAATACAAAAAAAATACAAAAAAAAAAGTTTAAAACTGTAAAAATATATATATACACACACACACACACACATATATATACACACATATATATATATATATATACATATATATATATATGCTATGCAAACAGATGTTGTAGAAAATCTTACCAAATCACCTGTCACATGATTGATTATGAGATGACCCAAACACAACCTGCTTTGCGAACATTTAACTGCCCAAACAAGTCATCCATATACAAGCAAAGGACGAAAGGACTCAGATAGAGCACCAACCCCCCTAACCTGTACGGTCACGTAACACGACACAGGAGTCCTGAGATGGTGAGTAGATATTTAGGTCCTCCAAACCATGCTTGCTTTTAGCCAATCTGTTTCTTGAAAGGCAAAAAACTGTAACCAGTCAAGCAGCATTCTCGCTGTCATCTTGGCAGAGATGCTGACAGGGCTATAGGTGATAAATCATCTACCACTACTATTAATTTAACATGTTTGATGTTCTATCTTTTATGAGAAAAACTAACACTAGCATAGAAATGTATCGTTCAACAGAGATATTTCACTCACTGAGTGACTTTAGCAAGTCCACATGCATTGTACAAGTGATTAAAGGTTGGAGTTTGAGACTGCTGGCTTGTCAGTGAGGATTAATGCTGGATTTGTAGCAACAGGAAAAGTAATTTCCTTTCTCTGTGAGAAAAGATGCATGCATCACCTGTAATTGTTCTAATGGTTATGTAACTGGTTTTGCGGGAAACATGAATGGATACAACGTCAGAATTTGGCGCGTGCCTTGTATCAATACTACTGTATGACTCAACCGTAATTCCTCTTGGACAGAATTCAGCAGTTAGATGCATGATCACTGCCAGCACGTTTAGCCTGAGGTGAAGATGAAGAAAGGATTTTTCTTGTTAACCTGCCAATACAGACACTGAGTGCACAGGGCACATTTAAAAACACACCATTGTGTGTGCAGAAAATGATGCAGTTCAATCAACACAGTACTTTTTTGACCCAGTGGACACATAAGATAGAGATCTAAAATTAAAAGCATGCATTTTTTTTTGGATACTTCCTCCTTCCTGTTGAAGAGAATAAGAGTGCTATTAGTTTGAAAAAAATATGTATCAGTGGTATTTAGGCTTCTGTCTCTATATTGTGAGTGGCACAGGGTGGAATAGTGCTTACTCTGTGTGTCCTCCTGACTGTTTGTCTGCTGTGTGTGGGCAGTATCCTGGCTGCTTACAGTAACAGCACACATACACTTGGCTTGGCCCAGGACGTGAAGCAGGTAGGCTAATTCACTGTGTGGTTAAATACTCTTTATGTTTGGCAGTCAAATGAGTTGCTGACTGGCTCAGAAAGTTTGGGTCATGGTGAAGTCTGTACGGCATCAGCCACTGTCCCTTCCTCTTGCTCCTCACTCTCTGTGTGAGCCATGTTGGGCTTCCAGATCCAGTCATACCTAACCTGCCCAACAGGAGCTTACATCTGAGGAATTCTCTACGAAACGGTGTCTCCACATCAGCTAACATTTGAACTGCAGAAGCTTTTAATCAGTGAAATGTCCAGGTTTCTTTTGTCCAGTCTTGTGTGTTGTCACCGAGCAGTAATGAGTGAGAGATTTTGGATTTGAAACCTTTATGAATAGGTATTTTCATATTTACTTAAAATGACAGTGTAGAATTGACACATTGCAGCCTAGATACATACACGGCAGACTGCAACACCAAGCAGGAAGTGAGTGGTAGAAAAGTGGCACAGCACTGCCCCCATGTGAAATCTATGTGTGTGAATAGCATCTAGATATTTAGGTAAGACCCTCCTGAGCATTTTCTTTCATGTATCACAATAATGAGAGTGAGAGGCAATCATTTTAGTTCTCAGATTTATTTTATTCAGATTCATCTGATGTCATTTGCTGTAACATTCATCAGTCATGTTGCTAAGAAGGCTTTAAAAAAATAAATGTGGTTTCAACATTTGATCGTGTTTCCTTGAGGTCAAGTTTACCTTCAGAAACTCTTGTTAAGTGATGTCAGTTAGCAGAGTAAGAAATGCATCATGAATGGGTACAAATTTAGTTTAAAATCAAGAGTTTCTGAAGGAAAAGAAAAGATGGCTCTCCTTTTTAATAGCGTCTCAGGGAACTGGATGTTGAGACTGTGGACTTGGTAATGGTACCACCACTCAGACCGCCATAACCACCAGACAAGCTGCCACCATAGCCGAATCCACTGCTGGAGCTCTGGAGTCCTGGAGCAGAAAAAAACATGTAAGTGTTATCATTCCTCCATCTGTCAGTGTGGTCTGTTGGTTCACATATTACTTATGATAATGATGTATAAAATCTGAAACTTACCACCTCCACTGGTCTGCTGCACGTGTATGGTTGCATTGGAGCCTCCGCTGGCCAGTCTAATGTAGAAATAATGATGGGTTAGTCTTCATTCAGAGTTGAAGCTGATGCTGCAACCATGAATCTACATGAAATAATCAAGTTTATCCCACCTGGACTCCTCTCCTTCCAGCAGTTTCTTGTAGGTGGCGATTTCGATGTCCAGGGCCAGCTTGACGTTCATCAGCTCCTGGTATTCACGCACCTGGCGTGCCATGTCCTGCTTGGCTCTCTGCAGAGCATCCTCCAGGTCCTTGATGCGGAGCCTGGCATCCTTCACTGCCAGCTCACCGCGCTCCTCAGCCTCTGCGATCTGAGCCTCAAGGCTGGCCCTCTGAGGAAAGTCACGTCACAGGTGGTTTAATAACTGCAAATCCTTTCAAACAATGAAGTGTGTTCATAAAAAGGCATCAGCCATGAGAAGGTCTTAAAATATACCTGTCCCTTGACAGCCTCAATCTCATTCTGAATACGGGCGATCATGCGGTTCAGCTCAGCAATCTCAGCCTTGGTTGTGCGCAGGTCATCTCCGTAAAGTCCGGCTGAGGACTGCATCTCCTCGTACTATCATGAAAAACACAACAAGATGTATCAAGAACATGATCCAGAGGTGTTTAAAGAGACACAGGATATACCTCAACTTAAATTTTTACTCACCTTCTGTTTGTACCAGTTCTCGGCTTCAGCCCTGCTGCGGTTGGCAATGTCCTCATACTGAGCACGCACTTCAGCCACGATAGCATCCATGTCCAGGTTACGGCTGTTGTCCATCTCCACAATGACGGATGTGTCCTTGATCTGGCTCTGCAGCTCACGAAGCTCCTACAGAACCAACGGTTACAACAGTTACCTCTGTCTTTGTGATTTACACAATGAGTGGATGATCATCAGCTTTAACTCAAATGGTCATTAGAGAATCATGAACTATGAGACACTATAGACACGTACAGCCTCATAGACAGCTCTGAGGAAGTTGATCTCATCCTGAAGAGCATCCACCCTGGCTTCCAGCTCCACCTTGTTCATGTAGGCAGCATCAACGTCCTGGAAGAAGACAGTCATGTAGAAGCAGGAAGTGTTACAACTGGTCACATTGTGCTAAACCCTGGAATTAAGATAATAATAATAATAATGATTGTCATTTTGATGTTTTGCACCTTCTTCAGGAGCACAAACTCATTTTCTGCAGCTCCACGTTTGAGGACTTCATCTTCATATCTGAAGGAACACGAGGCAACACTTTAGTAAATCTGCTCCATTTTGAACATCTGCTCACTGTCATGTATTTGTTGTATGTCATGCAAGCACTCACTTCTTCCTGAAGTCCTCAACATGGCCCTGCATGTTTCTCAGTTCTCCCTCCAGCTTGACCTTCTCATTGCCCAGCCCGTCGAGCTGTCTGCGCAGGTTGGCAATGTAGGCCTCGAACATTGCATCAATGTTGGAGTGGGCGGTGGTCTGGTCCTGCAGGAGGCTCCATTTGGTCTCCAGCATCTTGTTCTGCTGCTCAAGGAAACGGACCTGCGGAGACACAAAACCAGGGACGAGTGTGAGATGTGTCAAAAAAGTATTTCCTTCATATATGTATATAAATATATATATATATATATATATATATATATAAATATATATATATATATATATATATACATATATACAGTACAGGCCAAAAGTTTGGACACACCTTCTCATTCAATGCGTTTTCTTTATTTTCATGACGATTTACATTGTAGATTCTCACTGAAGGCATCAAAACTATGAATGAACACATGTGGAGTTATGTACTTAACAAAAAAAGGTGAAATAACTGAAAACATGTTTTATATTCTAGTTTCTTCAAAATAGCCACCCTTTGCTCTGATTACTGCTTTGCACATTCTTGGCATTCTCTCCATGAGCTTCAAGAGTTAGTCACCTGAAATGGTTTTCCAACAGTCTTGAAGGAGTTCCCAGAGGTGTTTAGTACTTGTTGGCCCCTTTGCCTTCACTCTGCGGTCCAGCTCACCCCAAACCATCTCGATTGGGTTCAGGTCCGGTGACTGTGGAGGCCAGGTCATCTGCCGCAGCACTCCATCACTCTCCTTCTTGGTCAAATAGCCCTTACACAGCCTGGAGGTGTGTTTGGGGTCATTGTCCTGTTGAAAAATGAATTATCGTCCAACTAAACGCAAACCGGATGGGATGGCATGTCGCTGCAGGATGCTGTGGTAGCCATGCTGGTTCAGTGTGCCTTCAATTTTGAATAAATCCCCAACAGTGTCACCAGCAAAACACCCCCACACCATCACACCTCCTCCTCTATGCTTCACAGTGGGAACCAGGCATGTGGAATCCATCCGTTCACCTTTTCTGCGTCTCACAAAGACACGGCGGTTGGAACCAAAGATCTCAAATTTGGACTCATCAGACCAAAGCACAGATTTCCACTGGTCTAATGTCCATTCCTTGTGTTTATTGGCCAAAACAAATCTCTTCTGCTTGTTGCCTCTCCTTAGCAGTGGTTTCCTAGCAGCTATTTGACCATGAAGGCCTGATTGGCACAGTCTCCTCTTAACAGTTGTTCTAGAGATGGGTCTGCTGCTAGAACTCTGTGTGGCATTCATCTGGTCTCTGATCTGAGCTGCTGTTAACTTGCCATTTCTGAGGCTGGTGACTCGGATGAACTTATCCTCAGAAGCAGAGGTGACTCTTGGTCTTCCTTTCCTGGGTCGGTCCTCATGTGTGCCAGTTTCGTTGTAGCGCTTGATGGTTTTTGCGACTCCACTTGGGAACACATTTAAAGTTTTTGCAATTTTCCGGACTGACTGACCTTCATTTCTTAAAGTAATGATGGCCACTCGTTTTTCTTTAGTTAGCTGATTGGTTCTTGCCATAATATGAATTTTAACAGTTGTCCAATAGGGCTGTCGGCTGTGTATTAACCTGACTTCTGCACAACACAACTGATGGTCCCAACCCCATTGATAAAGCAAGAAATTCCACTAATTAACCCTGATAAGGCACACCTGTGAAGTGGAAACCATTTCAGGTGACTACCTCTTGAAGCTCATGGAGAGAATGCCAAGAGTGTGCAAAGCAGTAATCAGAGCAAAGGGTGGCTATTTTGAAGAAACTAGAATACAAAACATGTTTTCAGTTATTTCACCTTTTTTTGTTAAGTACATAACTCCACATGTGTTCATTCATAGTTATGATGCCTTCAGTGAGAATCTACAATGTAAATAGTCATGAAAATAAAGAAAACGCATTGAATGAGAAGGTGTGTCCAAACTTTTGGCCTGTACTGTATATATACATAAACATATATACATATATATATATTTATTTATTTATTTATTTATTTATTTATCGAAGTGCATAGATTTGGTTTGGCTGCTGCTTTAATTGACTCTTCGATGCTCCTTCTGAGTTGTTCTTGGAGTGATTAAGTGATTTGAAGAAAAACAATCATGTTTAATGTAAACAATCAGTTGCATCTCTTGGTAAGGTTGCTGTTACTATACTCTACACTAAAGTTTTAACTTTCTAATCATTTCCTTTCAGTTACATGTTGAAGAAGAAAAATAAGACCATTCATATCACACATCAGTAGATACTAAGATAATAAGGTCTCCAGTAAATTGTACAATCATAAAGAGTGCATTGAAACAAACCTTGTCAATGAAGGAGGCGAAGCGGTTGTTGAGGGTCTTGATCTGCTCCTTCTCCTGGTTGCGGACAAGCTGGATGGTGGGGTCAATCTCCAGGCTCAGAGGGGCCAGCAGGCTCTGGTTGACTGTGACAGCTGTGATGGGTGGAGGGATGAAGGCGCCTCCTGCTTGGCTAGAAGATAAACCATAGCCACTCATGCTTCCAGATGTGAAACCACCTCCATAGCTAGCGCCAGAACCAAAGCCAGAACCAAAGCCAGAACCACCACCAGAACTGTAAGTTGCTCTTTGTACGGAGTAGTTGACTGGGGCAAGTGACCTCCTGGTGGAGCCACCTGAGCCTGAGACTGAGTATGACTTCCTCATCATCATGTTTGCAGTGGGAAAGGTTGTCAACTCTCTGAGAAGAGGAGAGCAGGAGATGAGATGTCGTCAAAAGGAGAGCCAAGTCCCTCTGAGTGTCTCACTGTGGCCCCTGTTGGCTTTTATGTCTTTGCTGAGTTGGGGGGGGGGACGACAACTTACTGAGCCACCTCAACCTGTACTGTCACTTCTGATGTCCAGCCTCCCCTCCACCTCAGCCTCTGGCTCTGAATGCCAGGAGTGTCCAGTCCTGTAAAACAGGTAGGGGAAGGATTGTCAGAAGATAAGTTGTGACACACCCTGCACCAGGACAGACTGAAGGGGGAGAGAGTGAGAGGTAATCAAGTGGATTTAAAATGCAATTATGTAAAGAAAAAGAGCCTCTTTGGGTATAGTCTTCTTAATAGTCACAGGGCAGTGAAATGAATATTGGCGCTATAGCAACTGATTGAAATTGCAAACTTTGAATCGGCATATCTCATGCCCCGTATGTCGTAGAGACATGAAACTTTGCACAGATGCCTCTCCTCATGAGGAGCAAATTTGCCTCAAGAACCCATAACTTCCGGTTATATAGATTTTCCACCACTTTGAATTTTTTGAAAAACACTTACAATCAATCTTTTCTAGGAAGTTTGACCAATCTGCATGAAACTCAGTGAACATAATCTAGGGACCAATATCTAAAGTTCCCTCTTGGAAAAAGTTGGAAAACTTACTAAAACTGAGCTTCTATAAGGCAATGAATATTGCGGAGGACGTGGCTCATCACATAAAGGTGTATAACATCTCAAGGGTTTCACCGATCACCACGCAACTTTGTAGGCATATGACCACACATAATCTGAGGGGACCCCTCCATTATTGACCCCATCAAACAAAATGGGGGCGATAGAGAGCTAATTTCTTATCTAGTCCTAACTGCCATATTGGTTTTTACTAAACTTGGTAGATATGTAGAACAGGATGCCTCAAGGTGACTGGAGAAATTTAACTCTAATTTGCATGTGGGTGGCGCTATAACAACAGAAAAATGCTTAAAAATGGCTCAAATGCGACAGATCGCTGTGGCTCCCCCTGTGGCTGAATGTTGTTTTTTTTCCTTCTAATTTTTGGTATGACTAAGACACATTCTCGGAACCCATCGGCTGTATTCGGTGTCTGTCTTTCGGCAGACGGCAAATACAGCCTCTGGGGGCAGACCCCCAATTTTTTGGCATTCCGGTTTGATTTGGGCGGAGGAGGTGAATTTCTGTTTCCAACTTCCGTTTATATATAAGTAAATACACTGAACCATTGCGATGGATTCAGAATTTGCAGTGACGCCAATTATGTTCCGCCTTGTTAGTTCACCTCACGGACCGTTTAACCTGGCAACAACTGCAGCCGGCTCAAATGTGATTGGTCAATATCACATGGACTACAAACAGCCTACAACTGGAAACCAGGGCTCTTCTGCTCGTTTTCCGGAGGCAAGATCTCCGGGGTTTGCCGACAGACTCTACATTCACTGAATGTAGAGTCTGTATATAGAGACTAACTAAGACATGGTATGGTATGCTGTACTCAGTGGGTATGGACTAGTGATACTTATTAGCCATCTGTAAGAAGTCATCCTGTATAATAAGTACTTTTACTTTCTGGTACCTAAAGCAATTATGCTGTAATGATTCTTATGTAGTGTTACTTAAATAAAATTTGAATCCATGGGGCTAATGCTACATTTGGCTATGTAATTTATTTTGTAATCATTTCCAACATTGTCAGCCTATATCTTTGTCACAGTTAAAATTATGTTTAAATATATAAATATTAAAGCCATTACGAGGAACTTTTAACTGGATATGCAGAAGTCTCTCGTTTCTGCTGATGTCTGTGCGTGACCTACAACAGCAAATGAGACCATCGGTGTCAAGATAAGCTATTTCTATATAGGCCTAGTGTATATCCATACCTTTAGGAAACTGTCTCCGGGTCCACCCCAGGTCGCTTCCAGGACGAAACGATTTACGGCACTCAGACGCCACACGTCATTTTACCTAGCTGCTTACACACAAAGAAAACCCAATCCTCGGGAAGTCAGGAAATCCTTCAGGATAAACGTTTTGTTCGCTAGCAATCTAGCATTTACCAGCCCAATCCTGGCAGGAGCCGGCGGGTCCATGGCGTTAGCTGTCCGGGGAGCCACACACAGAGGCCGCAGGTTGCGCAGATTCACCCCGCGCCAGCGGGGACGAGGAGAGCAGGGGCCGCAGGGCTGCGGGGCTGGAACACCTCATCCGGGCCGACGACAGGTACCAGCCAGGCGTCGACAGGGTCCAGCGAGTGCTGAGAAATAAAGAGGCGAGACACCGCTCCATACTCAGTCCAAGAAGCTGTGGAAGCGCTCGCCAATCAGGCCTTCAGCCTTACCAGCCGACCGCTGCGTTTACCCCGGCGGCGGTGGCGCTTACGCCGGAGAGGTAGAGCTGGGGGGCGGCAGAGGTGAGCTGGGATCCCCGATAGGAGTGGGGGCAAAGTTTTCCCGTCTTGTTGTTTCATTCATCCCAAAAACAAACACATGCGTGAGCCAGGTAACCGTCTTTAAGACAATATGTGCTAGAGCTCATGGGAAATGTAGGCTTCATTCCAGCAAAACACTACCGCTTTTGTCCACAGGGTCGCCAAAATCAACTCAAAATGAAAGTTCCTTGTAGGGGCTTTAATGCTATACATTCACACTTACTTTAGCAACATATCTAATTCACTTAAGTAAAACCTGTAAAACTGCATTTTTCTCCTGTCGTTGCATCAAATTGTCAGGATGCTGTCAGTTTCTTTTCAGCATCAAATATCATATCAGAATACAGTATATTGAACCGAATCAGAAGAATCACAGAGAATCAGAATATCTTTATTGTCATTGCACAAGTACAACAAAATTGAGGTAGAGCTCTCAGATTCAGTGCTATTTAAAGGATACTAAAGACAAACAGCAAATGAGAACAAAGAAGATAAACAACAGGCACAATATTAGTTAAATAAATACAAAAAAAATACAAAAAAAAAAGTTTAAAACTGTAAAAATATATATATATACACACACACACACACACACATATATATATACACACACATATATATATATATATATATACATATATATATATATATGCTATGCAAACAGATGTTGTAGAAAATCTTACCAAATCACCTGTCACATGATTGATTATGAGATGACCCAAACACAACCTGCTTTGCGAACATTTAACTGCCCAAACAAGTCATCCATATACAAGCAAAGGACGAAAGGACTCAGATAGAGCACCAACCCCCCTAACCTGTACGGTCACGTAACACGACACAGGAGTCCTGAGATGGTGAGTAGATATTTAGGTCCTCCAAACCATGCTTGCTTTTAGCCAATCTGTTTCTTGAAAAGCAAAAAACTGTAACCAGTCAAGCAGCATTCTCGCTGTCATCTTGGCAGAGATGCTGACAGGGCTATAGGTGATAAATCATCTACCACTACTATTAATTTAACATGTTTGATGTTCTATCTTTTATGAGAAAAACTAACACTAGCATAGAAATGTATCGTTCAACAGAGATATTTCACTCACTGAGTGACTTTAGCAAGTCCACATGCATTGTACAAGTGATTAAAGGTTGGAGTTTGAGACTGCTGGCTTGTCAGTGAGGATTAATGCTGGATTTGTAGCAACAGGAAAAGTAATTGTTCTAATGGTTATGTAACTGGTTTTGCGGGAAACATGAATGGATACAACGTCAGAATTTGGCGCGTGCCTTGTATCAATACTACTGTATGACTCAACCGTAATTCCTCTTGGACAGAATTCAGCAGTTAGATGCATGATCACTGCCAGCACGTTTAGCCTGAGGTGAAGATGAAGAAAGGATTTTTCTTGTTAACCTGCCAATACAGACACTGAGTGCACAGGGCACATTTAAAAACACACCATTGTGTGTGCAGAAAATGATGCAGTTCAATCAACACAGTACTTTTTTGACCCAGTGGACACATAAGATAGAGATCTAAAATTAAAAGCATGCATTTTTTTTGGATACTTCCTCCTTCCTGTTGAAGAGAATAAGAGTGCTATTAGTTTGAAAAAAATATGTATCAGTGGTATTTAGGCTTCTGTCTCTATATTGTGAGTGGCACAGGGTGGAATAGTGCTTACTCTGTGTGTCCTCCTGACTGTTTGTCTGCTGTGTGTGGGCAGTATCCTGGCTGCTTACAGTAACAGCACTCATACACTTGGCTTGGCCCAGGACGTGAAGCAGGTAGGCTAATTCACTGTGTGGTTAAATACTCTTTATGTTTGGCAGTCAAATGAGTTGCTGACTGGCTCAGAAAGTTTGGGTCATGGTGAAGTCTGTACGGCATCAGCCACTGTCCCTTCCTCTTGCTCCTCACTCTCTGTGTGAGCCATGTTGGGCTTCCAGATCCAGTCATACCTAACCTGCCCAACAGGAGCTTACATCTGAGGAATTCTCTACGAAACTGTGTCTCCACATCAGCTAACATTTGAACTGCAGAAGCTTTTAATCAGTGAAATGTCCAGGTTTCTTTTGTCCAGTCTTGTGTGTTGTCACCGAGCAGTAATGAGTGAGAGATTTTGGATTTGAAACCTTTATGAATAGGTATTTTCATATTTACTTAAAATGACAGTGTAGAATTGACACATTGTAGCCTAGATACATACACGGCAGACTGCAACACCAAGCAGGAAGTGAGTGGTAGAAAAGTGGCACAGCACTGCCCCCATGTGAAATCTATGTGTGTGAATAGCATCTAGATATTTAGGTAAGACCCTCTTGAGTGTTTTCTTTCATATATCACAATAATGAGAGTGAGAGGCAATCATTTTAGTTCTCAGATTTATTTTATTCAGATTCATCTGATGTCATTTGCTGTAACATTCATCAGTCATGTTGCTAAGAAGGCTTTAAAAAAATAAATGTGGTTTCAACATTTGATCGTGTTTCCTTGAGGTCAAGTTTACCTTCAGAAACTCTTGTTAAGTGATGTCAGTTAGCAGAGTAAGAAATGCATCATGAATGGGTACAAATTTAGTTTAAAATCAAGAGTTTCTGAAGGAAAAGAAAAGATGGCTCTCCTTTTTAATAGCGTCTCAGGGAACTGGATGTTGAGACTGTGGACTTGGTAATGGTACCACCACTCAGACCGCCATAACCACCAGACAAGCTGCCACCATAGCCGAATCCACTGCTGGAGCTCTGGAGTCCTGGAGCAGAAAAAACATGTAAGTGTTATCATTCCTCCATCTGTCAGTGTGGTCTGTTGGTTCACATATAACTTATGATAATGATGCATAAAATCTGAAACTTACCACCTCCACTGGTCTGCTGCACGTGTATGGTTGCATTGGAGCCTCCGCTGGCCAGTCTAATGTAGAAATAATGATGGGTTAGTCTTCATTCAGAGTTGAAACTGATGCTGCAGCCATGAATCTACATGAAATAATCAAGTTTATCCCACCTGGACTCCTCTCCTTCCAGCAGTTTCTTGTAGGTGGCGATTTCGATGTCCAGGGCCAGCTTGACGTTCATCAGCTCCTGGTATTCACGCACCTGGCGTGCCATGTCCTGCTTGGCTCTCTGCAGAGCATCCTCCAGGTCCTTGATGCGGAGCCTGGCATCCTTCACTGCCAGCTCACCGCGCTCCTCAGCCTCTGCGATCTGAGCCTCAAGGCTGGCCCTCTGAGGAAAGTCATGTCACAGGTGGTTTAATAACTGCAAATCCTTTCAAACAATGAAGTGTGTTCATAAAAAGGCATCAGCCATGAGAAGGTCTTAAAATATACCTGTCCCTTGACAGCCTCAATCTCATTCTGAATACGGGCGATCATGCGGTTCAGCTCAGCAATCTCAGCCTTGGTTGTGCGCAGGTCATCTCCGTAAAGTCCGGCTGAGGACTGCATCTCCTCGTACTATCATGAAAAACACAACAAGATGTATCAAGAACATGATCCAGAGGTGTTTAAAGAGACACAGGATATACCTCAACTTAAATTTTTACTCACCTTCTGTTTGTACCAGTTCTCGGCTTCAGCCCTGCTGCGGTTGGCAATGTCCTCATACTGAGCACGCACTTCAGCCACGATAGCATCCATGTCCAGGTTACGGCTGTTGTCCATCTCCACAATGACGGATGTGTCCTTGATCTGGCTCTGCAGCTCACGAAGCTCCTACAGAACCAACGGTTACAACAGTTACCTCTGTCTTTGTGATTTACACAATGAGTGGATGATCATCAGCTTTAACTCAAATGGTCATTAGAGAATCATAAACTATGAGATACTATAGACACGTACAGCCTCATAGACAGCTCTGAGGAAGTTGATCTCATCCTGAAGAGCATCCACCCTGGCTTCCAGCTCCACCTTGTTCATGTAGGCAGCATCAACGTCCTGGAAGAAGACAGTCATGTAGAAGCAGGAAGTGTTACAACTGGTCACATTGTGCTAAACCCTGGAATTAAGATAATAATAATAATAATAATGATTGTCATCTTGATGTTTTGCACCTTCTTCAGGAGCACAAACTCATTTTCTGCAGCTCCACGTTTGAGGACTTCATCTTCATACCTGAAGGAACACGAGGCAACACTTTAGTAAATCTGCTCCACTTTGAACATCTGCTCACTGTCATGTGTTTGTTGTATGTCATGCAAGCACTCACTTCTTCCTGAAGTCCTCAACATGGCCCTGCATGTTTCTCAGTTCTCCCTCCAGCTTGACCTTCTCATTGCCCAGCCCGTCGAGCTGTCTGCGCAGGTTGGCAATGTAGGCCTCGAACATTGCATCAATGTTGGAGTGGGCGGTGGTCTGGTCCTGCAGGAGGCTCCATTTGGTCTCCAGCATCTTGTTCTGCTGCTCAAGGAAACGGACCTGCGGAGACACAAAACCAGGGACGAGTGTTCAAGAGTGAAAAAGAATAATGTTTAATGTAAACAATCAGTTGCATCTATTGGTAAGGTTGCTGTTACTATACTCTATACTAAAGTTTTAACTTCCTAATCATTTCCTTTCAGTTACATGTTGAAGAAGAAAAATAAGACCATTCATTTCACACATCAGTAGATACTAAGATAATAAGGTCTCCAGTAAATTGTACAATCATAAAGAGTGCATTGAAACAAACCTTGTCAATGAAGGAGGCAAAGCGGTTGTTGAGGGTCTTGATCTGCTCCTTCTCCTGGTTGCGGACAAGCTGGATGGTGGGGTCAATCTCCAGGCTCAGAGGGGCCAGCAGGCTCTGGTTGACTGTGACAGCTGTGATGGGTGGAGGGATGAAGGCGCCTCCTGCTTGGCTAGAAGATAAACCATAGCCACTCATGCTTCCAGATGTGAAACCACCTCCATAGCCAGCACCAGAACCAAAGCCAGAACCAAAGCCAGAACCACCACCAGAACTGTAAGTTGCTCTTTGTACGGAGTAGTTGACTGGGGCAAGCGACCTCCTGGTGGAGCCACCCGAGCCTGAGACTGAGTATGACTTCCTCATCATCATGTTTGCAGTGGGAAAGGTTGTCAACTCTCTGAGAAGAGGAGAGCAGGAGATGAGATGTCGTCAAAAGGAGAGCCAAGTCCCTCTGAGTGTCTCACTGTGGACTCTGCTGGCTTTTATGTCTTTGCTGAGATGAGGGCGGGGGGAGGACTTACTGAGCCACCTCAACCTGTACTGTCACTTCTGATGTCCAGCCTCCCCTCCACCTCAGCCTCTGGCTCTGAATGACAGGATTCCAGTCACCTAACCTGCCCAACAGGGGCTTGCATCTGAGGAATTCTCTACAGATCTTAGCTCTCTCATTTTTAACTACTGCACACCCTCAGTCCCAGTGAGGAAGTGGCTGTAGGGTTGCAGAAGTCTCAGGCACCATTTCTCTGCCATCATGCTCACGTTTCTTGTGCTCCTCTTCCACAGGTGTTTTGTGCTCATCAGCTGTGTGCGGTCAAGACAGGATAAAATATGTCTTTTCTGTCCATGGAGTTTAAAGGGAGGCCTGTCAAGATTTGAGGTATCACTCAGTGAGCAGCATGGGTTTGGTTTATAACAGAATCCATTGTACAAGCAGATTCAGATAATGTACTCAACATAAACTAGCAGGTAACAGAGCATTTGCATTGTTGGGAAGGTTACTTTTTAAATGGTTACAGACTAATTACGCTGTTAAAATGTAATAAGTAATGTAACTATTTCACTTTGGTTATCAAAATAATGTAACTTATAAATTCTATTGATTACTTTTCTAACAAATGTTTGAAACTGAGCAACAAAGCAACTTTTATTGCCTAATGCTGTGAGAAAGTGCAAACAAGGTAACGCACTGCAACAGCTCAGCGAGGAGCAGAGTAGGGAAAATGGCAGCGCTCCATGCTGACAGGCAGGAAGGAGAGCACACAATGGTATCACCCGATATCAGTCACATGCTCTGTTCCTGCTCAGAGCAATGCACAGTAATTTAATTGGCAGACTAGAGGTGGTGCAAATCCAAACAAGAACCAGTTCAAAACAAACATTTTAGCACATACTGCCAAATAAATGGAGCCTGTCTGGACATAGAGACAGCTTCTTCTAAGCCATCCTACCCCGATGGTGTTGCTGTCAAATTTGTCCCAACAGCTTTGCTGACTGGCCTTGTCAGGAAATATGCCAAAAGAAGGCATTCCCACATGACAAAAAGATGCAATGCAATAAAGCGTATGTTATGTTCTACACATAAGCTTTTTACCAAATAGAGTATATGCAGATGTGACATTTTTAACACCAACATTTTGTTTAGAAACTGTAATTTACTGACATATTTTTCTCAGTAAGTGTTATGGATTACAGTCATATTTATTGTGTAATTGAATCATGCAACTCCGTTACATGAATCTAGTTACTCCAAAACACTAGCGACAATCCACAGCCACTCTAAGATGTGGCAAAACTGAGCATGCCCATGACAGCTTATGTTTAAACTGCAGAAGCCGTTCAGTGGTGAAATGTCAAAGTCTCTGTTTTTCAGTTTTTGTGTGTCCTTGCTGAGTTGTAAGGAGTGAGGCTTTGTGGATATAAAACCTTTATGAATCATGATTTTCATATTTACTAGAAGTGACAGTGTAGAATTCACAGCCAGGGTTTCAGCATTATTTAAGTATGAATTAAAGGTTGATTGTGGATCAAGATTGAGTCACTAATGAATTTTGCTTTGATTTTACAAAGTGAATCAATGTTGATTTTACAATACCCTTTCAGTGTCTTACTTTTCAACATGGGGGAATCACAGTTTTGTGTTGAATTAGGTATTGATTTGGCAAAACGAATCAACACTGACATTTTTTTTGCAACGTTTTCAGCACTGAATGAACTATTGATTGAGTTTTATTTTCATTCTTCATGGTGCACATT
This sequence comes from Epinephelus lanceolatus, assembly GCF_041903045.1. Lineage (NCBI taxonomy): Eukaryota > Metazoa > Chordata > Actinopteri > Perciformes > Serranidae > Epinephelus > Epinephelus lanceolatus. The sequence goes on from NC_135734.1 coordinate 20,358,435, forward strand.
TGTGCATTCAAATAAGATAAAACATATTATAACTGGATCAACAACACTGACTGAATCCATTGATGTAGATTTCTGGTGGGATGCAGGGGACACATCCCCCTCAGTATTTCAACATGAGTATTTGTCCCCCACAATTAAAACAGGAAAGTTGAAGATTTTTGGTTGAGATCAATTTAAACATTTACATGCAGAAAAGGCACAAATTGGTGCATAGAAATTCACCAGAATGCAGGAAGTTAAGTGCTTGATGCTCAAGAGGTCATTTCATACTCTGAATCACAGATCTCACACAGCTCCTTTAAGTAAAACCCTCCTGTGCTGTTTCTTTCATTTGTGACAACAATAATGAGAGTGAGAGGCAGTCATTTTAGTTCTCAGATTTATTTTATTCAGATTCATTTGATGTCAATTGCTGCAACATTTATCAGTCATGTTGCGAGGAAGTGGCTTTCACAAAATAAATCTGGTTTCAACATTGTCTCATCTTGAAGGGAAGGAGAGGTAAAACTAAGCATGGAACCATTTGACAGAACGGTAAAATGAACAAATCAATAGCCAATCAGTTCAAAGGGAAACTGTAAACATTTATCATGCAAATTTTAAATTTTGTGTTTCTCCAGTGATCAGATTCGGTCAGTGACTTGCTCCCCTTACTAAAATCAGCACTCAAATGTAGGAATGAGGACATACACCCAAAACTGGAGCATAAGAATTGAGTTGTCCTGCACATATGATACACATGATCTTATCTCAGACCAGTTTATTAGTGCACTACAGTACAAAGAGTATCTAAGTTGACAGAATTGAGTACAGATTTTCAAATGCTTTCCTTGCTTAGTTTTTACGCTCCTTAAAAACCTTGTGTTTGTATTTCTTGAATGTCAGTGCAGAAAGGACTGACCTGGCCCTTGTGTGTTTAAGGCCATGTTTACCTTCAGAAACTCTTGTTAAATGTTGTTAATCTGAGCGGAGTAAGAAATGCGGCCAGTGATCCTTGAAACACAGCTGGTAGCAGTGTAACACAATATATCCAGCTATCTTGTTGAGCATGCTTTACAGTACTGCATAGCACCATGGATGGGTACAAATTTAGTTTAAAATCAAGAGTTTTTGAAGGGGAAGAGGGACGGCTCTCCTTTTTAATAGCGTCTGAGGGAACTGGTTGTTGTGACTGAGGACTTGGTAATGGTACCACCACTCATACCGCCATAACCGCCAGACATGCTGCCCCCATAGCCGAATCCACCACTGGAGCTCTGGAGTCCTGGAGCAGAAAAAAACATGTAGGTGTTATCATTCCTCCATCTGTCAGTGTGGTCTGTTGGTTCACATATAACTTATGATAATGATGCATAAAATCTGAAACTTACCACCTCCACTGGTCTGCTGCACGTGGATGGTTGCGTTGGAGCCTCCGCTGGCCAGTCTAATGTAGAAATAATGATGGGTTAGTTCTTCATTCAGAGTTGAAACTGATGCTGCAGCCATGAATCTACATGAAATAATCAAGTTTATCCCACCTGGACTCCTCTCCTTCCAGCAGTTTCCTGTAGGTGGCGATTTCGATGTCCAGGGCCAGCTTGACGTTCATCAGCTCCTGGTATTCACGCACCTGGCGTGCCATGTCCTGCTTGGCTCTCTGCAGAGCATCCTCCAGGTCCTTGATGCGCAGCCTGGCATCCTTCACTGCCAGCTCACCGCGCTCCTCAGCCTCTGCGATCTGAGCCTCAAGGCTGGCCCTCTGAGGAAAGTCATGTCGCAGGTGGTTTAATAACTGCAAATCCTTTCAAACAATGAAGTGTGTTCATAAAAAGGCATCAGCCATGAGAAGGTCTTAAAATATACCTGTCCCTTGACAGCCTCAATCTCATTCTGAATACGGGCGATCATGCGGTTCAGCTCAGCAATCTCAGCCTTGGTTGTGCGCAGGTCATCACCATACTGTCCGGCTGAGGACTGCATCTCCTCGTACTATCATGAAAAACACAACAAGATGTATCAAGAACATGATCCAGAGGTGTTTAAAGAGACACAGGATATACCTCAACTTAAATTTTTACTCACCTTCTGTTTGTACCAGTTCTCGGCTTCAGCCCTGCTGCGGTTGGCAATGTCCTCATACTGAGCACGCACTTCAGCCACGATAGCATCCATGTCCAGGTTACGGCTGTTGTCCATCTCCACAATGACGGATGTGTCCTTGATCTGGCTCTGCAGCTCACGAAGCTCCTACAGAACCAACGGTTGTTACACAACAGTTACCTCTGTCTTTGTGATTTACACAATGAGTGGATGATCATCAGCTTTAACTCAAATGGTCATTAGAGAATCATGAACTATGAGATACTATAGACACGTACAGCCTCATAGACGGCTCTGAGGAAGTTGATCTCATCCTGAAGAGCATCCACCCTGGCTTCCAGCTCCACCTTGTTCATGTAGGCAGCATCAACGTCCTGGAAGAAGACAGTCATGTAGACGCAGAAAGTGTTACAACTGGCACTAAACCCTGGAATTAAGATAATAATAATAGTCATGATAATGGTCATCTTGATGTATTTGCACCTTCTTCAGGAGCACAAACTCATTCTCTGCATTTCCACGTTTGTTGATTTCCTCTTCATACCTGAAGGAACACGAGGCAACACTTTAGTACATCTGCTCCACTTTAGACATCTGCTCACTGTCATGTGTTTGTTGTATGTCATGCAAGCACTCACTTCCTCTTGAAGTCCTCAACCAGGCCCTGCATGTTTCTCAGTTCTCCCTCCAGCTTGACCTTCTCATTGCCCAGCCCGTCGAGCTGTCTGCGCAGGTTGGCAATGTAGGCCTCGAACATTGCATCAATGTTGGAGCGGGTGGTGGTCTGGTCCTGCAGGAGGCTCCATTTGGTCTCCAGCATCTTGTTCTGCTGCTCAAGGAAACGGACCTGCGGAGACACAAAACCAGGGACGAGTGTGAGATGTTGTTTCAAAAAGCATTTTCTATAAATAATAGTTAATAAATAGCCTCAACTGAAAAAAATCAGGACATTTTTAATGGGAGGTATTAGTGCAAAACCGATTTGAAGCGTGTGTCCTTGGGGTCGTCGTTACCTACATGATTGTGTAGATAGCTACAAATGGTAATTGCCACACCCTTGTGACGACAATCGTAATTTATGATGGCATTTATTCGTGTTTGCTGTTCAAGCAATTTCAATAGTGCTCACACATCATCAATTTTTCCTTCTTAAAACAAAATGTTCTTTCCAGATTTTTCATGTGCTCGTGGCTTTAAGTGTTTCACATATTGTATCTGTCTTTTCCTATGACTCGTTGTGCATGCTCAGTTGCATGCTATGAAGGCCACACAGTCACTCCGGCTATAAAAAAAACTAGGTGTGGCAGATAAAGAAGACAAAGCAGTGCACTATTATGGGACGGCTTTGTTTTGTGAGTTTTTGTCCAAGTGCCAACCTATAGTGTTTAGAGAGTCTGACTCTACAAAAAGAACAACTCCTCATATAGCTTGCATGAAAATATTAACACATATGTGTGATTGTAGCATAAAAGACAAGTGAAAGTGGATTTACTGCTCTGCACTTCTCTGTACAGTCTTGTTGCCCATAACAACCAGGTGATAGGTGCAATGTGCAAATGACAGACTTTGGACTCTGTGGGCATAGTGCACACAGATTCCTATTTTCTCCACCAGACTCCCAGGTAAGGGATGGGTGAGTCACTGCAATATAATCCCCACCCATGTTTAGATAGTGGGCAGAGAGGCCGCCACAGGCTCAGACAGGGCAACAGGCCAACTTTGGATTTGCCAGTGTAAGATGGGGTCACAATCAATGACAGAAATTTGAGATTTTTATATGCTTCCCAGAGGCTCTAAATCACTGATGGATACAACATCACAGACATAAGATCCACAGTTGTCTTGCTTTGTCAGCGCTGCACATATTGGGCAGATTGCTGTGACAATACTATAAATTGTTACATTTCTAGTCATTTCTTTTTAACTACAGGATAAAGAAGTAAAATCAGACCCCTCTCTTTAATTGTCAACACTAAGATTATGATGCCTCCAGTAAATTATACATGAGACAGTCACGCAGAGCGCACAGGAACCAACCTTGTCAATGAAGGAGGCGAAGCGGTTGTTGAGGGTCTTGATCTGCTCCTTCTCCTGGGTGCGGACAGCCTGGATGGTGGGGTCAATCTCCAGGCTCAGAGGGGCCAGCAGGCTCTGGTTGACTGTGACAGCTGTGATGGGTGGAGGGATGAAGGCACCTCCGGCTTGGCTAGAAGATAAACCATAGCCACTCATGCTTCCAGATGTGAAACCACCTCCATAGCTAGCACCAGAACCAAAGCCAGAACCAAAGCCAGAACCACCACCAGAACTGTAAGTGGTTCTTTGTACGGAGTAGTTGACTGGGGCAAGCGACCTCCTGGTGGAGCCACCCGAGCCTGAGACTGAGTATGACTTCCTCATCATCATGTTTGCAGTGGGAAAGGTTGTCAACTCTCTGAGAAGAGGAGAGCAGGAGATGAGATGTCGTCAAAAGGAGAGCCAAGTCCCTCTGAGTGTCTCTCTGTGGACTCTGCCGGCTTTTATGTCTTTGCTGAGTAAGGGGGAGGATCCTCTTCAGCCGCTGTAACCTGTACTCTCACTTTTGCTGTCCAGCCTCCCCTCCACCTCAGCCTACACGCCTCTGGCTCTGAATGACAGGAGTGGCCAATCCCGTAAAACAGGTAGGGAGGGATTGTGAGGAGATAAGCTGTGACACACCCTGCACTGGGACATGCTGAAGGAGAAGAGTGTGAGAGGTAAAGAAGTGGAGTGAAAATTTGATTATGTAAGGAAAAAAGAAGGGCCTCTTTGAGTCTGTAACTCCTGTCGCCTGCTTAGTGGTCACAAGTCAGTTAAATGAATATTGGATGGTAGTGGGGTCGTGGGGAGAGGTTGAGGATGTATTGAAATCCCCTTTTCTTAAAAAAAAAAAATATAAATAAATGTTACAACTAAGGCAAGCATTAGTCCATTTCAATGACCAAGCCATTGCCTTTTCAGTGAACCAAAAAAAGCTTCACAGTGGCCTCGAACATAAATCATAAATCATATACTGTATAGCTGTACATGCGTTGATGAATAACATTCAATAGTAGGAAAATTGTTTAGCAAAGTTTCCAAAGGGGAGGGATGGATGCAGATTTGACCCCACCCCTACAGTGTTGACTCCATGGCTACGACCTTGTAGTTATGTAATGGTTTTGTTTGATGTTTGATTTTTGACACTTTCAATGTTTTTCTTGTGTTATTCTTATGTTATATTATATAATTTAGCAATACGTCTGTGCTAGTAGGATTTGTGAAGCAGGATTTTTCTCCAGTCGTTGCATCAAATTATCATTAATTTACTCTTATCAGCATGAAATCTGACATCAGCAACATGTTGGAAGAATACAGTATATTTAACAAATGTTGAAAACCACTGCAGCAAGTAGAAAATCTTACCAAAGCATTTGCATAGTTAAATTAATAATGATGAGATGACTGAAAACACAACCTGCTTACACACATTTACCTGCCCTAACAAGTCATCCATACACAAGTTAAACAAGCACGGACACAGTGACCCACCCTGCTTAGCCCCTTATTTTTTATTTTTTATTTATTTATTAAATCCTGTGTAGATAATTAGGTTCTCCTCACCTGATTTTAGCCAGACTGCTATTTGTGAAGATAAAAAATTGTAACCAGTCTACCAGAATTCTCCCAGTCATGTAAGAAGAGATGTTTGCAGGGCAATAAGTGATCAAGATGCGATTATAAGGACAGCATACTGAATATAGACATGCTTTTTTTTTTTTAGGTGAATTTTGAAAAACAGATTACACATTCTTCTTATTGCAGATGTAAAATTAAATTTTCGATCAACTAAACTCACCAGTGTTGAGTTAAGTACACTGATGTTTGCTGCTACGACCTTACTTGGTCTGGTATGACCAGTTGATCGTGGCTAATATTAGCAGACGTTAGGTAAATATTGTTGTGTAATCTTGAGTTAGCAGGCTAAATGGTTCTTCTCCCTTTTTGCTACTATTACAACATGCATTTACCATTAACCTAAATTTGTCATTTGTAGTCATAGTGGCTGGTGTTCAGTAAAACATCATTTCGCTTTTAGGTCTTTGAGCAAATGACTAGTGCTATTCTCAAGACGTGCATTTTTGAATATCTTTGCTCTGCAGAGGTGATTCTGTTTGTTTTTAGCATGACAGGTTCATCTTGACTCAGTGTCTACATCTTAACAAGAGGGGCTTCCACAATCATCTTGCCATTTGCAGTTCTGTGAACTTTCAGTTTGGTCAGTGCATGTGTTCCAGCTGCCCACACTTTTTGGACTTAATGGCTAGCTCACCAGTCAAACCACACTACAGCCAAAAAAATGTGTGTCTAAACTCAAAAAGGTGTTCAGAACTGTGCTCTTTTAGCCCCAGCCACTCATTCTTATCACATATTGATGTTTGGTCATGGACCTGCCACATCCTGATACAACGTGAAAGGTACCCTGAGTGTGTTGGTTGTTGAGGATCTTGGACACTGTGTCATGTTCTGCCTGTTATATGCATTGTCTTCTTTCAAATACACTTCCGTTTTCACAGGAAATTCACCATTTGCATACAGTCTCTTTCAAAATAAATGCACTACGTCAGTACAACAATGGAATGGACATTTTTTTCCCTCACACGTGGTTGGGTTTTGCAACAAAAACACATAGGTAGGTTTAGGAAAAAAGAACAGGGTTTGGCTTAATAATCTTACGGGACGTGAACACTGCTCTCCTGGGTGAAGGTCAGTGTTTGGTGGACCCATCCGACACCCCTACTCGGACTCTTGCCACCTTAAGTTTTGTTCTTGTCCCTCTGCATTTCCCCCTGATGCGGCCGAGCGCTGTTAAACTATAATGGCGACCATCCACGTATCATGCCGACGTTAAAGGAAGGCTTTTTATGTCAGTGTCTGACACCTCAAGTCACTGCCTGATTTCGAGGACTTCGGAGTGAAACCAGGTTGGCCCCAGACAATAAAATACCACAAAACAGATCCAGTGGAGCTCCCTCCATTGATTGGTCAATAGCAGACAGTCACTGTGCTCTGTTTTTTTGTAATCACTATTCATACTGTGGAGAGTTTTATTAGTACACTATAACTACAAAATGAAAGGATGTTTTAGTCTGAGAAAAAAATAACTTAATTCACTGGGCTGACTGCTGGCGAATTTTAAGGTGGAACGTTAACTTGTAATGTTACTCAATGCACAAGTTGATGATGGAAATCCATCAACACACCTTAAATTTTCCATATGACAACTTTGACCATTACTTTAGTTTTTATATGACAATTACTACACTATGACATTACTACACTTTTAGTAATGAAAGGATCTTCAAGCAATATCATAGACTCTCACTACGGCCTGTTCTATTTTGTTGTGAAAATGTTGGCGTGCAACCTCGTTCTGTGGACAATAAACGAGGTGCAGACTTCCATCTGTGACACCGGTAATGAGGAAATACAGTGAGTGCTGGACGGAGCAGTGAGTAACAACAACCCCGCCCACATACAAGGGTACTGTTTGCAGTGGAAACGCTAGGGTCTGGGTAGCATGTCTGAAGAGTTACATTTGGTTCCAACGGTACCATACAGAAAGTGTTTGGTGGAAACAGGGCTTATTTTGACCAAAAAAACACCTCACCCAGATAGGATAGGCGAGACTGAGCTGCGCCTGAGCCATGCTGCACATGCGGGCAGTGTAGCTGCTTTATTCTTTTAACCTATGGGGGCTGAAAAATTCAAAAACAAAAACACATGACGCACAAGCCATAAGGCCTGGGCATAAGACAGTAGCTTCTGCTCTGTCTTGTATACTGAACTGAAATCTGGACATTTTAAGCCTTCTAGTTGACATAAAACAGCCAAGCCTGGATTAATATAAACAAAGGACTAAATTACAAGCCTAAAGTGTTATTAAAGGTTATCAAACTAAATGCCTTTGGCAGAGATATGTCTCATTGGATTCTTTTTATAAGAAAGAAAACAAAATGTCTTCAGTGCTGCCAGAAAGTTGCCACACAAATCTTATGCTTCAGGCTTACAGTATGTTGGATTTTTGTTTTGTTTTGTCAGGGCATCCTTGTTCTGGTGAAAACAATCTGACACATGAATCATTGATGTGCATTACAAATTTACTGGCTTTTTTCTTACTTGATCCACGGTGTTCCATACTCAAATACTACCTTGCTTGTTTCTCTCCTGTGCACCTTTGGTTTAGTGGGAGCCTGCATTCTTTTTCATTCTTCCCCAACTTTTCACATGCACATGCCTTTAATTTCTACCTTGGTGTGGAACTTTACTCTAAAGCTCAAATCTCTGCTGTCCGACAGCTATTTGGAGAAAATTTATGTGTTAGTTTTGCCGCTGCCTAACTTAACTAAGAGATGCACAGAACTCAATGAGAAACTGTGAGCTGTGTGACCTTTTGCTTATCACTAGCCACCACCCTCACCCCGCATGCAGATACCTGTCTCTCTCTCACTGCTTTCTCATGCTGTGCCAGACTTTAACACCAGGACTCAATGCACGTATTTGAGTGCTAATAAATCACAACCACACAATAGCGATGGGCAATGCAGGGTGAGGCCTCGACAGCCGGCCCAAACAGTCTTATTATTGAGAAGTTCGATAAACATGGATTAAGAGTGATGAAAATTTCACTGGAGCGGCAAAGCTAGAAATCCTGAGAAAACCTTGTTGCTGATGTAACCTGAAGAAAAGGTCGCATAGTTACGAGCTTTGCCTGTGCTTGTCTGAAATGTCATCGGTCATGGCTGTCATAACTCACGAACTCAAGCCTGGTCAAGCCTAGATTATCCGAGGCAACTGCAAAACCTCATTCACCAAGTTAAAAGTTCATGTTACTAGATGTGTGAAATGATGGTGTGCATGTTTTTGCATAGCTGTATGAACCTTGAGCAATAAATCAAAATGTGGCCATGTGTGTCAGTAGGTGGGGCAGGGTGAGGGTCTGTAACAATGCTGCGTCCATCTGTTAATGTGTTTGCATTATTTCTTATGGGAATGTGAATTGTCTGAAAGCATTTTGTCTTCTATGTAAAAAAAAATACTCCAGGAACAGAAATGATATTCCTCAAGAGGATTGTATTTACACATACATGCATGAATACAAATGGGCGTATGCAAAGACACACAAGTGTGCACAGGTAGCTCCCACACACTAGGCTGTTCTCATGCACTCTTTGTACATTTTCCTACAAAAAGTAATGCACCACCATTTTGTTACAATGCAATGTTCTGCTGGGAGACCTTTGGTCATGCGTTCATGACGCCCTCCACCCACGCAAACACCACTATGGGCTAAGTAACCCCCCCTCACGGCAATGGTACTCCCCGATGGCAGTGCCCACCCCCAGCAGAAAAATGACAAAAAGCTCAAGGTGTCGACCTGGCCTCCAAATCTCCCACACCCCAATCTGACTGAGCATCTTGGGAAGTGCTGGTACCCCACATCACAACTGACAGGTCTCAAATGATCCGAAGCAAGCACCCCGGTGCCAGACACCACAGGACACCTTCCAGAGGTCATGTGTCCATGCCTTGACATGTCAGAGGCATCCGGTCCAGGAAGGCCCCACCGTTGATTAGGGGTACCTCTGACGTATCAGCACATCCCATGGATGCTCGATCAGATTCGGATCTGGAGAATTTGGAGGCCAGGTCGATGCCTTCAGCTTTTTGCCACAATCCTCGGGCCATTCCTGAGCAGTTTCTGTAGTGTGGCATGTGGCATTTTCCTGCTGGGGGGAGGGGTGGTGAATGGGTCAAACAAGTGCAGGACTTTAACCCAGGAGACGAGTGTTTGTGTCCCGCAGTCAATGTTGATTTTTTTAATAAAAATAATAGCATAACATGCTAGTATGTCTAGCATTCTATACTATGACATATGTGGCGTGATATATGCAAGATTACATATGTGACGTTTATCATGTGACATACATGACATTACATTGGTAAAAAAAAAAGTACTTATTTTGCGCCAAACCATGATGTTTTTTTAAACTTTACCACCTAGTTTTGTTGCGTAAACCTTAACTAGAAAGATTTACAGTGTAAGATCAACCGTTTCAACGTTAAGGGCATGTTTAAAACTGCAGTTGTTGGGATGGTAATAAACTGTGTGCTGTTTTGGGGACATGGTCATGTATGTATTGGTGAAGATACTTGTCATCCAGGTCATGGCAATCCTAAGTGCTATATCATAGGCAACTGGACTTGCTTGAGATTCTTAAAGACATTTCACCTCTCAAGAGGCATCTTCAGTCCATCATATGTGTAGTTCCTGAAGTCAGCGGAAATCGACATATTGTGTTGTTCAGGTATGAGAGAGCGTTGACCTTTTCACCTGATTCTTGCAGTTAATTTATTAACTACTTATTTATTTGAAAAGTAAAGTGAATGCACAATGAAAACCCAATGATAGTGTTATTGCATCCACCTCCTACAACCACTGTAAATCTGGCTTTGGCTTCCCCTTACCAGATTTGCATTTTCCATGAAGTGACAAAATCATACAAGACCATAGTTTCTGTCACTACTTTTCTTTTACTGAGAATTCAGCAGAAGTGACATTGCAGCTGCAAAGCTAATGTCACAGCTGCATGCATAAACTATGTGTCAAAGCTTTGCACCAAAATAGTAAGTAAGTAAGTAAATTTTATTTATATAGCACTTCTCACAGAGAGGACTCACAAAGTGCTTCACAAGATAAAATACAAAAAATACAATAACAGAAACAATGCAAAATACACAAAAACAAATAAAAAGTAAGTAAGTAAGTAAATACAGCAAATAATTGTTGTTTCATTTAAATGCTTTGTGATTTCATTTCTTATCTCAACTTAACAAACAAAACTAAGTCACTTGGTGTAACCTACTTAGCCTTTCCTTCTGTACCTCTGCAGTATATGTAAACTGGGTGTGGCCCTTTTACGATGTTGAAGGTGTAGTTTGGCAGGCCGTGCTTCTTTATGCTATACATGCAAAATGAGAAACCATGCAGAAAACTGAAATGAAAGACTGATTCAGCGATAGTTGACAGCCCTGTTGAAGAATTTGTTGTAGTAAAAGTGAACAATGACGGTGTTGTTTTATGATTGGCAATTCCTTCGCAGCCAAAGGCCAAAGACTGACAGTGAATTCCACATGTCAAGTGTTAAAGGGCTTCCTGTCTCTGGCTTAAGGCACTGTGCTCTTAACTATACTTTGCTGTTTTAACATCTTTGCCTCTGGATGCTGAAACCTGTTGAACAGCTCCAGTCTCCCATGTCTCGAGGTAATTTACTTTTCTGTCTTGTTTGTTTAAATTCAGTTGTTTAGTTAACATACTCAACATAAAACATCCTCCTTATTTGGTAATGCAGCAGTCTGGTGACATAGGAGTGGCCAGTGATCATTATCCACTGTTATTTCTATTGCTAATTAAATCAATGTCACTACTTCTGGTGCTACATATTTCTAACCACAAGTGCAGTAACTCATATCTGTCCATCGTTTTATTATTTCCTGAGAACATAGCTTTGGAAAATGCTCTTACATTGTTGATCCAGTCACCTTCATATCTGATGTGCGTCGTCTTTGGGTGGAGCACATTCTTGTCAAAATAAGCCACAGGTTGTGAAAAGTCATGAATCTTTGCAAACATCATGGGACAGTGACTCTCGCTTCGGGTATACAACAGTTGAGAAATATGTAAGGTCCATGAAGTATTTGATCAGTCATAGTAAAAGTTTTGATATTTTTTAAACTACTTTCATAATTATTATGAAATTATTATCTTCTTATATACATACAGTACATCGTGTACATTCCACAGTTGTGAATAATCCAACCCTGTCTCCTGGATATAGTGTTTGTATATTACTACAGTGAGTTGCAGTCATAATCATGTAGTGGTGACAATGTAATCGTTGCCTGCATTATGTTCAGAACAGCATTTATTTGAAATAATGAAACAATCAGTTATTGATTTACAGAGAGGAGTTTGGGGTGGATGGCTGACATACAAAATGCAGGACTGTGACATCAGAATTCCAGGTTTGCATCCAGACTCCTGTTTTAGGTTTAGGCAACGAAAGCACTTTGGTTAAGGTTAGGGAAAGATTGTAAGTTTGATTAAATGTTAATTGAAATAGTAATAGAAAACGAATGCTGTAGTTGGCATTTCAGCTGTTGCATCTTAGATTTTCTGAGCCAGAAGTGACCAGTTTTGGACTAGAGTGTGGAGCTGTGGAGTTAATCTAACTCTTAAGCCCTTTTTAAACAGGAATTGTGCAAATTTGCAGGAAAACCCAATCAGTCTTCTTTCAGCATTGGCAGTATAAAAACAAAATTGGGGAGTGCGGCAAAATGCCGCCTATCTACTTTTGTTTATACGGAATGCGCCTTTTTCGGGGCAATGGGGGGTGTGAGCAAGTAACAAAACATGTAGCTCAGCGTGTGACGTAAACAGTGACGTGGGAGGGAAGCCGCGGCTGGTCAGTCCTTCTGCGATTCTCTCGTAAGTCGGCCCGTTCTTCACCATCCCCGTCATCTGACGGTTAATGGCCTCTTCATTTGTGAGGACAAGGAGTGTGCGCAATTCCTTGTCTCCCCAGTTGCTCATCTTTACAGTGTCTGTCAGGTGTGCGTTTCCCTCTTGCTACCAGCTGCTCGCTAATTCCTGCTATCAGCTGTTTCCTGTTGATCCACCACCAGTGGCTCGTACGTGAGGCGTCATCAACAGCCCCTCCCGTGGCGGAAGGCAAATGTTAAATTAAATTAAATGTAAATGCTTGAGTCGCATACAAATATACAGTTGTTATGAGTGTTGAAATTAGCTATAGAGACAAAAAAAAAAGTTTTTCTTTGTACCAGACTGTAAACTTCTTTATTTCTGCTTTAAGTTGTGCATTTTAACATGGAGGGCCTATGGGGATTGACTCTGTTTTGGAACCAGCCTCAAGTGGCCATTTTAAGGAACTGCAGTTTTTGGCACTTCCTTAATGGCTTTGTTTTTCAGCCCCAGAGGCGCTTGGGCTCGAACAATTAGCTATTTCCTTGATTATTAAAGAATGTTAAGAATTTAGCCAAAGTCAAGCTCAAAGTCACTGGTTAAACTGGTATCTGTGGTACTTTGCCAAGTGAGGAGAACTTTTTGCTGCATGTGGTATGATAGTCATATACTCGCACATGTACTACTTTATTTATTAATGAAAGGTGTCATTTCTCTGTTACACACATGCATGGACACTTTAACTCTTCAGTGATGTTGAGACTCAGATTTGGAGGAGTATCAATTTTCTTCATGTCTACTTTCAGTGTCTTTGTCAAGTGTTTCGATCCAGTATATGTCGAGCATAGTCAGTGACACATAGCATACCTTATCCATGCTGTGCACTGACATATTCATGTGTATTTTTACTGTAATATCACAGAAGGGGGTTACAGTACAGCGTTCACTAAAGCTTCATTGGAGCAAAGTTCAGGAAATTCAGAAGGCCAAAAGTCCTGTCAGATCTGAATGAGTATAATCAAACTATTCATTGACCAAATGAAGAATAATCAACAAACACAAAAGAAAAATCTGAAGCCTTTGGATACACACAACCACACCCCTACATGCTTGTTTTGGCATCCTCAGAAGGTTGTGGGTGTGTTCATTATGTGGGAGTGTTGTTGGATTGGATTTTAATCTAGGCTATACAGTTTCACCACCTGCAAAAAGGTACACACCCTTACAACACAGCGGCTGCAAGTCATGCATGGAAATATCTTGTGGAGGCCAAGTGAAGAGAATGTGGTTAACCTGCAGTACATGCAGAGAATAAAAGGTGACAAACAATAAGCATGTCATGAATGTCTCTCAGGGAATGTCTCACTGAGCTCAGCTGCATTGCAGAGTTGCTGTTTTTTACTGATTTTACACAAGGTTGTGAAGTCAACAATTTGTTGGCATGCAAACACATTTCTAAACACATCCACACTGTTGCTTAAAATCAACACGAGATATCACTTTACAATGCTGGACTTTAACACCTTGCTTAAAGCCCCCCCAACACACACACACACACACCGCCTCACTATAACTGTGGGAACTCTGGCACAAACTGCAGTCTGACTGTATGACTCATTCTTCATCAGACAGGGAAGATCATGCAGGTTTTCTAGCCAAACAAAAACCCTAGCAACAGAATCAAACTGCTGTTTGTGTGAATTGACATTTAACAACATTTGCTTTTACATGAAGTCACACACAGCCATCTTGCTGATGAAAGATTGAAAATGAATACAGTCAGTTTCACAGACTAGCTAAAGTAACATAGCAAACATCTTTGCATTGATAAAACCAGTAGATTTGCTTTTTTGTCAGTTTTTACCAGCAGTGGTGCTCTTAGATGGTGATGTCAGTTTGTCAGTCTCCTTATGTCTAGACTGAAATATCTCATGAACTGTTGTCTTTGTACAAATATTCAAGTTCCTGAAAGATTCATTCAAATGAATTTTGTGATCCCCTCATTTTTTATCTAGCACATTGGGTCAAAGTGTCAGTTCACCAAATACTTTGGTTTATGACCAAATACCTGCAAAACTAACGACTTTCATCAGCCTCAACTGTGTTTTGTGTTTGGTGGTAACTGGCAAATGTTTGCATGTTAATAAACTAAACTATGATGGTGAACCTGTTAAAGCCTGCGTTGACCAATCAAGTACATAAAAGCCCACTTTTCTGGTGGATTACTTATTATTTCGATGGCTGTTCTACAGTACTGTTTACCACCATGGTAGCTTTCGAGAGTTGTAAAATCTAGTCTCGAACGGCGGGGGAGTCTGTATCTGGTGCTGAATGTGCTCTTGAGTGTGTCCAGTGTTTTATGGAGAGGATGGGTGGTGTTGTATATGATCCTATTGAATTTGGCCTGGATTCTGTCCTCCACCACCTCCTCAAAAGTGCTCAACTTCAGGCCAACAACGGACTGGGCCTTCGTAACCAGCTTGTTGAGCCTGTTGGCATCCTTTTTCTTAACACCCGCCGCCCAGCACACCACGGCAAAGAAAAGAGTGCTAGCTACAACAGTCTGGTAAAACATTTGCAGCATCTTGTTGCATACATTAAAGGACCTGAGCCTTCTCAAAAAATACAGCCGACTCAGGCCCTTCTTGTACACTGCCTCTGCGTTTGTGGACCATTCAAGTTTACTGTCCAGTAGGACACCCAGGTACTTGTACTGCTCCACAATCTCCACGTCACTCCCACTGATGCAGACAGGAGAAGCTGGGGGCTTTTTCTTCCTGTAGTCCACCACAATCTCCTTTGTTTTTGTTACGTTGAGTAGCAGACAGTTTTCCTCACCCCACTGCACAAATTTGTCTATCACCCCCCCTGTACTCCTCTTCTTGACCCTCCTCCACACACCCAACCACAACTGTGTCATCTGAAAACGATGTGGCATGACTCTGAGCTGTACTTAAAGTCAGATTTGTACATGGTGAAGAGGAAAGGGGAGAGCACCGTTCCCTGGGGGGCCCCGATGTTAGAGGTCAGATGTTTCAGACACACAGTTCTGCAGCCTAACAAACTGCGGTCTGCCCATCAGGTAGTCCCCAGTCCACGAGACCAGAGGAGCCTCCACCTGCATTTTCTCCAATTTGGCCTTTAACAGACTGGGCTTGATTGTATTAAAGGCACTTGAAAAATCAAAGAACATGATCCTCACTGTGGTGTTGGGTCTGTCCAGTGAAGAGTACGCCCTCTGCAGCATGTAAATAATTGCGTCCTCCACACCTACATGGGGCTGATATGCAAATTGCAGGGGGTCAGCTGATGATCGCACCTGTGGCCTGAGATACACCAGGACCAGTCTCTCCATCACCTTCATGATATGCGAGGTCAGCGCAATTGGTCTAAAGTCATTTAAGCCTACAGGATGCACCTTCTTGGGCACTGGTACCAGGCATGATGTTTTCCAGAGGGAGGGGACTCTCTGTAGGTGACGACTCATATTAAAAAGATGTTGCAATACTTGCTTACATGCCTTCAAGACACGAGGGCTGATGCCATCTGGTCCTGCAGCCTTCCTCTGGTTGAGTTTAGAGAGTTCTCGTCTCACCTGGTCAGCTGTGATGTTTAGCCCTGTGGGTGTTGAGACAGGTTCTGTGGTGGGTGTCAGCATATGGGTGGATGACGAGGGGGACAGAAGGGGCAGGCGAGGATCTGAGTGGGATGGGCTACAGGGATCGATTATGGGCTCCGGGGGAGATGGAAATGCCCCCAGGTCACAGCTCGGTGAGACAGTAGTGGAATGGCTGCTGCTGGTGAGTGTGCCTGAGTCAAACCTGTTGAAAAACTGATTCAACTCATTAGCCCGCTGTACATTTCCCTCAGCTGCCTCGCCTTTCCTCTTGAATCCAATGATCTCTCTCATCCCACTCCACACATCTCTGACCTTACTCCTCTGTAATTTCTCCTCCAGTTTCCTCCTATAGGCATTTTTACTCTCCCTAAGTCTCTGTTTGAGTTCATTCTGTACATGTTTTAATTTTTCTTGGTCCCCTGACCTAAAGGCCCGCTTTTTTCATTCAATAGGGCCTTCAGGTCACTGGTGACCCATGGTTTATTATTTGGGTGACACCAGATCTCTCTGGTGGGGATACAAGTGTCAACACAGAATTTAATGTACTCAGAGACACAGTCTGTGATGCTGTCCATGTCCTCCCCGTGTGGCTGATAGAGGGCATTCCAGTCAGTGGCCTCCAGAGCCACACGCAGGGGCTCAGTGGCCTCAGGGGACCATTTTCTCACTGTTCTTGTTGTGATCGGTAACTGCTTAACAACCAGTCTATATTTTGGAGTGAGCAGAACTAAATTGTGGTCTGAAGTGCCAAGTGGGGGGAGAGCAGTGGAGCTGTAGGCATCTTTGATATTTGCATACAACAGGTCCAAAGTTTTGTCTCCCCTGGTTGTGCACTCCACATAATGGTGAAAGGTGGGATGTGTAGAGGAAAGTGAGACGTGGTTGGTCTTCTGTGATGGTGATGAAAGCTTCAGGATGCCTTGTTTGTAGGCGTGCCGTTACGCCGTGGATGACGTCACACGCCGCTTCAGCATTCCAGAAGGGGGAATGTAAACAGTGACAGCAATCACCGAGGTGAATTCCCTTGGGAGGTAATATGGACAAAATCCAATGGCAATCAGCTCGATGTTCGGGCTGCATACTCACTCCTTGACAGTGATGTGCCCTAGATTACACCACCTGGAGTTTATGAACATGGCGAGTCCCCCACCTTTCTTTTTTCCGCTCGCGGTGGTGTCTCTGTCCGCCCGGACTGTGTGAAAGCCGGGTATAGTCATGTTGGAGTCTGGTATCTGTTCATGTAGCCATGACTCTGTGAAGCACATCATACTGCATTCTTTGTATTCCCTTTGTGTCTTGACAAGCGATTCCAGTTCATCAGTTTTGTTAACCAGGGACCTTACATTTCCCGTGATGACTATAGGGATGCAGGATTTAAATCTCCTTTTCTTCATCCTCCGTTTAACACCCGCTCTGCAGCCTCGCCGTCTCCTTCTCAGCTCCTCCGGGATGCTGGGCTTCACTCCGGACACCGTGGTCGACCTCAGAGCGATCAGCTGATCTCGTGTGTAGGAGACACCGCCTGTGTAGCATGCATGGCCTCCTGTTACCAGGAGTGACCCGATAAGGATGAATAAAATGCATCCTAGCCCCTGGATACACATCTTGGCAAGATATATTGTCCCTGATACTCAGCACTTCTGGTACATGTAGAACTGTGACGATAGACAACGTTTAAAACAACAAAAATCGACATAGAAGACATAAAGAAGGGAGCTGCTGTGACAGGCTGCCACTTGCCATGGCACCTTGGAGAGGCCTCGAACAAGGACAAGGACAAAATCTAGTCTCTGGGTATTAAATGCTTTGGAGTGTTTTGGCATCTGATAACCTCTTAAACTTAAGGCTCTGACACACCAAGCCAACAGTCAGCCATCGGTCATAGTTGGGCAGTTTGTGAGCGTCTGATGCCCTCGTCATTGTGGTGTGTCCCGCACCAATGGCCCTCATCAGCACTAGTTGTCTTTTTTTATCGCTGATGCAGCATGTTGAATCAGCATCAGTGAAAGCCAGAAACAGAGGTGAGGAAAGTAAACAAAGTGCATAAGGTAAGATTATTTTTCTTTAGCCATTGAGCTTATAGCAGGAATGTTTCGTGATGAATTCTGTTATCGTTCACCAGAGCCAAGTAAATATGCTTTGGTCTTTCAACATTGGATTGTGGTGTTAATGCGCTTACTTGTTAATTGTCAAGACGCTCTTCCGGTTTCCCTTTTTGAATGACGATTACAGATGGCCGCCGTCTGGTGGCATGGAAGGGTATGTCCTGTCACATAGGTGCACAACATACATGTTGGTCATCAAGTTGGTGTGTTCATGTGCAACATTTTGGCCAAGACACAGAGACGTGAGGCAACACAGCAGGGGGCTCTCGTTGCCTCGAGTTCTCTGAAGTTGGTTTCGTGTGTCTAGATATTTAAAATCATGTAACCAGATTGGCACTCAGCTTGTTGTGCTCAAAGCGGCCAAAAAAAAAAATCTGTGCAGACCTTGTTGTAAGCAGTTTCATGTAGGAACTACAGTATTATTTTGACCCAACTACACCTGCCAATAGTATCACCATGCAGAAAGAAGTATGCATCTACTGCTAGCTCACCTAGCACCACTGAGCTAGCTAATGCTACTGTCAGCCCAGGAGGACACCATTAATGTTTAAAACTTGTGCTGTCATGAGCATGAGGCTCTCTTCCATGAGTAGATGCACACTTTCCTCTACATGGTGATTCGGTGTGTGGGTGTCGTTGAATAGAGCTGATATCTCGAACATTCAACAACTCAAAACTATCTAGATTGACAAATAGCGCTACAGGCAAAAAGAAATATATGTATCTTTGTTTTTGAAGTAACCTGTCCCTTTAATATCTGTGGTCTTCCTGGTATCACTTGTAACTTAAACATCACACCTGCATGACTGTTATTTTAACACAGGTCTGAATGCCTGCTTGGAAAAAAGGGGAACTCCCTCTCAAAACAATATTCTTTTATTTTGATCATTGTAAGTCATTCAGATTCCCATGCTTTGAGTGAGCTGTAGCTCTGGGCAGTCATTACAACACACACACAGCTTGTCTAAGCAGGCCTGTTCTGCCTGCAGTGAACACATTCCTAGGACACCACCCACCCAGTCAGTCAGAGACTCAGCATCACTGGCCCCACAGTGACTCAATACAGCACACTTAGAAAGTCATGCATTTGCCTTGGGTCTCGGCCTACAAGTCCATCATAAGTTTCAGTTGAAATTAGTATAATCTACTGCTAAACACTCTCTACATATAGGCTACAGACACCTATAGAATCTCTATACAAATCAAGTTGTAAAAGGGTGTGGCTGCTCAGTAAAAGCTCAGTCAACACAGTCATAGGTTGAAGGCTCCTACAGGGTGTGACACCTACAGTATTTGGTGTTGCAACTGGACCTCTCATTCATAAGATCTGGGAATTACAGACATGACATGATTATTTGTAGCTTCTTATGTCAGAATCACAATGACTTATAGGTTATTAAGCCTTTACTCTTAGGTGTGTCATAGCTTTCACTGAAACGGGTGTTGTCTGACGTAGGCCTACTTTGAGTTTTATATCAGAGGATTCTTTTGATGTTTGCACTCAAGCATGTATTCTGAGGGTTAAGCGGGGTAATGGCAAACTATCTGAATGTGCTGAATCAGTTGAGTGTATAGAGAAAATAACTTGTGAATCTGTTTCTTGTTATCAGACTATATTGTTTTCCCACAATTCACAACCAAAGATGTGCAGCCACCCTTTGTTGCTGTTGCTACAGTGCCTAGCAACCACTGTCTTGTCATTAGATTACCTCTGTAACTCCCTTTATTGTTGGTGTTTTTTGTGTGTGTGTGTGTGTGTGTGTGTGTGTGTGTGTGTGTGTGTGGTTTGTATGCCCAGATATAACCACAACTGAGAATCTGTGAGAGGTTTTGCAATAAAGATTTAGTTTACTTAGGTAAGTAAGTCATTTAAGTGGATAGAACGGGGGGGGGTACAGCAGCTTCTAACAGCAGACTTCTTGGCACATACCTGCATACTTGCAAGTTTGAACAGGTGAAAGAAAAGTGAGAATGTGTCATCAAAGCCACCCCACCCTTCTAGCTTTCAGAACGCCACTTTTGATAGTAGGGAATTATTAACTTTCACTCATAAACCACACTCAGCCAACAGGAAGCCAGGACTTTGCTGATGGCAAACTTATCAACACTTGAGTTGCGATACTGTAACACTTGATTCACCTAGTGTTTAGACAGTTGCAGAAGGTATAAAGGAGCAAAGTATGATTACTTTTAAGATTAAAATAGTGGTTTGAGAGAAGAAATCACAGTATACAGGGGTTAGAGGAGACATTTTTAAGGTGCTTTAAAAATAGTGTGGTATAAAAATGGGTAATTGAATCATGTCAAATGTCATTTAATAACCCAGTGAAACCTGCTCTAAAGTTTCTCACCAAATAAAGAATGAACTCTAATGACACCAGCACTATTTTGTTTAAGATCTTTGGGTAACATAAATGACAACATCCTGCCATCAACAGGCACCTCACTTATATACAATTTTAAACTATAAGTAAAGTTGTAAAGTATAAAGTATTTATATGCAAAGGATATAATTTTTCTGCACATTTTAAACATACAATTTGTGCGTAGATATCAGTATAATAATGGTCTCATGAAGTGGAAAATCTTGAAGGGAAAAAGCAGTAACTTTGATTCCATCTAAAGCATTCAAACGTTTATGTGGGACCAAGAGAATTCAGTTGGACACACCCGTGCATTCTTTACAGTGAAAGTTATGTGTGAGGGACACAGTGAAACAGAGCGTGCTTGTGCACACCCACATGCATTTCTATCAGAGTCGGACATCGGTGATTCAGTTTTCAGGACAGCCCCACACCTCAAGTGTCTCACCGTGAGTGTTTTGCAGACAGATCACAAAATCAAACAAACCCTGCACACACCTTTTATGGTATGAATAGCTTGTGGACTCAGTGGCCGTGAGTTACCCAATAATGACGATGAGTGAGCTCCTTGTCACAGTCACACCACATTGTATTAATGTCATTTGTTGTCATTTTAACACATATCTTTTGTTGAGAAAATGTCTGTTGACAAAAAGAGAAAAGGCTGAGAAACATTTCAAACAATAGACCAGCATCCTTCTACATGCAGAACTTATTGGCAGCCACATTTAGAGGATATAGTTTAACCAAGAAAGAGCAATAAATGTGTATGCCTGTGGTTTAGGTGGGAAATTAGGAGGAAAAAGATGATCTTTTGTTGTGACCAAATACTTTTCTTTTACAATGAATTGTTAGGACAGAACAAAAATGGCTGTGCAACTTTGCCACTGCACTGTTATCATATCTGTGAATAACTGTTGATCTAACAATTGGTGATTGGCACGCTGTTAAGATGTGATTCTAAGTAACTCTGCAAACATCTCCTGAGGTTGGATACCATCTACCATTTAGACCTACACACCCAGACACAACCCTCGGGGCAGGGCAGCTTAGTTCTGTCAGATCATAACTTAGATGCCTAGCTGGGACCAGACTGGTTCAGATGACAGGTTGGTCCAGCTGTCAGGTGCCCCAAAGTTATGCAGTAATTTAACCCAAAGTGTCTTTCCACTCCCGTCTCAGAGAAGGCCCGCAGGGACCTGTCAATCAGTTTCAGTGGGAGATGACAGATGATAGTATCCTAAAAACCAGCGAGCTTCTCTGGCAGGTCATAGAAACCAAACAAGAAATATTTAGAATGATTGAGAGGGGTGCAACAGTGAAGGCGTGAGGAACATATTGCAAAGGTTTGACCTTTAAACCACAAAAAGTAAAACTAATCTGATTAACTGTCGCCTGCAAATTCTCATTAAGCACAGCATGCAGGGCAGACAGTAGGAATTATGGACAGGGGAGGGAAATGTTCCAAATTAGGCCCCTTATCCACACCCACTCCAGTGCCACCGTATCAACCAACCCACCCACCATTAGCTCTAATGCCAACCCCCAATTTATGCAATTCCAAGACTGTTAGGGATCCCAGTATGCAGAAATATTCAAATACACTGCTATAAAATTTTGGCAATGCCACTTTTTCCTTGGCCCAAATTTAGCTTAACTATGGAGCTTTATTTAGCCTGTTCCTGACAAGCTAGCATGTCATGGTTGGTACCAATGGATGTCATATTTACTAATAACTTCACTCTAGATTTAAAGCTGAGCCCATTACAGCAGATTCATACCCGGTGCTTCTTTAATTCAGTCTGCTCTTTTCTTCAAGATTATTTTTAAGGGCTTTTTGCCTTTAATGACATGACATGCAGCAAAGGGCCACAGGCTGGAATCGAGCCCACGGCCACTGCGGCATTGACATTGCCTTTGTGCATGGGGTGCCCATTCTACTCACTGCGCTACTACTGCAGGCAGCCCTCTGTCTCTCTGCTCTGTTTGATTTCCTTGTTTTCCCTGCTAACCCTGTGTTTTGGTGAGGCAATCTGACTTAGCTACACACATTATTGGCACGTGTGTTCTGCACATTTAAAATAAATAACTGCGGACGGTGAGATATCACATGACAAGTCAAAATGTGTTTTCATGATAATATATTTATTTATTTTTAAAATGCATATCATGTGTATTATCAGTCACATATATCAGTAAGTAAGTTACAAGTAGTAGTACAACCTGAGCCTTGGGCCAAGGTCATGTGTCTGCTTTGACCCCCTGACAGTGAGGCTGCATCAGCCAGCACTCCTTTGACAGAATACATGGCCCCAGGTTTTCTGTTTGTCAACTACTTTGTAGTAATTTGATTATACTCAAATTAAGTGGAGCCTCTCAGAAAGCCCAGACAGACAGCTCAAATTTCACTCTTGCTCGCACTGGCGACATTATCCAGTGCACCTTAACAACCCGGCGGCTTCGTCAGGCTTTTAAAAATGCCCAGCTTTCCCTCTGCAAATGCTGCTGCTGCTTCATTGTTGTGCAGGTATCTCCAGAAACTTTCACTGCTGCTGCCTAAATCAGCCCCACCATCATTCCTGCATCCACCCGCATGCCCTGATTGTCATTTTTAGAGAAAGACTTTAAACAAATACTCCTTCTTCAGCTGACTGACTGAACCTAATGTAAGAATATGCACCAAATGAACAGAAAATAACACAACAAATTCAGGTTGAACCTCAATTTGACACAGAGCCCCTCTGGTATGCAGGGCCACAAGACGAAGTAACCAGGCAGGACCTGCCTTACTTGATTTGGTACTCAAGTATTGCAAATACTTCAACAGATTTGCATTGTTGCTGTGAAATTGTTGAATGATATGATACTTGCATGTTGTTGCAAATGCTACTTAATGTCCATTATTGAGGTTGTAGTGGGTGGTGGTGCTCTGCCAAGTGAGTCGCCAGAAAAATGTTGGCATTGCCTCTTTCTTAAATGACAGATACATCACATTTGTACATTACCACGTAGCAGATATGCTAAAATGTAGTTTCAACAATGCTATGGTTAATATGTGGTTAGGTTTAGGCACAAATAACACTTGGGGATGGTTAGGAAAATATGGTGTTTTGACACCTGGTTCTGGGGGCACAATCCTGGCTTGAAATGCACAGTCTCGGTAAAAAGCGACTGCGTTTCGTAGCACTATCCCCAGTGTACATACAACATGTTCATGGTTTGCAAAAACATACAATGCAAACATACTCTTCAGATAACTGGGTCGATTCTACTGTGGTGCATTATTTTGTTTGAAATATTTTGCCCCCGTCATGTGCAGTAAGTGGAGTGGACAAAGATAGTCACTTTGGTATTTGTATGTTTATGCATTTCTACATTTGTCCTTCTGTGCTGGTATTCAAATACATTTTCACATTATATTAGATTACTTTTTACTCTCAAATGCTTCTATGTTGTGAATTTGATTTGATCTAATCAATGCTATGTGTCATGTCACTGTTGAAAGAAGACAATTGTCCACCATAGTAGATCCTGTAGATCCTGCAATCCTGTATATCATTACAAAATGCAACGCAGATGTCCTGCAGCCTAGTCTGATTTCTTCAGAATGCCGTAGCTGTTGTTGTTGTTGCATGCTTTGGTTTTAACACAAGAAAAGGGGCACTCCTCACACAGGCATCCAGAGAGTTAAAAGCTCTTCCTTTTACAGATTTTGATCCTCTGTCTGTCAGCAGTCTCCGCCCTGAGCCTGCAGAAGAATTCAGACCTGTTACTCGAGCTGAGAGAACATCTTTTTTCTTTTTTTTCACAGTTAAAAAAACAAAAAACACTTGTCAGTCTTGTACTTTTATACCAGGTCCTGTATAGACATATCCTGGATATGACAAATTGACATAATGATTAAATGCATTGCTGCAGGTGTAGTTTCAGTCTAATGAGACAATTAAATCTGACAGTTTACATGGCTACATAATAAAACCTTGGAGAGACATCAAAACATAGTTTAATCATAATGTTTCTTTATTGGCCTTAGGTGTAAGTGAATCAGGGCGAGTTTCACATTTGATAGACTGCCATTGGGCACAATAGGTGAATTAAACCGCAGGGTAGCCATGCCAAAGTTTGTGTCAGACATCTTAATGTCTTTCATTGAGACAATAGCTCGTGTCTGATGAGCTCATGGACTGACTCATTGCTGGCTCTGGTGCTCAGTACTCACCTGTAATTATACACTGTACGTTTGTGTGCTGTTTGTCAGGTACTGTACTACAGAGATAACAAAAGCTGCCATGCCAGCCTGCTGACTTGCATGGAAAATCAAGAGCACTGTCAAAATAAAGTTCCCAAAAACAGCTTTTTTAATTGCAGATTAGAAAAATCAGTGTCTTGATAGAGATAACCAGTATAAAGGACAAAGGACTTACCTTTGAGTGCACTGTTTCATCATTTGCCTGCAGGCAGTTGGATGAATCACTTGATTTTCCTTTCTCATTGAAGTGTAGAAGTGTTTACTGTACTCTGTAATACTTACATACTGCAATAGACAGAGACCTATTGTATAGATGACATAACACAAAGGTAAAACTGGAACCTGTGAGTACACGACATATTGTTAACCCCAGGTTAGGCAGAGGAATGTGAGTGAATGCTCATCAATCAATCACAGTTACACCGCCAAGTTTCTTTCAGTGCTCTCGTTTGACTCTCGTCACTCTTCTCAGCCTCACCTCATACCTCAAACATACATATCTGGAAAATCTTTTGTATTTTGTTTCAGTGTTTATTTGTAAGGACTTATTTTCAAATTCTGCACTTGCCACTGTGACAAAGGTTTTGTTCACAGGGACAGATTTCGAAAGGGTGCAACAGAAAACTTAAAGGTGAGCCGGGTTGTCAGGTTTAGATCAGCCCAGTGGCCTGCAGCGTGGACACCTCTGCCTGCTCCAACAAGAGCAGTGCACATAGGTGCAACAGGACTGCAGAGAGGAGGAGGCTGTGTGATCCCGGTTCAGTGTGTCATCTGTAGAGTAGTATCATGCCTCCTAGGGGCAGATATGGCAACTGTTAGTGAATGAATAAAGGTTTTCAATGAATGCACAAATGAATTCTAATCAATGAGATGAGATTGAGGATCCAGCTGGTGTTTTTTATCAACCAGCAGACCTGCTTGCAGAACCACCAGCAGCTGCAGCAGTATGCAGTAGATCTGCCTGTGTTGCTACAGAGGCTGTCAGCAGATTCCTCTGCAAGGCAAACAATTAGAGGTTCAAGCCACTCAAGGGTTCAAGCCTCAATCACTCAAATAGTTGGACAAGACAAAGGTAGAAATGGTGCGTGATTAAGTAGGTCACATGTGAACAGGGTACATCACAGCATACCTTATGCCACACAATGCATTTTTTTTAATCTACTGACCAACTGATCAACTTTGCAACCATGCACTTTGTAACATTTGGCCAAAATATGATCACTTTACTCTGCACAATTCATAAGCTGACCGTGTATAAATTGCTCACAGTTTGATAGGGACTGTGCAAGTTTGACACAATGACACAAAATGAGTCAGAGCTGTAATCTGAACAACAGATGTCAGGTACTTTTTTACTCTCAACACGGCTACTGTACCTACCTGCAGCATTTTCAACCTACTTGACGTGACTATTTCAACTTTGTTCTTGTACTTTTTCTTCCGCTACATTTATCTGATATCTGTAGTTACTTAGCAGGTAAAATATTTACACAAAGAAAACATGATAAAACATGATGCACCGTAAATCTACTAGCAGTGTGTGAGCAAGGCTTAGAGGTAGTTTGGTGCTGTTACTGCCGTAAAGCAAGAGTTTTGATAAACAAGCTTATTTGCTCTCAGGTGTAGAATTAAATGAGGAAATACCACGCTGATGAAACCGGGGAAAACAGCTAACCTGGCTCTGTCCAAAGGTAAAAACAAAATCTGCCTAGCAGCAACTCTAAAGCTCACCGATTAATATATTCTGTCTTGTTTGTCTTATCCATGTGAAGAATAAAAAGAAATGTTTTACAAGGGTTATGTGCTTGACTTGTATTGAAACGTGATTGTATTGTAAATTTTTGGAGTTTTTGCTGCTAGAGTACAAAGCTAAACTAGACAGCCTTAAGGCCAAGACATACCAAACAGACATCAAGGAATGAAGTGGCAACAAGGGCCAGATGTTGCATCACCTCACGTCGCCTGTGTTTTGGCCAAAAATTTGCATTTGAACACCCCGCAGACTACAGCCAATAGCCAACTCACACACAAGAGGAAATAACTCTCCTTAGTAGCAGGTGGTGGTAGTCATCATTTATCATTTAAGAAGGGAAACTAGATGACTGACAGGACGAATTCAAGACGCTAGTTTGCCAGTTAGCACATTATTGATACAACCAAATGTTGAAATAACAAAGGATATTTACCGTGTGCTAGCAAACAATAACACAAACAATTACGAACTGTTTTTGCTAAAGAGCTCAGTCCCACTTGTTGACTTCAGCTGTTTGTTTACTTTCCTCACTTCCACTTCTTGTCTTGTGCGCTGGCCAAAACTGCCAATCAGAGTGATTTTATTTAGTGACTCACTCCACTGGCTCTGATGCCAATTCAACATGCTAAATTGGGCGAAAAGAAGTCAGCAAGGGCCAACTAGTGCCAACGGTGTAGAACACACTAGAGTCCTGCATGGGACTGTTTTTTCTAATCCCTCTCCTGCCCACTCCTGGATTTCTGACCATTACTGCCCGCTCCCATGGAGTGTGTTATCTATTCCCGCCTTTTCCAGCAGAGTGTGTGTCACCCACAAACATTCTGATGATATATGCTCACACTTTTGATTGATCATCAATAGATTAAGTCTTCTCCTGTCCTGCAGGGAAAACATGTTATTTTACTGTGATATTAAGATAGATGTGTATACCTGCTGGTAATAAGTAGCAAAATTACATTTTAGTGTATAATTGCATTCATAATTACAGTTATCCTGGTGTCTCTTGGATTCAGTGTGATAAATATTATCTGTAGTATTCCTGAGAAATTCCCTTGTCGTCTCCATCTTTCATGTTAATTAATCTTGGGGAACCACACTTTTTTTTCCTGCCCACTCCTACCCACAACAAGAGATAAAACCGCAGGACCTGTGAGATCCCTCTAGACCAGGCTGCAAAAACAAGAGCAACAATCATTCACCGATGGCCCGACATTGGGTTTGGTGTTACAGGGCCCTTACATTTAACAGGCACATTTCAGGTTGCAGCTGAAAACACAAGCAGATGACAACATGTGCAGCACATTTAGAAATGATATGCTGCAAAGTAAGAAAAAAACCCAACCAAATATTGCGACATGTTATCAAAACAGAAAACCCAACCACATACTGAGAACACAGCCAACTAGAGAAACATGTCACAAAACCAGAAAAGGACTGAATACAGAAGCTCTGAGTTGCACAGAACTCAACAGATGTTTCCAAGGAACACGACAATGAATACACCCAGACACACTTGCCATGGTTTGTGGCTAAAGTTAATGAAAGTTTTTTTTTTAAGCTTTTTCACTTGGATTGCATGATTCAGATATTATTGCAGATATTTCCTGTTAATCAAGTATTGAACACTTACTAAAATCGAATGCTTTTTGTTGATCCATTCAGACACACATACTTAATATCCACATACACAGGTACATAATATCTGAAACATGCAATCAGAAGATTGAAACAAAAAAAGATATGTTAGCTCATTCCCATTAAATGTATTAAATTTCTTTTTCATTAGTTTCCATTGTGCTCTGTTTGACTTGCAGCGTTTCTGTGTTTGTTTCTTTACACTCTGATAGTGCTTTTAGCTGAGTAAACAATAGGAGTCATTCTTCCAGCTCCGCTGCAAATACATTTTCTAATTCCTTTAGTGAAAGCAGAGTCAGTGTCAACCACCACAGCTTCTTATACAGGCACAGTTTGTGTTCTGAGCAGTTTATATTAAGCACAAGAAGACGAGAGGTGGAGTTTTCATTTCAGGTCGGCTATTACATCTTTTACTGTGAACATATTTGTGTGTGCAGACTGCTTCGCTGTGATATCATGTTTATGCAGTTAACTAATCAAACCTTCAACCCTGAAAAAGCTCCAGTGTAGGCTGGAGTTCTGTTAAGAGCATTGAATGGTGGGTGGTATTGTGGGATTTGTGCAGTTCTCTGTCCCAAACTTTATGAGAGGTTGTATAGCCTTGGGTGCGGCACCACCTCCCACAACTCATGTTCAAACCTGTTCCTCTAGGGCTGCAAAGGCCTCTTTACGTAATCATTTATTTAAAGAAGAAAAAGACCTTATTCCTCAGATAAGTCACATATGGTACGTCAGTGCACTCACAGCCTCTCACACATATTAGCTTTGGCATGAGTTGCTGGGTTGTTTTTCATGATTCAACTCTTGGAGTATTTGAATTAGACTGTATCTTTGGATTTGTTTGTTTTGTATGCACTCTGCGTGAACTTTAGATACATGCTTATTGAAAGTGATTAAAGTGTTGGCAACATGACATTTGCTGACATTTTATAGGAATACATGACCTTCAGTTCATTTTGTTAAAAATGAACCCCTGCAATTAGCATGCACCTGGACCGAGGCAGGCTGGGACCTGTCAGAGAAATGTGTAGAATATTATGTAAGTTTTCATCTTTGAACTTTTAAAATTACAACTTGTTTGCGTTCATGCTTGCGTGCGTATGTGCGTGTGTATGACTTAGGCGGGGCCACATTTTAGAGGAAAGACCAGTTTTCTGGCTTGTTGAATTTAGGATAAAAGCTGTGTTCCCAGCTATGAAAAGAAAGCTGATTTTTGGGTCTAGAGTTAGGGTTAGGGAAATTGTGGGTTAGGGTAAGTCTCCAGAAAATGAATGTCAAGCCCCTTTCACTCATGCAGGAACATTCCCTGCATGGACTCATGTATAAAGGGGAACAATGATCAGTATTCAGAGAAATATGCTCTGCTAATGTCCCACCTACAAACCTAAAATTTTAGGGGAAATGCCTGTACGGCTGTATGGTGAATAAAAGTAGTAGTAGCAGGTAGACGCACGTAAGATGTTACTTCCTTCTAACACTTTCATGGGGAGCTAGCAAGCCAATCCTCTGCTCGTGATGAATTTGAATCTGCGACTTAAATACAATTTAGTATTCACAGTGCTTCTGCAGGTGATTTGATAACTAACAAGTAAAAATAAAACACATTAGAAGAACACTGACATCAGATAAAAACAGCAAGAATCTTTTACTGCTGAGTTTCATGCATCCAAAAGTGTTGCATTGCCACCATCTGCTGGACTGCCCCTTGCCCTATCTATTCAGGCACCGTCATGGCATGTGTGAAAGGGCACAAGATACAAATGTGCATATGTGAACAGTGAAAATCCCAAGCAGTGCCTGAAAATTACCTCAGTAATGTGAAAAAGGCTTAAGTCTTTGCTAGTTTACACAAAAGAGACCTAAGTAAACAAGTGTGTGTTTGTGTGCATGTGAGTGTTGACACACCAGATCATGTAGCGAGTGCCTTCAGGATGATTACAAATGTTTTCCCAGGATACAGTCTCTCATTGTGACCTTCAGTGTTTTGTTTTTTTAATATTTATTTTCAAAGTTAAGGTCCTCATTTTCCCACAAAAGAGCTTTCTAAGAGCATTGAAAGATCAAGTTATTTCCTGAAGTGCACTAACTTATGTGGAACCCTACAGTCCCACCAAACATGACAGAACACCAGGTAAAATACTGTTTGAAGAAGATTTATTGTCGAGCAAACAGAACTCCAGGTGTTGCCAACGGTAGCACACTGAGAAAGGTTTTCTCTGATCAGAAGTCGTGAAGACTTTTGTGGCAGATTTTAATCTTAGTAATCTGTTCAGGTACAGCAGGTTCAGCATGAGGAGATCAACATGGAGATGTTTTATTTTTCCCAAATTACTCCTATCAGCAGTTTGCTTTTACACTTGATGTGGCAGCAGTGCAGGACAAGATAGAACAGCAGAGGAAAACACGTACAACAGTGCCACCCACTGGATAAACAAGTGTGGTGCAGTGATCACTGAACCACAGGCAGTGACTCAGACTACAGTTGACAGCAAAGTTTCAGAAACCTGAACAAAGACTCATCCATTAGCACCTCTTCATTAAAAAAATCTGTAGGATAGTTGTTTACACCTCTTACAGCAGAAACACTATTTGGTGAAGGCACTTTGGTGAGCGAATCATTAAAGAACTGGATAATAAAGCAGAGTAGGTGTGCTTTTTCTTAACTTCCAAGACCAAGATCATCAACATGACAAGACAGTAACAAACACATCACTCCACAGCCTCAGGCTCAGGCTCAGCCTCCTCCTGCTCCTCTGTCTTCTCCACAGCAGCCTCCTCCTCAGCTGCTATCTGTACTTCCTCCTCCTTTTGCTCTTCCTGCTCTTCCTGTACCTCCTCCTTCTCCTCCACCGTCTTGTCCTCGGTCTTGATCACCACGGTTTCTGTCTTGGTGACTGTGGTGCTCTTCACTGATGCCCCCTCGATATCAGCGATAGCATTGCCGCTGGCCTTGACTCCACCGAAGGAGCAGCTGACGTAGGATGGGGTTCTGGAGCTCTCCAGGCCGTAGGCATTGTAGTTCACAGCTGCACATTGAAAAGTAAAGGACTGTCATTAGCACCAACACACAATAGTGGGGAAAAGGGTGGCAAAAGGTGACATTTGGATAGACACATGTCTATAATGATCTGAATATCTTTTTGTAACGTCAAAGGCTGTGGGGGAGTTACTAATAATCTTAGAAATCTCAGCACATGTCAGAAACAGAAGGTGATGAAGGCCTAAATTGCCAACTGAGACATTAAATGACTGTATTACAGTATGGGACATTTCATCAGACTGCAGTGCAGCAGGTCATTGGAGCTTCCAGCCATGTCCAGGTTACGCTCACTGAGGTCATTTGACTTCACCTGTAACGGCATCACAGCAGTCACGCCAAGGTTGGGTTTGTTACAAAAATTATTTTATTGAAGGTGTCTGACAAGAGAGACTTTTACGCCAGGTGTGAGATGGATGACCTGATGTAAACGACAGCAGCATGCAACTTTGATGATGGTGATGATTGTGATGATTCTTCCAGCACCCATCACTGCCACCTTAACCGAAACGGTGGCTGGCCACATTTGGCTGTGAGGCAGGGACAGCATTGGTATTTGTTCATTCATAAAGCTTTGATGCAGATGTTTCCACTCTATATATCATCCCTTTTAACTCTGACCTCACATAATCTTGGCAGTCGTTCACAGAATAAGTTGTTGCTCCACGCTCCCTCATCTGCAAAAGACCATAAACCTGGACACTCTGCCACCCTTATGGCTTTTTTAATGCCTTATCTATGTAAGTGTGTGTAAATGCTTTTAACCGCACATCTGCAGCTTAACATATTTATCACCCTGTATTTCTACTTTTAGTGATCATCTATTGCTATTGTTGTTTGTTGTTTTGTGTGATTTAATTTCTGCTTTAACTGATATGCATGATGGTTTTTTGTTTGCTTAGTTTTATCTTTGTCAAAGTCTTTGTTCATGCTCAGCATCATTGAAAATGAGGGTCTCCCTCAATCGATTGATCTTAAATAAAGGTCTGAATGAATGAATGAACCGTATAAAGAGTTTTAACACAATATCTTTTTGAGCATGTATTTGGTGTTTTGCAAATGGAAACACAGTTTTGGTATTTGCTTCATCTCTTCTCTTAAGCAGGCTTACCCTTCCAATAACTGCAACTTCCCTTGACTGCAGCTTGAGTGTGTCAACTAGAGTTGAAATGAGGGGCTTAATTTATGAAGGGCATGTCCCTTTCAGAGAGCAACATTTGAGCCCTCCACTTTTAACAGTCCTACAGCTAACATTATATTCAATCAAAAAATTTAATAAAAATAAATATATAATAACTTTACACACTAAGACTACATGGAAACAGTGCCCACTCAAGTTCCTAGTCCCTCCTTCGACTCCCCCTCCCCTCTCCTCTCATGCAAACAGCTAGCTTGCACGTCAGTAGAAACATTAGCAATATCTAAACCCTCAAGATTACAGACGGAATACATATGATTTTTCTCCACAAAATGCTGTGATTGATTTCTTCATACACACTCCATTAAGTTAGTTAACATTACGTTACAAGCATTCACAGTGAGATCATGTTGGAATATCAATACCACTTGGTAAATATCTTAAAGTCAGCTCACCATAGAAGATGGCTTTCTGTAACTGCTGTGTTTTTACATGTGCTGCGTTTTATTTCAAACAAGCACAGTCAGTTCACAACTGTAATTTATTGGAAATCATTTATCGTGTCTGACTGCATGTAGAATGTGTAGGAAAAAAAAACACGTGGAATAAAACCATCTCCAGGGTGCTATTATTTACCCTCCTCGTGATGAAAGGGACATATCAAAACTAATAAAACACTTTGTTGTGCCTTGTTCTATTTTGGGTAGGGGTGTCTGAAAAACTAGAGCCCTTTTAAGGGAATGTGTCTATGCTAACTTTGTCCCCAGCCCTCCCAAATTCCACCCTGGTTGATATATTCATTATCTTATCATATGACATGTATTATTTTGACTTCTTGTACATGAAATATGAAAGGGTTTTTTTGTTTCCTGATTTTTAAAGTGTGTTGTGGGTTTATATTGTAACATGGCAAAAGTCAAGAGTTAAACACTTTAACCTAGGGGTGTCAAACATAAATGAATCTGTATCAGTCTGTCTTAAAACAGTATGGCAGGGGATGACTTCACCTGCTTCTTCAATCGCTTCTACTTTAGTGGAAAATCATGGGAAAAAGTCACATGTAATGAACATGAGTAGTAGACTGACTGAATGTGGAAAAACTGAGACATACTGTTGAATTTGCACATATTTTTGTAGGATATCGCAGGCTGTTCATCATCATCATCATCATCATCATCAAAAGGGAAACATCTGAGAGGGGTGGTAATTTAAAGGTTATTATGTAGTGGTTTTACTGATCCGGCCCACTGGAGATCAAACTGGGCTGTATGTGGCCCCTGAACTAAAATGAGTTTGACACTCTTGCTTTAACCATTTGCACCATTTGAGGTAGAAAATGCACTTACAAGTCTGTTTGGAAATGCTGGTCTTGATTCCAGTTGCTAACCTGTAGCGAAAAACAGTTAAACACAGGAGCAAAGAGAACACCGTGAGATACGCATGTTGGTAGTCCTACAAACAAGACACTTCTCATCACCTCCACAGGGTGGTGCTGTTACAGCACTATCCTACCTGTACTCCTCTCCTTCCAGCAGTTTCCTGTAGGTGGCGATCTCAATGTCCAGAGCCAGCTTCACATTCATCAGTTCCTGGTACTGGCGGACTTGAAGGGCCATGTCCTGCTTGGCTCTCTGGAGAGCTTCCTCTAGGTCTCTGATGCGGAGTTTAGCGTCTTTCACAGCCATCTCACCGCGCTCCTCAGCCTCTGCGATCTGAGTTTCCAGACTGTTTCTCTGAGAACAGAAGAAAGCAGAGTGGATAGCAGTGCAAACATCCAAAGTGCTACTAACAGAGTTTCCTGAATTACTGGTGAATATTAAAGAATAAAGAAGTCATCAAATCAAATAAAGTCAATTTAAGACTAGATTACGGTAAAATGTGTCCAAATAAACAAATCTAAAACCTGTTATTCTCACCTGTGCTTTAACCATGTCAATTTCAGACTGAAGCCTCATTATCCTGCGGTTCATCTCAGCGATCTCAGCCTTGGTTGACTTCAGGTCATCACCGTATCTGCCTGCGGACTGCTGCATCTCTGCATACTGGTACAGACAGGGACAAGTCAGACTGACACATCAAAATGCAACATGATAATCCAGGTACATGCTAATCTTCTGCTACACCAGATGTTGCTGATGTTTGTTTTGAGCCTAATTTTTTGGCATGTTTAAATTTGACATAATTATCACGGTATTCTCACCTTAGTCTTGTACCATGACTCAGCCTCGGCTCTGCTACGGTTGGCAATGTCCTCATACTGGGCTCGCACTTCAGCGACGATGGCGTCCATGTCAAGGTTGCGGCTGTTGTCCATCTCAACCACAACGGATGTGTCCTTGACCTGGCTCTGCAGCTCATGGATTTCCTGCACAGGATAAATACATGAACATAAGCAGAGAGGACATGGGCATGGTAAGCCATCATTGTTTAGAGGTGACGTATAGCTAATTCAGTTATTCGTCAATGTGCCTCTAAAAAAGTGAAATAAGTTTATTACTGCATCATAGATCTGCTTCAGGAACTCAATCTCGTCAGAGAGCCCATCCAGTTTGGCTTCCAGCTCCACTTTGATCATGTAGGCTGCGTCGGTGTCCTGCACAGGAACATTGAGAATATTCATCATTGCATGTTGCTACAGCCCTGAAGTACAGATGGCCATTGTGTGTGCTCATTCTGCTCAAAGGCTAATTATAGTGTCAAGATCAACCTAAACACACCTTCTTCAGGAGGACAAAGTTGTTTTCACATTCATTGCGCTTGTTGATCTCATCCTCATACCTGAAAAAAAAGAAAAATTAAAATGTATGTACAGCCTTTAAATCAGAATGAATAATAACTATCTACAAAATTTAATCTTTGTGATTCCATCTGATGCAGGAAGTGTGTAGGCACACAGTAAAAAAAAAAAAGTTGAATCAAAATTTACATGTGCTTTCACCTGCAATAACATTATTTGTCACTTGGGGGCAGCAGAAACAAGTTGTAAACACAATATGTGATCATGTCATCCCACTCCAAGATATCACCTGTTACACTGATATGGTGAGCGTATTAGCATTCAGTTTTAAATGTACACATCCAGCAGATATAAAGCAACATTACAATTCATCTGGAGATTTTTTTATTGTTCCTTTTTTGCATTACATAATTAGATAGTACAGAGAGACATGAAAGGGAGGAGAGAGATGGGAGGATGGCATACAGCAAAGAGCCGGGGGTCAGAATCGAACCCCGCCCACTACTAAGACCTCAGCCTACATGTGGTGCACACCTACCAGGTAAGCAGCTACAGTGCTCCTGGAGTCATATGCTTGGCCATGTGGCAAACATAAGTCCAATATTCCCAAGCTCTCTTGATGGATATATCTGGCTCTTTAGCTGCTAAATGCACGGGTATATTCACTAGCTAGCTTCGTCTGCTATGTGGTGCTGGGCAAGGTATGCACAGTGAGTTGTTATAGTTTTTTTGCTGGAAACAGCTGCCTGCTATTGCTAAATGACACGGATGAGTACGATGGGACTGAACCAAGTACGAATGAAACACACTAAAATGATCTGTATAGTGAAGAGGAACACTTCTTTGACATTGTTATTATTACAAGTTTGATTAGTGGAGCATTAAAGGAAAAACTGAGTTAAATAGAAGTGACTTCCTCTCCAGCATCTGCATCGAAAGGAACAGATTGTGCTCAGTGGAAGAAAACAAGGATTTGCATGAATGTACAGACAGCTGTTTGTTGAAACTATCTGTCTGCTGCGACTGAAATGAGCTGTGAGATCGAACCAGAATGGTAAAGCTGAGATGAAAGACAGCAACATGATCTTTAAAGCTGAGGTGAACAGCAGAGTCTGGATATGATTCTTTGTGGGTTCGTCACTGCAAGCAATCAATTTATTGTACAAGCAGACATTTGATCCATTGTTAATATAATAGTATTGATCTTAAGAAGGTTGAAATCCTCTGCTCCACTCACTTGTTCTTGAAGTCCTCAACCAGGCCCGTCATGTGATGCAGGTCGGACTCAAGTTTGACTTTTTCGTGCCCCAAGTTGTCTAGCTGCTTGCGGAGGTTGGCGATGTAGGCTTCGAACATGGCATCGATGTTGGAGCGAGACGTGGTCTGTTCCTGCACAAGTTTCCACTTTGTCTCGAGCATTTTGTTCTGCTGTTCTAGGAAGCGTACCTGCAGACAGAAAAGTAAATGAGCGATCAATAAACTAGCTGCAAATAAACACTTCTGTACCCGTGGATCACACAAAAATAATTGTGAGTGGATTAATAAAATAATGGGAAGATGGGGCTGCATCTACATACATAACTTTTGCAATGTATGCGGAGGGTGGTCAGTGAGATACATGTGGTGTGGACAGAGAAAGAATGCATATAAAGAGAAGGTGGGCGTGACTCAGGGAACATGAATAGATTCACTTTGTTTGCTGATGGACAAAGAAGCACATAAGGATCAACTGAAGGAGAAATGACTAATTGAACCTCTCCCACCTCCAACACTCTAAATGTCACATCAATTACCCCCTCACTCATTTCTAACCCATAGTGCCACATCTCAACACAAAGAGGCACTGTTTCCCAATTTCCCCTTTACAACTCTTCTATTGAGCGTCTTGACCCTGGGTGGGGTCCTGCTACCACCAGGCAAACATGATGAGAAACACACAGCTCCACATGTGTGTGTGTGCACCATATCACGATGGAATGCGAGCTTTGTTTTACAACTTGAAGAATTAGCCTCAGCGTGATTGATTCACAGTTTAACCCACACTGCTCTGGGGTGCGTCCTAAAACAAGAATGTTACAATGGGCGATCGCTGCAGAATCAATGTCAGGTGGAGAGGAGTGTGGTGGAAGTTGTTGTGTTGGTTTCTTGTTAGAAATAAATGCAATAAATAAGAAAATGTATTATTATCATTATATAGTGTAGATATAATCATATAATGTAGAATATTTTTGCTTTAGGGGGGTGGGGGCAGGGGAAGCTTGCCCAGGGCGCCAAACGTGCTAGGTCTGGCCCTGGATATACTTCACCCAGTATATAATAAGCATGTCTCAATCAAACCTTTCCCCAACCACGCCCACTCTTTTTTTCTCCAGTTGTGCTAGGTCCGGTACTGTTTGTTATTTATAATTCTTGTTTGTTAGCTAAGTTGTTGTGTTGATTTCTTGTTAGTAAATGCAGTAAATTAAAAACTATTATCATTGTTATTACTATTATAGTCGATACATAATATATAAAAGATAATCATTTTGTCCTGGGGGGCAGGCAGGGGAAGCTTGCCCAGGGCACCAAACGTGCTGGGTCCGGCCCTGGATCTGTTCCACTCACTATATAATAAGCATGTATCAATCAAACCTTTCCCTGACCACGCCCACTCTTTTGTGTTTGCACAGTTTGTGATTATTCAGGAAATTTGAAAATAGCCCAACACATAACATTTTGCTAAACAAGAATGCAAGAGAGACCTGGTGCTTTATCCACTTTCATAACAAGTCTCTTTTTGTTCAGGATATTGCTCACATTATGATGCACCCCTTGAAGTAAACTTGCTCTGCTTTTCATCCCAGTCGTGCATGTACTCCGTATTTAGCTTGATTCTCTTATCTGAGCTGTGTGATCTCACCTGAGAGTGAAAACATGTGAGGAAGCTAAGCCTTTACTCAAAACAGCCCGTGTCCTCCACAGCATCGTGGTGCATGGCTTTTAGCAGGCTGCACATTGTTATATATACAGGGACTGTATTGTATTCGCAGGGATTGTCTCAAGGATGATCTCCATTGTGAAATCAGACCTATTTCACCTTGAGCTATTTTGGCTTTCAATACCCTAATTTCCTCTAAGGTCCCTGGGCTATTTTTCTACTCTGTGTGGGATTGAGTAGCTTTATCCCAGCAGTCATAGAAACCAACAGAACATCAGGAACAAAAAACCCAAACAGCAACATACTGCATGTGCTGTTTGTTGCTATTGTTGCAGTTTTACATATGTAGTTTTTTGGCCATTAAAGACAAATGTCCTCTCATCTCAGTCTTAAATTGACTGACCTTGTCAATGAAGGTAGCAAAGCGGTTGTTCAGGGTCTTGATCTGCTCCTTCTCCTGGGTGCGGACTGCCTGGATGTTGGGGTCAATCTCCAGGTTCAGGGGGGCCAGCAGGCTCTTGTTCACGGTCACCGCTGTGATGGGGGCCGCCATACCATTGGCCATGCCACCTCCCATGCCACCTCCAATACCTCCACCAAAGCCAATATAGCCAAACTCCACTCCACCTCCTCTTTGCCCAGACCCCCCAGCAATATACCCACCGGCCACTTTAAACCCCCCAGCGCCCACAGCAGCACCACTGCTGCCCACTCCTCCATAGGAGCTGCGGACAGCATAGCTCTGCCTGCCACTGCCCACACCAGAGCCACCGTAACCAGAGAATGAGCGGCTGCTGTAGCCTTGGGATGGGCCCCTGGAGGAGGACACAGTAGAATAGCTGGTGGTCTTCATGGCTCTGACAGACATGGTCACAGAGGGAGCCTGTAGCACAGAGGTGGTGTGAGAGGAGAGACTCTGCTGAGGGAAGGAGAACCAGGCAGATAGACCCTCCCCGGTCCCTGGTGCTATTTATCAGAGCATGGGAGGGACCCTGCTGAGGTGTGATTGGCTGGTGTCCTCGGCAGGGGAGTGAAGGATGAGGGAGGGGGGGATGTCAGGGAAGAAAATCGCCTCGTGTTACACATTTACTGTGTGTTGGACAGAGCACAAGAATTACATAATAGTCACTCTGCCAGTTTCTATAAAACTACTGCAGAAACACTGGAAGGCTCTCACCAGGCTTTTTATTCATGAAATGACATTTTCCAGTCTTACAACATTGCTTTACATCATGGTGAGAAACACTCCCAGCCTATTCTGCATCCATAGAAATACACTGTACTTCAGAGTCTACATCTTATTTCTATCATCAGTACACAAACATGCACACACACACACACAACAACAACACGAGAATATTAAGTCAACCCTTGGGTATAATGAATAATTTTATGACCTTCTCCTGTACTTTACAAGAGTTCTCATGGACGTGACATATTGCAGAGTAAATTGTGGTTGCCCAGTGTGATGTGCTTTATGTGTTTGTGCAGTGACTGTGTGTCTCATAATTGTGGGAGAACCAGATTTACCCACTGACTTTATTCCGCTATCGATGGCAGGCGTGTTGCAACAAATATCTGCATGAAACTCAAAAATGATTGAAAACGGAAAAAAAAGGTAAGTAGACTTCTACACACAGTAGCATCTAGAACGTCAAGTTAAAAGCCTGTGTTTAAAGTCTGCACATTGCACACCTGTAAGGTGCAGTGTGTCGGATGTTGCTATTATCAGCTGTGATCAATGGACCAAACCAGGCAAATTGACACTCACACGCAAGGACTATTGATGAGCATTCCTTCCATATCAGCCTGGTGAAGCGCAAACAGTGTCTTTGTCTCTTACCCTGGACCGCACCTTACTCTTTAACATCTCTACCCACCCATAAAAAGACAACATAAAACTACTGAGACTGCACATCCCAGATAGATAGATAGATAGATAGATAGATAGATAGATAGATAGATTTTTGTGTACCTTTGTTTCCATGGTAAGGCCTTATCATTTCATGATACAGTGATCTGAAACATGAACCCAACCGCCATCTCATTCTGTGGAAATCATGATTCATTTGATGCTTGGCAGATTTATGACTCATGATCTTTTCTGAGCGATTCGATGACCGTTGCCTAATTTTTAACAGTATAAACCCCTTGCTCCCTCAACGAGCATTTTCACCACACCCCTCCTCCTTTTGTTTCAACGTTTTTGGAAAGAAAGAAAAAACTCCCACAGTACTGTGGTGTGGAAACTAAACATGAAACAGCAAAGGGGGCACATGTTGTGGAAAGTGCATCTTAACAACCTGAGAGGGACTTCCAGGCTTTGGACCGATCAAAAAGTGCATGTTTTGCTTGGCTCCTCTCAAACAGTGACGTGACTCTTCACAATGGAGCTGCTGTGCTAAACTTGGAGGCGACCATATATGTACAAGTCAACCAGTTTTTGTTGTTTCATTAACTCAGCCTCTCCAACAAACACACCAGCCGATGAACAAAGCTGTATTTATTTCCCCATGACTCAAACAGAATTAAATTGAATCTCATTCCTCCTGATAAGCTAATTCCTCATTCTTTGTGCATGAGACAAAGATGGTAATTTAAGAAGCTACCCCTCTGACCTTGAGTCTCTTAAGAGGCCAGTGATGTCTTGGTTTGTACAAAGCTGCTATATGACACATCGAGTGAGGAATGTGCTGAGAGAAACACATACATGCTACAAGACAGAGGGGTGTGGCGGAGAGAAAAGATGAGCAAGTGGGGGGGCATGAGAAGACAATTAGCAAAGATAAGAAACAATCCTATTTCACAAGGAATGACAGACTGAGATGTTAAGTGAGAGTGGGCTGGGAATCATAATGGTGTGCAGTAATATTAAGCAGGGCTGCAGGCTATGGCAAAGGTGATGACATCGCTCCTGCATGCATCTTTATAATGATAATGGTGATAATAATAACATAATGGACTTTATGCATGCAGTGCTTTCTGAACAATATAAACAATGCAACATTAAACTCAAGTTAAAGGCTGCAGCTGAGGGAAAAGTCATAAAAACAGAACAGGAAAATGCAGAAAACAAGTTAAAGGGAAAGACAAATACTATAAAAGCCTGTCCGTAAGAATGTTTTTTAAGAGGTGATGGACGACGGTCATAAAGCTGTACTTCACTGTGATGTGAAGGACCCTGCCAAGCCCTCAATACTATCAGTTAAATCTGTTATAAAACTCACTTCCTGCTTCGCCCTGTGATTCCTGTTCAAACAGAGAGTCTCCAGCACAGGCATGAAGAAAATCTACAGGACACGGTGCATGGAGTTTAACAATGGGAGCACACATGAACTCTCTGTAACAAGTCAGGGAGAAAAGGTACAGAACATGCAGTTCTGTAAGCTTCCTAACTCTTTTCTCATTCCAGTAGGTTTATAGGCTTTGAGACTTATGCCCCCTAGTGTTGGAAGGATGGAGGTGTAAATTTGCAGTTTAGGAATTGCACAGGAGGAGTGGCATGATGTGGTCACGTGTTATCATCACTGTTCCTCACTCACTATGAGCTTATCTGCTGTATGAAACTTGATCCATACAAGAGGATGCTGCTGATTTGTTAACCACACTAGAGGTATGACTCTAGGGATGGCAATGTTAGTCAGTCCATCCACTGCTTTGGTCCAGATGGAACATTT
Source organism: Epinephelus lanceolatus (assembly GCF_041903045.1). Lineage (NCBI taxonomy): Eukaryota > Metazoa > Chordata > Actinopteri > Perciformes > Serranidae > Epinephelus > Epinephelus lanceolatus. The sequence continues at coordinate 20,400,287 of NC_135734.1, forward strand.
TTAGACTATTAGATGGATTTCAGGGAAAACATTTACAGTCCACATAGATATAACCATTTGATTTTGGACTTTTGGCCCCCTGAGGTTTTCTCTTGGGCCCCAATGAGGTCTACATTTGTGATTCAGACAAGCAGCAGCCTCCCGGGCTGAAAAATGAAGTCAACACTGAAGTGACGAAAACTGTGGTTCTTTAATGGCCAATTGAGGCTGGCTCCAAAAGCCAGTCAATTCCCATGGACCTTCATGTGAAAATGCCCAATGCCAGAAGTAATATAAACATGTTTACAGCCTGGTACAAAAAACGGTTTTGACTTCTATAGGTAAATTAAAGATTTTTGACAAATGTACGAAGGGTGAATTTTAATATGCTATAACTCATCTGTGTACATTTTATTAAGGCTTAAAGTTACACATAATTAAGGGCGTGGCAGCTTTGAGTGACAGGCCAAATCTGATGCAGGGGGCTAACTAGCATGTCATATTTTGAGGTGTCCAGCCACTGACCAAGCATCAGTATTTGATGAGTTGGGAGAGAGAATGTGTTGCGTCTGCAGATACTGCAGATAAAGTCCTCGGGCTTCAAGTCAGATACAGCCCTGGCTCCTCACCAGCTCCACCCTCCTGTCCAAATATGTTCACCTCTGGCTCCAAGATGGTGACGGCCAAAATGCAAAACAGGAGCCCACAAGCTAATGGGTGACATCATGGTAGATGGTGGCTATGTTACTTTTATACAGTCCGTGGATTCAGAGTGAGTGTCTTGACTTCTTAAAGGAAATGGCCACTTTAGAATGAAAATACAGACAGTACTTACTGACCCTCATGCCAACAAGAAGTCAGTGTAGTTTTTTAATGCACAAAACCCGTTCGGGGTATCGGAGGATAACAGCTAGCTGGAATAACAGCTACACTTGAAGTGCATGGAACCCACATTTTGAAAATGTAATAAAACTCTGCTAATGCATTTCAAAAACGTCAGAATGGCTCATCCGTCGTAATCCAAGTGTCCTGAAGCTGCGGCATGCAAAATTGACTTGAAAATATGTAATTTACTCCACTTTTATAGCATCATTTCTCACTGTGGTCAGTTAGCCTGTGTGCTGCGTTTACATGGCAACTCGTGCGAGACTAGCTGATGGCTAGTGGTGGTGCTAGTTCTCGAGTCTCGTGCAAGTTGCCATGTAAACACAGCACTCCTACAGGGCAGGCTAACTGACCACGGTGAGAAATTATGCTATAAAAGTGGAGTAGTAAAGAATGGCCATTTCCTTAAATGGAGAATAAATGCAATGAAGTCAGGTTTTATCGAGGAAATTTCAGTTTTCCCTAAACTTTGCATCAGGACCAAGTACTTGCAAAACAGCCATTCCCTTCAAACTCAGCTGCACTTTGTATTAAGTACTAATTAGCAAATGTTGCCATGTTAACAGGCTAAATTAAGATGGTAAAACATGGTAAACCTGCTAAATATCAGCATGTTAGCATTGTTTTTGGGAGCATGTTAGCATGCTGATTTTAGCATTTAGTTCAAAACAATATTTTGCAGAAATAAATGTTCTGTGCTCCTGTTCATACTAAATGTGCTTTGTTGCATATCAAAGCTGTAAAAAGATACAGTGTGTCATGAGTTGCTTAGTTTTTCACAAATTTGACATATATTCATGTTGGCTGACTTTACTATTCTTAAAAAAAATAAATCTCACATTCACTACATACAGATTTTTCCCTATTGTGTTAGGAAGAAACAGTTTTACTTCCTTAATGAAACTAATCATTTGTGTCCACGTGAGAAATGGGAGTATAGGTGACTCAGCTGTAACAGCTCTTACTCACTGCTCCTTTTATGTCTTCCTGTGAAATGTCTTTGCTCTAGAAATGGACATGACATCCTGCAGAGAAAATGTCTCTTAGTCGACACATTTCGCTAACCTCTGATGCGTGACCCCAATGCTTTGCAGACACTCTTGGCCATTAAAACTAGAATATTGATACATTTTTAAAACTGCTTCTTTTGGTAACTTTTGAGCATCTTGTGTGAGTCAGTAAGGGCGTGATCAAGAGAGGGAGGGATGATGTAAGAAAGTAAGCGTGTAAGTGTGTATCACATTCACATGCATGTCCACATTCCTTCTGCATCTGTCAGAGTGCACACAATCATATGCATAAACATGCATATGCATCTATGCAAATGAATACTTTAACTTTGTATATAAGCACACGGGAGCTTCCATTCTGCACTGCAGCTGGGCAACAGGAAACCAATGAGAGAGAGGGAGGGAAGTGGAGTGGAGTCATTCAAGGCCACGCCAGGCTGAGAGCGGTAATAATCTGAGGGTTGTCCAAGATTTGTGAAGCTCATAAACTCATGTAGTTGTTTCCAGATTCCTGTTGTGTGTTACTATGACTCACAGACTCCGGCTTCTCTTCTTTTCCTCTACTCTTTTTCTTTCTTATCAGGGAAAGAAGTGTTAAAGTTAATGAAATAAAATCTGGGGAGTTATCACTCACCAAAAAAAAATCCTCATATAGAAACATGCATGGTGTAAACATGAAACAAAGATCTCTTTATTTAAAAGCAGGGGTATGTGCTACAAATACACAGTATACTAAATATGTTATATAAAACTACTGGTCAAGGTGTGTTTTCTTGTTTTGCGTGTGTGTATGTGTGTGTGTGTGTCTATGTGGTTCCTGGCGGGCAGGGTGAATTGTTGCCAACACACATTCAAACAAACAGACAGTGAAGAGACTGTCATGAGGTATGAGTCATGTTGATTTAATTCATCGTTCCTCTTTATATATGCCTGTCCTTGTCACAGTTCAGATTAATCAGTGCTTCCTCTGCTCTTTGCTCTCTATATGCTGTTTTTCCTTCTCCTGCTCAAAGAGATTAGTCAAGAAATGAACAGCAAGGGGCTGGTGTGAAGTGTGAGAAACACTGAAACTTGATCAACCATGAAGGTGAGGTACAATCAGGAATGAAAAGAACTGGGTTGTATGAAGCTCAGGAGGCTGTTTGAGCCTTTGCCAGTGTCCCCTGGGGCAGTTCAAGTTTTTGTTATCCAGTTCTCTGGGGCCCAGTGTGAAAATCCGCCCTGACCACAACTTCAGCTTCTATTAAACTTAAATGTGCTTTTCCAAGGTCCTGCCAGTACAATGCATTTGCAGCTTGGTTTTTAGGGAAAATGATCCAGTTTCTTTCTTGTTTTATGACAGTGTTTTGCAGTTTTCTGCCAGTTATAGTTCCTAAAGGCAGGGTTCAGGAGTCGTGGACTACATGAGTTTGCTGAAGCTCAGCTACATTCATTTGCATAGTGATTCAAGTTTAAATATTTTTTAACATTTTTTGTGTTGTTAACAACTGAAACTAAACAGTTCTGGTCCACAAGAGGAAAGGAATTATCTATTGATTTTTATTTCACCATTGATTTCCCACTTTAACTGATTGCCCTTTGATCACACCCTGTCAGCAGTATTGATCATTGCTATTTATTAACAAATGTTCAGAGAAGGTGTTGCATCTGTTACTTTAGAAGTTACCTGGCTAACTGAGTGATCCTGCTTGGTGCAATACCACCTGGACTCTAGTTTGGGAACACAAGTGTCTGACTGATGGACAATGTATACAAAACCAAAGCTGACACTCTCTGTCACTTTCCCATGATTTTGTTTTTTGGTTCATGTATGACCTGTGAACAAGTTGGCATTTTTTGCAATAAACTCAGTTGAGTGGTATTTTATGCTGGCATGTGGCTTTTGTATTATATTTTGTCAAAATGTTGTATCATATCCTCCTGAGACCTGAACTTTTGTTTGATGTGCAGTCTTAATTTCTCCTAGCTATTTGGCAACAATAAAGTCCCAATGTCTTCAAACTAGTGCTTTCTACTTAACAGTGTCTTCACTTGTTACCGTTGCTAACATTGGTAGAACTTGTTGACGCATCAAACAACAAACATTATTAAACAAAAACAAACAAGTTTCAACCATACCACTTAATCAGGTTTTGTGTTGGGATCAGCTGCAGACTGACTTGGCAGAGATGGCTGCCATCTTGTTTAGTGTCTGGATTAGTGTATTGCGCTCTTACTACCACTAGGTGGCAAAAAAGTGTCCACGAATGAGGACAACAGGTTTGAATTTTTAGTAGAATAAACCCAAAATGTGATGTCCTCATATGAGGGACACATTCTCACTCCAACCTCATCACATATTGACGTTTTGGTCATGGACTTTCCATGTCCACATACGACGTGCAAGGTACCCTGGATACGTTGACGTTCTGGGACACTGTGTCAAGTTCTCTACTTTTAAGATACACTTGTGTTTTCACAGGAAATTTAACGTCTACATACAGTCTAGTCTACATACATACATAAACGCACTACGTTGGTATAACACCGCGAATTGACGTTATTTTTTCCTTCAACAACAAACACACATGGTTGAGCTTAGGCAACAAAAGCACGTGGTCAGGAGAAAAGAACAGATTTTGACTTTATAATCTTACAGGACACAAACACTGCTCTCTTGGGTAAGGGTCGGTGTTGTTGGACTCATCCACCATCCCTCCCGCCCAACCCACTCGAACTTTCGCCGCCTTAACTTTTGTCTTCTTCCTGCCATGTTTCCGCCTGACAGCAGCTGGCCTCGAATCATGCTGACGTTATAGGACGCCTTTTTGGTTTCTGACGCTGAAAGTCTCTGCCCAAGTGCTAGATTTCAACGACTTCGGAGTGAGGCCGTATTTAGGAAGCACTTTTGTATGAAAAGTGCTATACAAATAAAGTCTGATTGATTAAGTGATAGATTGATTCATCAGTCAATTTGATTATTTTTTCCAAAGTAGCTTGAACTACTTTTCCTAGGTAGCTTTAGTGAACCAAACTAGATTTCTTCCTCGAGTAGCTTTGCTGTGATTCAACTTCTTCCAGTGGGAGGTAATTGGCGGTTGCAAACTATATGCTTTGACTTGGCTGCTGACAAAACACGTAATTTTGAGGTAAAAGCTACATTTGTTATGATTATACATTGACCACTACATTGTTTTGTGATTGCATTTTTCCCCCGTGTGGTTCACAAAGAATCAACTTAAAAAGAGCACTGCATACTGAGATATCACAGGTAGTTCCCATGACACGCCAGATAAGGCCTAAAAGATAACTGTTCTCATCAACAGAGCTGATTTGGGAAAGATAATCGCCTACAGTATGATTGGTGAATGAGGGCAGCCTTTCTTTCCTTTGATTGTGTTCTGAACAATGTGCTATTGGCTTACTTTCTTTCTTTAGGCATCTCCTCTGTTCTTGAGTCTTCTGGGTATATTAAAGCTTGGGTGTCCTTAGGTTTCCTTTCACAGTGTTGCATATTCATTGTTCATGCTTTTCACCCTTTTGTCTGTGTTGAAATGTGATTGTGATTGTGCTTGGACATCAGTGTATCTGTTCAGTTTTTACTGTCTGTCTGATTGCAGCTGCTTGAAGACACATTGCAATGCCACTTTTTCATTTTGCACTTGAAGAGTATAAACCAGTAAATGAATATGGCCTCCCCTCCCCCTCTGTTTCAACTGCAGCTGAATGAATCAGTGCTGCAGCTGCAACACAGTATCTCACTGTTGGTTTAGTCTAGATAGGAAGGTAGTCAAAATCAGTTTATTTTGGAACATGGCTGACCACAAACTTAGAAACTATGCAGCAAATGATACCATTATGCCTTTTATGGGCAAACCAAAGGAATTTGGTTCCATGCTTTACAGAATAAACCTCATTTTGGAAAAGAGTATTTTACCCTTTAACTTTAAGTTTTAGTTATACTCCAGCTTTCATTGTTGGAGCATGTGCTTTACCCTGGACAGCATGTCTGTTACTGCTTTCTTTCATTTGTTGTAAACTATGGTTTATATGATCTCTAGTTCAGCGAAATAAACTGATTTGCTGTCTGTTCAAAGGTGAATGCTCTTGTGTGTTTTCTCAACAGAAAAATACCTTGTACATTTCCTTGGAGACAGAAAATACGTTGTTAAAAAAAGGGAACATGTGGGTGAATGAGAGCACAAGAGAGCAGGGAGGGGGAGCAGGAAAGGAGGACTGGGGCGATGTTAAAGTGGGCAGGGTCTGAGAGACCAGCTGTGATTGAGGGAGAGCAGCAAGAGTATAAGTTCTCAACTTCCCCTTGCCAGCGTCACTTTCCAAGCCAGCCAGCAGTGAGTCTCCACGTCTCATTTTTCACCTCATTCTCTGTCGTGCCTAAACTTCTCCAAGATGAGCTACAGGCCATCCCATGTCTCGATGACCCACTCCACACCCCAGTACCGTTCTTTCAGCGTTCATGGTGGTCCTGGTGCAGTAGACCGCAGCCGCATTTCCTCTGCCTCCACATCTTTCCTGCGGTCCAGTGCCCCAATCTCTTCCTCCTCTGCCTTCAGGGTGAGCAGTGGAGTGGGTAGTGGCATGGGCTCAGGTTTTAGTGGTACTGGTGCATCCATGGCGATTAGTGGTGGTGCTGGTGCTGGTGCCGGTGCTGGGATCATGGGCAATGAGAGGGGAGCCATGCAGAACCTGAACGACCGCCTGGCCAACTACCTGGAGACGGTGAGAAACCTGGAGCGGGCCAACAAGGACCTGGAGATGAAGATCAAGGAGGCTCTGGAGAGGGGAGGGCCCGACATGAGAGACTACAGCAAGTATGAGCCCATCATAGAAGATCTGCGCAGACAGGTAAGCATGACAATTAATAATGATCATTAAAATGAAAAGGGAGAAGTTGAGTATGAAACATTGAAATTTGGGAAGCTGAGGTTGCTGGTTGTTTGATACTGTGAAGTGAGACACAATGAGAGAAGTGAGGTAATGTAAAATGCTCCAGAAGCACTTGATGGGGCCTCTACTGTAAGAATCAATGAGTGCATGTGATGGCACTCATCATCACAGACAATGTGTTAGATGTAGATGTAATTTATCTAATGCCTGACACTGCCCAACATTGCAAATTAAAATTAAGAGTGCTTTTGCTGAGTTGAGCCACATTTCTTTTGTAGCTGATCAAATTTCACTCAACAGAATGAAGGGTGTGGTTGCTAAGCTCTAACCCTCCCCCATAAAACTAGTTTGTGCCACAAACTGGTGGGAACTTCCTCTGATGAATCACAAGCACGCGGGCATCATCATGAGAGACAGACTGAAAAGCTCTCAGCCAAGCATTTCCAAATGGTCCTGCTTGCAAATGATTCTACAAGCAGTCTCTGGTGTAGGAGGGCCTCAATGTGAAACAGATGTGTGGTAATGACACACACACACACACACAAAGGATTTCGGACTGCCAGCGTGAGTGTGTGTGCACACACAGATGCGTGTGAGCACACTGGTTGGATAACAATCAGCTCCAGTCTACAGAGTCAAATGTCACATTCTTCTACAGACCCCAGATCTTCAGTGTCACAGAATGACACATTGATGGTGGCACTTTGTCTCTCTCGACACATAAAGGCACAAGTATTTCCCCTTTTCCTCTGAGGCAGTTTACACACAAGAGAGTATAAACACACTAACACACTCACGCACAAGGAATTTTTGCAGCCTCTGCACACATAAGCACATACAGTGATATATACAAAGACAATTACAGATGGAGACAGTGCAGCTGGGTGAAAATTGGAGAGAGAAAAAATCTCTGTGTATGAGTTATTCAGACAGGAAGTCCATTTTTCCAACAATGCTAAAACAAACCAGATTCTGTTTTGGCACGGGCACGTCCTCTTTTCCTGTCCTTCAGTTTGTGGTTCCTCTTTTTTACTAAATGTTACTATGGATTCAATCATGTTGTGGTCCTGGTGTGTAACTTGACTCTGGGGGTTTCTATTGTTACATAAGGGAAAATGTGATTCATATCATGTGTGTAAATCTGTAGCTGTGTGAAATATTACTGTCTCATAGCCCATAATAATTGGAGCACTGTAGAAAGAGGCTTATGGTTAAACAACTGTGTTCTTTCTAACCAGCAAAAACACTTAAATGAAAACTTTTTGTGCAGATCTTCGACAAGATTGTGGACAACGCTCGTTTTGTGCTCCAGATCGACAATGCCCGTCTTGCTGCCGATGACTTCAAAGTGAAGTATGTTGTTCTAAACTGAATCCCAGAGTCATTTGTGTTGTTTTATATATTAAGCGCAAACATCCTGTTCAAAGGCAGACATGCTTTGGCATCAAAAGTTATAGACTTGTGCAGAGTTTGTACAGTGTGTGGTCTAAAATCTAGAATATTTGATAGAAAAGGATTTCAGCAACAGCAGGTTTACATCTGAAACACTTCTTTGAAACCTCAGTCATGCCAGGACAGGGATGGTTCACTCAACAGACCTACTGGGCACAGGCCCAGGGGCCCAAAGAGACATTTGCAAGTCAAGGTCAGGCTAGGCCACGCCAGCCCCCCACCCCAATCCTTCACCTCCAAAATGTCCCTCAAATAAGCATGTAGCAACCAGGAAAACACTCAAAATGACTACAAAGAGATGCAAAGGAACGGAGATACAAAATGACAATAGCAAAAGAGCAACGTAGTGAAACAAATTGACAACAGAGGCATACAAAACAACCGCAAGACAAAACCAAACCACAAAAAGACACATATTGACTACAAAAATCTGGCAAAAACAACCCAAAGTCTGTGTGTCTTGCTCCTGAGTAGGAGAGGTGGTGGGGCCTTTTGCATATCTGCGCCCAAGGGGCCCATTGTCTCATGATCCGCCCATGATGCTGTATTGTAACTTTATACTACACAGCACTGTGTAAATACAAGCCAATTGTGTCTGTAATAGAGTTTCTGTCTGCACACTCCCACAGGTTTGACAACGAGTTGGCAATCCGTCAGTCTGTGGAGGCCGACATTGCTGGGCTGAAGAAAGTCATAGACGACACCAACATGACCAGGATGAACATCGAGAGTGAGATTGAAGCTGTGAAGGAGGAGCTCGCCTTCCTAAAGAGGAACCATGAGAATGTGAGTTTGCAGTGCATCCAGTCGTGAATGACTCCACATCGTGAATGTGTTTGCTCATGACTCTCTTTCTGCCGGTCCAATAGGAGGTGATGGAGCTAAGGAATCAGATCTCCCAATCAGGCGTGCAAGTGGACGTCGACGCCCCCAAAGGTCAGGACCTGGCCCAGATCATGGAGGACATGAGGGGTAATTATGAGAAGATTGCCGTGAAGAATGCAGAGGAACTCAAACGGTGGCATGAAAACCAGGTGATGCAGTGTGAAAAAGGGTCATTTATATATACACGTACAGCAATTATCCCATTTGCTGACTAACTAACAACCTTTCCACTTGTCCATGTCAGATTGCGGATGTGCAGGTGGAGGTATCACAGAACACAGAAGCTCTCCAGGGAGCCCAGATGGAGAGGGGTGACTTATCCAGACAGATACAGACTCTGGAAATTGAACTTGCATCCCAACAAAGCTTAGTAAGCATGCATTTTACAAACATGTGTTTCATAATCTCTTTTTAAATATTAACATTATTAGTCTCTAAACTTGTGTTGCAATATTCTGCATTCTTTAAAATACCATGATCTTAACATAACGCCCCCTCCAAATTTTTGTCATACCATTTTATAAAGCAGCAAATATTTCCCAAGTAATCTTTTTCACAAAGGTTGGAACTTTCCCATGTTTTCCTAAATTAGAAAAAAAAAAAACATCTTGGGCACACTCTTGACTCCTCCTTTTCTTATCCCTTATCAGAAAGCCTCCTTAGAGGACACACTACGCAACACAGAGCAACGAAACAACATGGAGATGGACAAGTACAACAACATTATTATCCGTCTGGAGGAGGAGCTGACCAGCTTGCGCGCAAACATCCAGCAGCAGACCCATGAGTATGAGGTGCTGCTCAACATGAAGATGAAACTGGAGGCTGAGATCGCCACTTACAAGAGCCTGCTGGATGGTGGAGACTTCAAGTAAGATTTAGGTGGAGGAGAAAAAAACAGATCGAAGCAAGGTGTTGATGGTGGTGGAGGTGAATACTTAAGTCACTTGTTATCATGGTTTGCATGGTCACGTACATCTACATCATGAAGTGGGGCACAGTCAGTTGACATGACCAGTTCAGCATGAATATCTTGAAAGTCAAGTTGTTTCATTTGTGTTTTGTGCAGGCTCCAGGACGCACTGGATGAGCTGGCGGCCACAAGCTAATTTGGAACAAAGAATCTGGGACCAGCCCAACAATGAAAACAGAAAAACCCACAACTATCCATTATGGAAAAAAAATCCATGCCGGGCCAATTAACTAAAGCCAAATTGAACCAAGATCACATACTGTGTAAACCATAAATGATTTAAGCAGTATTGAATAAAGGCATTCGGCCACACCGCAGTAACACAGGCAGGGCCATTTGAAAAGAAACCACTGCCTGACCTGAAAGCAAAATAAAACCACTTGTTGACCCACATTCGTGATTCTTGTGCATTTGTATGTTATGTTTTGTGATAAGCTGTTGTCACTTTAATTGCATTGCAATAGCCCTCACTGATTGAAAATCATAAAGGAATTACATGTTTTTAATCAACAGATGTTTATATAATTTTTGTTGACAAAATAACCACAACCCAAAACATGAATGTCTGTTAAATTATATAATTGGATTGCTGGCTTAATTATGAAAAAAAAGGACATCGGCTATCAATGTTTGCTGAGTCTGCCATGCACACATTCAGGATGTTTAAAGCTGCCTTATTTGATGTTTGACCACTGGAGGGCAGAAGAGCAGAACAAGCCAGAAATATTTGTGTGGTATGTTGTTAACTACCAAACACATTCAGCAAACATATGGTAATGTCTTTCCATTTGAGTCATGTTCCCGGTCAAGTGAAAAATGTGCATTATCATCTGACCTTTTAGCTCTGCTTTGGTCTCAGTCAACTCCTCTTGTTTGCAGCTTTAATAGACTGGTTTATAATATGAAGAATGTTATTTAACATTACGTGTAGACCCATATTTATGTTTTAATGTATTCATTTTAACCCTATCCACTTATTTAAAAAAGAAAAACAAAACACACATTCTCCACAGTGGAAAGTAAGTAATACTGCTAAAATCTTCAGATTGTACTTTAGTTGAATATAAAGTAAAGCTGCTTAAACTTACATCTCAAACGTTTTTACTCCACTGGGTTCATGTGACAGCTGCAGTCACTAGTTTCCAGAGTGAGATTTTACATAAAAATCATTGTTGTAGATTAACTATGAACAGTATATAAAATTGTAGAATTAGCATCAAGTTTAGCTGCTGCAACAATAAAATGCTGCTCATTGGTCCAATGGTGATATAACAGTGTGAAAGGGTGTCAAATGAGTCATGTATGAATATGCATCTGCACATACCAAGGTCTGGGCTTGTCCTGGTAATGTTTTATATCATACAATTCACAATTTCACCGCTTTTTTTTAATTAACATTTAAGGCTGCATTAAGATTTTTTATAGCCTGCTATACAAGTGAAGTAAATGAACAACCTCAGGAGTTACAGTCAGCATTAGTTCATTAACAAACATGGCAGAAAAGGAAAAGGACGTGTCAGTTTCAGCTGAGCAGATGTGGAGGCTAACAACTAGGGAGGAGACAGGCCCGTGAACGCCGATGCGCGCTCCCGATAATAAACCTATGACGCCTTCATCCGGGAACTACTACGAACTCGTTCTCCAACATGGCGGCGTCAGGTGAGGTTTATGAGGGTGAACGATCTGGGTCGGCTGGGGGGAATTTCAGCGGATTATACCATGATACAGTTTGACATATCAAGTTTTGGGATTGTTAATGCCTCGGTGTGTTGATTGGCGTCGGTGTCCCGCGTGTAAAAATCGCTTCGTGGGTTGTTTTGGCCCGGTAAAGACGTAACTGCTGGAGGAAGGCGAATGAACGAAGCAACGACTTGCATAAACTGAAAATTTAAACGTAGATTTAACGCGGTGTTTTCTTGCAGTATTCGTTATTGTGATGCTTTCGTTGTCCGCTTTTGGGTTTACACGGTATTGTTTGTGTTGGACATTGTGTGACATGTTGAGAACGGTTGCTAACTGCGTGCAGAGCTGGCACATTGTATGCCCGTGGCGGAGCTCGCCGTGGCGCTCAGAGCAGATAAGCATCGGGCGCAAGCGCGTTTCGTGGAGGAGGGGTTGGGCCGAGAAGTCCGGGCTACCCGAGGAGTCTCCCCACGTGTGCAGCCCGACTCCCTGGTGTCGGTGTTTGATGAAACGAGGCAGCTGGGCCTGTTGGGACGCATCCTAAACACTTCTCTGGCAGCTTCACAACTTTGTGCCGTCCCATCCGGCCGACCAAGTCTTGCTCCGATGATGGCGCACTTGGATCCTGGCGCTGCGACGTGCACTGCCACTAGGCCCTAAAAACCGAGCTAGCTAAGCAGGGATACTTCCCCCGTCAGCACTCCTTTGCTGACTAAGCCCGCATAAGACAAAAGCGATCTGCGTAGATGCCAAACAAGCTGCGTGTTTATGCTAACACTGTCGGCCCTTGTAGCTGTTTCGCTATTGTAGCTTTAGCAGAAGTCAGTGGTGCCAAAAGTTGACGTTACGCAGCTCCTAGCTTGCTAATGTCACATCACTGCGGAGCGCTAAGAAAGCTATAAATCAGCTAATCAACCATTTCTTTGGTTTTAGAGAGCACAAGCAGTCGAAGCCTGTCGATAGTAAACAATGACTTAGCATCTGTGTTGCTCTCTGTATGTGTGCAGGGTTTGTAACGATGTGTGTAAAGAATGTCCTGACAGCTGGGATTTTCACAATAAAGCTCACAGCCAGCTTTGTGGCTCCCCTTTTTCTGCTTCAGACCAAAACAAACCAGACCTGCTGTATGAGTAGAGCTGTGTGAAGCCCCCGTGGACAACTGGCAACTGTTTGCCATTCAGTTAGACACTATGAGGAATGTTCTGCAATTGATACATGGCTCATTGATTCAGACTCCCCAAGTGCTTCCTCGAAAATGCAGCAAACATGCAGTTTGGTGGTTTGAACATGTTACACTTATTGCACCCTGCAGTGCCTTCTTGGGGCTGAACAAATAGAGGGGAGGCTTTTCTGACCTGTTGGACAGGTAGACCACTCCTTGTGTGTTTGTTATCACTTACACATTGCAGCCCTCTCCCACTACAAATACATGTTTGTCTGTGCAGAGATGCAGCTGTCCACAAGAGTGTAGAGACACGCTCAAACCCAGACTGTTGTTGTATTGGTACCACAATGAATGTATCAGAAGTGCAGCATTTCACTGCTGTAATATTTCACAGTAGCTTTAAAATAGTAGTTAAATTCTAATGAAAGCTAGTGGAGCAAACTCACTGTTTTGACACTGTGATTATCAGAAATTTACACAGCATCTGTAACATCTGCCACTATCCCCAAACTCAGTGTCTGTTTTTTTTTGGGTTTTTTTTTAAGCCATCTGTGATTTTCCAAACAGACAGGTTAAATGGAGACATCATTTGGGTGTGGATAGATGCTTTAAAGGCGTCCTTGACAGATACCCCCGTAGACAACAAACCCATGTCCTAGCATCTTTCTTCCACGGCTGACTGCGTACTCTGTGTTCATCTTCCATCTAGCTAAGAAGAAGAATAAGAAGGGGAAGACCCTCACCTTGACTGACTTCCTGGCAGAGGACAGTGGAGGCAGCAATGCACCCCCTAGCTACCCAGCCAAGTCCACTAGCTGGGCAGATGAGACTGATGACCTGGACGGAGATGGTGAGCACACACTGAAATACACACAAAGGCTTTATCTTGCCTACCTTGCACTTTTCCATCTAACGGTAGTAAGATCAATATCATCGCTCTATCGCTCTTGTTGTCTCTTAGTTAAATGGGGAGAAATGAGAATAAGAATGAAGAATGCAGTCATTGAATGTAAAACGAGCAACTGTGTTCTTGTTTTATGTGTAAATATGTTGTGGCAATGCATTTTCAGTCTTTTTTTCTGAAGGTGTGCAGGAGTAAGAAAAGCTCAGGCAAATTAGTGAGCCATGTAGAGACAGTTTGGTTTTTCTATTCAAATACACTGAGAGTCTGCTGATACGAGGGAGATAGCCACGGCTCTTTAAATGCATGTTACCTAAGATAGCTGTCTGTAACCGTGATGCGCTGTTGAATGAATAATACTTCTATATGACCACATGAAGCTGAATCTTTACAGTGACATTGGAAACAATAACTACTGTTTTGAAAGGAGTCCACTTACTTGCTTGTGCAGATTGGGCATGGTTGTTTTGAATATGGAATTGTGGCTGGACAGTGTGCATTGAAGCTTTGAATGTTAAATACATCATAAAAACTTCATATCAAACATGCAATAGAGTTGGTCAAATAAATTCATTGATTATTCTATTAGCTATTAACTACTGCTTTCTGGATGGAGTCTCTCATGTATTCTTGCTGTCTTTTCAGATTGTACAACTTTGTCATATTTCTTTGCATATGTGATTTTGTCAGATTTGTGATGCTGAACCTCACAATCTAGATTCTGTCTCTACAAATGCTCATAATGCGCATTTGTATTGTTTTGTCCATGTAAGAGCAACATATCAAGCTACACATCATGTGACCGCATGTTGTTGCTAGTTTTTCTAACAGAAGATCATCCAAAATGGTGCCATTTGTGCACTTATGTGGCATTTGTGGGTAGTTTTAGTCATGATACTTAGGTGTATTTATTTGATGTAATATATCTGATCCAGGGTTTTTGGCTAGCATACTGATAATGGATTTTGTCAATATCTTCCTCTCAGAACAATAACCAAAATACACAAGCTAAAAGGGCATGCGGCATGAAAAGGGTTGACATTAACAAGTAACTATTTGTCACACTTGGTCATTTTTTAATGGAAGTTTGCCATTTGCTGTAGTGTCTCTCGTAGGGTTGGGCGATATCAACTGAGTTGGTATATGATGAGTGAAACACTGCGGTAGATGATGATGATGTCGTTGATCCTCCACCCATCTCGCAAAAATATGCAGAATGCTGGAATGCTGTTTTGTCATTTTCTGTCAGCCCTAGCTTCTCGTATGTAATTCGATGTTGAAATGTGACAAATTTCCATCAATATTTGTTGCTGTGAAGTCTTTGTTGCCATATGCTGTTCTGTGTGGTAGAATATGAATTACCAGGTATCAAATGGAAAATAATCTCTTGTTGTTCAGTAAATTGAAAGGCAGTTTTAAGTTAGTATTTATTTGAAAATTTCTCTTATGTCATCCCTCCAGTCTCGACCTCATGGCACACGGAGGAGGATTCGTACCGGGCACCGCCCATTGATCGGTCCATCCTGCCCACAGCGCCTCGCTCAGCTCGTGAACCCAATATTGACCGGTCCTGCCTGCCCCGCAGCCCGCCTTACACGGCTTTCCTGGGCAACCTGCCCTATGATGTCACTGAAGACTCGATCAAAGACTTCTTCCGCGGCTTGGCAGTAGGTGTAACAAGCACACATGCAGTGTAGGGCTCTAACACATAGCACCTGGGAGTTACAGCTACAGCAACTCTTTGTTTTGTAAGGAAACACAAATGGTGAAACTGATGGACAGTTTCAGTTGCAGTCTTTGTTGCTCCTCACGGGAGCTGTAAACACCTAGTTTCACTTACATCTGTAACTTAAATATTTATTTCGTAAGTATTTTAGTCCACACTGACACAATGCCCTTGGGACTGCTGTTGTTGACACACTGCAGGACCAGTGGATTTGTTTAGTAATAAAACAACAGGACACACAGACACAGGTCAACCTTGTTTCTTCTTCTCCCCCCATGTATCCATAGAAAGAGGTTTGTCACACTGGAGAGGGGGGCATCAAAGGAATACTACTGGTTTTATGTTAGTTTCCTTATCTAGCTAAGCATGTTGGAGAAAAAAAAAACAATGTTTCACAGATAACACAGATTCCAAAGTCAAGCCAGTTAGTCCTGTTTCAGTAACAGGAAAAACGTTTCAGAGTCGTAAAGCTCTGCTGAAACCCTTTGGACTACTTAGCCAGCACAGTGGTGCATCTGAAAACACCTGCATACATTGTTGGTTATGAAGTCCTCTCATGTCTGCCTCTGATGTTTTCAGTCATAGCAGAGTGTGACCTGTTTCTTAAAATGGTCACAACCTTGGAGGTCAGTTTATGTTAGTGAAATAATTTAGTGGGCTAGTCCTGATGTGTTCATTTTTATTTAGGGTTAGACAATTTGAGAATTTTGATCGGAAAAAACAAAGTACTAGAATACCTTGAAAATGGTCCCTTTTTATCAAAGTGCTCTCCTTTCTTCCTTGCCTTGATGTCCCGCCTGACATCTTAGTTTATTTTTATGTCACTCCACTCTAAATACCCTGGCAAAACTTAACATGACTAAAATTAGTGAACCAGCTTTTCACCATGATCCGTTTTCCTTTCTCTTCAGCCGTGCACTGATGTAATAGCTCTGCTGAAAACTGTCTTTATACTAAGATAATATAAACAAGGCTGATACTGCCCAGCCCATGATATATTTAAACAATTTGATTTGGGGAAAATGAGAATTATTGGTGAGACAAAGGTGCAGACTTTTAGCTAACACACACAAATGCTCACCTCTTTGCTGTCTTTTAAACCACTGATGAGTTTGTATGGGTGAACTGTACAGTGCTGGGCCCAGATCAATGCATTTTCTGTCTTTAATGTTATTCTGTCACTATTCTTATCACCAGATCAGTGCAGTGCGTCTCCCTCGAGAGCCTAGTAACCCAGAGAGGCTCAAGGGCTTTGGCTATGCTGAATTTGATGACGTCGACTCTCTCCTGAGGGCCCTGAGTCTCAATGAGGAGGTGAGAGGATGCAACAAGAACTTGGTTTTGTGTTTATACATTTTTATTTTAACTCCTGGTTCTGAACTAGCATGAGCGTACGACTTACCCCATAGTTGTATTGCACAATAAAATCTTGGCTTAAGATTTAGTCAGTTTCTTTAGTCAGTTTCTTTCTCTCATAAAAATGTATATGAGAAAATGACTACATGTCTGTCCAATTGTTCATGCCTACAGAACCTGGGAAACCGAAGGATCCGTGTGGATATTGCAGACCAGTCTAATGATAAAGGTACGCTGCTAGCTTTTTTGGCTGTGATTTATTCTGGCCACTATGACTACATTTTTTTATCGGCATTTAGCAAATGGAAAGATGTCCCTCAATCTCTATATTCTATAGTTAAACTAAATATCTCCCCTACTTTTTCCTCACTCCTCAGAGAGAGATAATGGACCTATGGGAGGCCGAGACAGGGGAGGACGGATGTCAGACATGGGTCCTGACAAGACAGACAGTGACTGGAGGGCTCGGCCCAGTGCAGATAACGACAACGGACCTCCCAAAAGAGATGATGCCTTTGGAGAGAGTGAGTCAGAATTGGCTTTGTTTGTTCTTCGACATCCATACTTATTCACACTTGATCCGAGGATAATTGTGTGTGCAGTTTTGGACAGAAGGAACCTATTTCTAAGTATCACTGGTGTCAGTCCTAGTTGAACTTGAAAAAATTGATACTGCATTCATGACCGAGGAGAATATTGGCTGAAACAATTCCCTTCGCAGAATGTTTTCCCCAATTTTGCTTCAGGGTTGTGATAACAGCTTTCAGGTTTCCCACAGACGTAGACCAGACTGGTATTGCGTGATTGCCAAGGCAAAGAGAGAAAAAGGAAAGCGCTGTCACATTAGGAGACAAACAGGAAAATGCTGAAAAGCTGCCAAGTAGCAGGTTAACCAAGCCTTAATTCTGAGATTTGAGACCCATAAGACACATGAATATTCACTGTCAGTATGGAAAATCTCTAAATTGTGCTGGTGACAGTTCGTCCTGATGGATAGCTAACATTAGCTTGAGAGGGAGCATTCTGTATAGCAGCATCAGACCATCGTATCCAACTAAATCTCAGCCTGTAGATTAAAAAGCTGGCTGTTAATAGGTTGATTTTTATACTTAGCTGAGCAATATGTGGTGACAAAACCAAATATACATATTTGATTGAACCAGAAGGTATCATGATCCAGACATCTATAATATCCAGCCAGTGTGTTGGGTCATTGAACCATTTTGAGGGAGAAAGCCTGAAGGGACATGATGGTGACCAGCCTTAATTATCAAGGTATTGCAAATGCTCAGCTAAAAGCAAGGTCGCAAAACAGTTATTAGAAATGTCCATAACACAAATGTTTGTTCATAAAGAAATAAATGTAGACAAACATGTCAAAATTAAAACCCAAACACACCTCCGATTGCTTTGAAATCTATCTCAAGGATCTTAGATTTTCTATTCCTCGAAAAGTGGAACAGCCACGCCGTTTTCTTAAGTACCTACAGTACAGGCCAAAAGTTTGGACACACCTTCTCATTCAATGCGTTTTCTTTATTTTCATGACTATATACATTGTAGATTCTCACTGAAGACATCAAAACTATGAATGAACACATGTGTAGTTATGTACTTAACAAAAAAAGGTGAAATAACTGAAAACATGTTTTATATTCTAGTTTCTTCAAAATAGCCACCCTTTGCTCTGATTACTGCTTTGCACACTCTTGGCATTCTCTCCATGAGCTTCAAGAGGTAGTCACCTGAAATGGTTTCCACTTCACAGGTGTGCCTTATCAGGGTTAATTAGTGGAATTTCTTGCTTTATCAATGGGGTTGGGACCATCAGTTGTGTTGTGCAGAAGTCAGGTTAATACACAGCCGACAGCCCTATTGGACAACTGTTAAAATTCATATTATGGCAAGAACCAATCAGCTAACTAAAGAAAAACGAGTGGCCATCATTACTTTAAGAAATGAAGGTCAGTCAGTCCGGAAAATTGCAAAAACTTTAAATGTGTCCCCAAGTGGAGTCGCAAAAACCATCAAGCGCTACAACGAAACTGGCACACATGAGGACCGACCCAGGAAAGGAAGACCAAGAGTCACCTCTGCTTCTGAGGATAAGTTCATCCGAGTCACCAGCCTCAGAAATCGCAAGTTAACAGCAGCTCAGATCAGAGACCAGATGAATGCCACACAGAGTTCTAGCAGCAGACCCATCTCTAGAACAACTGTTAAGAGGAGACTGCGCGAATCAGGCCTTCATGGTCAAATAGCTGCTAGGAAACCACTGCTAAGGAGAGGCAACAAGCAGAAGAGATTTGTTTGGGCCAAGAAACACAAGGAATGGACATTAGACCAGTGGAAATCTGTGCTTTGGTCTGATGAGTCCAAATTTGAGATCTTTGGTTCCAACCGCCGTGTCTTTGTGAGACGCAGAAAAGGTGAACGGATGGATTCCACATGCCTGGTTCCCACTGTGAAGCATGGAGGAGGAGGTGTTATGGTGTGGGGGTGTTTTGCTGGTGACACTGTTGGGGATTTATTCAAAATTGAAGGCACACTGAACCAGCATGGCTACCACAGCATCCTGCAGCGACATGCCATCCCATCCGGTTTGCGTTTAGTTGGACGATCATTTATTTTTCAACAGGACAATGACCCCAAACACACCTCCAGGCTGTGTAAGGGCTATTTGACCAAGAAGGAGAGTGATGGAGTGCTGCGGCAGATGACCTGGCCTCCACAGTCACCGGACCTGAACCCAATCGAGATGGTTTGGGGTGAGCTGGACCGCAGAGTGAAGGCAAAGGGGCCAACAAGTGCTAAACACCTCTGGGAACTCCTTCAAGACTGTTGGAAAACCATTTCAGGTGACTACCTCTTGAAGCTCATGGAGAGAATGCCAAGAGTGTGCAAAGCAGTAATCAGAGCAAAGGGTGGCTATTTTGAAGAAACTAGAATATAAAACATGTTTTCAGTTATTTCACCCTTTTTTGTTAAGTACATAACTCCACATGTGTTCATTCATAGTTTTGATGCCTTCAGTGAGAATCTACAATGTAAATAGTCATGAAAATAAAGAAAACGCATTGAATGAGAAGGTGTGTCCAAACTTTTGGCCTGTACTGTATATGTGCCGGTCTGTTTGCTCATCCACAAATGCCTCATAAGTGCATGTTTGAAAATGTATGGCTTTATCGACATGCAGGCCGACCCAGTTGTAAAACTCACTAAAGTAATTATCCAAAATTTTGACTTGAAGGTTCTTGTTGATTTTCAGAACTCAGTCACAGTTCATTTTGGAGGAATTCCAGGTAAAACCATGTCATTACTCTGTTACAATTCTTGCAGGATCACGGGATCGCTACGAGTCGGATCGTTACAGAGATGGCCCACGGCGGGACAATGAACGCTATGATGGGGGAAGAGACCGCTACCGGGATCGCTATGACGACCGGGACCGCAGAGACTACGATAGAGGTGTGTCGTTGTGCTTGTTTGGACCCTGTGTTGGTATTAAGATCCATGTGGCTGTATCAGCAGCTCTTTGCTTCCTGATCAGAACCCCCCCCCTGAAAGTGGGAGATTCAAATTATCAGTCACAGATCCCTCTGTTAACTGAGACAGCTTCAAGTCATTCAGTCGGTGTTTTATTTATTTATTTATTTATTTATTTATTTTTTCGTTGCTAGTCAGTGTACTGTGCAGTGTACTTCCGGCGACATTTTGGTCCCCAGATTTTGCTGCAAGAGTGAGTGCACTTCAGTTATTACGCTGCTCTTTGCTGCAGGCAGCTGTAGACATTAAACAGCAGCACAGAAAGGCTCTGAGATAACATTATCTTCTCTCCTCTGCTTAGAAGTGGTGAATTTCTCTCTCGCAGCAACTAAACAAGATACAGTTTCTGACTTTTTCTTTGATATCTAGAGTCGGCGATTGTGGCACATGTCTGATCTGTTGTTAGCGCAGTTGGCTTGGTAACTATATTACATGAATTTCACTGTCACACTGAACGTCCTGCTGAGCCCCATTTGATCTTTATAAATATTTATGAAAACAAAAGAATAATTAAATAATCATTTTGAACGGCCAAATCTGATTTGACCAACATAGTTCTGAGATACAGTCCTCCATGACTCCCTAATTGCTCTGCTGCAGCCTTGATTAATCTTGTATACACTTGTTTATAAGCTTCCATGTTCACCTCTAACCAGTTGTCTCTCCTGCCTTCCCTCTAGGTTTTGACTCTCGTGGTGGTGGAGGTGGTCGTCGTGCCTTTGGCAGTGGCTTCCGCCGTGACTATGATGACAGTCGGGGTAGCGGTGATCGTTACGGGGATCGGGATCGTTACGGCGACCGTGAGGACCGGTACGAGAGACGGGATGAAAGGCGCGAGGACAGAGGTGAGAGTTCAGTATACGAATACAGCTTTATTTATAAATCAGTCATAATAAAAAGGGTTATATGAGTGTTGATGTTTACATTTGAGGGTGAAGTCATTTAATTAAGTGTAATTACGCTTGTTTTTTTAAGAGTACATTTTGACTGTGTTTACAACATCTCCATATTAATTTTTTTTTTCCCTCACACCAGCTCCACAGCAGAGACCCAAGTTGAACCTTAAGCCCCGTAGTGTGCCCAAGGAGGTGGATGGTAGCAGTGGCAACGCCGGTGGTACTTCCCCAGCAGCGGCAGCTCCGAGCTCAGGAAGCAGGGCCTCCTCCATCTTTGGTGCAGCCAAGCCGGTTGACACAGCAGCCAAGGAGAGGGAGGTGGAGGAGAGGCTGAAGAAACAGGAAGAGAGGCTGCAGAGGCAGCTGGAGGAGGACAAAGGACGGGGCCATGACCGAAAGATGCGGGACAGGTCAGGGGATGACCAGTAGGGTCACTATGTAACTTTTGATGAGATGGTGACAGCTCAGTCTGTTTAATGAAATATATTGTTTTCAAATCTGTTTTGGGAGGATGTTTTTCTGCATAAGTGTATTTCAGGAAGATTGTTTTGTAAAGTAGCTGCAAACTCTGTAGCTCTACTTAAAGCTTAGGTCAAGGGTACAAAAATGAAGTTATTTATTGATGTCTATGAATTTTGCCAGAAAAATCACCTGCACTAACATCATATGGCAACAAGAATGTGATTATGTGTGCAGTGGAAGATAGGGATGGGCATCAATTTTCGATTATCGATGATTGATTGTTAAGGCCTTTGATCGATCACAAATAATTTTGATCGATAGTCGCAATGTTTCCCCTACAATGCCTGGCATAGGTCCGGCGAGCCGCTGTGCCAACAAGACCCCCCGCCCGGCGAGTCGCCGTGCCAACGAGACCCTTCCGCCCAGCTAGCACGGCAGCTCGACAGGCTTACGAGACCCCCACCAGACCTATGCCAGGCAAAAAATTATTAACAGAAGGAGGCTCTCATCGCTCTCCAAAGCCTCGGTGGCTTCCCTTGAGGCCTCTGAAAACACTACGCCATTGAAAGACGGAGGTTTTGCTGAAAACTGAAGCCTGTAACTCGGCAACGGTTGTAAACACCCAGGGGTGAACTGAACATGCGCGCCATTCTTCTTCTTTGGCCTGGGGGGTTGAGGCTCAAAACTGGGGCAGCTGCACTCTCTTGCGGCGACCGTCTGCACTGCACTCTTTTGTTTTCTCTCTTTTGAAATACTCGCTTATCAATTAATGGATAATTGATCGTTAATTTTTTTGATGATCGAATAATGAATTTTGATCGTTTGCCCATCCCTAGTGGAAGAGTTTACATGCCTGTTAAAGCTTGTTCTGTCGTTCTCAGGGACCCAAGCTGGCGCAGCGAAGAATCTCATACTGAGCGATCACGCACAGGCAGTGAGTCTTCACAGCCAGGAAGTACTTCTGGAAGAGGTGAGATACCTTTGCACTAAATTCTTTACAGCTTGCCTTCAGAAATCTGGTTTTTCCTTACAAATCTCAGGTTGTGTAACTTGTTTTTTCAGTCACATCACAATTCAGTCTGTAGTCTTTATGAAACAGAAATCAAAGGCTTTAATTTTGAGTACCTTAAAGACGTTTATCGTGTCTTAAAAAATGCTGCCTTCATCTGTACTGGGAGTAAGTTACAACATTTTCAGCATACTTCAGGGTCCAAAATTTACGCCTGCTAAAAGCCAATCGCGGGTAGAATTTCTGTTTGGTTAATCTCTAAAGACTATCCACCACACTGGAAGGTAAAAGTTTGTACCAAAATAGTCATGTAATAAAAACTATGCTTCGAGTCTCTACTGTGTTTTTGTGTCATGTTGAGGCGCACTGCTCTGCTGCTCCTCTGCTCTGAGGGTCTCACACGCACACTACAGATGTGTTTTTATGCATGTCTGAATGATGCAGCAAAACTGACCTTCTTGAGCACTCCTAGTTTACTGTGCGGTAAACCAGCTTGTTCACCAAACTATCACTTGCCGCCGGTCTGCTGCGAGCTACCATTGGCAGCATCCATACTTTTGGAAAATAATAAGATGACGCTCCCTAGCCTGAAGCAAGATGGCAAAGTCTTTATTGCCTCCCACATTGTCAGCGGCAGCACATTACAGCTTCACTTCTCCAATCTTACCAAGCAACCGACCAAGCAATTTGATTGGACTGGAAGCATCCCATGAGTGCTGATGTACAGTATAACAGCACTGGGACTTTTAACTCTGCATGCGGTTAAAAAAATATATGCTTGGTGGGTAGACTTTTCATCTACCAGTCCCCGTGGTCAGTGAGTCAGAAGGTTAATTTTGGACACTGGCATGCATAAAGAAAACAACTAAGACAAACAAAGTAGTGGACATCTTATCAAGTTGTAAAAGCATTTAAAAGATTATCTTCAGTGATGTAAAACCGTAAGCATGAACATGTTGCTCTTTTCATCCACCAGGCTCCCGGTGTCGAGACAGCGAGCGCTCTGGAGAGAATGAGGTTTTCAGTGGGAGAGAAGGCGAGCCCTCCTCCCCTGGGTCCTCCCCCCAGCCCCCATCCAGCGGCTCCACCAAGGAGCCACTGAAGGTGATGCCTGCACCTCCTCCAAAGGAGAACGCCTGGGCCAAGAGAAGTGCGGCCAGCACAGGCTCTAGCGATGGTGATGGACGACCTCCGGTCTCTCCTGTCTCCCCAAGTGGTTCAGCTCCTCCCAAGCTCAGGTGAGAACTCAAGTGAGGCATACTGCATGTCAGCAAGCCCCTTCAGGAACACAGAAACACCATTTTAAAAACATTTCACACTGTAAATTAGCTATCAAAACAAACTTGTAGGAAAGCAAAACTTTCATGTGTGTTTTGTAAACTCTTCCCTGACTGTTCTTTCTTTCTCTTTGGCTCCCCAAGTTCTGCAGATGAAAGAGGATCTGATAAAGGTAAGGCCTGCTGATGAGTGGGGATTTTTTCCAAACCAAACCTCAGAGTAGACTATGAATAAAATTGAACAAACTTTAGCAACTATAGAAGGACTCAATCAAAAACAAAGAAAAGACATCAGTGTATTCAAACAAAAACACTTGCATACATCTGCAAAAAAAAGATTATTTAGACTTTGAATTTCGACAATGTGACAGGCTCATTAGCCGACCTGTGAGACTATAAGGGTCACTACACACAAAACAAAAAATGGTGGATGGACTTAAATGAGAGAGCTTTGCTGTTCTAATGGGGGCAAAAATGCTAAGTTTGGGACCAGTAAAAAGGCCATGTTGTTTTCTTAATCAAATGGTTTGTCTGTATGGTGGCCAATGTGGGACATCTCAGACTCTTATCAAGCTCTGCTCTTGGCTCAGCTTTCTACAACCTAGGCTGCTTTTTGGCTCATCTGTGCTTTAAGCTAAACATGTAGTATGGTGCCATTGTAACGCTAGCACTGACCTTGAAACTGATTGGAACTCAGTCGTTTGTTGTAGAGACGTACCAAAGTTTTGACCTCTTATTTGGCAGTCCATCCAATAGTTTTTGAGATTTTTAACTCTAGACCACAGTTGTTTGACTTACAGACTAACTGGCACTACCATCTCTCGAGTTTCCATGCTGGCCTGGCTAAAAAGTAAAAGGGTAATATCTAAACATCCGACAGTCATCCCATAAAATTTAAGTGTCTTTGCTGATCATGGGCTAGCTTGACAGCTTCAGTTAAATGTGGCTTAACTGGCAGAAATGAAAATGGTTTCAAACTCTTGTGTGGTCCAGAAAGGCAACTTCATTAAAAACTGAGATCTGAGGTTTTCAGTTCATTCAAGTCCATAAAAGGTCACACTTGAATATACAGACAGGGAGTCAATTCTTTATTGCACAAATACAGTGTTTTTTAAGTTACATCAGAGAGCTCCAGTGTTTTTCATTAAGACTGGCTCATTTACATGATGAGGTGCAAGAACAGCTGTATCCTTACATACCACACTACTTCATAACTCTATCATAATGGACATATTTGGCAAAGTGAGAACGTCTGACCGAAGCAGGTCATAAACTCAGAGTGTATTCATTACAAGGGGAGCACTGAAATATGTCTCACATTATTAATCTGCATTGTTGTACAAATAATCAGAGTGACTTACATGGTGTAGAATAATATCTACACCGTTAAAATAACAGCTTCAGAAGCAATCTGGCCAAATGTGAAAACCACCTACATGATATGCGGTGCATCAGAACAGGACTTCTTTTTTATTGTTTTGGAAACATTTGGAACAGTCTTCAAGCCAATATCAAATTGAATTGAGTTCAGCTTGCATTCAGGCAGTTGTGCACCTCTCATTTGGCCCTACATCAGTGACTAACACTTTTTGAATCCAACCCCAGTGGCTTGTAATGCTGCAGTGTGTTGTGAGTGTAGTCTACTGTAGGACATCCAACAACCTCCCTTCACTCAACTGTCTGGCTTCTCCTTTAAGATGAGAACAAGGCTGATGGTGTGCGTCGGGACCGGGGGCCCCCACGTGCACGAGGGGGGCCTGCAGGGCCTGGAGCAGGGCGGGGTCGAGGAGAGGGGCCCAACAGAGACCGAAGAAAGGAGGCAGACAGGTCAGCCATCTAAAGCTGGTCACTCCAAAGTTCTCAATGAGACAGGGAGGACATTTACTGGGCATCTGTAAAGAATGGCCTATGCTCAGTTACACAACCGATGATGCATTCATTGTTTGTAACGGTGTGGACACTGGTAACAGAATCAGTTTGAGTGCCAAACATCAACAGTACAACTTAAATTGGACCTGAAATTTGGGACATTTCTGAATTTAATTTGAGGCTTCTGAGAACTGAGCACAGTGTGAACTGGGTGCCAAGCAGCTTGTAGATGTACATTTTTAGATGATGTAAACTGAGCATAATTTGTGCTCCTTTAGTTTGTCTTTCTAGCTGTGTGTGTTTGAGGATTCACAGCAAAGGGTCAAGTCTTCAGCACTGAGGTCTGCCAATAAATTTTAACCTCAGTGTTCGCTCTGATTGTAGAAGGGATAACAGAAGAGACCGAGACTCCAGACCACCCCCAGAGCCAAAGAAATTCGAAGAAACCCCAACCCCCGTAAGTCCTTTACAGCCAAGGATAAGTCAGACTTTGACGTCACCTAAATTATTCTTCATCAGAGGGTTTCCTGAAAGCTTGAAGTTGTTTTAGCAGTGCTCCCCCACATTGTAGGTTTCAAAAACATCCTCCTTTATTCACAGTGAATAAACAACCCTTCATCAGTCATAAATTAATTGTCCTTAATGATTCTCCATGAGAAAGTTCCTTTCTCATGTATGCCCTGTATTTGTAGGGCGTCCAAAGCTAACTGTGCTGATCCAGGCCCTGTTTTGTTTTGCTTTCAGAAGTTCAGCTCAGCCAGTAAGTACGCCGCTTTGCTAATGGACGGAGACCAAGGAGACGACGCAGAGGACGTAGAATAGAGAGGAAATAACGAGACGAGGCCCGAAAAGCGCAAGAGGAGGAGAAAACGACGACCGCAGAAAAAAAAATAATCTCACATAGCTTATGAAAAAAAACTCCTCACATGGATGAGGCTCCTGGGAGGACATCACTCCCTCCTTCCTTTCCTCCTACAAACCTGTCCTTTACTTTCAAACCACCCAACCCATCCTCCCTCCCCCCCGCCCCACCTTCAGGACTATTCAGCTTCTTAAGAATAGTCACATACTGGACTTGTTTTAAAATGGAAAAAAGGAGTAGCTGACACATGGAAAAGTGATGGATAACATTGAATTAATTGTAATAAATAAATGGAAAAAGTGGGGAAAAAATGAATTTGTATATTTGTGTATCACAGGTGTGGCGAGGTTGAATGATATGACAGAAGATGTAGTTTACTAAGTGGAACTTGTTTTTTAATTTTTAGCAACTTTTGACTTATTGACTTGCAGAATTCCCAGATTAAATGCGTAACAATTCATTAGTGAATAATTTGGAATTATAGTTATTTTAAATCAATCTCTTAAATTCATTCATGAAAAATTTGGTCAAGAATATCCTGTCTTCCGATACTAACAGTCATGAATGTTGAGACTGGTTATTCATTTATAAACATTTGTCATCGTGTGTGCCGCCATTCAACAAAGGAGAGGACTGTGTAAGGAGTGACTTGTATTTTAAAAGAAAAACAGCCGCTGCACGATTCTCACTCGGAGTCAATCAAGTGCCATTACTATTATCCCCAATCATTGTACCAATGTTTCTCTATCTCCACACCTTCTGACAAAATAATCAAATCAATTAAATGGTCGTTTCCAGCCGTCTTAAAGAATCTCCACAGCTGTCAATCATTCAGTTCCCCTGAAGTGAGGAATACAAATATTTTGGGAAAGTCTGGAGTTGCCTATAGCAGGATGTGAAGCTTTCCATGAGGTTACATGAACATGTCTTCCAATTTGCAATAAATTGGGGTCATTATGTGCATTCAAATAGTATGTGGTCATTGATTATGTATGCATTACTGAATGGATTCAGGCCAAGGGGAAAAAAAACCTACATATAAAGGGACAGTTCACCTCAAAATCCAAAATTTAGAGCTGTTTATCAGTCTAGATTGTTTTGGTGTGAGTTGCAGTGTCCGGCTGTAGAGATGTCTGCCTTCTCTTGAGTATAATGGAACTAGATGGCACTCTGCTTGAGGTGCTCAAAGCACAACAAAAACAACAGTTATTTCTCTTTCCAGAAATCACAGGAACTACACTAAACAAAAATATAAATGCAGCACAGGTTTAATTTAAAAATCTAAGTGTTTTTTTCAAGCATTAGATATACGTATATATTTTTGTGGGGTTTTTTTACCCTCAAATTTGGTTTACAAATTTGATCAAATCCATGTTAGGGGGCACTTGGATTTACTGCTAAATCAACAGAAATGACACTGGAGACAGCTTACAGTCGTGAAATGAAAATTCACTTCCCCAGTAACAGCTCTGGTGGACATTCCCTCAAAACCCGAGACTTTTTTAGCATCGTGTCGTGTGATCAAACTGCACAATTTAGAGCTGCTGTTTATTGTGACTATCCCAAGGTACACCTGTGTTATAGTGACACTGTGTAATCAGCATCTTGATATGCCACACCTCTCAGGTGGATGGATTATCATAGAAGTGCTCACTAACACGAATTTGAGATCAAAATGTTGTGAGAAATACACCGATTGAGTGCATAAAAAAACCTTCTTTAACTTAAACCTGTGAAAAATGGGAGCAAAAACCCAAGTGTTGCATTTAAATTTTTGTTCAGTGTTTTCTCTCTACCAAACTGCACCTGCCAACCGTCTGACTGCACAGAAGGAAGCATGCATCTGTTCATGGTCAAGAGGCTCATGAAAGCACAAGATGTAAACATTAATGGTGTCCACCTCGGCTGAGCTGTAACATTAGTTAGCTCAGTGGTGCTAAGTCAGCTAGCAGTAGATGCACACTTCCTGCACAATGATTCGGTTTGTGGGTGTCGTTTTGTCATAATAAAATAGTTCCTTCCTTCCTCATAGCAAGGTCTGTGGATTATTAATCATTGAGTCACCACCTTATTATTTCTTGAAAGAGACACTGCTTTGAGCACCACAAGCCGAGTGCCACCCAGTTTTGTTATATTTAAGAGAAGGCAGACATCTCTACAGCTGATATCTCCAACACCGGGACTCGCACCGTAACAGTCTGGATGATAAATAGCACTACAGGTAAGAGGAGACGTATGTGTTATAGATTTTGGGGTTAACTGTCCCTTTTGAAACAGATTTTGTGCCTCAAATACTTTAAATCGCTGTCTGTAATAACATGACAAGGCTTGAAACAGTTTTGTGACAATGTTTCATTTTTTGAAAATTGACCATGAAGCTGTTTCAGTCGCCTGACGAGTTGCATCATCAAACACATCACTTTTATGTGCAACAACAACAACAAGGTATTTTCCTCTGTTCTCCTGGTGTGGTCTGTGAGACACAACATCTCCACAGTATTTCTTCAGTCTCAACCTCCTGCTGAGGGCCGGGCTCCTGGTGACAGCTGGTTAGGATCCTGCTGAGCTTCACATCCCACACACACAAACACACACACAGAGGGCACCCACTCTGCTGTAAGACAGGACTCGTCTAGACCCTCAGCAGCAGGACAAACTTTTACATGGACATTAGCACACTAGAGACTGACAGCAGGACTGGTGACTGTTAACAAGCATGTGTCAGTGTAGTATTAAAAATATCTGCTGATATAGATTTACATGTGTGTAATATTTCATGGGAAATAATTAGACTCATAATGAAGGAGTGTGTGTATTGTCAGAGCTGTCGGCTTTTCTTACAGAAACAAATCAGTCCTGTGTGTGTTGAGAGTATACATTCATTTTTACAGAAGCGTCATGCATTCACTTGAGAAAAAAAGATCTGCTCCGTTTTTTGAATTAACAAGGTCATTCTCTCAAGTTACAAGAAAAGATTTTTTGGAAAAAATTCTACTCATTTTTCTGAATTAACAAGACAACTGAGTTTATGAGATTATTGTCTCATTAAATTCAGAAAAACAGCAGTTTTTTTTCCAAGACAACTTTTCAATTCTGATATAATTCAGGAAAACATTTTTCTATTCTCAAGTAAATTCACTACGCTTCCGTTCATTTTAGAGTAGATTGTTAATATCAAAGTGGCCACTCAGGGAAAATTATGTTTGTAGGAGTGACACAGAAAGATGCTGACTCACTGTTGGGACAATTATCTGAAAGCGACAAAAGGCTTTTGCTTATTTTTATCTATGTTTCCATTAATGAAGGCACTGAGAGGGGACATCCGTAAGACATAAAGCCTGAATTCACGTACGTTCAAGGAGGAAAAAACATCAGGGTTAAAAAAAAAAAAGAAAAAGGAAATCACTCCTGCCATTTTGCTTTGATAGCAAAGTCCACAAAGGGTTCCTCTTCATAGAGAGGTTGCAGAGTGTGTTTCTCCTGCGGTGAAATAACTTAAATACATTACTCATGTACTGTAATCAAGCACACTTTTAAAGTACTTTGTACATACAGTACAGGCCAAAAGTTTGGACACACCTTCTCATTCAATGCGTTTTCTTTATTTTCATGACTATTTACATTGTAGATTCTCACTGAAGGCATCAAAACTATGAATGAACACATGTGGAGTTATGTACTTAACAAAAAAAGGTGAAATAACTGAAAACATGTTTTATATTCTAGTTTCTTCAAAATAGCCACCCTTTGCTCTGATTACTGCTTTGCACACTCTTGGCATTCTCTCCATGAGCTTCAAGAGGTAGTCACCTGAAATGGTTTTCCAACAGTCTTGAAGGAGTTCCCAGAGGTGTTTAGCACTTGTTGGCCCCTTTGCCTTCACTCTGCGGTCCAGCTCACCCCAAACCATCTCGATTGGGTTCAGGTCCGGTGACTGTGGAGGCCAGGTCATCTGCCGCAGCACTCCATCACTCTCCTTCTTGGTCAAATAGCCCTTACACAGCCTGGAGGTGTGTTTGGGGTCATTGTCCTGTTGAAAAATAAATGATGGTCCAACTAAACGCAAACCGGATGGGATGGCATGTCGCTGCAGGATGCTGTGGTAGCCATGCTGGTTCAGTGTGCCTTCAATTTTGAATAAATCCCCAACAGTGTCACCAGCAAAACACCCCCACACCATCACACCTCCTCCTCCATGCTTCACAGTGGGAACCAGGCATGTGGAATCCATCCGTTCACCTTTTCTGCGTCTCACAAAGACACGGCGGTTGGAACCAAAGATCTCAAATTTGGACTCATCAGACCAAAGCACAGATTTCCACTGGTCTAATGTCCATTCCTTGTGTTTCTTGGCCCAAACAAATCTCTTCTGCTTGTTGCCTCTCCTTAGCAGTGGTTTCCTAGCAGCTATTTGACCATGAAGGCCTGATTCGCGCAGTCTCCTCTTAACAGTTGTTCTAGAGATGGGTCTGCTGCTAGAACTCTGTGTGGCATTCATCTGGTCTCTGATCTGAGCTGCTGTTAACTTGCAATTTCTGAGGCTGGTGACTCGGATGAACTTATCCCCAGAAGCAGAGGTGACTCTTGGTCTTCCTTTCCTGGGTCGGTCCTCATGTGTGCCAGTTTCGTTGTAGCGCTTGATGGTTTTTGTGACTCCACTTGGGGACACATTTAAAGTTTTTGCAATTTTCCGGACTGACTGACCTTCATTTCTTAAAGTAATGATGGCCACTCGTTTTTCTTTAGTTAGCTGATTGGTTCTTGCCATAATATGAATTTTAACAGTTGTCCAATAGGGCTGTCGGCTGTGTATTAACCTGACTTCTGCACAACACAACTGATGGTCCCAACCCCATTGATAAAGCAAGAAATTCCACTAATTAACCCTGATAAGGCACACCTGTGAAGTGGAAACCATTTCAGGTGACTACCTCTTGAAGCTCATGGAGAGAATGCCAAGAGTGTGCAAAGCAGTAATCAGAGCAAAGGGTGGCTATTTTGAAGAAACTAGAATATAAAACATGTTTTCAGTTATTTCACCTTTTTTTGTTAAGTACATAACTCCACATGTGTTCATTCATAGTTTTGATGCCTTCAGTGAGAATCTACAATGTAAATAGTCATGAAAATAAAGAAAATGCATTGAATAAGAAGGTGTGTCCAAACTTTTGGCCTGTACTGTATATTTTCATTTCATGCCATTTTAAAGTTTTTTTTAAAGCTACATTTCAGTAGGAAATATTGTACTTTTTACTGCTCTACATTTAGGTGACATCTTTAGTTACTGCTTACAAAATTCAGACAATTCAGACAAAACTGAAGTTATTGTTCTTGGCCCCAAACAACTCAGAGACTCTTTATCTGATGACATAGTTTCTCTAGATGGCATTGCTCTGGCCTCTAGCACTACCGTAAGAAACCTCGGAGTAATATTTGATCAAGATTTGTCTTTTAATTCTCATTTAAAGCAAACCTCACGGACTGCATTTTTTCATCTGCGTAATATTGCGAAAATTAGGCCTATCCTGACCCGAAAAGATGCAGAAAAATTGGTCCACGCTTTTGTTACCTCAAGGCTGGATTACTGTAACTCTTTATTATCAGGTAGCTCTAGTAAGTCCTTAAAAACTCTCCAGCTAATTCAGAATGCAGCAGCACGTGTACTAACAGGAACTAAGAAACGAGATCATATTTCTCCTGTTTTAGCTTCTCTGCACTGGCTCCCTGTAAAATCCAGAATTGAATTTAAAATCCTACTGTTAACTTATAAAGCTCTAAATGGTCAAGCTCCGTCATATCTTAGTGAGCTCATAGTGCCATATTATCCCACCAGAACACTGCGCTCTGAGAACGCAGGGTTACTCGTGGTCCCTAAAGTCTCCAAAAGTAGATCAGGAGCCAGAGCCTTCAGCTATCAGGCTCCTCTCCTGTGGAATCATCTTCCTGTTACGGTCCGGGAGGCAGACACCGTCTCCACATTTAAGACTAGACTTAAGACTTTCCTCTTTGATAAAGCTTATAGTTAGGGCTGGCTCAGGCTTGCCCTGTACCAGCCCCTAGTTAGGCTGACTTAGGCCTAGTCTGCCGGAGGACCCCCTATAATACACCGGGCTCCCTCTCTCTCTCTCTCTCTCTCTGTCTCTCTCTCTCTCTCTCTCATCCTATTACTGCATCTTGCTAACTCGGCCATTCTGGATGTCACTAACTCGGCTTCTTCTCCGGAGCCTTTGTGCTCCACTGTCTCTCAGAATAACTCATACCGCAGCGGTGCCTGGACAGCGTGACGTGTGTGGTTGTGCTGCTGCCGTGGTCCTGCCAGATGCCTCCTGCTGCTGCTGCCATCATTAGTCATTAGTCATACTTCTACTGTTATTATACACATATGATTATTGTCACACAAGTATACTGTCAGATATTAATATATACTTTCAACATATTGTACCACAGTAGCCAGAACTATAACTATAATATTATTACTTTCATTAATGTTGTTGTAAGCTACTGTCATTACCTGCATCTCTCTCTCTCTCTCTCTCTCTCTCTCTCTCTCTCTCTGTCTCATTGTGTCATATGGATTACTGTTAATTTATTATGCTGATCTGTTCTGTACGACATCTATTGCACGTCTGTCCGTCCTGGAAGAGGGATCCCTCCTCAGTTGCTCTTCCTGAGGTTTCTACCGTTTTTTTTCCCCGTTAAAGGGTTTTTTTGGGGAGTTTTTCCTTATCCACTGTGAGGGTCTTAAGGACAGAGGGATGTCGTATGCTGTAAAGCCCTGTGAGGCAAACTGTGATTTGTGATATTGGGCTTTATAAATAAAATTGAATTGAAAATGCAACGTGCTCATAAAATAAAATATCATGGTTATAAATTAAAACCAATAACTGCACTTATGCCCTCTATGGCACTGTGGTGCCTCGAGGTAACATATCCAGTTTTGGACATTTACACTCACACAATACATCTTCAATTATGTTGCAATACTTACAAAAAGATCCAAGGCCCTGAGGAAACCAATAGCACTGTTGATATTATATCATGACTTTCTGGAGCCCATGTTGAGTTCCTTTTTTGGACCTTTCTAGGATGGTTCAGCTCCAGTAACTCTCACCACAAAAATGGTCTGACAACATCATTTAACAATCTGGCCAAAAAAAGATTCACAATAATATATGAGTGAAGTAATTAAGTAATAGAAAATTGTTAAAATGCAAATGATGCCTTGAAGCAACACCTCATGTTAAAGGAACCCCTCCATGGCAGTTTCTAGTATTGTGTATTTAGTTTTATGTACTGTCCAAATGCACAACAGGCATCATGATTTCTTTTTATCCCAACAAATTAACCTAGATAAGTCTAATAATGTTAGTTTCAATAAAGTTCAGACTGTAATTCAGGCTTGTCAGTCCTCCCTACAGATCATACTGCATGCTTACATTTTACACTCTTTTTCGGCCATTTACAGGATGAATGCAATATTATTCTGTGACTCTTCAAAGAAGAGGAGGATAAAATTAGCACTCCCAGTTGATGTTAGTGAGGATGAATCAGAATTTAGAGATTAGGAAGACAACAAGCCGCAAACAACCCAGCAGCAAGACAACACAATGTGGCAACATACAGTATATCAAGAAAGAAACATGACAGGAGACTGAAAACTGGAATTTAAATGTCAAACAAATAATCAGACATTGAAATATATCTTCCTATCTTGCTTTGAAGATGGTTATCATAGTTAGTTTGATAAATTGTCTGTGTAAAGTTTGTTGAAATATGCTTACACCCTTTAACACATTCATTCCTATGGGCTGCTCCAAAGTGGTACAGTGTCTGGTACAGAGTCTATTTTATGACAACAGTTCATAAAAAAAAAATTACAAACAGTTTTTTTTCATCAGCTGGCATCAGAGAATTAGGGAACTGTAAACATTCTGGTTGAACGTGGCAGTGTGTTGAGTCCATTATTCGCTGAAGGGAGAGAGCATTTTGAGTTTGTGTATTAACAGAGCAAAAGATTGACAGAGCTAAGACATGATGATCCTGGATGTTATTAGAGTAATGCAGTTGTTTTAAATCGCTATAAACACTGATTAAGGTTTGTCTTTGTTTCAGCAGGAGAAGCTGGACTTTGTTTAATTGTTCTACACTTCATTCATTGCACTCTATCAACCAAAGGAATCCAAAGGATTACCACGATGTTTCCAAACTGGATGACTCAAAGCTGTTCTGTCTCTTACGAAATATTCCTCCTCTGTGTTTTGACCAGTGTTAAATAGAACAGAAACATCTCATGCCGCACATGCTTGCACACTGAAGGATAAACATGTTGTGCAGGTCCAATTTAGACCTGCATCAGAAGCATGAGTTCGCCCTAGTTATGTTTATGAGATTTTGTTATAAAGTAAACTACGCAACAGTTCATGAATTCAGTTTTCAATTCAATTTCATTTAATAAGCCCATTATCCCAAATCACAATTTGCCTCACAGGGCTTTACAGCATTACGACATCCCTCTGTCCTTAGGACCCTCACAGTGAATAAAGAAAAACTCCACAAAAAATCCTTTAACAGGGAAAAAAGAAACAGTAGAACCTCAGGAAGAGCAACTGAGGAGGGATCCCTCTTCCAGCACGGACAGACGTGCAATAGATGTCATGTGTACAGACACAACACAACACAATAACAGTAATCCATCTGACAAAATGAAAGCAAGAGAGAGACAGAGGTGCACAGCAACAACAATAATTAAAGAAATATGAATAATAATAGTAGTTTTTGATAGTATATTATTAATATATGATGGTATATGTATGTGACAATAATAATCATATTTTTAAAAAAAAAAGATAAGATAAAACTTTATTGATCCCACACCACACAGCCAAAACATTAAAACCACTGACAGGTGAAGTTAATAACATTCATCGTCTTGTAACAATGCAGTGAAGTTCTGACATTCATGTGGATGCCACCTGACATGCTCCACCCATCTCAACACCAGTGCAGAACACATACCCCTCCTTGTGACACTCCCCAGTAGCAGTGCCCCCCTAGCAGGACAGTGCATCATGCCACACCACAAAAACTGCTCAGGAATGGCCCGAGGAAGGTGACAAAGAGCTCAAGGCGACAACCTGGCCTCCAAATTTCCCAGATCCCAATCTGATCAAACATCCTTGGGGTGTGCTGGTACCCCACCCCACATCGTACAGGACTCAAAAGATCTGAAGCCAACGCCCTGGTGCCAGACACCAAAGGACACCCTCCAGAGGTACTGTGTCCATGCCTTAACAGGTCAGAGCCATGTCTGGTCCAAGGAGCACCCACCGTGGATTGGGGCTACCTCTACCAGCACGTCCCTCAGATGTTTAATCAGATCAGGATCTGGGGTGTTTTGAAGCAAAGTCGACACCTTGAGCTCTTTGTCCCATTTCTCGGGTCATTCCTGAGCAGTTTCTGTGGTGTGGCATGGTGCATTGTCCTGCTGGGGGGGCACTGCCATTGACAAGTGCCATTGCCATGAGGGGGTTTACTTGGTCTGCAATGGTGTTCGGGTGGGTGGAACGGGTCAAGTAGCGTCCACATGAATGCCAGGACCAAAGGCTTCCCAGCAGAACATTGCACTGTAACAAGATGATCAATGTTATTCACTTCAACCACCAGTGGTTTTAATGTTTTGGCTGATCGGCGTATATCAGCCTAACTAGGGGCTGGTCCAAGGCAAGCCTGAGCCAGCCCTAACTATAAGCTTTATCAAAGAGAAAAGTCTTAAGTCTGCTCTTAGATGTAGGGATGGTGCCTGCCTCCTGGACCGAAACAGGAAGATGACTCCACAGATGAGGAGCCTGATAGCTGAGGGCTCTGGCTCCCTTTCTACTTTTGGAGACTTAAGGAACCGCATGTAACTTTCATCTGGGAGCGCAGTGATCTGGTGGGATAATAGGGTATTATGAGCTCTCTAAGATATGACAGAGCCTGACCATTTAGTGAGGAGAAGGATTTTACATCCAGTTCTGGATTTTAAAGAGAGCCAGTGCAGAGAAGCTAAAACAGGAGAATTACGATCTCTTTCTTTAGTTCCTGTGAGTACATGTGCCGCTGCATTCTGGATCAGCTGAAGGGTCTTTAGAGACTTGTTAGAGCTACCTGATAATGAGGAATTGCAGTAACCAAGCCTGGAAGTAACAGATGTGTGGACCAATTTTTCTGCATCTATTTGAGACAGGATGTACCTATTTTTTGCAATATTATGCAGGTGGAAGAACACAGTCCCTGAGGTTAAAGATTCAAATATTACTCTGAGGTTGCTTACGGTGGTGCTGGAGGCCAGGGCAATGCCATCAAGAGAAGCTATGTCTTTAGATAGAGAGTTTCTGAGATGTTTCGGCAAGTGGTTAATAGCTTCACCTCTACCAGCTACCTCATGACAATGCTGCTTATCATTTTTAATTATGCTCATTATTATTTTTGTCTCTTTTGCTCTAAGCTGCTGAAGCACTCTCAGTCTTACAAATGAATGCATGCTGTTTTTACATTGTACTACTTTTACCTAAGTGAAGCTCTGATTACGTCTTCTAGCTCTGTGTCAGTATAAAGAGGGCTGAGTGTGTGTGTTTGTGCACCCACCCACCACCACTCGCCCCCACCCCTGTTGCCATGTGAGTCAGCAGCTGGTCCACACAGGAGGGTCCTTCCTTCCACTTCAAGCCACAACATGACTCGGGTTTGCGTCATCTAGGTCCCTCAGTGATGTATCAAGTGAAATTTGCAATCATCATGCAGTCATTTTAAATACATATAATCTGTCACGGTCAACTACACAGTGTCAGCTGATGTCGTCACTGGAGCTGTAAGACAGAGGCAACTGTGAGGTTGCTGAGGATTTTACTTGTGCTCTTATTAATGCATGGTGATGGTTTTGTCGCCTAATTTAGCTCGCAGCCACAGATTTGTCTCACTTTAAACCAAGGACGGCTTTGTACGCTGTACCCGGAGGCCAGAAACATGGTTTTAGAAAGAGCTTATTGTTGGAGATTTTTCCCCTCACAACCCTAAAACCTCCAGCTTCAAGCAGTATTTTGTCTGGAGAACCCAGTTTGGGGAAACACAGTTATGTGTGTGTGTGTGTGTGTGTGTGTGTGTGTGTTACAGAGGGAGAGCTGAAAGAATTCAATGAGGGGAGAAGCAGATCTGAGATTTAAGCACAGAGCCTATCATTGTTTTCATTTCAGTGGAAAGCAAGTGAGGGATTAAAAGAGAGGACATTAATGTTGTCATGTGTCTGATCAAACTGGGTCTCGGAAGTCATTACATTTTGCATTTTCCCATCCGAGGGAGATGCAGAGATCCTGTTTACTAAAAACCCAAACAGTGAAACACATCCTCACAAGCCGACAGGAGGAAGAAGTGGGATCAAGCCTACAACAGTATGTTCTCATGTGCAAAGTTACAGAGTCTAGAGGGATGACGTGTGTGAAAGAAGCTCTATCTAATCACTCCCCCATGAGGAAGAGGAGAGTGAGAGGGGCTGAAGTGAAGCCAAAGGAAAGGGGAAGGGCCTGACATCAACAAGCCAAAACAGCTGCCCCCTTCTCCCCCATGGAGAGACAGCAAGAGGAGCCTGATGGAGCAAGAGAGGGAGGGGAAGAGTGGAGGGTCTGTAAGTGTGCAGCGGGAGAGAGCGGCGTACGAGGCATTTGAGGGTCTGTAGAGGCGAGGGGAAGAGACGAAGGTATTGGCAAGTGGAAAGGGGGCAGGGAAGAGAGAGGTGGTGAGTGTGCGTTTGCATGCTTTGAGAGTGAGGATAGCCAGGGAGCAAGGGACAGGGAAGAGTGTAAGAGGAGAGGGTCTGTGCTTGGTGACACTTTCTGGAGGGGTGAAAGAGAGGTTGTAAGAAGAGAGGAGGGGAAAGGAGGGGGAAAAAAGTCATCTGGGGTGGATTCCAAGGCAGGACAAGCTGTCAGAGAGACGGGCAGAGGTGTGAGGAGTCACTGGGAGAAAGAAGGAACATGCTGGGGAAGACGTTAGCTGTCGCAGAAAAGTAAGGAGACCCATCAAAACATGAAGCACTGAGAGGAGGAGAAGAGAGGAGGACCTTCTGGAGCAAAGCACTTGCATGTTGAAAGAGCGGATAAGGGTTGAGGAAACTTAAGATACAGGGCAAAAGAGGTGTCTGCTGGAGGTATGGGGTGCATTCACAGCACGAGCGCCGGCAGGATGAAGATACATGGACCTGATACTGACACAGGAGGAATCCCCATAAAGGCGGACCCTGAGGTGCATCCGGAGATCCTTCAACTTGCTGAGGTAAGTGAATGACTACTCTTTAGGTCACCGTAAATCTGGTTGAACATGGCAGAAAGGTCTCGCTGTAAGGAGAGAGCTGTTTGCAGTTTGAGTATAAACAAAGCACATGATTGATAGAACCAACACATGATGGTCCTGGTGGATGTTATTACACTAATGCAGTTGTTTCAAATAGCCGTGAACACAGCTCAGGGTTTGTCTTTTTTTCAGCAGGAGATGCTGGACTTTGTTTAATTGTTCTACACTTCATTCACTGCGCACTATCAACCAAAGGAATCCAAAGAATTACCACTACATTTCCAAATTGGATGACTCCAAAGCCTTTCTCTCTTACGAAATATCCCTCCTCTGTGTTTTTGCCATCGTTTAATAGAACAGAAGCATCTCATGCCGCACATGCTCGCATACCAGAAGATAAACATGTGTTTTGCAGGTCCAATTTAGACCTGCATCAGAAGTGTGAGTTGCACACACTAGTTATGTTAATGAGATTTTTTAAAAGTGCGATTTTAATGTCCTTGTAAATTTGTCATCCCCGCTGCGTACAATGGGATCATTGGCAATAAACGTGGAAAAAATAGACACAGACAGTGGTGGACGACCCACTTGATCCCTCTTAATCATGTCTCTCTGGGGTCAAGAGGAAGTGGTATAAGTTACTGTCCGGTTCTGACCCGTCGTCTGCCTGGCTGCCGGCTCTATTTAGGAGCATGTATGGATTTAGGAGGAAGCCACGTAAAGCCTCTGGAGGGTTTTTATAGAGACTTAAAATAAAAAGTGTCTGTTGGTGTAGCACCGAGGCTACGCACCAGAATGTGTGTGTTCTCACATGTCAGGGTAAATCATACTCCGGCATGTTATACGTCAGAGTGAAAGGACAAAGATAGGAGCATTTATTTGAAGTAATGTCACTTTGTTTTCACACAGCTCTGCAAGTGAACTCCTGGATCTTGCTGGAACAAAAACAT
Organism: Epinephelus lanceolatus; assembly: GCF_041903045.1. Classification (NCBI taxonomy): domain Eukaryota; kingdom Metazoa; phylum Chordata; class Actinopteri; order Perciformes; family Serranidae; genus Epinephelus; species Epinephelus lanceolatus. The sequence continues at coordinate 20,440,384 of NC_135734.1, forward strand.
TACTCAGATCACATGTGGCTTCAAATCCCCTAAAGCTCTGATTGTGTGTGTCTGTCTGAATTTCTTAGTGTGTGTGTGTGTGTGTGTGTGTGTGTGTGTGTGTGTCTGACCATGCCAAATTATGATAACATAGTCCCAACTGAATGGGTGGACTCTGCAGTGGAGAGGAATGAAATATGTCATACATGCAAACAGTCCAGGAGTTCTTAATGTTGTTTGTAGTGTGTTTTCTTCTCTGTCTGTCTGTCTGTCTGTCTGTGTGTGTGTGTGTGTGTGTGTGTGTGTGTGTGTCTCTCTCTCTCTCTCACACACAGACACACACACACACACACACACTCATTCCCGCACCTATTTTCAGCATTTTCATAGCTGTTTAGAGGTGACGGCCCCTACTCATGCAGGTTAAAAATACCCTGCCAGAACCAGAGCATACCCCTGGCTTGCCACCTGCTCCCGTCCCTTCCTGCGTGGATCGTGCGTGTGTGTGTGTGTGTGTGTGTGAACGCGCACGCATGTGTGTGTTACTCAAAGCTAGAGGTTGTGGCTCCTGCTCTCCGGCATGTCATCACCACTGAGGTGTCCCTGAAAAAAACATTCACGCAGACCAAGGCATTTAGTCTGGGGGTGTGTCACTGTACTCTGTATTCATTTACAGTGTGTGTGTGTGTGTGTGTGTGTGTGTGTACTTTCACGTCTATCTTTGTGAGAACCAATTTGGGTTTTTGCCCATGAGAGTGAGGACATTTTGGCTGCTTCTCACCTTTGGATAGACCATCAAAGGCCTGTTTGAGGGTTCAGATTTAGTTGTAAGGTTCAGGGTAGACTTTGGCTGAAATAAAGGTGTAGGTGTTTCGGGTTATATCTATACATATACATATTTTTCCTCTTACCTGTCGTGCTATTTATTAGGGGTGGGGGAAAAATCAATACAGCAAAGCATTGCAATATTTTTGTGTGGCAATATCATCATCATCATTCCACAGTGCCAAGTATCAATTTTTTATTATATAAATTATTATTCAGTCCACTGCATACAGTTTGCTGCTGCAAAAAAAAATGGCTGAAGTGAGATGAACAGACTGGAAACTTTATCTTATTGCATAAAACAGATGTTGACAAAGTTTTGCTCTGCAGACATGATTTACAGTTGAAAACAGGTAATAAATTGCAATATATCACAATATATTTTATCGCAATACTCAACATATCACAGCATATTTCAAATCGCAGTAGTATTGTATTGCAACTTAAGTATCATGAAAATATTGTATCATTGATCCTCTGGTGATTCCCACCCCTACTATCAATCTAAATTGTTTTGGTGTGAGTTGCAGTGTGTTGAAGATATCCGCCGTCTTCTCTTAAAGATAAAGGAACTCAATGGCACTCAGACTGTGGTGCTCAAAGTGCCCAGAAATTACATTTGAAAAACTCGACAAAAATGTCTCTTTCCAGAAATCATGACTCAGTTACCCAAGATAATCCACAGACCTTGTTGTGAGCAGTTTCATGTAGGGACTATTTTCTTTCTACTAATCTACACGTTAGCTAGCTTAGTGATGCTAGGTGAGCTAGCAGTAGGTGCACACTTCTTTCTGTGCGGTGATACCATTGGTGGTAGTTTGGTAGAAAGAAAATAGTTCCTACATGAAATTGCCCACACCAAGGTCTGTGGATTATCTTGAGTAACTAGGTCATGATTTCTGGAAAGAGACATTGCTGTTGAGTTTTTCAAAAGTATTTTTTTGAGCACCAAATATCAAGTGCCATGTAGTAGTCGCTATCTTCAACACTCAGAAGCTCACACCAGAACAATTTAGGCTGACAAACAGCACTACAGGTAAGAGGAAAAATGTGTATTTTTGATTTTGGGGTGAACTGTCCCTTTAAGCTGAGGGTGGGAGGCTAGAGAGTGCATGATGTCAATGAAGGTCCTCATTAGTATAGAATTACAGGGTTGCATGTGTGTGCCACAGCTTTATATTTTTACCATTCTAATGAATCATCACAATGTGTACATTTCATAAAATATGTTTTAATGCATATGAAAACATATGTTTTATGAAATATATATATGTTTTAATGCATATGAAACACACTCAGCTTTAGATAACTTTCCTGAGTTTTTGAATAACAACCTTAAAATGCTGCTGCTGCTGCTGCTGCTGCTGCCGTCCTCACAGTAATGAAAAGCTCATGCAGCCTCACTCATAAAGAAATCCATTATGCTTCTGTTTGTGCCTGACCCTCTCCTCATCTCCATGTTAGAAGTGGAAGTGCTCCGGGCTCTCTGCAGTGGTCAGAGATGCTTGCAGAATGACACATGCTTTGGCTGCAAAAATCCAAACGGGGTGGGGTTCTTTAATACTGCAATGCAATACTGCAACACTGCTGATAGTCATGGGAGCCTCTGGAGACTGAATGTCCCCTCCACTTAAGTTCTTTCTACTGGGATCAAATGTACAACACCTGTATACAGCCCAGGGCAGTCCATGTTTAGTCCAAATACAAAAATACTTTTAAAAACTCAACCTTTTAAGGGTTTAAAATGCTCAAAATTATAGTGCATTAAACTTATACTATCATTGTGGCTGGATTGTAATATGTAGCATATGCTCGTAGTGTTATGTACACCCTTATTGCTTTCTCCTTTTACTGTTCTCTGAAATGCTGATCAGGGGAAACGGAGGGAAAGAACAGCTGGGAGAAAAGTGCGGCATTATGTGAACAGACACCCCCACGCTGTGAGATTCATGAGTCATTTCATTTGTTAGTTTTAAATTGAATGCCTGCACTTTGGTCCCATTTGTCATTGTTTTGCAGATGATTAATGCCACACAAATTGTTTCAGCTTAAGTGCTAAATCAACCAACCGACTGCTAACAACTCTGGTAACACGCTGTGTTTTAGAGCTTTGTTTATTGCTGAACAGAGATGGATGATTGCCAACTTTTCATCATGCTTGGTAGCACCAGCAAACAGAATCATACTTATCATTTTACAATCTTTGATATTTAACTTAATGGAGGAGTGTGTAAGATTTAGAAAGATTTTGTGTTCTCCTGGTTAGAATTCCTTCAGTGTTCATTGTTCAGGAGATTTTTACCAGGAGCCAGATTATCTGCAGAGGTCTCTTCCACTCCAAAACAAAGAAAGCAGGTGATTAAAGCCATTAAAAACACCAAATAAAGCAGTTTTAAGTTAAAAAATCTGGTGTTTTCTGGTGTTTGCTTGTCGCAGAGGGGCTTCTAACTATGGTGCTCAACACAAAAACACAAATGGCTCTAACTAGAGCCAATGTTTAGTTTGTTCTTTCTGGGCTACTGTAAAAACATGGTGGTACAACACGGTGATCTGTAGATGAGGGCCTGCTGCCTTTGTGGATATAAACAGCTCATTCTAAGGCAACAAAAGCACAACAATCTTATTTTCAAGTGATTATACACTTAAGAAAATGTACTTATTATATTATATACGTACTATATCAACACTTTGGCACTCTGCGGTTGTTTGAAAGTGCTTTGCAAATAAAGTTGGATTGGATTGGATTATATCCCATCTCTGCCAATACATCTCCCCTTAATCCTACACACTGAACCTTTAAGGGAAAATGTCCATTAAATGAGCATCTTTGACATGAAATAATTAATGGAAATCCTTGATGTCATTAGTTGCATTTGTCAGAGGTTTAACAGCTCAGTCTGAGGTATGTAAGTGAGGCAGCCTGTCCCCTAAACTCCCAAAGAAGAGATATGACATAAAGGTATTTAAATGTGTGGGTGTGATTAACTTATTTTAAGAGACATTTGTCATCTTGTGATCTTGTGACCAATGTTGTGACACAGTTATCACCACTAGGTCAGCCTTTACTGGTCAGAGAAAGTTATACAACTATTTGTCCACCAGGCGGTGCCCTTTACTCGTCCTGCGTTTCTTTAGTTTGAACCTCAAACTGACACCCTGGCATCAAAAGATGAGTAATTGCTTTGAGATTTCAACATGGAACTGATGAAATGTCGTCATCTGAGATGTTTGTCTCTTGAAAGAATTCAGGGACCTTTAAGGAGGAGAAGAAACAGCACTCAGAGTCATAACTGGCCAGTGTCAGCTTCAGGGGATCATTTTGCAATACACCAACACACTTACGTCAATTTACTGTTGTCTTGGGTAACATTTGAATATTAGAAACTGGCTTGGATATCATGTCTCTATAAAAGCTGTGTTGTTTTGGTGATTTTTTGGGCATCTTGGCTCAGATGTGCAGCCACAATACCCAATTACTGTACATGTGTAAACATGGAAAAATATTTGTAATTGAGTTGGCCAAAAGCAATTAATTGTCTAGTTATGTTACGTTAGTATTTGCAACTTAGTGTTACTCATATAATACTTATAAAAATGTGTATTCTGCATATTATGGCATTTCATGTCTTCATGTGCAAAGAGAGCTCCTCTGATACCAGTTATTGGCCTTTCCTGTGAGTCCGACCAAGCAAACTCCTCAGTGCCATTACTGAAGACTCCACTTTTAGGCCCACAGGTGATCTCAGGTCAGGCTTATTGGGGACACGGTTCTATGTTCAGCAGCTCAGTGGGCCATTACATAAGTCTAATCGATTCAAGCTCCAAAATTCAGGAGTTATGTAATAACATTTAAAATGTAAATAGCTTGAGGGGATGATGATCCTCTTCTCCCCTCACATGCCCTCTTTTTGTCGGGTTCACTGTCTCTCTTCCTAAATCCCCCCCATACACACACACACACACACACACAGATTCAACACATTCAGTGGATGCCGGGGTTTATGGCAGCTTCCATTCATCATAAAAGCAGAGGGCATAAGTCGATAGTCCGATGTTACTCAGCTGCTGTGATTATAAGATCAATACATACAGTATAATGGTAATGTGTCCCATCCATGCCTGTGAGCATCTGATCAGTTCCGGTCACTGATCAAAATAAACAGTGTTTTTCCACGTGAGAGGGTTTTTGTTGTCACATATGACAAGAACAACAATTTCATTATATTAAAAAATGAATGCACTCACAAGTTTATTTTATAGCTGATGCTTTTCTTTTGGTGAAAGCACACCTAACAACAATTTTAATCACCCTGTGTGACACCTGGAGTTATTATGGCTCATGGTATTGTTCTGGAGGTATTGTTATAACCGTCTATTGTCAACGCTCTCTGCTTTGGCTCACAGATCAAACTGGATGCAGATTATTTCTTTGTTTAGTCACCATTGCTGTGGAAAGCCCCGATTTGTCCACTGTTTAGTTAAAGGACTAGTTCAACATTTTGGGAAATACCATCATTTGCTTTCTTGCTCAGAGTTAGATGAGATCAGTACCACTCTTCTGTCTATGCCAGGGGTCGGCAACCTTTACTATCAAAAGAAGAACAAACAAAAAACCTGTCTGTAGCCACAAAACATATTTTAGCCTCATAGTAAAGGTAACACAGCCTTGTAAGTCAAATTCAGCCCAGCAGCATTACTAACAGACCTAAATGATCTGAATTATCTATATGTTTTAGCACATGGTGGCTACTCTGCAGTGGGCTATTTATGAATCTTTGGGACTTATACTTTGCAGTGTTGCCAGTGAAAGCAAATGAAATTGTCCATGCACTATTAAGTTCTCCATTTCTTCCTGATACATTTCCCCATTTGGATGTGGAATCCAAAGCTAGCCCAGCTAGGGAGACTCAAGACTACTGTAGCCACTGCTAGTGATGCTTTTAGAGGAAAGGCACCAGGCCAGACGTATGACACACATTTTAGTTCATGAAATTTTAAAATATTTTTTTAAATCGGTATATAGGCTGGGCATTTTTACGGTTGAGGAACGTAAGAATCACTTAAGGCCTACAACTGTAACCATAATTACTGCACAGATTATATTTCTAGGTTATTTTTGTATTATTTGAGTTACTGTGTTATTTATCAATGGGTACATTATTTATATTTAAGCAGTAATAGATTCAGCATTTTTGAGTTTCTAGTAAATTATTATTTTGTCGTCATTTATAGTGCTTTGTATATTGTATTTATTTATATTTGTATTTTCATGTGTGGTGTTGAAGTGGAGTCATTGTGTTCCCTTGGTTATGAGCTAACTGGTTCCTACCTGTTTTGGGGACAGGTATGAGTGGTACACGAGAGAGTGAGTGCCTCGTGCTTAACAGTGAAGAGAAGTTGCCATACCCCTAAGTTGGGATGTGTTAGTACTGTCTTGCCATGTTGGTAAAAATTAAACAAAGAAGAAGAAATGTTGTAGCCTGCTTGTTACCCACAGCCCAGAAGAACAGGGGAACACCTACAATCAAGAAAAGAGGGTTAAAATGAAAATTAAAATGTTGAAAATAAATATTCATGTCCATATGATTTTCTGTCAAAGCCCCAGGGAGCCACTGGAGAGGGGCTAAAGAGCTGCATGGCTCTGGAGCCACAGGTTGCCTACCCCTGGTCTATGCTAAATATAAAGCTACTGGCAGCACCCAGTTATTTTAGTTTAGCTTTAAGACTGGAAACAAGAGGAAACAGACTTGTTTACTGTGCAGTTAATGAAGATGTGGTTAACCTGTATGACTACTGAGGTGCTTTTATTGTTTATTTAAATGTTGCTGCTTCCTAACCCTTTCTGATCCACCTGCAAGTGGATTAAAAACACCTGAACTTAACAGAGATTTAACAGTTTTTAATGAAGCAAGTCACAAATTCCGTGTATTTGTTTTGTTGAGCGCTGTGAAGCATGGTCTGAGCGAATCAGCTGCATTTACATTCACATTATGTAACCCCACAAAGCTCAGGGTAGGGCTACATAAAACATTAATTATACATTTCTAGTCATAAAGGATTTAGACATGCTTACTCTCCTCCTGAGAGACATGGCTGTTTTATAATAGACTGTGGTTAATAGACTGCGTTTCCTTCCACTCACTCACAATCCAAGATGGTGGGCGAAGTGAGACTCTGGTGTCGGATAAAAATGTTGTTTGTGAGAGTGTTAGTCCAGACCCTGAGTGCAGACACCTTCACCTTTCAAAGTTAAATTCAATGCCCCTCCTGTTTGGAAAAACCCAGGCATCGGAAAAAGTTAAAAAAAAAAAAAAAAAAAAAAAAAAAGGCAAGAGCTGAGAAATGTTTTTTTTTAGGACTAGAGAAATGTATTGAGTCATTTAACAGGAAAAGGAACAGCAGTGTGTGCAGGTACACTGTTTGTGGCCCTCCGCCTCTCACATTGCCTCAGCCACACACACACATACACAAACACAGAGTAAAAACACCATCTCCCTCCTGATGTTTCCAGGCACCTCCTGCTCAAGGAAAGATTTAATGGTTTAATGTGCTTCACATGCTGTCAGGAGGCATTGCTCTGGGAGAACATTACCACAGCTTTATATAAACATTGTCCGTCTTTTCACTGGGACAGTTGAGTATTGCTTTATAAAAAGAAAAAGACACGGATTATGACTCAGGGTGTTACATTTATTTGTGTGTGCGCCTTGTGTGTCTGTAAAAACTTGCGTATTATGGGTTTTTCTCCAGGGTTAAAGCTTTATTTACATATCTTCTCTATTATCTAAATTTATGCTGTTATCATTCAGTTCATGTGGGGTATTCTTAAAATATAAAATGTTTCAGCTAATAACACACATACACACAAATTTGACTTCATCATTTTGAAAAAGGCAGCGAACAGTTACAGTGTGTCTGTTTGTTTCAGATTTATCCTTGTCTCTTTGCTTTGCCCACAGAAGCTCATGTCTCATGTTTACACAGCTGCCATCATGATCCAGTGTGGTACCACCTTGCAGTGTTGAAAGTAAATTTATAGTAAGACTGTAATCAAAGAGTAGAGACCCCAGCTACTTCAGCCAAAAGAGAGATGAGAATGATATAAAAAACTAAAATTTGTTACATATTAGTAGTAATAGTTTTGGTTTCATGTAATGTACTGTTCAGTTTCTCTGTGGGTTTGTGGTAAGAGACTGTTCTCTAAGGTAAACTGTTGGCCAATTTATTATTGCCATATTGTTGAGGCGTATTTTCACGAGTTGAATATTTTTTATATGCATTGTATTGGCTTGAGGAGAGAGAGGCAAAGGGCCTTTTGATTGGTTGCCATGGATAGGTTGACAAAAAATAAAACAGGAAGCACAATTTAACAAGATGCCATGTTAGTTGTAGACTTCAGTCAGGCACAGATATGCTTTGAGGTAAATGCTAACTTTAGCACGGCAAAATGCTAACAGTGACGATGCTAACACGCTGATGTGTAATGTTCACCATCTTGGTCTAGCGTGTTAGCATGCTAATTACTAATTAGCATTAAACACAAGGAATGGCATCAGTTTTGCAAGAATCTGGACATACACCAAAGTAGCCTATAGAGGATGTTAAGTTGCATCAAAATGATGGACATGGCTACCACGATGTCACCATTGGTTTGTGGATTCTGTTTTGAAGCCTCATGTTTGGCATTTCAGAAGTCACCATTTTGGTTTTTTTTGGAGCCAGAAATGACCATATTTGGGCGAGAGGCTGGTGCCATGGAGGAGCAAGGGGTGAATCTGACTGAGAAGCTGAGGGCACTATCTGCAGACAGTCTGTCACTCAAAGTGGCCCACCCTTAATTATGCATAACTTTAAGTCTCAATAAAATGTAAATGGGTGAGTTATATAAAAATTCACATCCCATACAGTTGTCATGAGTAGAGTGCCCCAGGAATGAGTCCTAAAACCCATTAATGAGTTAGCATTTTTACTCTGCTGCTTCCCTTGTGTTGAAGTCAATGGGTTTTTTGAATTGATTTTTTTTGTTAGATGCCTGAAATACAGTCTGTGGTTAACACAAGTTTAAGAGACTTTCACGTCTTGCTTACAGCATAAAATAAATAAGTAAATACCCCACTCGTGAACTGTGTAGCCTCTTTGTGTCTTTAAAAATGCAGTTGCTAACAAGTGGCTAAATGATACTACAGAACATCATCACACCTAACATGGCTTTACAGTCTTGTTATGGTGGTGACGTTAGGTCATGTGACAGTAGTGTAGTTCCTTTATACATTAGCTTTTTACTTCTGGAGATTAAATTCAGGGTTCAGTAATCATGAACGTAGAGTTAAATTGTGAAGATTATCTTGGTGAACAAACTGTGTACCATAAACATTAGTTTGCCACAGAGCTTATTTTCAGTAATGATGCAAAAGCCAATAAAAAAAAAAATCCCATGGACATTTTGACGAGGGTACCAGTGCGATGCTAACTTCTCCATCAGCTTAAAGAAAAGTCTCTGGGGCACTCTTTGTTGAAATTAGCTATAGTGACCAAAGCCTTATTTTTTGTACCAGGCTGTAAACATGTTTATTTCTGCTGTAAAGATGGACATTTTAACATGGGGAGTCTATGGGGTTTGACTGACTTCTGAAGCCAGCCTCAAGTGGCCATTAGAGGAACTGCAGTTTTTGGCACTTCAGTGTTGGCTTTATTTTTCAGCCTTGGAGGTTGCTGCTTGTTATTCTAGGGTCTATGGTCTAGACAGACACCCCCAGGGACTTGAAGAAAGCCAACAGCATCACAAAGGTCACCACTAAAACAATGAACACCACCTCCGTGTATTCAGTTTAGCTCACCTGTGACCGTGCAGCATATTAGAGGAGGGGGCTGGCAGCACAGAGAGCTGCTTGTTTTTCATCATCTTAGCCACCCCACAGACTGAGACAGAATGAGGACAAGTTAAAAGACGAGACAACAGGACTCCTTAAAACACAGCGTGATATGACAGGAGTTTTTAGTGGAGGAAGCAGAATTTACAGCAGGTAGGGCTTCAGTGCTCATGCTGGTGTGTCACTGAAGCAGTGCACATCTGTACTGACAGGACAGTAGCTGCACTGGGGACAGTTACTGTCCAGAGCTGAGATAAAATGTCTTAAGACAAATGGGAAAACTGCTGAAGCTGAACATGTCACAACCACATATACATTCATGTGGTTTCAGTCTTTTCAATGATAAAATGAATGACTCTGTTTTCACCTCTACTCTGACTTATTCTGTTTGTTGTGAGAATGCTCAGACTTGACAGCCCTTTGTGTCTGCAGCTCGCCAAAGCAGGGAGCCACACCTTCATGGAGAAAAGCTTCAAGAGGAAACGGGTGTGTGATGTCTGCAAGCTGAACATCGACAGCCCCGGGGCTTTCTGCAAGGGTGAGTCCGTGTCTCAGTCAGGTCAGAGACACACAACTGACTAGCATAGATACACACCTCGTCTTGACACAGATGAGCTCACCCTGACTGTCCTCTCCCTGTCTCCCTCAAAGCTGACTCTCAGAATAAAACATGTACTCTCCTTTCTGTGCACAGAGTGCAAGGTTGCAGTCCACAAGACGTGTGAAGCCAAGGTAAGCTGAATGTTTCCTCCCTGAATGCATCACTTTACCTTTCTCCTGTCCTAAGAAAATTGCTCCTGTGTCAGAGGTTCAGATGTTAATACGGTGTGAGTCTTAAGTGGAGTTAGCCATGTGCACTGACCTAGATGTCTGGTTAAGGAAAGGCCATCCCCCCCACCCTGAACTGCAACCAGCCAGGTTGCTATGAGTAATTCAGTCATGTGTTAACGTGGCATAGCAGGAGCTCCTCAGAGTCCTCAAACAACCAGGACGTCTCTGTTGTCTCTCTAATACAGACTGATATGAAGCATTTGTGCATATTAAAGAATAATATTTCACACAATACTCTGATTGTACCCATTAGCATTGTCTGTGAGAGGTGCTGTTAGGCTGACCAGAGGGGGGCAGTAGTGAGCTGTGAGCTGTCACGATAAGCGCAAGAGGAGGAGGAAACTACAAGATGCAGCAGCTCGGAGAGATGACACCACCAGAGGAAAACTGTCTGTGTGCTATCTGTCAGGTTGTAACAGATCAGTAGATGTGTGCTTTTATTAATAAGGAAGACATGCACAAAAAAGAGGGGCTTCTGAACTGGCTGGAGACAACTGGAGGCTACTTGTTTGCAAGAAATACGCTCGCACAACGGACAATCCTCCAATGGTCTGTTGGGAATAGGATCGAACTGTATTTGCGGCAATACTGTCTGGGCTTTTTGGCATTTTAAAGGTACACTATGAGGAAAAAACAATAGACTCATACAAATGTAATCCCTCTCAATCAACACTTATGGCCCACCAGAAATGTGTGGTGGTGTATTTTTCCTGCAAAGACGCTGCCCTCTGCCTGTATTGTCTTACTTTCTTCATTTGGGATGTTTATGGGCGTGTAGCACCACAGCCCTCAGGTGGGGTCGGGACTTTGTAAAAAGGTAGCGACCATCTGCCAGACTGTAGGCAGCAGGCATCTAAGAGACACAGCACAGAAATAACGCAAATATAGCGAGGTGAAACGCCAAACAAGAGTGAATCTGGGGTTGGCTTTCACTTTCACTTTTGCTGGTGGGCATGTTGTAACATCTGGTGAACCAGGTGAGAGCGCACTCAAACCCACGACTCTGGAAACACAATGGGTACATTAATGGTCTTTACTGGTCAAGGTAGGTTGGGTACACAGAGGGACTATTAGTGGAGGCAAACAAATCCAATAGGGATGGGGAACACTACACACAAGGTGCTAAGATGAACTGGCACTGAGAGAAAACAAGACACACTAAGAGGCCGTTTACACGTACACGGTGATTTTGATAAACGGAGACATCTTCCTTCGTTTGTGCCCTTCGTTTACACGCAAACGGAGATTTCTCCTCTGAAAACGAGTCTTTCTAAAAACTCCGGCCAGAGTGGAGATTTTGGAAAACTCCGGTTGCGCATTTGCATGTAAACTGAGATAAACGGAGATAAACGGAGTTATAGGCAGCCCACGTCACAGTATGCGCCGGAACTTGCGCCTGTGTAAAAAGTGCGACCTATGTTGCTATGGTGACAATGGATACATGGAAGGCTTGAGCTTCTCGTTACACTGCCACCTACAGGTTTGGCATGCTCTTGTGTATATATACACGGGTAAGTGTAAACGAAGATCTTTTTGAAAACGGAGATGGTGAAATGTCCGTTTATGAAAATAGCTGGCAACATGTAAACGGCCTCTACATACTCTGGTGAGGGGAAGCGTAACAAGACACAGGTGAGGCTAATTAGTGTGGAACCCTTTCGATGACTTCACACAGGTGAAGTCATCGAAAGGGAGGGAATACACACAGGGGCAGGAAGTGAGGTGATCTGAAACGTGTGGAGATGTGAGTTTCAAAATAAAACAGGAAATAATGTGAATGAATGAATGAAATAAACATAACCTAAGAAACTTCAGCTGTGACACATGTTTACAGTCACAGACAATTAACCGTTGACACTACTATTCACATCTAATATATGAGGTGTGTTAAAAAAATTAGCTTATATGTTGCTCATGCATTGTATATTACAATGCATGACCAACAATGTAAGCATTAGCTAACTGCCTAAAAAGTATATGTAACGTGAGATTAAAGATATTAAAGAGAAAAAAATACCTGGAAACACTTTGCTGCTACAGTGGAGCTCAACTGCAGATGTTTTCATGTGGTAAATGTGTGGTATTGTTGTCATTCCCTTAGAATCAAACAGAAATTCTTGTCACTGTTTTTGCGCTGCCATAAAAGAACAGAATTCACTGTAGAGGCAGCAGGGAAACAGTTTGGTCGACAGGCAGTGACCTTAATAGATGAGATTGCGACGCAACAGATTGCGTTTTGAGTAATTTGCCTAATCTTTGTTGCTTTTGAGTGGATTCTTTCATCACAAGAGGACATGATTGCATTGTGTAAGAGAGAGGCACTCTCCCTGTCCGCAGCTTATGTCAAAGCGTTGGCAGAAGCTGCTTCTGCTCTCCTGTGACCCCGCTCACAGCAGCTCAGTGTCACACACCACTGAATGGGCCCATGACCTTGCTGTAACTGTGCTGTTGTGCCTCGCTCTCCAACAGAACAAACACACACACACACACACACACACACACACGAAAACAGCACATTTGCACTTGGACACACTGCCTTCATTTCTCAGGTCAGCTCAAATCCTGCAGGATTTATGACAAGAGGGGGAAACTTTGCCTTCCTGCCTCCCCCTCCTCCTCCTCCTCCTCCTCCACACACACACTGTAATGGTGTACAACTGGGCACTACCAGCTGTTGTGCCTTAGCAGCATGTATTAAAAGAGGATTATTATTTTTGTCATACTCGTCCCCCTGGTCACCACGGCGATAGCCAAAAACAACCCTTGGTGGCTGCAATAGAGGCAGGCGCCGTGGACGAGAGTGGACATCGTCACACGGGACGATGATCAATCTGGATAGGAGAAGTCTGAGCGGGTAAATATAGAAAATAACAAGAGTGCCATAGATGCCTGCCAGTGAGTGATCGGTGGGAGGGTGACGCAAATAAGTAAGGGGCAGCTGGGGAGGCAGACCGTGTACATGTGTGTGTGTGTGTGTGTGTGTGTCTAATCAGTCCCATTTGGGGGTATTCATAAATAAAGGGGAACATACGGTCAAGGCTGCAGATTGGTGTCTGCTACATGTCACGCTATGCTCTCGCTGTATGTTTCTATGTGCTGCTCATATGTCAACATATTGCTTCCTTTCTTTTTTTACTCCTTTCATCTCTTGCGTTTCACTGTCATCATCTTTTTTTATCTTTCATCTCTGTTAGATTTCTCCTTTTTCCTGATGTTTTATAGACACAGTTAAAGCTTTTTCCACCTTCTCCATGGTGTTTTTTTGTCTTCTTTTCAAGTCTTAAATGCTTTCATCAGCATGTTATGCCACCTTTTTACCATCTCCACAAACACTAGTTTCAGTTCCACTTTTTTTTTGCATCCTTTATGCAGGCCATATAATTCTGCCTCTTTGTCCTGCTGCCACTTGTCATCTCTCTCTCAGCCTCAGGCCAGCGCAGAGGTCACTGGAGTGGACATCAGCACTCTGCGGGGCTGCCCAGTGTCTGCATGTGGTATATTGATGTGTGTGTGTGTGCACGTGCAAGGGAAAGCACTCGCGCAGTCGACGTGCTTTACTGTCTCTGGGCATATGACACAGGCAGAGCGAGAGGGGAACGTTATGTTGCATGTGCTGCTGGCACAGTGGGAGTGTGTGTGTTATCGTGAGAGAGGGAGGGAGGCAAAGGGAACGGGTGAGCGAGAGCAGAGAGCTTGTACGAGACAGAGAGAGGGAGGTAGTGTATCCCACTCTACAGACAGGACTGCTCAGAGGCAGAGGGAAAGACTGAAGCTGCTTGTTGAGAGGTAAAAACACGCTCTGTATTTACTCAGTGAAGCTCTGGCTTTAGTTTACTCATATATACTCAGCTCCTCAGTTATTAACTTTTCATGTACTTTGTGTATTTTGCTTTCCTATTCAGTGGCAATCTAACAACCTGAAAGCCTCTTCACGCACAGTGTTTTCTCTGATAATGCGGCATGTGATTCTGCATATTATTCCATTAAAGCTGTAGCCAGAGAGCACTGGCTGTGCCCAGAAAGAGGATTTCATTTACTGTGATTAAGGCAAGTGCAGAAAATGAAGAGGAGACTCCTGCTGTGACCTACAAAAAAATACACAGATTTTAATTTTTAATAGCAGAGAGTGAAAGATTTACTTTTTAATGAGATAGTTCACTATTATGTGCAGCTTGGCAGACTGTGGAAACTCTACCTAGTCTATATGCTACTATACATACCTGTAAATGTCAAATTATGTCAAATTTACAGCCAAGATGTGCCAGACTATTTTTGGGATGGATTAGATGTGTTGTGGGCATGTGTCTGTCTGTTTGTGTGTGCACTTGCAAGTGTCTGCAGACACCAGCGTCCTTCTATCTGCATGCACAACTTTTCTTACTTTTACTTTTTAATTACTCTGCACAACTCTGCTGTGTGAATGCATTTTCCCACTGTATCTCTTTACTGTATCTACCTACGTCAGCGCTATGTTTGTGTTGTGAATTGTGTACGGACAGGCATCTATGACCAAAGGGCACCTGACAGAGACAAATGGCTTTATCTGAGACACACTCAGCTGTCCTAACATCATCCGATGGATCCTAATGTTGCGTAGTGAAATACAGATGGCTGCTCACACACACAGCAGCTGTTGTGCTAATGTTTCATGCTGATTTATGAATTGATATAGCAATTATGATACTGTATGGACTGTGGGCTGATGTAATGAGCAAATTTTAACAATGTTCAATGTTGCTCATTAATCCTTGTTACTGCCAGTGGAGCTGGGAGAGTTTCTAAAACACCCCAAAGTTTGGTTTTTACTTATTCCCCCTTTGTATATACACTGATACTAATATATGTGCAGTGTGCTAATAACGGCTGATTTACCTCTCTAGCTCTTGTCCCAGTGTTGTCAGTCTCTTGAGCAACAAGTGTCATGTTTTTCCACCTCTTCTGTTGTTTGTGGCTCACTACGGGAGACCAGGTGGACATGCTGTCCTGTGGTGGCTCTACGTGCCATGGCACATCAGTGGGGAGGCAGAAACAGCATTAAGTCGATAGAGATGGAGAACTCAGTAGGATGGTGCTTGGATAGATAGTCTTGCCAGATGAACGTCTGTGTGACTTGATCAAAGGTGGTGATTTATTGATGTCACACTGTTGTTGCTATTTATAGCCATCACCGGCATGATGCGTTGCTGTGTACAATTATCATCATGGTTGATTAAATTTTACTGCTCTACTCGTCTTATCAATAATGTAGTATTACAGAGACAGTGCGCACACACATGCACACACACGCACACACACAGATGCGTGCACAGTGTTTGTATTTACTCTTTGCTTTTCATTTCCTGAGAGCTTGAGCCAAGTGATGGGTGCACAGCAAGCCTTGTTTAATATTCCAGGAATTACACAACTCTTATTTTGGCAGGGTCTTTAAAACAATTTGAGCTCATTTGAGTGTTGTTTGTCATTTTTAGATGGATGTTGACTAGTGTTATTTTTCATTTTCTGGATATTAAATGTTGCTAGGCAAAACGCCAAGGCCAAAATACAAATGTATGTTGCCATGCTGCAGTCAGACGCAGAGTTGTAGCACAAATCCATTGCCAGATTGCTTGAAAATGTCACCGCTGCTGCCAGAGAGGCACGTGGATTTGTGAGATGACTGACGGACTAATAGACAAAATGAGGCTTTAAGTGTTCAGAGGGACGTATGATCTAAAATAAGGGGCTCTATCAAAATAGCTCTGTGAAATCTCTCTGCTGTGTGTCAGTGGTCAGTGTGTTCAGCTGTTGACATTTCTCTTCCGAGCACCGCTCGCTCTCGCTTTCTGCCTGCGTTTCTCTTTCCTCCTCTCCCTCTTCCTGATGTTTTTTTCCTCCCTCTCAGCTCCATCTCTGTCTCCACTCTCTGGACAGTTTGTTTTTGCTTTTAGCCTCCATTCGTGCTTCCTCTCGCTCCCTTCTTCTCTGGGGCTGGTTACATAGCGACTTGCCCCTGCTAGGCACGATGCTTATCGAGGTGTCCTTTGTCATCTGATGTTGTTTATTCAGTGGGCGCACATACTTGTGTCTCACGGCAGAGATGATTGTGGTTATCCTGTCTCCAGGCACTAAAGGCAGAGAGAGGGGCAGAGTGTGAGGTAGCAGTAACGGGGGAAGCAGAGGGGGAGTGACGGACTGCAGGGGTTAGGAAATGCAGAAATGAGGGATCAAAGATGAGAGAAAACGGAAGAAAGGCAGAGCGATAATGAGAAGAAAGAGAGGGGATGCCATACTTTCATGTGAAGCCTCCTAAATCACAGCAACTCCAAAATTGGCCCTCTGGTACCCTGGGTGAAATGTTAACAGTCTGTGCTCCAAAAAAACCTCCAAAAAGCCTCAGAGTTTTTTTTTAAGCTTTCAGTGGACTTTGGCCTTTAGCGTCTTTTTGTGAGGGTATGGAACTTGGAATAAGCCGTGGTTATTTTGCTTTTCCACTTTCAAACGGGAAAGGCTTACTCACTTCTCCCTCTCCAGAGTGTGATGTCAGCTTTGAGTAGACTGTCAGAATGAAACTCGCTCCTCCTGGATGGCATACCGAAGCCCGTGTCTCAAACACTCACATTTATCTCCCGCTTCCCCGTAACTGACTCAGCTGCTCCAGCAGATCTCGGTGCTGGATTTTCTCTCCCTGGAATAGGGGTGATGATTCAAGATGTGGCAGCGACAACTTTTAGGATTTGCGCCACAGTCACTCTGTTGTGGAGCAGCCGGGAAACTCTTAATCAAGATTCACTTTTACTCAGTGAAGATTTAATGTAGATTAATTCTGATTAATCTAATCAATCAATATGTTGCTGATCAAATAGGCTGTAAATGTCAGAAACAGTGAAAAATCCCATCACAATTTCCCAGAGCCCAAGATTATGTCTTGAAGGCACAGTTCACACCAAAATCCAAAATACTTTCTATTACCTGTAGTACTGTTTAACAGTCTAGATTGTCTTGGTGTGAGTTGCCTAGTGTTGGAAATATTGCCCACTACAAGGTGCTTGATTTGTGGCTCTTGAAAAACTCAACAGCAATGTCTTTTTCCAGAAATCATGACAAGGTTACTCCCAATTATCCACAGACCTTGACGTGAGCAGTTTGATGTAGGAAGTACTTTCTCTCTACCAAACTACATCCGGCAACCGTATCACCGCACAGCAGGAAGTGTGCACCTACTGCTAGCTCACCTAGCATCACTAAGCTAGCTAATGTTACAGCTCAATCAGGGAGGACGCCATTAATGTTTACACGTTGTGCTGTCACAAGCCTCCCGTCAATGAGTAGATACACTCTTCCTTCTGCCCAGTGATACAGTTGGTGGGTATAGTTCAGTAGAAGGAAAATAGTTGTGGTGGAGATATTGACCATAGAGATGTCTGCCTTCTCTCAAGAGCCCGGTCTCACTCAGAAGTCGTCAAAATCTGGCACTTGGGCAGTGACTTGCAGTGTCAGTCACCAATGAAGAAAGGAGTCCTTAAACATCGGCATGATATGCTGCTGGTTGCTGTTGTAGTTTAATGGTGCCCAGCAGCGTCAGGGGGAAACGCAGCGGGACAAGTACGAGAGTTAGGTTGTGAAAGTCCGAGTGGGGCAGGTGGGAGGGGTGGTGGATGGGTCCAACAAACACCGAATTTCAGCCAAGAGAGCAGTGTCAGGGTATCTGCAGGTTTCAGTAAGTTAAATTTAAGACTTTTTAAGACCTTTTTAATGCCACCTTGAATGGAATTTAAGACTGAAAAAACAATAAATATAAGCGATGGTTGGGGGATCCCGCTGTACTATAACCAGTGCTTAATTTTTAAAATTAGAAGTGGGGTAACACTTTTTCAAGCTGCACCCGAGCCGCTTCACTGCGCAACTCCGAATGGAATGGTTGTGACATCTAGTGTTGTCACGGTACCGAAATTGGGACCCACGGTACGATACCAGTGAAAGTATCATGGTTCTGAGTAGTATCACGATACCACAGCAAAAATGAGGCAGATGTGCCTTTTGTCATTTATAAAACATAAATCACTTTTCTATAATACATCAATGATATTTCAATGGAATAAATTACTTATTGACTTATTCATACTTCAAAAACAGCATCAATAAGTGATTAACATAGGGGGGATCAAAATAAAATGAATAAATAAAATAAAAATCAACCAGCCACCCTCCTCCCCTGACAGTCCCTTGATAAGTAAAGAACAGAGCCTAAAGTGCAGTGAGGTCTGTGGACCGTTACCTGCCACATAGAGAAATGTGAACAGCAGTCATGACGCCAACAAAAGAGGAAATTAGGCTACTGGACCTGGGGTCGGATTTCTCTGTCGCCACCGGTAAGCCGTTATTTTGCGCTGCAGAGCTGCCGTAGGCTATTTGACCACCGTATTCCTGTCTGTGACCCCCGTTCAACCCACAACCTGCATGATTCGCCTTTCGTTTCTGCTGCTGGTTGAAATCTGGAATCGCACTGCGTGCTGAATGATTTATTTTGCTGGCACAAAACTATTTTTAGTCGCAAATGCGAGTAAAATGCTCGCACGTAGAGCTCTGTGGAAAACAAATCACTGCCGACAAGTAAAAAGTCATAAATAATAACTTTCACTGCTCAAAGATACTCACGTCTGGAAAACAAACCACTACAGCAGCATATTGAGTACCAGGTAGCCAGCGCGCGCCGTTAAGCCCTTTTCACACAGAGCGCGCAAAGCGCAGACCTCCGCCGACGAACTCATTCATTGTGTATGTGCTACCGCCAGCGCGCGCCATTATTGGATGGCGCATGGACACTCACAGAAAAGTGCCGCGAGAATAAAAAAACAGAAAAGAAAGAAAGTCAGATTAAATATTCCTTCCGCAACAATTTTAAGACCTTTGAGTAATGAATTTAAGACCAATTTAACACATTTCTAATGAATTTAAGACATTTTCAGGCCTTACTTTTAGATACATGAATTTAAGACTTTTTAAGACTTTTCAAGGATCCGCGGGTACCCTGGGTGTTCGCATCCTGTAAGATTCTAAAGCCAAACCCTGTTTTTTTCCTAAACCTAATTACGTGTTTTTGTTGCCTAAACCCAACCATGTGTGTTTGCTGTTGAAGGAAGAAAAAACATCAATTTGCGGTGTTGTACTGACATATGTTACAGGCAGAACTTGACACGGTGTCCCAGAACATCAACAACCAACACAACCAAGGTTCCTTGCACGTTGTATGTTGATGTAGAAAGTCCATGACCAAACGTCAGTATGTGACAAGGTCAGACTGAGAATGTGTTGCTCTCGAATATAATGAAAAGAGATGGCACTCAACTTGTAGCACTCTAAGGAGCAGCAGTAATATACAGTACAGGCCAAAAGTTTGGACACACCTTCTCATTCAATGCGTTTTCTTTATTTTCATGACTATTTACATTGTAGATTCTCACTGAAGGCATCAAAACTATGAAGGAACACATGTGGAGTTATGTACTTAACAAAAAAAGGTGAAATAACTGAAAACATGTTTTATATTCTAGTTTCTTCAAAATAGCCACCCTTTGCTCTGATTACTGCTTTGCACACTCTTGGCATTCTCTCCATGAGCTTCAAGAGGTAGTCACCTGAAATGGTTTTCCAACAGTCTTGAAGGAGTTCCCAGAGGTGTTTAGCACTTGTTGGCCCCTTTGCCTTCACTCTGCGGTCCAGCTCACCCCAAACCATCTGGATTGGGTTCAGGTCCGGTGACTGTGGAGGCCAGGTCATCTGCCGCAGCACTCCATCACTCTCCTTCTTGGTCAAATAGCCCTTACACAGCCTGGAGGTGTGTTTGGGGTCATTGTCCTGTTGAAAAATAAATGATGGTCCAACTAAACGCAAACCGGATGGGATGGCATGTCGCTGCAGGATGCTGTGGTAGCCATGCTGGTTCAGTGTGCCTTCAATTTTGAATAAATCCCCAACAGTGTCACCAGCAAAACACCCCCACACCATCACACCTCCTCCTCCATGCTTCACAGTGGGAACCAGGCATGTGGAATCCATCCGTTCACCTTTTCTGCGTCTCACAAAGACACGGCGGTTGGAACCAAAGATCTCAAATTTGGACTCATCAGACCAAAGCACAGATTTCCACTGGTCTAATGTCCATTCCTTGTGTTTCTTGGCCCAAACAAATCTCTTCTGCTTGTTGCCTCTCCTCAGCAGTGGTTTCCTAGCAGCTATTTGACCATGAAGGCCTGATTGGCGCAGTCTCCTCTTAACAGTTGTTCTAGAGATGGGTCTGCTGCTAGAACTCTGTGTGGCATTCATCTGGTCTCTGATCTGAGCTGCTGTTAACTTGCCATTTCTGAGGCTGGTGACTCGGATGAACTTATCCTCAGAAGCAGAGGTGACTGTTGGTCTTCCTTTCCTGGGTCGGTCCTCATGTGTGCCAGTTTCGTTGTAGCGCTTGATGGTTTTTGCGACTCCACTTGGGGACACATTTAAAGTTTTTGCAATTTTCCGGACTGACTGACCTTCATTTCTTAAAGTAATGATGGCCACTTGTTTTTCTTTAGTTAGCTGATTGGTTCTTGCCATAATATGAATTTTAACAGTTGTCCAATAGGGCTGTCGGCTGTGTATTAACCTGACTTCTGCACAACACAACTGATGGTCCCAACCCCATTGATAAAGCAAGAAATTCCACTAATTAACCCTGATAAGGCACACCTGTGAAGTGGAAACCATTTCAGGTGACTACCTCTTGAAGCTCATGGAGAGAATGCCAAGAGTGTGCAAAGCAGTAATCAGAGCAAAGGGTGGCTATTTTGAAGAAACTAGAATATAAAACATGTTTTCAGTTATTTCACCTTTTTTTGTTAAGTACATAACTCCACGTGTTCATTCATAGTTTTGATGCCTTCAGTGAGAATCTACAATGTAAATAGTCATGAAAATAAAGAAAACGCATTGAATGAGAAGGTGTGTCCAAACTTTTGGCCTGTACTGTATATATATGAAAAACTTGAGAAATCATGACGCTTCTGTCTGCATAGTGATACGGTAGGTGGGTGTAGTTCGGTAGAAAGAAAATACTTCCTACATGAAACTGCTCACAACAATCTCTGTGGATTATCTTGAGCAACTGGGTCACGATTTCTGGAAAGAGACATTGCTGTTGAGTTTTTCAAATAAATTTTTTCTTTTTGTTTTGTTCAGCACTTTGAGTTCCACAAGCTGAGTGCCATCTAGTTCCATTATATTTAAGATAAGGCAGACATCTCTACGGACAATATCTCCAACACTCAAACCAAAACAATCTAGATTGATAAACAGCTCTACTGTCCCTGAAACAATAGGTAGACATTCTGGGAAATACATGTATTTTGTTTTGTTTCCAGAGTTGAGAAAATCAGTATCACTCTCGTATTTCTTGGTTCAGTATGAAGCTGGAGTGAGCAGCTGGTTAGATTTGCTTAGCTTAACACGAAATCTGAAAACAGGGTGAAATTGGCAGCCTGGCTCTGTCCAAATAGCGTCTTTAAATGCTACAGTATAATATGTTGATGAGTGAGTTTTTAGCAGTGCTGGAAGGCAGCAGTACACTCATATTTCAGGAGCTGAAACTCGGGAATGTTTGGCATTTTGCTTTAATGCATTAATGAAAAGTGTTACTTGATGAACAGAGCATATTTAACCACTTCACAGACCAGGCGTCCAGTCCACTAAACAGTCTGTCAGTCCCTGACTGCTGTCATTGGCACCTCAGTAAATGCTAGCTGATGAACAGGACAAACTGAACCAGATGGCTCCACTCCCAGTGGCTCCAGTGAACAGTCCACATGCATTAATGAAGACCCTGAGGCTGGCAGAGCCACCAAAGACACGTGTACACACTCTGCATGTGTGTGTGTGTCGGTGTTTGTATGTGCGTGTGCATGCATGAACCTAGGTTGACCACCGCTGACATCCTGTTCCAAATTGCTTCCTGTTGACTCTGGTGTCTTCCTCCTCTGCTTCTTTGCTGCATGTTGGTACGACCCTGGTCTTCTTCTGCATACATGTGTGTGTGTTTGTGTTTACACATGGGTACACATGTGCATGTTGTATCTGTCTCCTACTGTTCCTTCCTCGAGCCGACCACTTTATCCACTTAACTACCATTATTAAGCCTATTAAGAGAGGAGCTCTACCCTATGGCTGAAGCTCTTTTATTTCCTACAGAAGGTTTCTGAACATGTCTGTGATCTGTCGTTGTACATTAACACACTGGAGAGTACAGATTATTCTTCTGCTGTGGTGGAATGTGAGAAGAAATGACTAAAGACCAAAGAGATCATTTAAAAAACATAAATTACAAATTACAGAGTGTTAGAATATCAGCTGTCAGTCTGTATGAGACCTGCATGACAATAATCACGTCATGACATCATCTTGTCGGTTCAGCAGTTGCACATTTTCTTGAATGTTCTCTTCCACGCAGTAACCAATTACAGCATGCCGTTTTCCCCTTCACGCCTCCTTTTACTCATTCCGCCATGGATCACATGTCTGTTTATGTTTCCACTCTTTTTTTCCCTCTTCACATTGTCCCAAACTTTCTCTGTTCTCCCCTTTGAAATGTCATTTGCCATTTCCTGTGTGTGTGGTGTGAAATAAGAAAGCTGTTGCTTGGGTTTACTCCATGTAATATTAAAAGCATCTTTTTGTACTCGTGTCATTTTGGACGATTATGAAAGCAAGTAGGAGACATAAGAATTTGAATTTTAACAGCCAAAAACTTTCAAAAGCAACATCTGGGCTACCCAGGACATGACAGGCAATCAAGACTGAATGTTTATGTCCAATCAATTGCACATAAACAGCTCAACTGGATATCTCAAGGCAATTGAATCGAACGCAACTGGACTTCGTTTTGTCTTAGAAGACGTTTCGCCGCTCATCCAAGAGGCTTCATCAGTTCATGCTTGTCTGACTAGGCTGGAACTAGTCTGAGAAACTGGTGTGGAAAACGTCTTCTAAGACAAAACTAAGTCCAGTTGCGTTCGATTCAATTGCCTTGAGATAACTATGACCTGGATAAATGAGAATATCCACAGGCAGCTCACCTGGATGACTTACCAGAGCCCCCAGAGCAAATAACTGCAGATGAATGGTTTTCAAAGTCAAATAATTCAATGCTGTGAAGTCAGTAGTATTTAAATTTCAGCAAAGCAAGGCAAAGCTTTAGATTTATTGGTTCATCTACATCCCAACCTTCACCTATGGTCATGATGAGCTTTAATGACCGAAAGAATGAGATCACGGATACAAGCGGCCAAAATGAGTTCCCTCAGAAGTTACTGCCTTAGAGATAACGTAAGGAGCTCAGACATCCCAAGGGAGCTCGGAGTAGAGCTGCTGCTCCTTTGCGTCGAAAGGGATCAGATGAGGTGGTACGGGCATCTGATCAGGATGCCTCCTGGGCGCCTCTTGTTAGAGGTGTTCCAGGCATGTCTAACTGGTAGGAAGCCCCGGGGCAGACTCAGAAGACGCTGAAGGGATTACATATCTCGTCTGGCCTAGGAGTGCCCCAGAGTCTCCCAGGAGGAGCTGGAAAGCATTGCTGTGGAGAGGGACGTCTGGAATACTTTGTTCAGCCTGCTGCCCCTGTGACAAGGCTTTGGATAAGCAGTTGAAAATGGGTGGATGGATGTACTCAGACTATGTGTCTGATTTGCTTCAATAGTCCATTATTAAAGAAAACCTAATGTTCCAGGTTGCCATTGCTGATGTCATAGAAATGTGTTGCACTAACACAAAGTGAAATGAAGATACTTGTTGACACTAATCTCACTAACAGCACATAATGACCATAATGGTTGTTGTGCAAGAATTAACCAATTAGCCACCAATCAAATAAGTTATTAGTATTCATTCTGAGCACAGTATTCCTGGGTGGGCCCAGACTCCCCCTGACTGCCTTGACCAGCCAAATCAAATCAGCTGCCAGCGTTTACTACAGCTCACATCAGTATCGTGCATCTATTAATGTCTCTCTCTGACAAGCTGCATGAGCACCATGATGCAAGATCAGCAGCAGCCCCTCACTGTGGTAAAATTTACCAGAGTTTTGATGTCATTTAAACAATGTAATGTCTGTGACGCCGACATGACATGCCTACGAGACGCGCGGCTCTTCAGCACCTACTAAGCAAAGACAAAAACAAATCAACCTTGACTGTCAGCGACTGAAATCAAACACCCTCACAATTAAATTTATCTGGAGCTCAGATCAAAGCTTGTTTGACAATCAGCCGTAGTGAGCATTAGGTGCCTTTATTTTTGTCAAAGTTAAAGCAGGGATGTTTTACAAATTAGCCCTGAGAGCCAACATCTACCTGGAAGTTACGACATCAACCTAAAACATGGGAGTGAAAATGTCTTAAAGCTCTGATCATACCTCAACTTGTAGCGAGTGTATTTCTGCTCAGTCGCTGTTGTTTTCCTCAGTTGTAGATCATTGTGATTGCAGGCATTTGACTTGTTAACCTGTTGTCTGGCACCTGTCAGCACTCAGCCGCAGAGGGCAGCTCTGCTGTCAAACAATCTCATGAAAAGGGTCAAAGGTCAAAAGTTGACAGGGTGTCACCTGTCTAGGTTTACAGTTGGAGCCTGTAGCTGTGCTGTAGTACTCAACGTCGGACTCCTTTCTTTCATTTTCCGTTTGCTAGGCTGTGTTATCAATGCATTTCTTGTTTTAAATCAAATTTGATTTGCATCGTGAAGTGTTTCATCTCATGAGACCATTGAATGAGTCAGAAACCTAAAACATGCACCAACATTCCAGTTTCTCCGAGCTTGTCACTTCAGGGTCAACTGTCATCCTCATAATAAACAGTCCAGTAGTGGCTGTAGCCAGTTTGAATGACCTCAGCTTCCCTCTCTTTTTCTTACTGTGTATGTGTGTGTGTGTGTGTGTGTGTGTGTGTGTGTGCGTGTGTGTTTGTGGTTTTGACAATTTACTGTTGGCTCACCGGCATGGTACAAGGACTGCTCGCCACATGTAGAGACTTCCTCCAGTAAACTTTATCCCTCTCACTCCTCTCCTTCTTCTTCTTTATGAGGCAGAAAACACAATCAATCACTTTTATTGAGCATCTCTTGTTATAGTGAGCGCTGCCTGGTCAGCACAATAAACACCAGTCAGTGCGAAAGACGCATTCCAAAAAAAAAAAAAGACAGTACAACGTCCTCAAGTTTCTTACATTTCTGCAAATATGTGTGCAGGCGCTTGTTTGACCTTCTCTGTTGGTGTGCACCAGTCTGTGTGTGCGTGTCTGACATCATGCGTCACTAACCCGTCATGTGGAACAGCCAGATCTGTGCTGACAGCCTCTCCTTCAAACCAGCTGCAGCGGATGACATAAAGAAAGTGAGAATGAATCTTACCGTCCTCTCTATCAGTTCTTCATCCTTCCTCCTCATCCCTCCATCCCTTCATCTGTGCTGTTGGAGCACGACCAAGAGCGTTAAACCAAACACATGACTTGGCATGTGTTAGTACATTCCTAGTGTGTTTGAGTGTGTGTGCGCGCATATGGTTATGTGACTGCTGCAAAAACCAATTATGTGCTCATTTCCTTTCAGGTGACTCCCACCTGTTCCTCAACACCAGACCTGGTAAGTGTGTGCATGTAGTTTAGTATGATGTAATCATAGACTGTGTGGATGTAATGCAATTAATTACTGCAGCACACTCACTCTTTTGTGACTGTTTCTCAGCACGGCTCCATTAAATCTACACAACAGAAGAAAAGAGGCTCCATACCAAGGTACCAAGAAGCCTGAATTACACATTAAACAAAAGAAAGTCATATTATATTATTTAAAATTCACAGATATAAGATGCACAGTAAAATAAACATTAAGGAGCTTAAACTTTGATTCGTCTTAATGAACAAACAATTGAACAATGGACTCTCACAATGTCCAGGAGTAAAAGTGTGGAACAAGTGATGGAGCACGTCATGGAGCGCCACTACGACTTTGACCTCACCTACATCACAGAGAGGATCATCTCTGTCTTCTTCCTGCCGGACCTGGAGGAGCAGCGGTATCGCAGAAACCTACAAGAAGTGGCCTCCATGCTGAAATCCAAGCACCAAGACAAGTTCTTGGTTAGTCATAAAACTGCAAACAATATAAACTTACTGTTGTAAAAGGTCTCTTAAAAAGATCAAATAATGAGGTCATAGCTGCTATTAAAAGTTTTATTAAACAAATGAAATGGGTTTTATTTGCATATTTGTGTAACTATCCTGAAAGGTCACTGCTTTAAGGCCTTGATAAGGTCTATAAACTACCACATCCTTCATTACACTGTGTCCTTTAAATCTGTATTTTTTGCAGAGTTTGTGAAAACAGTATGTAAAACAGATTTGTGATATCATCTTATGTGTCTACCTTTTCCAGCTACTTAATTTATCAGAGAAGAGACACGACATCACCAGACTTAACCCAAAGGTATGAAGTATTCACATGCTTAAAGATGACAGATCACCTCAAGGTTAATGGACAGGTTTGACTTAATGGAAAACCAGATTTTGAAACGTCTTTCCTCCTCTGCGGTTCAGGTGCAGGACTACGGCTGGCCTGATGTTCACGCCCCACCTCTGGACAGGATTTGTGCTGTTTGTAAAGCCATGGAGACCTGGCTGACCTCTGACCCCCAGAATGTGGTGGTCCTCCACTGCAAGGTCAGTGCCGCCTGAATCCACGTGTGCTTGCTTTGCTGTGAGAAAATTTGAATCCGTGGGGAGAGTTTTTTCATTGTCACTTTGATGTGTGCTCTGACAGGGAAACAAAGGGAAGACGGGGGTCATTGTGGCAGCCTACATGCACTACAGCAAGATATCAGCGGGGTAATCTGCACTCCTTATACCAGCATGTGTTCAGATACATTATCCATTTAAATGTAACCCTGCCATCAAAGCTACATTTCAGTCAAGAAAAACTGGATCCCTATCAACCTTACAACAACTGTGCACAGAAGCTGAGAATGGCCGTGCTTGCAATATTTTTTTAAATGCTGTTATCTCAAGATAATTTTGTTTTCATTATCTCATTCATTCTCTCGATAAAATAAGCTTTGTTATCTCATGTTAACAAATGTATTACTCCGTTATCACAAGGAAACAAAATGCTGTTTCCTTTCATTACTTAAAATGTTTATCAGAGATCAGAGTGCTATGCCAGCATATGTAGATGGCTTCTTGACAACTGTAGCAACTGATTTAAGCTAAAAAATGTATGATCAAGGAGTATTCATTATTTATCTAGCATCAGACTGTTTTTCAAACAAGATCTAATTAAGGGAAAGAAATTGCATTGTGTCTTTCAGTTAGAGATAACATTCAGATCAGTCCATCAGTTATGAATCCTCTGAGACAGTGATCTTGGAGGCTGAAATCAAGTGTGACCAAATTAAACAGACACTCATTTTCAACTTTAAGCTCTATAATAATTTATTTTTGATATCTGTATTACCTCTTGTATTCTTTTTGACTTCCTTATTTATACTTATCCTTTTGGACTGTCTGCACCGTGGATCAATTCAGAGTGAAACGTTGTTTAGATTCTCTGTGTCTGTTATATGACTGTAGAATTGACAATAAAGCATCTTGAATCTTGAATCCCAGGGTCTGGAGAAAACAACAGTCAGTCATTTCTCATAAATTATGTTGTTATCTTGAGCAGTTGAAATAATCGTAACCAGTAATCATTGAGTAACCTTTTGCGTTCTCAAGAGTCGACAAAAATAAGCACAATATCACAAGAAAACAAGCTCTGTTATCTCTATTAAACAAAATAATTAACTTGTGATCTCCAGATAACAGCATTAAAAAAATAATTGCAAGCACAGCTGCTCTCAGCTTCCATAATTTGTTTTCATCAACGCAAAGGCCATCTTTGCTTACTGTCAGTGATAGCTTGGCCAATGTGATCACTGTAGGGCTGGAATTAATGATACTTTTTATTATTGGATAATCAGCATCAATAAGCACTGGGTCTATATAATGTTCAAAAGTAGTTACAAAATGCCCCAATTTCCCAGAGCCCCAGTTGACATATTTAAATTGCAGTACCCAAAGATATTCTGTTTAGTCTAAGCAAACTTGCAAAAGTTCAATTTGAGAGGCTGAAACCAATGCAGTTGATCTTTAACATTTAATCAAATTTTTGACAAATAATTTGCTAGTCAACTATCATTTCAGCTTTGCTTTCACATTCTAGTATTATTGGCAAGCTCTAAATAGAGAAAATGAGATGGTCCAAAGAGCCTATAGATTAAATTTGTAGCCAAAGTCACCAATAACAGTAATGCTTTACTCAAGGCGCACACCTCAAAACACTTAGTAATACTTCCTAATTTCTGCTTGCACAGATCTGTGCTAAAGCATTTATTAACACACCTCTGGTTGTGCCCACAGAGCGGATCAGGCTCTCACCACTCTCGCAATGAGAAAGTTCTGTGAAGACAAAGTCTCCTCTTCCCTACAGCCCTCTCAGAACAGGTGGGGCACACTCATATATCTTCTTCTTCTGCTACCTAACACTGCTTGTGTTGCCACTGTCATCGCTCCATGCTGTCATCATCACTGTATTTCCTCACCTCTCTTCTTCAGGTACATCTACTACTTTGGTGGGTTGCTGTCAGGCACCATCAAAATGAACAGCAGTCCTCTGTTCCTCCACCAGATCCTCATTCCATCACTACCAAACTTCCAGGCAGGAGGAGGTCAGTTTTACACAAACTAATGTTGTATAATAGCTTGCAGGGCAGTGATGGGAAGTCTTAGCTCTGGATAGTGAACAAAAAGAGTTTTACAATGCTGAAGGGAAAAAAAACAATAAAGCCTTTGTCTGCAAACTCTCCCCTCCCCGTCTCTTCAGGTTTCTATCCATTCCTGAAAATCTACCAGTCTCTACAGCTTGTCTACACCTCAGGCGTCTAGTAAGTACACGGCCAGCAGTCCAGTGACTGCATATTCAGCTCACCTCCTGCGGGCAGATGCTTTTCCTTCCCCTGTCCCACTGACAGATGTTGTCTATACAGGCCGCAGTCTTTGTTTAGGTGTAGGCTGCTCTGTGCTTATTTTAAAGTGAACATTGTTTACCACTGTTTTACCCAACTGAGACATGTTTTGACTGGTTTTATGTGGGTTTTAAACTGGTGTGGCCATATTTTAAATTCTGTGTATGCGTGTGTGTGTGTGTGTGTGTGTCCAGTGACCCCCAGAGCTCCAGGGCGAGGAAACTGTGTGTGACTATGGAGCCAGCACTCTTATTAAAGGGGGACATCATGGTGAGAAACAGTTGAATCATATGTTACTAATTGGAAACCTTGCTTTAATTTTAATCCTATCCATATCCACAACTACAGTGCATCACTGCAATTACTGCAAAACCTCAATTGTTTACTAAGCTGCTTTTAAAAACACATGAATAAAATTCTCCTCTGACTTAGATTAAACCACTTACGCTACAAATTCTCTGTAGACTATGAACACGCATACCTGATTATTTTCTTACGCTGTCTTGCATGCCTCTTTGAGTGGGTAAAGATATTCAGAGCCATTAAAGACCTAGATAGACATGCAAGTAGTTTATTTGTCCTGGAGGGTAATCAGTTGCCACGGCAGCAACACGCACCAAACATGCATGATCCAACTAAAAAGACTACTAAAACTAAAAGAGATCGCATTAAAACTTGATTTACCATTTTGTGCTAATACGTTAACATTTTGAAACAGTCCGTGTGAAATGAGCTTTAGTATTTGAACACCTCTGTCATCCTCCTCTGCAGGTGAAGTGTTTCCACCGGCGAAGTAGAACAGCAGAGAGGGAGGTGGTGTTCAGAGTCCAGTTCCATACCTGTACCGTCCACGGAGCCCAGCTATGGTTTGGCAAGACTGAACTGGATCTGGCCTGCACAGGTATGAAAAACAGTTTTGCAGGAAATGCATTAAATAAAAGGTAGAATTTTCAGTTTAGGTCATGAAGAAATTACAGAAGAGAGTATTGTGAAGGGAGATTATGCTGCATATATGCATAAGGAAAACATTAAAAACACTACTGGAAGGTTGTTTAGACCAGTGGTTCTCAACCAGGGATCCTTGAGGAAGTTGCAGGGGTCCCCAGAAAAATGGGGATAAGTTTATTTTCACTGTTTAATTCACTACAGAGTGAGTCCAATGTGAGTAAGAGTCATAAGAGTTACCATTCTGATCTCACCTTAGGTTTCACTTCCTCAACACTTATCTCCTCCACTGTAAATGACAACTAAAGAGTTCTGGTCTTCGTCATATCTAACATCCAAATTTTTTTCAGATGGAGGTCCCTGAAGCAGATAGGGGTCTATAACCTAATGTTTATCAATTTAGGGGTCCTTGACATGAAAAAGGTTGAGAACCACTGGTTTGGCCTACACTAGTGCCTGGCGGTGCAGTGGTTAGCACTATTGCCCCCCAGCAAGAGGGTTCCTGGTTCAAACCCAGGGTGGGGGAGTCCTTCTTTGAGGAAAATTGCATGTTCTCCCTGTGTCAGCATGGGTTTTCTCTGAGTACTCTGGCTTCTTCCCACAATCCAAAGACATGCACATCAGATTAGTGACTCTAAATTGCCCATGAGTGTGAATGGTTGACTGTCTCTATGTGTTAGCCCTACGATAGTCTGGTGAGCTGTCCTATGTCAGCTGGGATAGGCTCCAGCCCCCCCCCCCCCCCCCCCCCGCAACCCCCAGCAGCATAAGCGGTTACGGAAAATGAATGAATGAATAGTGCTTTAATGCACTAACATTTGAGCATATTGCAGCATCTGAATATACAATTTAAAACCACTCTCAGTATATTTCTGTTGCTGTCTTGAAATGGTTTACACGGCTGTATAATTCAAGACCCACTTATTGCTCAGTCCATTGTGGTATGTGTGTATTTTGAGACAGATATCAAATGACAGTGTCAGTTTAGATGAAACAGAAAAGCTTGTACATGGTTCGGTAAGCAGCAGTCTCATGACAGTTGCTCTAAGTGCTACATGCTGACGCATGCATACAATGTATAAATAATATTACCCACACTCATGCATGAAAGTAAAAAGAAAACTCATTTCAGATACAATACTTTGAAGTGTTATGCTCTGTTTCCATTATAAAGAGTGAAAAGTATCTTTGGTGTTTCCACTTCACAGATCGCACTTTCTTGTGAATGTTTTTATCAGTCTGTGTAGTTACGGCCTGGATATTTTTAGTCACTACCTTTATGATCGTCTTTCTGTAGATGACAGGTTCCCTCCAGATGCTACAGTCGAGTTTATCTTCTCCAGTGGGCCAGAAAAAATGAAAGGTGAATATTATCAACTGTCTGTCTGTCACTGCGTCTCTTTCTTTTTACGTCTTCATTTGCTTCATATCAAAATGTCGGCTTCCCAAGGTCGAGAATACCGCAAGAATGATGCCTCCATCAAAGTAGACTACAACACCTCAGATCCTGTGGTCAGATGGGATTCTTATGAGAACTTTAACCTGCACCATCAAGACAGCATTGAAAGTAAGAAACACTCGCAATCACACAGCTGTAAAGAGTAAATTTACACCAGAGAGAGTCATCTTAACTTCAAACCCTCTTCTTGTTTCTACCAGATATCTCTCATACGAGGGGCCCTCTGGACGGCAGCTTGTACGCCCAGGTGAGGAAGCGTCGAGGGCCGGGCTCAACTGCTTCCGGGGCATCACCCAACGGCTGCCTCACTAGCAGTCCAACAGTCAAGCCTCAAACTCCCAGCCAGCCCCAGCCTCTCACCTATACCTCTGACTCAAGCCGCTCCTCGGTCCTCGCTGATCAACCAGAAGACACCTCTCCATCTATAAACCGCCCAGAAAGAGAAAACACTGACTCTCCTTCAAAGAGAGGAGACGGGGAAGATGGAGCAAAGGATAAAAGACGAGGGAAAGAAAAGGATAGAGAGACAGCGATTTTAGATGATGGAGACCCGTCAAGTCCTCAGGGTTTGAGGCGAGAGCATTCGTGTTGCGGTCGAGCAAAGTGTGGCGACGGTGGATGGGAACGGGAACGGGAGCCTTGTCTTTCTGATGTTCACTGCCTCAGCCGATGCAACAGCGTTAAAAAGAATCCAAAAAGCCAAACTCTGCCAGCCTTGCCATCCAAATCCATATCCCCGCCTCCTCATTCAGCTCATATGGAACTCTGCCATCGACATAGTGCCCATCCTTTACCAGAACTGCCATGGGAACGTCCACCCCCACCCCCGCCCTGTCTCCTCAGGCCTTGCTACCCTTACTCCAGCCCTGAACACACCCACCTGCACAGCCACACCCTCCCAGCCTTAAACAGACTCTGCACTGGGGAGGAGTGTCACCTCCTCCATTATTCCAGCCACAATCCAGCCTCTCATCTCTCCCATCAGTCACTGCCCTCAAGTCCTTACAGGGAAATGTTCTTTGGCTCTCCAACACCATCCCCTGGTTGCCCCTGTCGGGACTGTGCCAGCAGGCGAGAGCACCAATCAGCCTCGGTTAGAGCATTCCACCCATTGCACCCCGACCAATCAGAAAGCCCACACTGGTCCCCAGGAGCAGGGATCCAGCGGACAAGAGAGGCGCCTCCACTGTGGGAAAGTGAAAATCCATGGGAGGTGGCGAGAGAGGCAGAGTTCTGGCAGTGCAAATCAGCCATGCCAGCATTTCGTGTCTGCCACTCCAGTTTGGATCAGAGTCCAAACCCGGAGCCTAGATATGCCATGGGACCTCATCAGGGTTACCCCAGCCCCCAGTCTCTGATGGATGTGCGGGATGGAGCCAGCAGTGGGTACCACACTCCTCCACAGCCACGTTACTCCTGTCCCTGCTCTCCTTATCAGTCATCTCCAGCAGAGAGCCATGAGAGCAGGGGTTATGCCTCAGGGTATCACTCTGGATCAGCCTCGCCTCTGCCTGCCAGTAGCCCCTCTCCAGGGAGAGGCAGGCTGCCTGAGACTCCCTCTGGATCGAGAGACCAGCA
The DNA here is from genome assembly GCF_041903045.1 of Epinephelus lanceolatus. Classification (NCBI taxonomy): domain Eukaryota; kingdom Metazoa; phylum Chordata; class Actinopteri; order Perciformes; family Serranidae; genus Epinephelus; species Epinephelus lanceolatus. The sequence goes on from NC_135734.1 coordinate 20,473,922, forward strand.
GCACATTGAGCATCACAAAGGTGAATGTTTTTTTTCATTGAAATAACATGTTTCTTACTTTTTATTTTCCTCATTTCTTTGTTGTACCATCAGATAACCTTGTCTAATCTTATGTCTTTAAGTAGAACAGACCAAGGCTGATGCAGAGGATGACATATCCCAGGGTTCAGAGGGTAAATCGGACTCTAATGGCCAGTCAAGCACCCCTGGATTGGACTCTGACCATGACTACACAATCATTGGAAGCAGCAGCCCCACACACACAGAGGACAGGTGGTTGAAACTTTTCCTTTGTGACATTTATGAATGCTGAAAATAAAAATACATTAACCCAGATTTGTAGATAACTCTTTTTTTCCATACTTTGCCATTTCCTTAGTGTAACTGCTGACAGCCCTTCTCAAAGCCAAGAAACCTCTACACATCAGGAGTGCAGCACAAATAGCAGCAAAGCTGTTGCACCAATACCAAGAGAAATGCAAACCCAAAGTTCCAACATATCCATAAGTTCCACACAACCATCAGGTGAGCAGAGTTTGAGCTCTGATGGAAGGCTTGGAGCAGCCAAGATCCCAGCAAGTCCACAGGGGTCAAAGACTTCAAACTATGCCACTGTCATCATCACCCCAGTCCAAGTGCAACTGAATGGCTCTGCCCTCCCTTGCGATACCCCATTTGATAGCAACAGAGCTTTGTCCATGAACCCCTCTGTCAGTCTCAGCTCTAGCCCTTCCACCACTTCCCCAAATTCTCCCCTTGGCTCCCCAGACCTCCAGTCTTCTCCCACGCGTTCTACATCAGCAGCAGACACAGCTGGACAGAGACTGACTCCAGACAGAGATAGCTCGGCTGACACAAAACCACCATCACCCGTGCCCGATGGATATCATACACCAACCTTTCCCTTAGCATCCTATTACTACCCATTACTAAATGTCCCTCACGTACCATACACTGGGTACACTGCAGTCACCATCCCAGCCATCCAGCCACCACTACCCGAGAAGAAACGTCTTTCATCCACACCAGGATCCCTGAACGGACACAACTCTCTACTCCGGGTCTCCTCAGCTCCTTCCCCAACACACCACGTTACTTTCTCCCCCTCTGTTGGAGAGCAGAGACGGGGTTCTTCACAACACAGCTGCAGGGATGAGGCAGACATCAGGGTCAATGCTAAGTTTGTCCAGGACAGCTCCAAGTACTGGTACAAACCAGGCATCTCCAGAGACCAAGGTGAGGGTTATGGTGGAGGATGATGATATATTGTCATTGGTGCATCTCTTATTTTACACTACAACATTAATACTCTCATGTGTCTTCTCTACCACAGCCATAGCTGTTCTGAAGGACAAGGAACCAGGAATGTTCCTCATCAGAGACAGTAACTCCTTCCAGGGGGCCTACGGCCTGGCCCTCAAGGTGGCCACCCCTCCTCCTAATGCCAACATCTCTGGCAGCAAAGGTATCCATTATTAATTTTTTTGTTGATATCAATGAACTGGCTTCCAGTGGCCCTTTTTTGACATGACACAGTGGGAAAAGCACATAATAAAATGAACAATGGCTGAATTCCATTTCGATGGGTCCTGCTATTGTGCATGCTGGCTCACTGACACACTGGCCCTGTTTACACCTAGTATTACCATGCCTCTAGGGTGATAATATCCCCTTTGGACAGCTCTAAGTACAGGTGTAAATGCACCCAATGTGTCCTTAATGTGTCTTGAGATCCAATTACTCCATTATTCGATAGTGATACAGCCATAATTCTTTAAGCAGTATGTACGCTAGTGTGTCCTGGGCCACAAGGACCACCTGCTCCACTGACATCCTCTGCAAAGGCAGAAGTTCATACTCATCTACGGCTAATGGCATTGTTTTAAAATGTGAAACAACAAGAGGATGTCAAAGATCTTGGCTGATTTGGTTTGCCTAAATGCCAAGAAACAGTACTGTAGTATTTTGTGTTTTTCCCGAACACCAAGGCCTTTGCAAATTTCTCCTTCATAGGAAGCGCACTTCTTCTTCTTTTAATTTCCAGCATTGAAGTGCAGTGATCCGTCCTGCTGGTTAAAAAACAACAACCCATTTGGTATTTGCAGATGTTAATAATGTATGTATGTATTTGCATAATAGACCATTTCATTGCTATTCTGTTGCTAGGACGACAGCTCTGGTCTCTGTTTACTTCCTGTCAGCAACTGCATTAACAAAAATTCAACAGGAAATATTCTTGGACCCATTTACAATGTTTATGTTGTCAAGTCTGAGACAGTCTATAGAGTGAGGAAGTGAGATCCAATCACAAGTGGTCACTCGAGACACATGTTAATACCAGTTGTAAAAAGGGCCATAATCATGGCTTAAGGCTCACTTATATTCCCTTTACATTCCAAAATAGATATGTCCGTTTCAAACATTGTAAACGTCACTGTCCTCATACTTCCTTAGTTTATGATAGCCAAGATACAGCCATGAATGGCACTAAGGTTGTATCTTGCTTGAACTACACTACACTGCCTCCACGACCCCCGTGGTACTGCTGCATTTCGTCCATGTCTGCAAGATTTGAGAAAGTGTGCACAAATACAGATGAAATGAATGCAGAGTACTGAAAGATGGCTAAATCCGTCTCCGTATCTAGCATTGAGCATAAATGAGCCCTTAATAGGACACTTGAATACAACAGAGCTATTGTTAATGTTGTTACAGTAACACCAGTGCTTTCTCTACTATGACAAGTCAAATGTCTAATGTGAAAAAGGCCTTTAGGTGTTTTTCTTGGCACCAGTCTAGTCACATCATTCTCCCGTATAACACTTAAAGAAATTTGATGCCAGTGTTATGTGCTTTAGTGGTTGATAATTGTAGTAGTAGTTTCATTCATCTGCTAAGGGTTCATTCTTATTGTTACGCATTCATGTGTATGTATCTCCATTTTTGCTGCAAGAACAACAACATGACAGAATCCATATTGATATTCTTTTTTTTTTTTTAGTTTTTTTCCCCTTATAGAATATGTTCTGCAGCAACACAGTCTGCCTTGTTTTTCATCCTCACTCCCCCTCCTCTTCCCCTCCTCTCCTCCCTCCCAGGGGACCCTCTGGAACAGCTGGTGCGACACTTCCTCATCGAGACCGGGCCACGGGGAGTGAAGATCAAGGGCTGTCAGAATGAGTCCTACTTCGGTCAGTTATTTGAGGGACACAACTGTCACGATACGATTCATATATTTAGTTATGTACAAGATACTGAGACTGATCATTTTTAACTTGTAAAGCTAAAGGAAGTATTTATTTACGTCCTTCACAGTCCCGTTATCCTCCTTTTAATGCCTTTTAATCTGTCATAATCACAATCTGTGTAACCTATTTTCTCTTTCTCTGTCTTTGTCTCAGGAAGTTTATCTGCGCTGGTGTACCAGCATTCAATTACTCCTATCTCACTGCCGTGTGCCCTTCGCATCCCAGAAAAAGGTAAAATCCGTAGTATTTAGATGTTGTGACCTTTATTCCAAAATTAAATATCTCCCTTTTTAAATAAGATATACTTATTACAAGAGAACAATTAACATTTCAATGAGTAGCAGGTTATTACAACAGCCTGGATTCTCATAAATTAGACAGTACTGTTATGTAACTGTAGACTATGATGTTTCAGATCTGGTTGGGGAGCTTCAGGAGATGCACAGCGCCACAAACACCAGCACAGCGGCTGACCTCCTCAAACAAGGAGCAGGTAGTACATGCACTGGCCTGTTTAGTGTTTGGTGATTCTGTTGTTACATGAACTGTTACAGTGGATCACATGCAGCGCAGTAGTTGTAGTTCTTTGTTTTGACCAGCAGAGACTGATCAAGCCTCATATACGTCCATAGGACCATAGGCTATAAGTACACACTGTTTACATTAATCTGTATTTTCTCATCTCTCTCTCATATACTAGCTTGCAACGTGCTCTACCTGAACTCTGTGGAAACAGAATCGTTGACAGGCCCTGAGGCGATCTCAAAGGCAACCAAGTGTACTTTGGCCCTGAATCCACGCCCAGTGGCGACAGTGGTCCACTTCAAAGTGTCTGCTCAGGGCATCACTCTAACCGACAGCAAAAGAAGGTACATCTTAGACACATCGGTCTTTCTTCTTAGCAACATTATGAGAGTTTTAATTCAGTGGATGTGACTGGTAATTTCATTAAAAAAAAAAAGCTGTCTGACACATGTACACCAGTTTGATAGAAAACTAGGATACTTAGAGCGACGGTTCACCCCAAAATAAAAAACAGTATTCTTCCTCTCACCTGTAGTGCTATTCATTAATCTAGATTGTTTCGATGTTAGTTGCTGAGTTTTGGAGCTAGAGACCATAAAGTTTTCTGCTTTAATACATTTGAAAAACTCAACAGAAATGTCTCTTTTCAAAGTTCATGACCCAGTTACTCACGCTAATCCATAGACCTTGTTGTGAGTAGTTTCATGTAGGAACTACTTTCTTTCTACCGAACTACACCCGCAAACCCTATCACATCACAGAAAGAATCAAGCGTGCATCTACTGCTCCTCACCTAGCACCACAGAGCTTGCTAACGTTACAGCTCAGCCGAGGAAAACGCCATTAATGTTTACATCTGGTGCTGTCACAAGAACAAGCCTCTTGTCTTGAGTTGACATACACTTCCTTCTGCACAGTGAAACAGAAACAATCTAGACAGATAAGTAGCATTACACGTAAGAACTGGCGTTAAACTGTAAACTGTGCCTTTAAAGTTAATGCCAAAGACAACTGACTCATAAAACTGTTTGTGTGTCCACAGGCTATTTTTCAGGAGACACTACCCAATCAACAGTGTGACTTTCAGCAGTCTCAACCCCCAAGACCAGAGGTGGGTCCCTGACACATATCAAACAGTGACAGTATGATTTAATAGGAGGTATATGTGCTTATATGTGTTACTGCTGATTGTCTTCAGTAACAGCAGCAACATATGTGCTTTCTGCTGCTGCACAAATACTCAATGTATTTACTTATATTTTGTAAATATAAGTTTTCTGTCTGCTTCAATACTCTGAGAGGTGAATGTAGATTCGTAGTGACTGCCTAGTCTTCATATAACAGTCTCCATGTCTGTTATTCATGTTTCCTACGTTTTGTCTCTGTCTCTATTCGTGTGCCCGTGCTTCAGGTGGACTAACTCTGATAGCACGTCAAGCAAGTAAGTGCTTGCTTCTCTGTGGGTTTTTTTCCTTGGCGAGTGACTTTGCATGGCAGTTAATCACAATCAGATTTATTACTCTGACTTATTGAGATCAAATCTGGGTTCTTTCAGTGCCAAATGTTATCAGCTCTCCCGTCTTCTCACCTCTCACGTCTCCTTTTTGCTGCAGGATGTTTGGCTTTGTGGCGAGGCGGACAAGCAGCGCTACAGAGAACGTGTGTCACCTGTTTGCAGAGATGGACCCCGAGCAGCCAGCCGTGGCCATTGTCAACTTTATCAACAAAGTCATGCTGGGACCACAACTACGCAGATGAGACAACTGGGGAATCTGAAAAGTCTGGACTAGTGGGGATCTGGGAGAGATGTTAATATGGATTTTAACAAAGCATGTGTGACTACATTTGTGCTTGCATTTGTACAGATGGCACCACTGTGCTCGGCTGTATGACTGTTTCTATTCAGATCACTGCTCTGCAGGGCAAAGTATTGCTTATATGTCAGTTTACAGAGCAAACCATTAGAGAGGAATAGTTTGATAAGCCAAAGACTGACCTAACTTTGTCTGCCAAATGAGATTGAGATGAGAGTTTGGGTTTTTTGTTTTGTTTATTTGCTGTTAATAAAGTTATTTTAGTTGTATTCCTGTTCACATCATGTACAACAATCACATGACACATGACAATCCATGTACCACACTGTTATTTGTATTCAAGTTTCTCAACATCAACATTTAAAGCTCAAGGAAAAATGGTTAAGTGTCAAACAAGTAGTAAAATGCAAGAGTTGTGTTTTAAGGTGTAAAGTGGCCTAAATGCAATTTTGGTCCTTATGCAATGTGAGAAACAGTAAAGGACATGATTGCAGATCAGATATTATGTATTTTAATTATCTGAGGACAAAGGCTACATTTTAACTCAGTGGTTACGTACATATTTTGTAACTGACTATATTTGTTCTTGATGCAAGTATACTGTTAAAAGGTTTTTAAGCACAGATTTAGAGGCATATTATGCTTGACTTGCCTACAATTTAAAACGGATAATTTAAAATGTTATGTGGCTACTAACATAAGCAGGTAAAAGGGGGGACAGCCCTAAAAATGTTTTAAGACATTTCTACAGCTATGACTAATAAATAGCCTTACTAAGTGATGTCTCACGCGGGGAAACCCTACAATGTCTGCAATGTTGGTGATGTCATTATAAAAAGAGCCAGTACCAGAAATGTCTCCATATCACATATTAGTCTCGGCCCTGCTTATGTTCCTATTTGACTAACCGATATCCACGGCAACACATGATAAGTGACTTATGTTTCACTTTAAGCCAAAGACTTCATTATTGTGTAAAAAGTTGTTTTTATCAATACTTTTTGTTTTTGTTTGGTATCTGTGTTTTCTATAAACGGATACGGTAGTTAGATGACTTCAGCACAATTACTGTTTTTCATAATGGATTTTTATGTAAAAGAAGTAATATATTTTAGGTCTCTGAGAAGAATGGTGTATGTCATATTTGACAGGAAATTTGAGTAATAAAATGGAATTGAATTCAAGTGTATGCTTCATTATTTCAAGGCTTCATGTAAAACATATTTTAAAATATTTTACTAATTTGCAGACGCTATGGTTTATTTGCATTTGCCTTTTTTTGGTTAGTGCATGTCAGTGTGATACATATGACTTTGGTATGACATTATTTCCTCAAGCTCAATGTCTGCACTTACCTATTACCTTGAAAGAGCACGATTGGTCACACAGGTTTTCACACTGCTTGAACAATGGGAGTGCAAAAGGATGAGGTCCCACCGAGATTTGAACTCGGATCGCTGGATTCAAAGTCCAGAGTGCTAACCATTACACCATGGGACCAACTCCGCTGAAAAAGGCCACAGATCTCTACTTGAAGCCATGATGTGTCCTATATCTCCTGTTTATGTATTTTTCCCTTGACGTATGTCTCTGCATACGGTTAAAGTCTTTATCAGAGTGCCAACTACCCCGTGTTTCGCCATTGCTAGTTAGCTAACGGAGGCTAAGTTAACCTAGCTAACTCAGCTAGCAGAGCTCGCTGTGTGTGGTGAGAGACAGCAGCAAGCAGCGCAGTGTAAAATAAGATGTAGCTTGTTATGTATCCACCTACAGGTGCAGACAGTCCACCACGTTTGTCTCACCGAGCCTGTCGATATGTGTTATTAAATACATCACTGAAGGTTTGAGGGTCACGTCAATTACTTTCATTAATTTCTGCTAGCTAGCTGCTCCTTATCCGATTTCGGCTCGTCAAAATAAAAGCTGTGTTTTCAAAATAAAAGATTAGATTATATAACTGCTAAAATGTGTTAAACCAGTTATTTTTTTATGAGTTTGTACAGTAACGACTTATGCAGTTGAATTTTAACAACAGCTTTCATGCAAGCATACCTGATTGATAACTGATAAAGGCATCAACAACTGCTACCTAGGTGCTCAGTAAGGGCTTGTTCGTTACTGATGAGCAGGAAGAGGGTGGTGCAAAAAAGGGGAGGCATGTCAAAATAGTGGCATTTCATCAAAATTACTCCATTCTTCATGTCATATTTAAAATTTGGACATAAATTTGGGCACAAGCTAACCAGTCTGCACAATAAGAGTGAAAACCCGTGGCTTTTCTCAACATCAGGAATTCGTCTTCAACTTTTACCTTTCAAACTTTAAAGGGTAAGTTTTAAAAATCTAATAACTCATTTTCTGGCAGTCACCCAAGGAGTGTAAGAGCCACTTTAGCACATATTAACATTTGATAAGAATTTCTGTGTTGATATGACATATCATATAGGTTCTGACGACATTTAAGTTTACACAACAGTTTCTGTATATTTTGAATAGTGTATGGTGGACTATACTTAAGTTACGTTTATATTTACTTTATTTATGTGTTAGAATGCAGGCACAAGTTATTTATGCCACGTATGGTGCCGTAAAGCAGTTTAGTGCGCATGACAGGAGGAGATTGTGGACAACGTCATGGGCAAAGGACAACGTGAAGTTTTGTCGATTTGGATCGGAATAAGTTTTTGACCCTGTTATGCAGTGTTGATGTGTAATAACGGGAATACGATGAGAATATATAGACTTGGCATGCCATTTTGTTTCTTTTTTAGATTCTCAGTAAACCTCACAAACTTAGTGGCCTAGGAACTTTGGTACATTAAAACGTCCACTACGGGGAGGCTAAATGAAAAATAATTCTAGCTACAGAGAGAGTCAAGATAAATAAATATATTTTTAAAAGTCACACCCCAGCCACCCCCCTCCTCTGATACATCTGATAAGTAAAGAACAGTCCCAAACTCCAGCTGCTCTGTGACTAAGGGTAAAGATTGTTTGTGCTGGCACGAATGGGATTGGTTTGTGCATTTTACATGACCAAAACACAGTAACTATTATTAGGTGTTCAGAAGCACCTAATAATGAACCAGATAGGTTTTCAGACCCATCTGTTGTGCATGTTCCACTCTCAACACTCGATCCAGTTGATTGGGTTGGGAGACAGGGGTAGTCACTTATGTAATAAACTATAATATAATGTCTTGATGCTTATTTTGTCCTGTGTTGCTGAGGAACAATAAAGGCTCCACTTTGGTGTGATTGCCTGGAACTAGCTCAACCGGTTGCATAGCAGCACATTGGCAGGCACCCAGGGATTCCTGGCTGACTTCCTGGGTGCCATTTCAAAAATGTAACACTGTAAGATTTAGCACTGTAGTGTTGTTATAGCCCAGGGACTCACATGTGATAGTACAGTATAGTAATGGTGGCCATGCTGTCCCTCATCCTCCCACAAGAGGGAACTAGAGGGACTTCAATAGGCTGTGATAATCCTCTTGTGTAGTCAGATCTCCATATCGCAGCTCCCGGCGAGCCTCTGGAGGAAAACAGTAGTACCAGGGTATGAGGTTTCAGATTTTTCTCTCTGTGAATGAAAGATCACAGCCAGTCTCGCCACATCGCTAAATGTGAGAGCTGGATCATGTGTCAACTGTAATACCTGTATTCACTAAGTATTGTTATTCCTGTGCTTTATGAAGTCTAAGAAATGTAGGAGTCCAGGAACAGCCTCCACCCCCTCTCAGCTTTCTTCTGAGGAATTAATAGAAAAGAAAATAACCTTTGGTCCCATAGGCCAATATTTGAAGAGGAAAAAAAGGAATTCCAACAATGCTCAATGTTTGCTGCAACACAAAACGCTGACGACAAGAGAGATATATTAGTTTGTGTGAGGAAAAAACACATGCACTCACACAATAGTAATACTAAACCTTAAGTCACACATTAAAACAACTTCTGTAAGTGTGTTTCATTCACTTTTATCACTGATAGAATTGTATAGCTACTCACAAACCCACTTCCCTCTAATTTGTATTGGTTTATTATTAATGCTGAGAGAAGAAAAACATATTATGATACACTTTATTACTTCACTGATTATTTATTGATTGTTTATCATCAAGTCTTACATAAAGGGTGAAGAAAAAAAAGACAGAAATATACAATAGTAAACAGTACTATGGAGGCTGATATTTGGTAATGAATCTAACGGTTTGATGGCATTAAGGACAACGCTGTCCGGAACCTGTTGGCTCTGGAAACAATCCCCTGGTAATGTTTTCCAGAAGAATAGGACTGCATAGTTTGAGGCTAAGGATGACTGTGGTCTCGAATGGGCCTCCTTTAAGCGTCTCCTGTGGTAAGTGTCCTGGAGGGATGGTCGTTTATTGCCTGTGAGAAACTATGCTGTTTACATCACCTGCTGTACAGCTTTACAGTCCAGGGCGGTGCAGCATGGACACCACACGGTGATGCAGCTGCTACAGATACTCTAAATGTAACACATGTAGAAGGTAGTGAGGATCTACAGAGCCAAGCTGAATTTACACGTCAACATCGCGCAGTATTGCTGATCCAAAGGAACTTGAAACTGCTGACTGTCTCCACTTAGGGCATATTGATGAGAACGAGTTTACAATTATCTCCTTCACCTTGTTGTCCTGGCACCATATTTAAGAGTCTCACCTCTGCCTTGTAAGCAGGCAGTGTCAGATGCTATGTTTAATGCACACACAAACCAGGTTATTGGGAGACATCACAAGATATAAAATAATTGGTTTACATACCCTCCATTCATCTGACTACTCTTAAACCTCTTACCAGTGGCTAGGATGACAGCAGATTACCCTTACCATATTAGTAGCTATTCCTTACTTTGCACATGTCTAAAATACAAATCACAAACATCCAACTGTTTAGCAGACCATGTTTCAGAAATCCAGCTATTGTCAGACTATCTTCTTTCATGAAAACACTAAGTGACTATACCGATTGCTGTGGTGTCATTCTCAAACCGATGAAAGTGCGGCTGTGCTGTGCCTCACAGTTATGTGTGACTAGGGAGTAATGGCGCAAGGTTAACGCAGCCCAGGGTGTCCGCAGTGCTGAGAATGAGTGGAGGAAGTGTCAGTCTCCACCAGCAGTGCTCTGCATTTCAGAAAGTCCAAGATTCGGTTGCACATGATGGTGCTCAGATGTGGTCCCTGAGGATGAAGAGAATCATATTTAAGGCTGTAATCAACAGTATTCTTGTAGCGCTTTTCATGTCCAAATGTGACAGAGCAGCTTTTGGGTGCTCTGTGCTATAACTGCACACTGCCCAGGGGGAAGTGAGTCTGTGTGGGTTTTGAGCAGCAGCCCCTGGCATCCCATGATGACAGACGAAAGTGCAACAGGGTGTTAGTCCCTGAGGCAGGATATCCTTGGTTCTATAGGGACAACATGTTGTATCACACTGACACATTACAAACTGGAGCAAAGGGCAAAGACTGAGTGTATCCACTAGAACATCTGCCAGCTGATCAGCACATGTTTCAGAATCTGGCCAGAGATACTCTCAGGTGCTTTAGGGGAGTTGGTGCACCTGAGGCTCTGCTCACAGTGAGTGCTCTTAGACGTACATTGTTGTCCATACTATAATTCTCCAAACGTGTTAAGGATATGTTCAGCTTGTTCGGGAGGGAGGCAGATACATATGACACACAGCTGGGCTGCCCTTTGTGGCTAACTGAGGATTGACAAGGAAAAGAAAGATTTTTGACACATGATGTTTGATCAGTGGCGCCCCCAGAAATTATTTATAATGGTGGCCAGATGGGGCCACTGAACATTTTGGGGTGGCACACCAAAAAGCAAAAGCCGTACCTAAATTTCAGGAATTCTGTTATGCTGTTTTAGTCAGGCTGTTCTCATGCACTGTTGGTACGTTTTCCTATGTAAAGTAATGCACCAATATTCGTAGATATACCACATAATGATGAGCCAGTCATTTTTGCATAACCCACGTATTTTGGAAGGCTGCAATCATGCCACTAATGCGCTGACTAAAGTAAAGAAGGAAGTGGTCCTGAGCAGCCCGGTTAGACGGCAGGCTGGGATGGTGGATGGTCACAAAACACAGGACTTTCCCTATGAGACCGGTGTTTGGAACTGTGTGAACTATGAGTCATTTTAAGATATGTTTTTACCATGTTCTTTCTCCAAAATTTAATTTGTACTTTAGTTGCCTAAAACCAAACCTCCGTAACTTTACACTAAGCACATAACTTCTTTCGTGGGGTGCGAATTTGTAGGATATCATACAAACCATTGTATGAGGATAAATTGTATTAGCAGTCTATATAGGCTAGCTGAAAATTACATTGATATGGAGGGTTAAGGAATCGCATACTGATATACTTTGGTTTCTTATTTTACAGATAATATCACTGATTATCTGATGTGTAAGGACTTTTAGTGATACAGTTAACACCTTGAGTTCCACAACAATCCTGTTTTAAAATGTTATATCTATGCATGTGTTAGGTGATTCATTGTTCTTCAAGTAGGCTGGTGGTCCTTTTCTTTCAAGGAACCCCTTTGAAAATGGTCATGCCAGTTTTGCCCTTGCCAGAATTAAGCCCAAATTTGGAGCATTATTTATCCCCCTTGCCCCATAGGATCACATAGTTGTTACCAATGGACGCCTTAGGTTGTCTAGTTTCACAAGACAACACCGAAGCAACCTTTGCACCAGCTTAAAAAATAAGAGTGCCTTATTACAGTAGAGTTGGTCTCCAATGGAGTGCCCCAATAATGGGTCCTAAAACACAGAAATGGGTTAGCATTTTATCATTTGCAGTTCCTGGTGTTTTTAGTAAATGGGTTTTTTGAAAATAGAGTTTTTGGTTAGATGCTTGAAATACGGTCACACAAGCTTAAGAGATTTTCACATTTTGTTCTACCACAAAAAATATGTCTGTAAATAACCCACTCATATTTTTTTTTTTTTTTTTGCTTTTTCTGTGTCTTAAAAAAGGCGGTTGCTAAGTGGCTAATTGAGCCAACAGAATGTCATCATACAAAACACGATTTTACAGCCTCGCTGTGGTGATGGCGTTGAAGTTGAAGTTCGTGATGTAGTTTGTTTGTAGCCTAATGTTAGGTTTTTACTTCTGCCAATTTCATTCAGGTGGTGTTTATTTGTGAGGATGATCTTGTTGAACAAGATGTGTCAGTATCATACACTTTTGTCTGCTAGAGAGCTTATTCCCTACAAAAATCCAAAATCCAATAGAAATATTCCATAGGTGTTTTGATGAGGGAACCAGGGCGACACTAATTTTCGTGTCGGCCTACAGAAAATGTCATCCATGGAGCACTCTATGAGTTTTGCCAGCGAGGGCAAATAGAGTGGGCAGCATTTGTTCCAGGGGAACCATTGTGTTTTTATGTATTTACTGGAGATAGAAAAGCTTGCTGTTGTATTTCTCATCTTGTCTCATGAGCCTGTATATGTGTGTGTGTATATGTGTGTGCATGTGTATTTTAGTTTTTCTCTTATTCAAAAGTCTGGTGAAATCTGATTATTAGCTGTGCTACGTTGCGTTTGTGCAACCTGATAGTTTTGTTCCCTGACAAATTATTCTTGCTCATATGACTTGTTTCATGCCTGTTACCCTGCCACTGTTAAGACCCCACTGTTTAGTTTTACATTTGCACAGCACTCACACCTGCAGTCCTGTGTAACTTCACTCTGCACACTCTGCCTCTGCAAATAGTTATTGTGCTTATTTTTAATGTTTTAGTTCATCCTTTTATGTGTTGATAATGTCATAATGCACCAAAATGGAGTTATGCTCCACTTTAAAATTAATGCATCTCCTCAAAATCTACAGCCAAATTTCTGCCTGGATGTGCACACTATACAAAAACGTGTGTTGCACTGATGTTTGCTTGTCCTGTACTGTCCCTTTGCACCATAGAATAACCTAAAATCAACTCTGACTGTTCTTAAGGCATGTGCCCGCATATACTCTGCCACTATGCAAGTTATTTATGTCTCTGCACCAGTGCCACGAATACTAATTTCCATAGTTTTAGTGGGTCAAGTGTTTCTGATTTATGATTTCCACCCTCCTGATTTCCAAGCAGCATGCCAGCTTACTCTGAAGGGCCGGAGCATGTGAGGACACAAAATGGCTGGGCCAGGACATGTCTGACATGGGTGTTGTGGAGCCAAATAAATCTCCGTTAGCAGAACGGCTTGATCCAGTGCTGGTGCCAGACTTGGAGTCCACCCAAGCCGCAGGACAAGGATCAACTCTCCATGAGCATGAACCTAACACCCACACACTTTACTACCAGTCACTGTACATGAATCAACAGTCAACAAGCTTATGACACATGTCGAAGGGCCAGAGGGCTCTGGATCATGCTAATTTTGGGGGTTAAGACAGAATACAAAACTGAGCACATGTAGTTGACATTGAACTTTGCACGTGCATGCTTGGGTTTTATGGACTGGATGTAATTGTTGAGTGGTCTGTACTTTTTGGCCACACAGCAGGTACAAAATATATACTGTGAAGCAGAAAATTAAGGCAATGTCCTGAATTTTTTTTTGTTGTTTTGGAGGCAAGGCAGCTCTGGCAGGGGATTTAGAAAGCAGAAAAGAAGTGTGCGACACACAGAAGCTCTAGCACGGTGCTGACTGTTAAATCAATGCAGGGGATAAATGGAGGGCTTGTGCAAGTGCAAAAAACCTGATACACATTTGATGAACACAACAGAGGCGATTTAGCAGCTTGTTCATACACTGTATAATTTGTGAGAGAGGTAGGTGTGATAAGCTATAGTTTAAGCCTGCACCTTTTCGGTTATTGCTATAATCTCTTTTTTGACACTGACTCATCAGGCATATCTGTCTAACCACTTCCCTGCATTGCTGTGTACAGTATTTAATTATTTTTTCAAGATTAAAGACTAAAAGAAGAGATAATTGCAAAATAGCACAGACGGGTTAACAGAGATGATGGGGTAGAAATAGTCCTGGTAAAACTCTTTGTATTTCAAAGAACAAAGATGTATTTGTAAAATACACATGGATAAAGTCAGAATTGAATGCCTGCTGCTGGAAAAGCAGCTTGTGTTACGTCTTCAGGGATTTCCAGTAATATGCAACGCTGTTTTCCCTTTGCAATCTGCACAGATCTATTTTTTTGTTTCCACGCTGCAGCAGGAGAAAAGAACGATTAGCTGGAAGAGGATATATGGAACCGGATGGGGCCCTCCTCTCTCTTCCCCCTCTCCCTTTCGTATCTGTCGCCTTAACTGTGTTTACATTATAGACACACCCCTGACCTTCACCCAGGCCCCCTTCGCTGGCCCCACACACACACGCACACACACCGTTTCACATACCAGAGCTATGAGCACACAACCGTGAATGCACAAATGTCACCGAAATAAATAAGTGGATGCAAAAGAAACAGCTTTCACATTGGTGGAGAGCACGAAATATCAGCAGTGTTTGCCCAGTGTGCTCCTGTTTAGTGGAGCTGTTTAATCGTCTATTTTTAGGCATCCTCGGCCATTTCTCATGCATTGCAAATGTATGGCAAGATCGCCATGCAGCTTTCCAGCCTACCACTGTACTGCAGAGTAGACACACCCCTCCAATACACACACCTCACTGCACACATTTGCTAAGTGTCAAAGAAATAATGGAGGAAAATGCGTAAAACGGAAGATTCAGCACCAGGCAGGGCTCGTGTTGTTATTTCACCAGCGTGATATCGATGGTGATGCTGTTGTGTCTTGTTTAAATTTCAAATGTGGGACTCTGAGCATGTAGCCGCAAAACAAAGCCACTCGGTGCGAGAGATAAACACGGCATCCACAGGATGGTTTCCGCCTATTGAGACTCCACGCCGTATCTAAGGTTGGCGCGGTAATCCCCCGCACCGGGTGTCCATTGATTCAGAGATCAGAAGCATAACGATGTTGCTTTAAACCTCACGCGGTCAAAGTTGTTTACCTCTCCGTTACCTCTGACGTCACGACACACCCCTGTTTGAAGGGGCGGCTCTTCTGCATATGGGCACCGGCGTCAACCAATCACAGCCGAGCTGGGCCGAAATGTTACCAATCACAGCACGGGAGAGATGCCGAGCCCACCTTTGATTGGTTAGCGGAGGGGCTGGGGGGAAATCCCTCTTTTCCCGTAGAGGTCCTGAAGAGGGGGCGGTGCATAACAAAAAGTAATGGCCATCTATTTGGGTCCTGAAGAAGGAGGGGTATTTCTCGTCGGACTACCGTAGGTGTGATTGAGTTTTCTTCATGTAAGTGCGTACGTTAGCCTGTCAGTTGAACCCAGTTGCGTCTCGAGCGTTTTGTCGTTGGATGTCCGTCGGCCGCCGCCGCACAACGGTTACTAAGCCGGATGAACTTGGCGCCGCGTTTTAGGTTTAAAGCAGCCAGCTAGCCACGCTAACGTTAGCTACTACCAGCGCTGCTGCTGCTGCTGTGTGTGTGTGTGTGTGTGTGTGTGTGTGTGTGTGTGTGTGTGTGTCTGTGTGTGTATGTGTGAGAGAGAGCCAGCGTCTGGAAGGGCGGACGAGTTTGACGTTTTCTCCTCAAGTCTCCTGACATTTTTTTTTAGTTTAGTTAGCACAACGCGGTCCTCTCTCTCTCCTCAAAGCTAACCCTACCCAGTCAACATGGAGGGGACACACTTTGCAAGAGCATGAGCACGACGGCGACTAAAGAGGATTAAAAGCAACTCGGTGTTGACGGGGGAAAAGTTGAGCTGAGGTATGAAACTCACATGCACAGGAGGAATGCTAAAGTCGAGACTTGGGTTGTTGTAATCTCTGTTGCCCAAGACCACACGAGAAACAGGTTTAGCACAATTTAAGTCTTTAGTTGATCTGTGTGTGTGTGTGTGTGTGTGTGTGTGTGTGTGTGTGTGTGCGCCTAACTTACCTCCCTGTCTGATTGCTGTTTTCATGGGTACAAATGAGTGTGTACGTTTCTGTTGAAAGTAATTCAGTGTTACATAAACAGAGCAACTGCAGGTCAGGTACGAGGGTAACGTTATGGGCCCACTCTGACTTGCGACATGCCATTTTGCTTTTGTATTGAACAGGATTAACAACTTGGGATAAACAGAGGAAAGGTTTCAAGTCTTACCTATTGTACAAGGGCATGCTAATACCTCAGGTAAGACATTTTCCTTTTACTTTTACCTGGTGTTTATAAAGCAGTCCTATGAAAAGATACACGTCTATTAACATGTACTTAAACCTTAACTTGTGTTGCTTTTAATTTACACATTTTGCTGTGAAATACATCTACACTCATCATACACGTTAACTCTCTTATGAAAAAGGTAGTAAGTAATATATGAACCATAGCCAACATATTCATTAATAAGACTGTAAAAGCAATGTGTTGAAGAATGAATTTAAAATGTCAGTACTTTTAAGACTGTGCTTAATTTAATATGATCTGCCCATTTGTGACCTAAATCAGTGACCCTCCTAAAATCAAAGGCCTTACTTAAAGGGCTGTGTAATGAAATCTGCACAACTGAAAAGTCAATACAGTCCATTTAAGTACAGGGTGTTTTTCTGTCCACATGAGGACTTTATATATCATACAGCTGCAAAGTGGAAATTCTCCCCCATGTATTATTAATATTAACAACCAACTAGTTAGTTGCCTTTGAATAACAGTGTAATATCAGCTCGCATTTTTATTGTGTTGATACCACATGATAAAAAGTGATAAGCTGCAGCTATCTGAAATAATCAGTGCAGATTTCAGCCCTCTTGTCATTTAACATACAGTACGTCCACGTACAGAAATTTATCTGAGCAGGGAAGGCGTACTCTGTCACTTTCACCAACACACTCAGTTGCTTGTTAGAATTATTTATATATCTATTTTTATATTTTTACACTTTAACCACTCACTTCATAGTCATGGGTAACTGAGCTACTGGCTGGTAATGACATCATTAATTACTACAAGCGTCTTGTCTTTCTTGCATCTGAAATTTAAACAGCCTCCAGCTCTTCTCTCTCTCCGCTGCTCATCACTTCAAAGTAAATCTGAAGGGGGCCAAATACAGCGAACAGCAAGGGGTACACATATATTTTCCTACCTATTTTTTCAAAGCGGGCCTAGTACTATAATTCTCACACCTATCCTTTTCTGTTTATGAAACAGTTTGACACTTGAAAAGTAGCAGGTAGGGTGTTGTTTTTATGTCAGCTTCCTCATCGCCTGCTTTTAGAAGAATGAATGTGGCGTCTCTTTCTCAACCACACGGTGCACTTGAGATCAACGGTCACACATGTTCTGAATTTATATGATGTGGAAATTTACGAGATAGCCTGTGTTATTTGGGACAGAGCGGGAGACTCAACACACACGAGGACCATGTATGCCTCAGCTTCTAAATCCCTTTTCTGTTCATGTGTCATGTGATGAGAAGCTACGGTATGGGCTCGGTTTGTGTCTTTATTGACTTTAACTGTAGCAGGTTGTTCATGGAGCTGCATGCTGTGGTGATGGTACAGTCCATTAGGTCTCCTGTACAGTGAAATACCCCGCCCCCACCCCCCTTTCGTGACTACAGTAATTGGTCGCTTCCTCTCACATGTAACCCTATAGAAAGAAAGAGGCTCCTGTACATAACTGTAAAGACCCACTTGTATGTACGTACCTCTGTACATACGTGCTGTTTGCCACATATGTTCAGTTGCCTCCAAGACTAACGAAGTGTTTAGTTCTCCCTAATGTCTTTACGTCCTCAATTACCTTCTGTGGTTAATGGTTTCTAGGCCAAACACATCACGCAGGGTATATTTGTTGTATATGGAGCATTAGTCATGCAGAAAAATATCTTTGCGTCACTGTTTGATATCTACGGCAATGGATGTAATATATCTAGGTTTCTTTTTTATTAAATTTCAGTGTATTACTGGATTACAGATTAAATTTTAAGATTTTTTCACCTTTTAGAAGTTGACTTTTAATCAGAAATACTAATGACAGTGTTGCTTTTTTAAAAATATTTTTTTAAAGACAAGTATTTCCTGTAAGAGAGACAGCATTTTATGGAGGTTATATAACTTGTGGGCTAAGTGCATTTGCACCCACCTCACCCACATGTCTGTTGCCTGTCCAGTTCTGTCCAGTTGGCTCTCTGCGCGCACGACTCTGTGTGCTTGAGAATGTGCATTCTCTGTCAAAATCGGCATAGACATAAACAGGACTTTTTCGGTGTGTGTTTGAGTGGGCCTCTCCCTGCCTTGTCTCTTTCCCCTCTCCAGAGTCCAGCAAGGGGCCCAGCATAAGGGGGCAGGCTGCCGTCACTGCCTCTCTCTCCCCTTGCAGGCCAGCGCTGGGGCCTGGGCAGGGGGGGAGTGGTGCATAGACCATAGGGTTGGACACAGGACATGTGACCCCCCACCCCTTCCACCCCAGTTTAGCCCATCCTGTGTGGGGCACAGGTCACCTTGTCATGTGCTATTACTGCTGCTGTAACATGCTGCCTGTGATCGTAGGAAAAGAGCATGAGATAGACCCGTGGAGGCTGCGGGAGAGAGAACAAGAAAGAGAGAGGGAAGCAAAGGGACAGGACTTGACTAGTCTGCTCAGCCAGTTGTTTAGCTGCATTACAGACTCGGTTCGTCTACTTTGTTGCTGTTAGCTCCACATTGTCTCTTTTTGTCCATTGTTCTCTCTCCCCTATCTGTTCTCTCCACGTATTGTTGTTTTTTTTCTTAGGCAGTGTCTAAACACCAAGCTGAATCAAATTAAACTTTCCTTCTTACAAATTCCAGATCGTGTTTTCTTTAATGGCACTTGTTTTCTTTATCTCTACCTCCTTCCTCTTTTAAATTTCCATTTTCACCCTCTTCTCTGCCATTATGGTGGGCTTAGATGTACTTCTATGTGTGAAACACAAGCCCATGTATTTCCATTGTAGCCCAGCTCTCTCTGCAGCCCGGGTCATTCCAGATCTGATTTGTTTTATGTCTCTTCTGTACTCGTAGTGACCCAGCCCGAGGTATGCAGTAAAACACATTGCCTTATGCTTTCTCCCTTCTCCCTCCAGCCCTCTCCACAAGTTCTCCCTGTCTTCTCCCTCTCTCTCCTTCCTCCTTTAAATCTTTCTCCCACTCTCTCGCTCTCTTTTTTCCCCCCCTTTAAGAGAAACTTTTGGCAGCATGGAACAATTTCAGAACCATTTGTGGGATTGCGTCATGTGATGTAGACGGAGGATGCTCATTGGACTGTCAGACAGGGCCTCCTTCTCCCACTCAGGCGTTCCACAGCAATCCCTCTCTTTCCTCCAGTGCTGTTATAGGTCTGGATGTGATTCCGACTCTGACTCTTATGTGTTGGGATGTGGTCTGTAAGCTCATTGCTGACATTCTTGGGACGTGATGCCAGAGGTTTTTTATTTCCCGCTTTCCCCTTTTCTCTTCTGCACGTCTGTGTGCAGTTAAAAATGATCTCTCCTTGAAATGCATGTCTGGATTCTCCTCTTTACCCACTTTGTTATATCTTGCCCCCGTCCTCAATCACATTTCATTTCAACGCCCAGGCACTAATGGCACCACTTAATTAGTTTTGTTAGATGGTGGGCGTTGGTGGAGGGTGGGTTTTATAATCACTTAATATTGACTTTGATGAAAGTTAATCTAACATCTGGGCTGCCGTCCAAATCTCTTTTTACAGTTGAGGTCTCGCTTATGTCTTCTCTGTAAGTAGCAGGGCACCTGACAAAGAAAACCAATGGCCACTTTCCTGTTTGGTAATCACATACTTGGACAATGGTGCAGCCTGAAATGAAATGGCGAGTAGAACAGAAAGAAATAAGCTACCTTATGAGTGGCATTGGACTCCTGCCATGGTCCACCTTGGCACTTATCCCTGAATGAATATCTCACAGCAGCTCAAGCTGCAGCAGTAATATTACAGATTTGCGAATTACCATATTTTAAGAACCATGCTCATTGTGCAACATCATCGGCATGAAGTGTTACTATTTCTCATATTAGCACTTAACGCCTCTACTCTCTGTCCCTCAGGTTCACACCATCTGTAGTCAAGACTTAATTTTGCAACGATTGGCATCTAATGTCAATTAATTAGAAGGTGCAAGATAGACGTATGCATTCGGGACAGTGGGGTGCAGGTGGTGCAAACAATTTCCACTGATAAATGAGACACAAGTAGTGTGGTTTTATGCAAACTTTGTTTCCTTTAATTCCGCCAAAGTTAAAAATTGGCCAGGTGTTGAGTAATAAATATTTAATCACTCAACATTTTATTTAGAGTAGGTTAGGCTCTGGTTATTAAAGATATTCTGTTATGATGAGTGGTTTTTCAAACATGTTGATCTTAATTAAACCCAGACCACAAAGAGAACGCGACCATTAATCTTCAGAATTGATGACCTATCGAATGTTTACCATTAAGGCTTCTGCAGACAGTGTCCTGTCTTTAAATCCAACCTGGGACCAGGTCTAACGTCAGTCCCCTGGATTATGAGACACATGCGTGTCATTTCAGCCATGATGTGAATAAATCAAAGGAGGAAAAGATGAGTCACTGCTCCACTGCATGCTAAGTAGCACTTGTTCTCCCTCAGCTAGTTTGTCGGGTAAAAAGAAAAGGAAACTCCCTGTCCTCTCCTCCAACTACACCACCAAAATTAGGGTAATGTCTTCATTTTGCAGCTTTCACCACCCAGTTAAAATGACAAGCTAGTCAGTTTGCGGTGCCGCGCATAATTACAGCAGGCCTCATCTCTTGCTCATCGACCACTGCCGCTTTGTCACTCACACTCCCAAACCCCAGGCTTACAGTACACTCACTTTTCCTTTCCTTTCCTTTCCTTTCCTTTAATCTCCTGATTTAGGTGATAGAGTCCAGAAGTCAATTACATGTATGGGTTATTCCGTTGTGGAGCAGAAGGTGCTTATTTTACACCATGTGATCAATTCTTCTCACAAAGTTTATCTGTGAAGAATCAGTCATATTCTCAATGCCTTTACTAGAGCTGAAATGACAATCAGTTAATTGAATAGTTCATAGACAAAAACTAAATTATGTTGAGTATTGATTGGTCTAAGTCAAATATGCTCAAATATACAGTACAGGCCAAAAGTTTGGACACACCTTCTCATTCAATGTGTTTTCTTTATTTTCATGACTATTTACATTGTAGATTCTCACTGAAGGCATCAAAACTATGAATGAACACATGTGGAGTTATGTACTTAACAAAAAAAGGTGAAATAACTGAAAACATGTTTTATATTCTAGTTTCTTCAAAATAGCCACCCTTTGCTCTGATTACTGCTTTGCACACTCTTGGCATTCTCTTGATGAGCTTCAAGAGGTAGTCACCTGAAATGGTTTTCCAACAGTCTTGAAGGAGTTCCCAGAGGTGTTTAGCACTTGTTGGCCCCTTTGCCTTCACTCTGCAGTCCAGCTCACCCCAAACCATCTCGATTGGGTTCAGGTCCGGTGACTGTGGAGGCCAGGTCATCTGCCGCAGCACTCCATCACTCTCCTTCTTGGTCAAATAGCCCTTACACAGCCTGGAGGTGTGTTTGGGGTCATTGTCCTGTTGAAAAATAAATGATGGTCCAACTAAACGCAAACCGGATGGGATGGCATGTCGCTGCAGGATGCTGTGGTAGCCATGCTGGTTCAGTGTGCCTTCAATTTTGAATAAATCCCCAACAGTGTCACCAGCAAAACACCCCCACACCATCACACCTCCTCCTCCATGCTTCACAGTGGGAACCAGGCATGTGGAATCCATCCGTTCACCTTTTCTGCGTCTCACAAAGACACGGCGGTTGGAACCAAAGATCTCAAATTTGGACTCATCAGACCAAAGCACAGATTTCCACTGGTCTAATGTCCATTCCTTGTGTTTCTTGGCCCAAACAAATCTCTTCTGCTTGTTGCCTCTCCTTAGCAGTGGTTTCCTAGCAGCTATTTGACCATGAAGGCCTGATTGGCGCAGTCTCCTCTTAACAGTTGTTCTAGAGATGGCTCTGCTGCTAGAACTCTGTGTGGCATTCATCTGGTCTCTGATCTGAGCTGCTGTTCACTTGCGATTTCTGAGGCTGGTGACTCGGATGAACTTATCCTCAGAAGCAGAGGTGACTGTTGGTCTTCCTTTCCTGGGTCGGTCCTCATGTGTGCCAGTTTCGTTGTAGCGCTTGATGGTTTTTGCGACTCCACTTGGGGACACATTTAAAGTTTTTGCAATTTTCCGGACTGACTGACCTTCATTTCTTAAAGTAATGATGGCCACTCGTTTTTCTTTAGTTAGCTGATTGGTTCTTGCCATAATATGAATTTTAACAGTTGTCCAATAGGGCTGTCGGCTGTGTATTAACCTGACTTCTGCACAACACAACCGATGGTCCCAACCCCATTGATAAAGCAAGAAATTCCACTAATTAACCCTGATAAGGCACACCTGTGAAGTGGAAACCATTTCAGGTGACTACCTCTTGAAGCTCATGGAGAGAATGCCAAGAGTGTGCAAAGCAGTAATCAGAGCAAAGGGTGGCTATTTTGAAGAAACTAGAATATAAAACATGTTTTCAGTTACTTCACCTTTTTTTATTAACTCCACATGTGTTCATTCATAGTTTTGATGCCTTCAGTGAGAATCTACAATGTAAATAGTCATGAAAATAAAGAAAACGCATTGAATGAGAAGGTGTGTCCAAACTTTTGGCCTGTACTGTATACTTTTACTTTTTATATATTTTTTTAAAGTTTTGTATGATTATAATTCAATGTTTTTGGGGTTTAGACTGTTGGTCGGACAAAACAAGATATTTAGGCTTCAGGAAATGGTAATTTTTCCTAATTTCCTGACATTTTGAGGTCCAAATGAGAAAGTAATCATCAGATTAGTCTAACATCCATTAAAAGAACCCAAAACCAAATAATTGTCGTGGTTATAATTGTCATAGATTGCTGCAGGGATGACATGATTTTGTTTTGTCTCGGTAGGCTCGGTAGGATTTTTGCATGGATTATCACTGAAAATATACACCGTGGCCAACAAACGTTTCTGACACTTACACGTTTTGTTCATCTAAATAATCTTCACAAATGAACACCACTTTCACAGTAAGGTCAATAGGGAGAGTGTCATGCACCAAGAGGTGCCCCGCCTGCATGGGCTCACAAGACACTACAAACATAACAAAAACAAAATCAGTAGCATAATAACAGCAAAAGAACAAATTTAACACACCTCCATGCATGTCAAACAATGTCAAAGCAGATATGATAGGTATAGGTAGGCTCATCCGATGCACGGACTGTGCCTTTAACAAATCAGACATATGATTTTTGAAGTGTCAGCACCACTAAGCTTAACTACAATTGGAAAATACCATAAATCAATAAATATACAAGCTGTAAAGTTTGAGTTAGAGTGTGAGTATACAACAATACTGTAAAGGTGGAGTAGTGAGTAGATGAGTTGCCATGTTTGGTGTGATGACACTTAATGTCCCTGACAACTTCTGTCGTCTCATTTAGCCGCCTGAATGCACCGCCTTTTTAAAGATGCACAGAAGCTTCACAATTCACAAGTGAGGTATTACCAGACATATTTTTTGTCATAGACAAACGTCAAAACGTGAAAGTCTCTTCATCTTGTTTTAACTACGGACTTACATCCAGACATCTAACCAAAAACCCATTAAAAAGAAAATATTGACTCTGAGATGAGGGAACTGGAAATGCAAAAATGCTAACTCATTTCCGTGCTTTATGACTCACTCCTGCAGCACTCAGTTACCCATTGGTTGAGCAGGGGGGTGTGGTGGTTGTCACATGTGGTATCATCTGATCCATCCGTATTCTTGAACCTAGAAGTCTCAAAGGATAAAAGAGACTTGCATTAAAATTAAACACCAGTCTTTGTCATACATGCAATTCAGTCGGCCAGCCAACAGTTTTTTCATGGTCACATGGACAAGTATTCACCCACGCACAAAAAAATCTGCTCCTAGGTTTTAAAAACGGGAGTAAAGCAACAACCAACAGAGATAAATCATACTAAAAACATGATTCATGAATAGCAAATAGCCTTTTCTCCTGATACTTCTCAAGATGAGACGCTGTCAGAGATGAGACGTTTATTTATATTTAGCCAGTAATTGAAGTGGCTTATGACTGCTTATTTTTAGCCGTCTTTCTAGATAACAGAATCAGGCTGTTTGTGTGTTGATTGCTTCTCTGTGGGCCGCTGCTCCTCGTACTATTTCTCTCCCGCATCCACAACAGCCAGCAGGGTATGCCTTGTGACACAGAAAGTCACTGTGACAAAGAGGTCACCCCTCCCCTACTCGCTGTATCTATGTATATATCTCTATCTGTTTTTTACTCCCATCTCTCCAGCGTGCCCTCCGCCCCACCCTTCTCTGGCCTGCTTCTCCCGGCATCCCTCTCACCTCCTACAGTACTGTCGCTGCTCTCTGCTGCAGGCTGGCACTTACTCCCCCTCTGACTGCAAGTGGCCATGCAGAGGGCAATAGATGAGGGGTCATAGGAACTATATGTGTTATTGGGATGGGATGATATGAGTTTATGGCGGATTGTGATTAAAAAAAAAAAAAAAAAACACTCACAATAAGTTGATGTTGGTGGATTTCCATTATCGGGATAATCGTGAATATTGTGTCCTGCAGCACACAAAGAGTCAGGGTTCAACATTAATTTTGCCTGGACCAAGTAAACTCTGTGTTTTGGCAAGTTGAATCCCTCATGCAGTTGTCCAGTCATGCAGGTGAAAATAAATGTGACGTCTAATGTAACGTTATCAGAAAATAAACCGTGCACTGTACCGCTTAAGCGGAGCTTTTCCAGCTAAGCTGTCTGCACGAGTTTGTCTCACCACCAAGCATTGAACGTAAATGATGAGAGAAATCTGACACACTGGACACTCGAAGTTAACTCTTGGGTCTTGATGTCATAAATGACATAACATTACTAATTTTAAATATCTCTGGAGCTCTGCATGTGAGAGACTTGCTTTGTTTGATTTAGAAGCTAACGTTAGCCATGGTGCTGTTCCAACAAGGGCTCTGGTGTGAGTGTATCCCTTTCAGAAGTTTTGTAATCCAGCCATGAACTGCTGTGTCTTTTTGGGGACTTTAAAATACTGTAAAATAAATCTATAATGATAAATCCTACACTTAAAGAGTATCCATTTTCCATTATAATAACAGCTGTTGTTGTTAGCCCGCCGGCTAGCCGCTAATGATGAGTCTGTTGACCAATCAGAGGCTGTGTCAGAGCGACTGTCTCAGCTAAAACAGCTTAATTTCAAGTTCGGAAGGGACTGTTGAGCAACTGATATTTAAAGAAACTTTGCAAAAACAGGCTGCCTATGCTCAAAAGATGCAAAAGCTCTTTATCAAGCATTGGCATAATTTATATTGAAAGATAAGATGCCATTTCAAATAGCTGAAGAGCCTGGCTTTTTAAGACTGTATTTCAAAAAAAGGTTTGTGTCCCATCTGTGATGCAATAAAGTAGTTGTTCTTAAAGTAAAGTGATTCCAGTATGTTTTAGTGCCTTTTTAACAGTTGAAGCATGCTTTTATGATTATCGGGATATTTATGTGATTAGCAATTGTTATGACCAGAATAATCATGACATGAAATTCTCATGACGTCCCATGCCTAACGTGTGGTGGGGTGTAACGGATGCATAAGCAGGGTAAAAACATGCCTATCATGTGACGCGCTCAGTAACATTGTAAGAAGATTTCAGAGGACATTGTGCTGCTGCAAAACCATTTGAGTTCGAACAGAATTCAATGGTACCATGATTAACCAGCATGCAGTGGTTTAACACAAAGCTGTAAAATCGCTCATGTTCACTGTTGCCACTGCTAAATGTTACCACACATTCATAAACACTCCAGATGCTGAGACTCTGAGTATTTTACATAAACCGGTGCAGCAGCCATAATGCTTAGGTAGAAGTTCTTGTTCAAGAGATTTGTCTCCTTCAGCTGGTGTAAGCTCATTCCTACTCGCACTAGTCATGTGGCTGAGATGAGCTACCTTAATTACCCTGAGTGGCTCTCCCCTTCACATGAAATACGTGCAACTGTCACATCACATTATTCACAGACTATGATTGTTAAGGTTTTATCCTCCTTGTCCATTTATACACTTTGACACAGATAAATGTCACAATCAATAACAACAGCTATAAACCTGTAATGGTTTATATTAAAAACACACACAACTAAAGGACACACAAAAGGTAGCATACAAAATCACCAGTACGTTTTATATAACAGTGTTCAAAAAGTTTTACATAAGTGTAGAAGTATAGTTAAAAATGAGAAGAAAATGTGCCAAAACAAGAATAATTGCCATATTTACAACAACAAACAAGGTGATAATTTTCTTTTAATTAATGTGTTAGACTGCAGGGCATTTCTGAGTCTCTTTTTGTACATAGACAGCAACACAAAGGAAACCATTAAATGTGTGTTTTCATTTCAAAAGGTAACTCAGTGAAATGTGATAGAAAACTGACCATAAGGAAGATGAGCATTCTTAGCCTGCATAGTTGGATAGTTATAAAAGTGTATGTTATTATCAAAATAATGTCTAAAATTATAGCGTACACATGTATCTTGTATTTCACTGTAAAGACAAATTTCCAGGATTGAGGAATGCGGATGTCAAAAATAGTTGATAATAACAGCTACAATTTAAGTGTAACTCTTGGTACAACGACTTTGCAAAAAGTTAGTAATCTGATCGACTCTTTGCAGCAGCAATATTTTGCCCAAATAAATTGGAACTGTACTTGCCCATACAATAATACAGTCAGACAAATTAAGTATAAATTAAGCTATAATAAAAAGGAAAGAAACACTTAATATGTACAAAACGTCCTTTTTCCCCTCACAATCCAAGGAGATTTAGTGACTTTTTGGCAGACTCAACCAACCTGTTTTCACCAATCAAGAGTTTATCATCAATCAAAATATCTAAAAGAAACAAGTTGATGAAACTATTTCTTAAAAAGTTAATTTGATGTCCCAAGATTAGTCATGATATATATTATAAAACAATAAACATTGCTTAAAATGTTTTCTAATGGAAGTAAAACACAAATGAGTAGAAAAGGAAAAAGTAATAATTGAATGACAACCAAAAATCCAATGTTAGAAGTAATCTAAAAATTCAATCAAAAAATGCAAAAAGTAAGTCCAGAAACTTCAGTCATAGGTCTATTTTTAATATTCCTTGATTCTAAAGTGTAACCTCATTAGACAGATGAAAGATTAAAAAGATTACTGCTTTGTTTGAGATGCCGAGACAACAACAGAGTCATCAGTTATTTCTTTGTAAATAACTGTTGTGCAGCCATTTTGTGGTTGATTAGATGTTGGAACAGAAACATGTCTGTGCAGAAAGGGACTTAAAAAGAATGGCTAGATGTCCATCTCCAAAGCAGCAAAAACAGCCACAGCTACTTTGTGTTTTAGGGTTATTTTTGTTTGTTTTTAGTGCATAACCATGTTGAAATATCTAGCAGATAGAGACAAGTTCAAATCAATTTATTAAATATTGTTAGAGCAAATGTCGACATAAACAGTTGCAAACTCATGCATAGTTCGAAGGTCATATGATACCAAAAATGACTTTTGCCTTGTTTCCCCTAGTTTTAGTGGGTTTATTATTAATCAGGTTCATTTTTTTCCAGTGTTAAGTCTCAGCCAGCGTTATGTTTCATGGTAAACAGCTAAAAAATGACACCCTAAAGCCATTAAACAGGACCTTTTTACAATGCAGTTCTATGTTATTTCCAGCACTTAGGTTTTCTCATGCTTTTATTGAGATGTGGAGTACTCTTCTGTTGTTGTTTGTTACCATATTTCAGAGTAGGTATTTTTAAGCAGTAATTTGATTGCTGTAATTGTCGATATAACAGGTTACCTTCCTCTTTTAATTAACTTACCAAAACTGGTGGATGTTTCTTGGTTTGGCAAGTTGGGTTAACAGGGAGAGAAGAGACAGAGAGAGAGATAGCAAACATCTATAGAATTTTTTTAAATAGGGATGGGAATCAAAAACCAGTTCCAAATTGTCCAATGAGTGCCTTGGAGCGTATCAGTTCGTTTTATAGATGACGGCATATTTTTTTCTGACAGTCACGCAAAAGTGTGACGTCAAACTTGTACGTATGTGCCGGAAAAATGGTCCAAAGCATGGCTTCATTTCAGGAAGAAAGACGACAACACTGCTGCTTCTAATGTCCATAAAATGATCATTTAAAGTCATATGGTGAAATATCTACTCTGTCAACATTGGTTTAAATTCCAGGAATGCCATGTATATGACACTGTGTGCACATGTGCCACTGCTTCCCAACCGAGCAGCACATCCGTTACCAAGGATAAATTTCTTATGGTTCAATAACATTAATGTCATGCAGGCCGACTTAGCAGATGTTTTCTTCGCCTAAGAAAACCTACATGAAAAGGAATGCAGTACAAACATATTTTCTCATTTCATCCGTTTTAGATAATACCGTGCGTGCCTTTTCCTCCACTCTGTTTCTACACTGTAGAAACACTGCGCTGATGCTGAAAACCTGTGTAGGCCTATTTTTTCACACACACAAATTAATCAGGAATCAATAAAAATCGAATAAGCAGAATCGATAATGGCATTGGAATAAATAAAATCTTATGAATTCACATCCCTATTCTCAAACCTCTTCTGCCGCACAGCACGTCTCACTGTGTCTCTGTATGCTCAGTGTGTTCTTAACATCATATTTCTGGCAAAAATATGCTGCTGCTGTTTGTGGGGAGCAACAAATCTGTTTACCACCTGAGCCGTTCTTACTTCCAACAGATCGGAGTTCAGCAGTTGCTCAAAAAGTTGTTGAACTCCAAGTTATTAAACTAATACAGTCAGTCTGTATTAGTGTCCCTCATGCTACAATGCACTATTGGAAACAACACGGCACTGATTCTCTAATTGGTAAAAAGTCCAGTTACAATCTCCAAGCACTTTAATTATACCTGACGGTAAGGAATCCATACTTGTTTGCCCGTCAAGGAGCAGGACTCAACCCTGTGAGCTAATCAGATATCACAGTTACTGTTTTATCTTTATGGCTTTATGCCAGTGTAACACATGAGACATGAGTAATATCTCGCATTATTACCGCAATGGCAGATTTGATTGATGCTGCCGAACGACAACGTACACACAATATGCAATGTAGTATCATTCAAGAGTGAGACTTTCAGTAGAAGCTTCAAGCTCAAAACCTGTTCCCTGGCTTTGCGTGCCCGACACTGGAATGAGTACAGATCTGGTCTAATAACCTCGTGCATTATTTAGCACTCTCTCAATACTACTGTGCATTTAGTGTAATGGCCTGTCAGGGCTGAATGCAATCACAGAGGACTGACTTCACTGATCAGTTGATGATATGGTAAGGTGAATGGGTGTTTTCCCTGTTGGTTTACTGTGAGTGATGAGTGTGAATGCCTGCTGGGATTAGATTGCCTACATGCTGTAGAACAGACTTTATGCCTTGCAGAGGACTGTGCCATTTATACTGGTCAGTATTGTGTAACATTACATTACATGATAGCAATAATGATTTTGCTGCTATGCCAAAGGACTTATTATATTTACACCAGCTGTAGATGCTGCGTTTCATCTGTCGGGTCATAGATGTACTCTGTATGTTGATAAGATGTCACCTCTCCAAAAGTCTCCAAAAGACTACCAGACTTCTTCTTGTCGTGAGGACCTCTCACATTATCTGACTGTGATTTCTGTCTTTATGGGCCAGCTTGTACAACTACTCATGCTACAAAGCCACCAAAGTAATCATGTTTTAACAGACATCCCAGATGAGGTTGGGAGCACAGATTGCAACAACTCAAGGGGGCCGCAAGACTTAATGTGGGCCTTGACAGAAATGGCTGCCAAGTTGCTATTGGCAACCGTTTTGAGAAGTTGGCAACCAGTTC
Organism: Epinephelus lanceolatus; assembly: GCF_041903045.1. NCBI lineage: Eukaryota > Metazoa > Chordata > Actinopteri > Perciformes > Serranidae > Epinephelus > Epinephelus lanceolatus. Next base: position 20,504,584 of record NC_135734.1, read on the forward strand.
TTGGCCTTTGATTGCAATCAGTAGCTACTACTTTTTAACATGAATAACAGGGACAGCAATCAGCAAAACATTCACTCCAAAGTAAATAGATTTTTTAATATTTGTTGCATTCGTGATATTTGAATACTTCTTTTTCAGTCAGAACCAGAACAAGGGCTGCACAGGTAATCAAAATATTACAAAAATCGCAGTATGGCGAAGTGCTATTTTCAGTAAAGGTTAAACGTGTCACAGTATATCATAATAAATGACGCAATGCAGTGCTACAGAGACCATACTGATCATTTTCCATGATTGAAGTTTGTTTGTCACAGACCCCATCAAAAATTCCATCTTCATCACTTTGTGCATTTTCATTAAAAAAAAAAAAATTACCATCCCCACTAAAATTGCAAGTAATATCGCAGTGGTAATGTCTGTCAAAATAATGGCATTGCATATTGTTGCGCAGGTTAGTGCTACATATTGCGCAACGCTGCACATGTTCTGGTGTGTTTACTTGCATGTGCACGGACATGTGTTTAAAATACAATGCCAGGCAAATTTAGTTGCACAAACTACAAAGGATTTTGTAATTTTTACTATAAAGCTTTTAAACATTCTTCACGTCACTTTTTATTATTAAGCTGACATTTAACATGCATAGTATCTTAATTACTTAAATATAAGGTGATTAAAAATCGCATAATTACATATTCAAAAACCAAAGACGGATGCGTGATTGCCAGCCTCCAATGTCCTGGCTGATTCTGAAAACTAATTTCTTTACAGACATATTGGCAGTCATGTCATTAAGTGAGTGACTGGCCTTACAGAGAAGTTGTTTTTCCGCATTTAATTTTCATTAAAGAACCTTGACACCCCTGCCCAGGAGGTTTGATCAAAACCAAAAAGCAGAAAAAAGTGATTTTCTATGACTATTTTGAAATATTCTGTTCAAGCTTTTTAATTTTCAGTGCTTTCTTACGAACTCTAAAGAGCCTCAAGGTCTCAGTCATGGGGTGTAACAGTACAAGTCTGGAGTTGTCTGGATTGATATATTTACTCAGTGATCAGTGAACCAATATCATCAATGCAAAGCGGCAACATCGATACATATGTTTCATACTCCTTTATTTTGAAAGTTTCATGGCACGTTTGTCACTAAGTCAGTCCACCTCCTTTCTAAACATTCAAACAGCGCTGGCTGCCTAGCACCAGGCAGACAACGGCAAGCAGCCAAGACTAAGACAACAAGGATATTTACTGATATCGTCTCATATCGACTGCAGGCCCCTGAATTATAATTGAATAATGCAATAATTGAATCGAAATCATATCATGGCAGACTTTTTTAAAACAGCACATTTTGTATCGTTGTCTAGAAAATTTATATAAGACCATATCATAATGAAACTTGTGATTTACACCTCCAGTTGTGTAGGCTACATGGAGTGTGAATGCTTGAAATGTAAAACCTGTGCCCATTTATATTACATTACCTGGATGAAGTGTGGTGGCAGTGCTGATGTGATCAACCATATTGTTTTGTTAAGACAACAAATTTGTGTAATATGATCATTGATTACAGCAGCTTTCGTTGTCGTGTATGTTCTGAAGGACCTTTGACTGAACATGTGTACCTTACCTCTGCACAGTGTGAGTCGGTGGGTGGCAGAAAGAAACACGTGTTGTGCACTGAGACAAGTGGAGAAGTTTAGGACACAGCCTATCCTATTCTGTCACTGGAGACAAGTTAGTTATCATAACAAAACAAAAGTGTTGTGACAGTAAATGTTGCACCGAGAGCAAATAAAATGGTATATTTGCCAGGCAGTGTAGATTTAACCCACTACATCTGTTCTCTTTTTCGTCCATACAGTGTGAGTTTCGTCAGTCACATCAGCTGGTTAGAGCTCAGTGTTTCAGGAGCCCAGTGATGTCACTTATAATCTGATGTGATTTCCCATCAACCCCTGTGGTCTGTTGTTTATCGGAGTTCAGTTTAACCTGTTTGCAGACTTCCTTCCACAAATATTTGCTGTCAGTTATTGCTCCTTCCAGTCGTGTGCATATTTACTGTTTCGCTGTTAACCGCAGCAGTCATCGTGTCAGATGTTCCCAGTTGAAGCATGTGGTGCTGAGATACAAGACGTCAACATACTGTAGAGGCTTCAGTCACTGCTGTCTATGATGCCCGCAGCAGTGAGGAATTGAAAAGATCCTCTGTTTCCTTTCAAGTTGTGACCTTTTGTTTTAACAGGGACTACATGTTCTGTTGGCCGGGGACATAAATTGTTTTAAAGGCATACTGTTCATATTCACGGTTGGGCTCAACAGGCAAAACAACATGCATGAGAATACAGTTGTTGCATTTACAGGAGTATATGAGACTTTTCGCAGGGCCCTTGGTTTTTAATTAGATATGAGTGATGGAGTGATGTGTCAAAACATTTTAAATTATTCAGCTGGGCCCTTACCTCATTGGCTGTTGATTTGTGAGTTTGTTGAGGTTTGTATCGGTTTAGTTACCCTCCCCTCCCCTCCCTCAGCCCTCCATCTCCTTCCATCATTTGCTTCGCTTTCACTCTGCAGTGGAAGCAAAGAAGAGAATAAGAAAGGAGCTTTGTGAAAAGGACAGTGATTGTTTGTTTATGAGGATGCTAGCCTTGCGGTGACATGCCTTTTTTTTTTTTTCCCCTCCCTCTCACGAGGCCGTTAAGTGAAATAGATACTCGCAGCACTATGTAATCAAATGTAACCCAGATCCAGCATTTTGGAGTGGAACAAGAGTTTTTCCATTTGATTCATATGGCTCCAGTTCCTCACCCCTGGACAAAAACACTGGAGCTCACTTCCAATAGGGAGACTGGGGACGTGAATATGTCCTGAAGGAAAGGGACACTGTTTGGTTGACTTGGAGACAAGGTGAAAAGAGACGTGTCTCATTTGACGTCTAGTTTTTACAGCAACTTTGTAAGAAAAAAAACAGATGACGGTTGAAATAGTATCACCTAATCAACAATATTGTGGTAGTTCTATTTAAATGACTTTTATTATTCTTTTCTCATATATCTTGTGAGGTGCAACACTGAACAGATTATAATTTAATGTAATATCCTTAAATTTATTTCAGATGTTAGAAGTTGGCAGCCCAGTTGATGTTTTTTCTCTTTTTTTCTCGTTTCGTCCTGATTGGTGGCAAAGTTATTGAGCAAGTGAACAGTTTGTACAACCAGGAGCTGATTTAATTTCTCTTTTTCCTCTCTGTAATTTGTCTTTCTCCATTTAACCCCCTCTCTGTGTAGTGATGGAGTCCACAGTCGTGAGTACGTCCACTCTGGCCCCTGATGAGTTCGATAGGAACGTGCCGCGGATCTGCGGCGTGTGTGGTGACAAAGCCACCGGCTTCCACTTCAATGCCATGACCTGTGAGGGCTGCAAGGGTTTTTTCAGGTACACAAATGCATATGTAATGTAACGGCTCTGCCGTTAAGTCGACACAGATTGACATATTCAGTGCATGCACACACAACCAGACTGAGCAGGCCTCGTGTAGCAGCACGGTTGCTCATATCACCCTGCTGAAAAACAAAGCCATGCATATCGACTGCAAAGTTATTGACACATGTACACATTAGCATACAAACACAGGTCTGAACTTGCATATATAATGGCCACCCACACATGCACACACACACACGCACATTAAATGTAATTACCACCCACAGTTACATAAGAACACACACAAAACCACTGACAACATCCGAATTTGCATTAATGCCCAGCAGCAAGTAGAGAATACAAATGAGCTCGGACCTGTAGTTAATGCCTTGGCTGCTGCCGGATCATTAGGTCTTTTTAAACAGAAATTCCGCAATAATGCTGTAAAGACGATCTGCCATCTCGCCGGTTTTGCTTTTTGCACTGAACCAAACAGCGCCAGCATTATGAGGTGTGACGAGTAATACAGCAGCGTTGTAGTCTAGTGTGGTGGCAGTCACACACAGACAATGCCCCCTACCCCCACCCCCATTATGTGTTTGTAGCAGACCTGCAATGATCAATCAACTAGTTAAACTGTTAAAATAATCAATTAATATATATATATATATAATAATTTGATAATTGATAAAGCAGTGGGGGCACGGTGGTGTGGTGGTTAGCACTGTCACCTCACAGCAAGAGGGTTCCTGGTTCGATCCCGGGTGTGGGAGCCCTTCTGTGCGGAGTTTGCATGTTCTCCCCGTGTCAGCATGAGTTCTCTCCGGGCACTCCGGCTTCCTCCCACAGTCCAAAGACATGCAGTTTGGGGATTAGGTTAATTGATAACTCTAAATTGTCCGTAGGTTTGAATGTGAGTGTGAATGGTTGTCTGTCTCTATGTGTCAGCCCTGCGATAGTCTGGCGACCTGTCCAGGGTGTACCCTGCCTCTCGCTCGATGTCAGCTGGGATAGGCTCCAGCCCCCCCGCGACCCTCGAGGATGAAGCGGTTAGAAGATGAATGATAAAGCAGTTTGAGTAATATTTTTTAGGCGAAAAACAAAACAAACATCTCTATTTCCAGCCTCTTAAATATGAATATTTTCTGGTTTCATTACTCGTCTGTGACAGTGAACTGAGTGTCTTTGGGTTGAGGACAAACAAAGACATTTGAGGACATCATCTTGGGCTGTGGGAAAACTCTGATCACCATTTAATCGACAATGTAAATAAGAGTTAGTTGCAGCCATAGGCGGCGGAATAACACAACATTCCCACCTTGAACAGGCTGTGTAAAGACGGCTATTGATACACACGAGTTTCCAATTTGACCAAAGACAAAACTAGAGCGAGTCATGATTGTGCGAGCTTGTTTGTGTTTGATGTATCCGCCCATTTACGTCTGTTCCTTTAGGCAGCGTTGGTGTTTAAAGGGAGAGGATGAAAAAGACGGATGTTTAATAATCTTCTTCCTCGTCTCTCAGCTGGCCCATGTTTGAACTCTCCCCATGCATGCTTCACTGTGTGTTTTTGCTCACATCTGTGTATAAATGATCAGACATACTGTCCCTCATTGACTAAATCACTACGCTTTGCGTCACTTTTTGGCAAGACTCATCTTTTACCCCTGGATTCCTTGGCACACATCCATATTTATGCTGTTCACTCACAGTCCCGGGCTTGAAGCACAAAAAATATTTATCCAGTTCCACCATGATTATTATTTGTCAGAGGTGCTACAGTGCCCTTTTTTTTTTTTTTCCCTTTCCCTTTCCCTCTTCCAAATCATTCAGATTGTTTGCCCAGAGCTCACATATCAACGTAGTGACAAACATGTTCAGACACACACATACACACACACTCTTTTCTTAATAACTTCAGTGATTTATTTTTGAATTATACTTAGGTGTGTTTATAAGCTGCTACATGTGTGTGTATTTTAACAGACTGTAAAATGTATACAATTTATTTAGGCGCAGTATGAAGCGCAAGGCCACCTTCACGTGTCCCTTTAACGGCAGTTGCACCATCACCAAGGACAACAGGCGCCACTGCCAGGCATGCAGGCTCAAACGCTGTGTGGACATTGGCATGATGAAAGAGTGTAAGTATGACAGGTGACCCATATGTCATCAGAGCAACACTCTTAACGCTACACCTAGTGATTTATGACATGTAGCTAAATGTGGAGTAACTCTTTTGGGTTAGATGCATGGTGCTTGTAATAAATGATCATGTTAGATTGTACAAACCATTATGTTATGTAAGTTTTTGACAGTGTTTGTGGTTGCCCAGCACTGTTGAATGTGGATCAAAACTATGTCCTGGACTCATCCAACACCACCCTCCCACTTACACAAATTAGACAGTGATATACTGCGTATAAATTACATTTAGTCCACAGTTCTTGTTTCTTTTTTTGGATGGATAGTAAGATTTACACAACTGCTGTTTGTAGATTTGGGGGCCTACTGTCCCTCTTGTATATATTATGTAATATTTGGACTGAGGTCAAGTATCTCTGGGTCTTTGCCCCCATTAGCATGTTGACATGCTCTGTTTGAACGAGTGGAGCCTCCCCACATTGTATGGAGTAAGTATACTCCATCTGAAGTTTAAACACCTGCTGTTATGTACAATCTAGTGAGGCCTCTTCTTTCCTCACAGTCTTGTTTATTTTCACGGTCTGCAAATAGCAGGTACATTCTTTTTTTCTTGTTTTCTCCTGATATATCCGGATATTGTCCCCAGGCCTCTTTTAAGCAAAGGCCTCTCTCACTTCCAGCTGAATGTTCTTTCCCCTCAGTGTTTCTGGGAACACCACAAGAGCGGTGGCACCGACACTGCGATTTACTGTACGCGGAGAGGAGCCAGTGGCATTGCTGTTGCAAAAACAGCAGCATGTTGTTGAGACCCAGCTCTCTCTCTCTCTCTCTCTCTCTCTCTCTCTCTCTCTCTCTCTCTCACTCACCGGCTCTCTCTCTCTCTCTCTCTCACCGGCTCTCTCTCTCTCTCACCGGCTCTAGCTCCCTCTCTCTGTCTCTGTGAGCTAATTCAGTGGTTAGAACAACAAGGAGCGAACAGAACAAAGACAATGCGTTCACTTGTTCATTGCAGCAGGGGTCTCCATATGGACCGTCCCCTCCCATTCTCTTCCTCCAGAGAATAACAACCCCCCCACCACCACCCAACACCACATTGACATAGCTGTCATCACAATGTAAAACACAAGTACACCACCTGTTTTTTTGCTTATGTGAAAACTGTGTTCTCCAAGCATGTTTTTTTTTTAAGTTGTATTTTCCCATGTGTGTTTACAGTTCTAACACTCTCGTTCCCTCTTTGTCTCATTATAATCGCACCCTCAGTCATTCTGACAGATGAGGAAGTGCAGAGGAAGAAGGACCTGATTCAACGGAGGAAGGACGAGGAAGCGCAGCGTGAAGCAGAGAAGGAGGCGCGGCGGCCCCGGCTCAGTGAGGAACAGAGTCAGGTCATCGCCACGCTGGTGGAGGCGCACCACAAAACATATGACGACTCCTACTCTGACTTCTGCCGCTTCAGGGTTTGTGTCTTTATATAGTTATCCAGATTTATTTCTATTCACAAATTTCATGGGACTTAATGACAAAATAGAAGTACAGCTGATATTGTTGCGATGCAGTTTCAGCTCTGTTAGAGCAATATTAGCAATTATATTGCTTACAGCCAATCCCAGTATACTCCTTGCCCCTGCAACTTAGCCTCACCCCTCGGTTTTGTGGATACACTTAGAGGGGTAGGGTGTCTGGATCCTTGCTGGGATAGAGGGATTCGGTCGATGTGTCAGGGCTACATGGCCCTCTAATACAGTTCCCTCAGAGGCACACATCAGTGTTGTGAGAAATCGATGGAAAGATGGCAACAAAAGACACCAACAAATGTATTTATTGAATTAATAAAGATTTTAAAATGACGATAAGCATTGTATTATCTCAGTTTAATGTTGTTTCAATGTTTAATGGTCTTTTTATTTATAACAACAGTAGTTGCCATTATGCAGATGTTTCAATAGCTAACTAGCCAGCTAGCTAACACTATATTGTTATTGCAGATTTGTGCACAATGGTCCCACATTTTGTAATATTTCTACGTGGCATCTCTCCCCCTTGATGGCGTTTGACAACCGAAATTTAACTCAAGTCCAGCAGCTAAGTTGCTATGCTTTTTACCGCTCCTCTAATATCAGTGCAGACTGGCACGGTAGGAGCACGGGTTGCTAGCATTAGCCTACAGATCACCACTGCTGGCCTAGTAATGAAGCATTGTGCTTTTTTATATGATGATGAGCAACTGATAGTGTGAACTAATTGTTAGCATCCTGACAACCACAAAAGGATTGTCCCGTCTGTTTACATGAATGCCTGCATCGTCAACTACTGATGATGTTTCAGGGTCTTGAAGGGTTGTTCTATTTCTTAGGGGGAGATTTGACCTACTACCCCTTGTAATCTTGTTCTGAAGGGCAAGATGGAACTCGAAAACAAGGGGTAGGGTTAATAACTTAAAAATGGGATTGGGCCTTAGACTGGCAGTTTGTCACTTTCACAGGGGTGTTTACCTTATCAGCACACTCACACCACATCAGTGTTGTTTACACACATCGGAATTTCCCTCTGCTTCAGTTTTGTCCCACTGCTCATCAACAACAGTTATGTTTTGTAATGTTTACGTACAAAAGCCAGTGGCCCATTTTTCCTCCGAAACTATGTGTGATCATCCAAAACACCTCTATCTTTTCAGTCATCTAACCTGTAGTGGTGCTGACTATTCTATATCAGATTTCCATCTCAGCCATGCTCAAGTTGAGTAACTCCATCCCATTGTTTCAGCAGATATTTAACAAAACTGTACATTCTGTATTTTTCAGAATTCTGAACACAAATTGACCAGCTGTGTGTGAGATTGTGAAATGCTTTTATTTTAATGCATAAATGTAAAATATTCCAAGATCACATGAAATGGTTTTTATTTTTGGTGACTGGACTTACTTGAAAATGCTCCAGTGTCTTTATGTGTGTCCTTTTCTCCTGCCCAGCCTCCTGTGCGCGAGGGCCCAGTGACGCGTAGCGCCAGTAGAGCTGCCTCTCTCCACTCTCTGTCTGATGCGTCCTCTGACTCCTTCAGTCACTCTCCAGGTAAGAGACACAGTGTGGAGACTTTCCTCAAAATGAGGTGAAAACAGTGACTGTTCAAGGTTACAGAAAAAAACAGTTTGTCCTGCACATTCCTGTCATAGGAATCATCTAGAAACAAATTTTACTTAAAGAAGGAAGGATAAGTGTCACCTCGCTGGAATTATAACTGACTTGTTAAAGGAAATCAACTTAACCTTCACTAGAAAGTAATACTATCTCACACAACAGGTTTCGAGAGAATATTGTCATGAAAGTTAATGCCTGCCTTAAGGGGATACTTTTTTTTTTTTTTTAACTTCACTGTTTTTAAAGGTTAGTTTGGATTCACAATCTAACTGATTGAGGCAGCGGTAGACCAGCAACTCCCATGTTCTGTGCAGTAAAACTACTTATTCCACTAATGATTGATAACTACCTCATACAGCCCCACTTCAAGAAGTCCAAACTATCCCTTTAAGACAGCCGTGTTTTCCAGTTCAGCTGTTTGCTGCTGGCGCATCTGTTATGCTGCTTTCTGAGAATCCAGCGGAAATTCTGTGAATAACCTGCTTCTCCCCCCAGACACCTGACTCCTACTAGTAAACATCAGTTCATTAATGCATCCATCACTAATGGAGTGAACACAGCGAGGGACACGGTCACGTGGCTTACCGCCAACACTCAGCGGAGACAAATGACTCAAAACAACCCCGGCCAGCTCTGCATGCTTCACATGTTGTCGTAGCTGTCATCCAAGCTTTCATCTCACTCCTACTGACCTGACACTCGTGTATTTTCAGATGATCCTTTCCGTCAACAAGCCTTCTCTGTTCCATGATTTCTCTCTGTCCTCTCAGCACAGAGCGTGTCTATACCCGGAGGAATAGTGTGACATTGTGATGCTTTGTGTAAGAATGCTTTTCTCTCCCCTCTTTAATACGGTCTCCTTTCTTCCCCCCCTTTTTTCTCTTCTTGCCTCCTCTCTGTTCTGCTGTCTTCATCCTGCTCATTGCAGAGTCAGTAGACACCAAAATGAACTTCAACAACCTGCTGATGATGTACCACGAGCAGGGCAGCAGCCCTGACTCCAGCGAGGAGGAGGTCTCCAGCTTCTCCATGCTGCCCCACCTGGCTGACCTGGTCTCCTATAGTATCCAGAAAGTTATTGGCTTTGCCAAGATGATCCCTGGGTTCAGGTGTGTGTCTGTGTCTGTCTGCTCTGTGTGCGCATGCGTGTAGCCAGAAAAAAACATGCCTTATCGACAGAATTTGACTCCAAAGCTGACGAAAAAGATTGATTGTGTTTACATGGACATGAATAACCCATTTATGAGGCTTATTCCTGGATATAGTCAGATTCTGGATATGGTGTTTACATGAGAATAGAAAAATGGGGTTATTCATATTCCCGGTATACACGTAAAATACTAGTTACTCTGTTACTGATTACTGCACTCTATATGGGCAGGCGCCTGTGATGTTTATAAAAACAACCCAACCTACTGTGCATTTACTACCACTTGACAACTTTGCTGTGAATTTCCTCTCCGCTCTGATCACCAATAGCTGTCTGCTCTGAACACCGACCATCATCTCTTCCTTCTCTCTGTCTCAAAGCACACACACACACACACACACACACACACACACACACACACACACTATGTGCTGAGCTAATGTTATTCCTGATAGCAGCTACGCTGATTCCAGCCTGTCACTGTCACTACCGCCATGTGGGACAGGCGAGCGGTGAATTAAAATATGCAGCAGCTTTCATTACGAGAAGACAAAAACTGTGTTTTCTGATCACCCCAGAAGTAAGATGCTTTTGCTGCCACCATTGTTTGTATTTCTGTTACGTCATTTGGCCAAAGTTGCGCCTGCAGGGGCAGTCGGCAGTTCTCAATAACTGGGGCAAGGTGTAATACATGTCACTATTCCGGTGGGGTTTTCTTTGTAGTACTCCAAGCAGCATACTGTAGTTTTTAATAAAGAAGATAATGTGTATCTGGGTTTCTGAAAACAGGATGTGGTGTTTGCATGCTCAAACACATTAATAGGATACTTTTAAAACACAGTTATAAACCAGTTATTCATGTCTGTGTAAACACACTTACTGTCTTATCAAATTCACAGTTACAATACAAAATGGCAAGAAAATTTGTTCGTTAACAGAAATAATTAGTCTCTGATAATGTCATGCTGCTATTTCAGTCTCAGGCTGTGCTGTTTTGGATATCAGTGTTACATAGAGGTGTTTACATGTCGTCGAGTGACTCTTGACCCAATTGTGCATCGAAGACTTTGTACACCTACTTGTTTTTCTGCCCCATTAGTCGATATTGTGCCACAGTGATGCTATGGTCTAAAGGCCACAGATTACTGATACTGTATATAACAGATAGCTAACACATTGTGGAAAATCTTTTTATGTTGGGTTGTTCCTTCACTGCAGGAGGTTATACATTTGCCACAGTTATGTTGTGAGTGTGAAGTTCAGCCCTTTGTGTGACAATCACCTACTAACACAGTGTGTTAGTAGGTGATTGTCTAACCTTTAGAGGAAGACATTCTTAATGTACATGGCAGCGACCTGTCTGTCTCGCATGCACACCCTGAGATTGTCTATCTGATGATCACACATTTTTGAAGAACATGTGATTGACCGATCGCAGGAAACTGTCCTTTTGTGTTAGAGGTTGAATGGCCCAAGGTCGATTCTTAAGAGATACGAGGGAGAATGCAATATCTTAACCTTGAAAATAGAGCTGAGTAAATGGAATATGCATACGTGTGGAAAACACAAGCCAGCACATTATTTGTGACTGTAAAGGCAAAATCACAATGGCTGGCCGAGGCCTTTTCGTTGTGCCTTCCTCACATGGCTACTGCCACCTTTCAGTGTGTTTGTCTCTCAGTGTGTTGACAGGGACAGAACACTCACTGTCTCGGGGGAGTCACCCCAAAGTCGAGGCTAAAACAAGTCGGGGCCTGTATTTCCTGAAAGTTGTCATTCCTGTTTGCAGCGAGTGATGGACGTGCTCAGATTACCTTTGGAATGTTTGTCCACTTATGATCTGCTCCCTAAAGCCCTGAAAAATACCCCAGACCTCCCCTGAAGAAATGCAGGGATCAGCTTATGTCTCCTGCTAGTTCAGTAGTGTCATTCTATAAACATTTAAAAAACTTCATAACATTACTAGATGCAGGATTTTAGCATGACAGCCATGACGCTTAAAACAGCATGACTTTGATTTTATCAAATGAATTTTCTGTACAGTGAGACCCACTACAGCAGGAGGAAGCAAACAGAGAGAAATATTTTAGATGTTTTGTCGTCCTGCAGAGCATCTATCTGATAAACTTGGAAGACTTTGACTGACCTTAAACCTGTTGTCAGTAAACCACTGATAAGCAAAATCCTATGAGATGTACCATACAGCTGACATATTGCAGATATGTTGTTAACCTTTTGCTGGATCACTTTGCTGTAAAATTAAACATGACCAGCACTGCACGATTAAGGTTATCTGAGGACTATTAGTTTAATAATTTGCTATTTGTGGTTCACTAACGTAGCAGGTGACATCTCCTCTCCCTGCAGGGAGCTGACTGCAGAGGACCAGATTGCTCTGCTCAAGTCCAGCGCCATCGAGGTGATCATGCTGCGCTCAAATCAGAGCTTCAACCTGGAAGACATGTCCTGGAGCTGCGGTGGGCCTGACTTTAAATACCAGATCAGCGATGTCACCAAAGGTCAGTGTAAACCCCGCCACGTGTACAGTCTGCAGTGAAGACAAGCTAATGCTCAGGACTATGCATATGCACGTTCGTCAACTCATTTTGTTCAGCTGGTAGCTGAAGAAAAGAAGCACTTGTTACACATTAACTCTTCTATTCAGAGCGCGACGGAAGCAGCCTGGAGTTAAGGAAGTGACCGGATCATTAGTGTGGGAGTACAGAAAGGTTACTGGCAGTCGCCTGTGTGCACGCCCATAGGAAAAGGACGCTAATACACGTTTTTCTGTTAAACCAGTCTAACATATCCACAGAGGCCCCTGTGGGCAAGGCTTTCATTTGCCTTTCAAACAAGACTCCTCTCTCAGGGATCAACCAAAGAATGTCACTCCTGACCTGCTCACCACACAAAACAACCACTGTCTGGACGAGGAGAAGCTGCTCTGTTGTGCTCTTCTTAAAATATCCCTGAGGAGTTGACATGAACATAAACGGAATGCAGATGTTTTCTCATACAGTAATCGGTAGTATACAAACATGTTAAAACAAAGTTCAAATTAATTCTGCCTCTTGTTTCATAGTGGCAGCTCGTTAGTAGGGGTGGGAATCTTTGGGCACCTCACGATTCGATTACGATTCAGGGGCTACGATTCGATTATAAAACGATTATTGATGCATCTTTAATTTATGTATATTGATGCACTTTTTCACAACACACATTTCTTTTTTTCTCACTGAATAAGCATTCAACACTTGCAATTTTTAAAAACAGTGCATTTGTAATAAGAAAGAGTTGAATTCATTTCCATTGTATTTTATTAAACATATAAATGGAAATGCGTGCAAACTGGAAAGTTACAACTTCGTTGTACGGAACCAAAGGTAACAACAGGTATCTTAAATCACAAGATAAAATGCGCAGTTAGAGTAACAAATGATTCGGTGGCGACAGACGTCCACGCATCACATGTAACTGCGTTCCTACCTACCTGCCTTCAACAGTGAGGCCGTGACTTCTGTTTTGGTTTGATGGTAGAGTGTCGGTGAAATAGCGTCGGGATGGGATGGTGTATCTGGGCTCCAGTGTATGCAGCAGTGCTCGAAATCCCTGATTTTCCACGACAGAATAAGGACGCAAATCCTTGGCAATAAAGGCCGCGATGGCCTTCGTAATTCGCTTCGCCTTTTCCGATGAGGGTGGCAGCTTTCTAATTGCTTCCTTGACTGTTCTCTGGTCGGTAGCGCCACTAGTTGCCGCAGCAACACCAGCCTGCCGTCTCCCTGACTCCTCCGTCAGGTGGAATCGAGTTACATGGCTTCTCATGTTTGTTGTGTTGCCAAAGTATTTTATTTTAGCACGACACAGCTTACATATAACGTGGCTCTTGTCCAGTTTGCTTCCACCATCAACGTTGTAGAAGCCGAAGTATTTCCACACATCTGCTTTTAAATTAGAAGAAGCTGTTCAGCTCTCACGGCAAGGTGGGTAGCGGTCAGCCATGTTTGTTTTCCTCTGTGCGCATGTCGGCGTGTCTGCTCCAGGTGCGCATCCCAAAGTGTCCCGGAGATGACACGTACCGCGCTTCTTAGTTCTGCATTATTTAGAACCTTCTGTATTACTCTAATTAACAGATTTAAATAATCGAAATTTGGATGTTTGTGAATCGATTCAGATTCGTCCACGTCCGAATCGCGATGCATCTAAGGATCAGAAATTTCCCCCACCCCTACTCATTAGTAAGATTTTGAATGCAACATTGCAGTTATAGTTACTGCTGTACATCATTAAAATGTCCGATACCTGAGTTTCTGTTCAAAGTGACATTTTTTTAATACTTTTTCCAGAAAAAAGTTGTTAAACTCAACTTTACAATCCACCAGTCATTAATATTGTGTTAACACAAACAGATGTCCAAGACTGTTTCTTAGTGAGACACAGCATAAAGTAAGTAATTATCCAACTTCAATTGATTTATTAATTACAAGGATTAATTTATCTGAAATAGGGATGCACTGAAATTCTGGGCAGATATTATTTGTGTTTTTGTTTTGTTTTTTTGGCTATTTTGTGCCTGGGAAACTAAGAAATCTTCATTATGAAGAATAACTTAACTGTTTTTTAATGATGCAGACTTTAAATGACCACAAATTCAATCAGACACATTTATGAAACAGCCTTTAATATAACCTTCTTTCACATGAAAACCATCTTTTAAAAATTGCATGAAAAGCCTTTTTAATATATATAATAAACCCTAATTCCCTCTCTTAATATCTTTTTTATATTGCCGTGAAAACATCTGTAAATCTCTCCTTTAAACAGCTGTATTCATTCAGTTTTCTCACCCTAAACTAAATTTTGCAAGATTGCATTTAAACACATCATGGTAACATAATTTATCTTCTTTAGATGTGAGTCTCGCCCCCGACCGCTAACAGCTAACGATAAATATCTCTCCTCCTGCCGAGTTTTACGCGGATTTGTTAGCATTATCAGGGAAACAATAAGATACGTTCCCTGATGCGTTGATAGTGACTTTGCTACGTCCTTTTGTCCTGACGGCGTCCCAGGGAAGATCCCTGTCTGTCCCAAACAGATTTCGGATGTCTCTGGGACGTCATGATCTATTCGTCTGCACAAAATTGTTGCGACACAACAGAAAAACCTAGGTTACTGCCAGTCAACAAGTTGAATATTGGCCAATACTGATGTTTGGCTAATTAATCATTGCATCTCTAATCTAAAAAATAATTTGATGCTAACATATTTAATGCTAGAGGCACAATTTAGTCTGTGCTCAGAAAGCGTTCAGGCTCAGTACACAGCCCCTGCCACAGAAATAGGAAATGGAGGTGTAGTCATATTAATCAATGGAGCCTTTTGATCAGTATTTTGTATGCCTTCTCATTTATGCATCTCCATAAACACACACACACACACACCCCCCCAGAGATGGCATATACACTGATCCAATTCAAATTTTCTAATTAAAAGAAATTCTCAGCCGGCAGTTCTCCTTTAAAATAAACGTGGGAACGCACAGCATTCAAGAAAAAAAACTCCTCACCAGAGATGATTCCAACAGGCAAAATGAAATATTAATAAGTTAGCGGGATGGTAACGTTCCCTGGGGGGCCTCTCTTCTGTGATATAGTGTGGAGCTGATTCTATGTGCTGCACAGACAGTAATGATGTGCTGCGTCCTCTTTAGCGGGCCACACTCTGGAGCTGCTGGAGCCACTGGTGAAGTTCCAGGTGGGCTTGAAGAAGCTCAACCTGCGGGAGGAGGAACATGTGCTGCTGATGGCCATCTGCTTGCTTTCTCCAGGTACCGTGGGTCTGACTGTGCGGAGGAGGGAACATATAGAGGGTCATGATGAATTGTTTATGAGTGATCTTCTTTGCTTTTTTTTTATTCCAGTAGAGAATGTATTCATTACAGCTTTAGTTTTGGCACAAGATCAACTTAAATATTTTATTGATATGTATATTTTGGAGATTATCCGAAGCATTGTTTGCATCTGTCAGTCAACATAAATCACATTGACGTGCAGATCACTTGAAGAGTTTCGTGTCTCTCACGAGCATTAGCCTTTATTTGAATGCACACTCGCGTATGGTATGCGTTCACCGTAGATGCAGTGCATGTATTATACACGTATAGTTATGCATGCAGGCGTGTGTAACTGAGTGGATATTTGCATTCCTGTGTGTATACAAGGCACCTCATTATTCATTGGATGTGCTCCCCTAATCTAAAATTAGCAAGCCACCTGACCAGAACAGTAGAAGTAAACACAAAGATCGTGCACGTTGATGGTAATTTACAACCGGACTGATTGTTCTGTGAGATAAGTGTTACCCTGTAGTAAACACTTGCACTGTAATCCTTACTTTTCCAAAACATTTCAGATGTAACAGCTAATCTTGGTTGCCTTTTAGCTGTGTAACAGCTATAAATATCTTAAGACTCTCCCCTCCCCTCCTGCAGACCGCCCAGGTGTGCAGGATCACGCACGGATCGAAGCCCTCCAGGACCGGCTGTCAGAGACCCTGCAGGCCTACATCCAGCTCCACCACCCAGGAGGACGGCTGCTCTACGCCAAGATGATCCAGAAGCTGGCCGACCTCCGCAGCCTCAACGAGGAGCACTCCAAACAGTACCGCTCGCTGTCCTTCCAGCCGGAGCACAGCATGCAGCTCACCCCGCTGGTGTTGGAGGTGTTCGGCAGCGAAGTGTCCTAGAACCTCTGAGCCTCGGTGGCGGAGAGGAAGCTGGAGACAAGACCCCCACCTGGGGGTAAAAATGGAGGGAGGGAGCTGAGGATGTGCTGGATGGACTAAATGGAGGTGTTGGGTATGAAGCAAGTGGAAGAGAAAAAGTTTGTGTTTTAAGTGTGTGCGAATGTGCGTGTGTGTGTGTGTGTGTGTGTGTGTGTGTGTATAAGTGTGTTGTCTCGTCTAAAGAAGTCTATCTTGGCATACAGACCAAGGTTGTATGGAGAGAAAGCAGATGTTAGGAGACACAGTAAACAAGGAAACGTCATTTAATACAAATTGAGCTACACATACAACTTCTGCCTATATACAGTGTTTTTGTCTGTATTTAAATCAACAAACCGCTGCTTCAAATGCCTGGACATTTTGTGTGTGTACGTGACGTACACACACCCACACAACAAACACACTCAGTTATTCATTTAGCCATTCAGTTGAGCTACCTCTTTGTTTTACTGGGGTTGTTTTACATCACCTATGTGAAACACTAACTTTTACACAGAACAATTTAGATACAGTACGGAGGACATTTCAGTTCATCGTGCAAACGCAGTGCCTGCACATTACCTTTTGAGTTTTTGGTGTTCCAGAACTTTTTTTTATTTTGTTGTTCATCTGCTTCTCTCCAAGGCAGCATATGTATATGACTATGTATACAATTCAAACACATGCCTTTCGCCTTTCACCAAAGGTATGGTCAACTACTTTCTCAAAAAGCTTCCAGTACCTAAAAATAACCGCGCTGCTCCACGGCTCGTTTCACGTGTGCAGCCTCTCGACATGCTAGCAAGTTGTCTGACTAGCCTCACAGCCTATGAAGGAAACTTTCGTTATTTAGGTTTATACTGCAGAGTACAGAGCATAGTCTGTAATTTAGTGAGGTTTTGATAGGACTTTGGGGTGCCTGGTTTTGAGGTGAGAATTAGCCACTAAATGTGTTAGCTACTTTTACACTGCTAACTTGTCAATCAGAACGAGCCTGCATTATGGCTTGTTGCTCTCTTTTGAAATTGTTTTTCCTTCTTCTTGGCTTTTGTTTAATTGTTTCCCTGTAAATAGTTAATTACTACCACATGTATCCTAAGCACTGTTATACCACCACCTTTTACTCAAGCCTATGTATTGATATACAGTATATGTTATCACAGATTTTAAAGGGCTAAGATGCCAAATCTAACTGGAATAGTAAATCAAGGCCAAAGCAAGGGGCCTGTCTTGTTAATATATAGCTGCATACCATACTTGGAATTGGCATATATACTGATGTAATTGCAATGGATGTTTGTTTTGTTTTATACGTCATTTCACCTCTAAAAACAATTCCATGAATTGTTCCTCCTCAGTATACAGTGAGCTCGGTGGGCGGAGAGCTTGGGAAGCTGCTTCAGACCTCCACAGATATCACACCCCTTTCATTTCTGACAGGGAAGTGGATTTTCTAGAATGTCTGAGGGCCTGGCTGTGGCAGCGGTGTGCACCTCTACACCCAGGCCCTCCTGTTTGATGATGTATGCTGCGCAGCCCTCTAGTGGCTGCATCGTGTAAATACCAGGTATATATATATATATATATATATATATATATATATATATATATATATAATATGTCCGCCGCTGTACATAGGGCTACATAGATATTTCTCAAGGCAGATTTTTCCAGAAATATATATGCAAATACAATATTGACCCTTTTTTTGTTTTGTTTTTGATTCATTATCACTACGTTCTGAGACACTATGCTCTTTTGTTTTGACTTTGATCATGTTTTTATTGGTAAGAATGAGTTAGAAAATGGCTTAAACAGGGATTGCTTGTGTATTTGACTCAGTCAAATTATTATTTGTTTAGTGGTGGGTTGATGTATTTGCCTAATTTCCAAGGTTCATTTTCAGACAGAGGACGAGCTAAACATACTGTGCTGCTCTCTAATATAAGCCATATAGATCACTAAGCTAGTTATACACCTGATACATTACAGTGCATCAAAAGGATGACTCCAGAGCCTTGGATATCCTCATTATATAATCGTCTAAACTCATATGCTATGTATCCACGGCTCTTGGAAGATAAGCTTGTATATGATAGGAACTCATATGCCTTCTCTCTGCTGTCAGTCATCTTTGGCTTATGCTTCATCAGACAGCATCTAATGGCTTACAAACCAAACTGCCAAGAGAATTTCAACGCTTAGGTTTAGAGGCCAGTAATGTATGGCTTGCTGCATGTTGGATTATGGTAAAATTATATGAGATGACGTGTTGTTGTTTTTTTTTTTTTTATATCAAGACAATTCCCCAAAGAAGTGTAAAATCAAATTTTTGCAGCTGAGTTCACTTAAAGCATAAAAGAAGTCATTTGCAGAGATGACATAAGTCTCGTACTTTTCTTGTCTTCGATTTGCTGTGTGACAGAAGACATCGGTTTAAATGGTTCCTGTGATTGGCCATACGGGCCTCCTGTGTCAGACCGAGAGCAGGCTGGAGTTACTCTGTGATCTTTGAGGAAAATGGTGAGAGAGAGAGAGCATGTGTTTGACGTTGAGCTGGACGTGTTCTCACAGTTGCGCTGTGAGAAGTTGTTGTTGCTTTAATTTGTTCCACCCACGTGGTTTTTAAACCTACCGTAGAATTTTAAAGGTCCAGTGTGTAGGATTTAGGGGGATATATCGGCAGAAACTGAATATTATATGATAACCTTTTGTTTTTTTTGTCTTACGTCAACTGAAAATAAGAATCATTGTGTCTTTTTGGTATCCTGTAATGAGTCCTTTATATCTACATAGGGAGTGGGTCCTCTTCCATGAGATGTTGCCCCGCCATGTGTCTACAGGAGCCCAGAATGGACAAACCAAACATCGGCTCTAGATAGGTCCATTCACTTTTTCACATTGGCCACCGTAGTTTGCCGCCCCTTCGTAATGAGCTGAACAGCACCATTAAAAAAACCTGATTTTTAACGTGAAACTGCTTTTTTCAGTGTTTTTACCAGTTTAAATCACCTGGTCTGTTTTTTTTCTTGGGGGATAGGGAGAGAAGATTTCTGCAGGATAATTTTGCTCACGGTAATAACCTCCTGAACAATGAACGCTGATAAAAATTCCTACCTGGGAGTTCATTCTCGGAACATTGGAGAAGTTTCAACAGGTTGCAATCTGCAGTCCTCACCACTAGATGCCACTAAATCCTACACACTGCTCCTTTAAGTCCATTCTCCGTCACTGTGGCTTTATTCCGACTCTTCATCAGTCACTGTGACACTCTGCAAGCTGGCAGTTGGGGCTGTACGTGGAGATGATCTGCGTAGCAGAGATAGTGAAATCGTTTTTGGATGTTTGCATATTGATGTAATCATGATAAGTTGGGTTTTCTTCATGAAAACCATTGGGATTGTGTAGTGTGTATATACAGTATATATATATATATATATATATATATATGTATATATAATTCCATGTGCCCCACAAATCTCCCTACCGTGACTGAACTTTAAGTAGTTGAGGCTCGAGTGTCTTTAGGCAGTACCACTCATATGTATAGTATGTCAGTTTGATGAGGGGTATGATGTGCTTGGTTACTGAACACTGACTTTTGAAGTTTTTGAAAAGTCTCCACGTTGATTTTCTCTGAATACATACTTCCGTATGTAGATATGGGTTTTGATTTAGTTCTATATTGTTTTTGAGATAGAGATGCAGTGTTGATTTGTGTATGTTCAATACAGCGGGAGGTTTGGTGAACAAGTAAGTGCCACGGGGAGAGTTCCCTCCACACAAGAACAGGGTAAAAGAGGAGTTGCTCTTGGGGATTTGACAAACCAAACAGGAAGAGTCTTGTGGATGTATCATATTGCTGTTATTTGAACAAGTAGATTTCAGTCAGTACCGCATAGCATCAGGGGAATTCTTACTTATAATAAGCAGGGAAACCCCCTTTTTCCATTTTATGACTAAATATGTGATTAAATGCTGTTTATAGGACCTTTTTCCCCATTTAATTCCCCACCCAACATACTGTACATAATATGCAAATACACTTCAATGTAAATATGGTGCATCCCCAGAGTCTCCGGTTTGGTTTTACCACAATAGGCTGCTCAGAATCTGTAAGTTTTTAACTCTGCATTGCGGTTGTTGAAAATACTGGAACTTGGAAAAAAAAAACCATGCGTCAATGGAAATCCGCCTCGAATTAGATGGCTCCATCTTTGGTAAGATTTCCTTGAGATTGGCAACATAACACAGTAACAATGCCTGCAATATACAACTCATGGTACACTATCACCAGCAAGCTTTACAGTTTATCATGTTAGTAGTGAAGTTTTTTGTATAACTGTTGCCATTACAAATCCTGTCTGTAAAAACATGTATGATACCATTCATAGAAAACAGTCGGCCATCTCCCACACAAAGGCTTTCAAGTCTTTTATTTTATTTTATTTTTTTATTTTTTTTGTTCCTCCCATTAGGACAGGGATTGTAATGGAATCAACTTAATTTAGTTCTTACAAAAAGGAGTGTCCACAATGGATGTACACCATAATCTACCTAAAAAACCTACCTCTTTTAGCTCAGATTTTGCTTTAGCATTAAGCATTTGCCTCTGTTTTTACTTTTGTAATATTTGTATTCATGTTGGTATTTATTGCTGTCTAATGAGTCATACTTCAATGATTACCTCAGAGATATCTCACAGATTTGGGAGAGTCCAGCTAATGAAGTCATTCATATTTTTTTTTTTTTCTTGTACAGTTTTTTTTTTTTTTTTTTTTTTTTTCTTCTCAGACTCAGCATTGCCTTTTTTTAACGCACAAAATACCAGGAGTGTTTTTAATATAGTGCCTGCACTCTGACCAACAAGGCTCAGACTGGCTAGGGTGAGGCTGCATTTACTCCACATTCTTATCCACATCTTTGTCCCTTTGGATGTGTGGGTGATTTTCAGCCACTGATGCAATTAATCCGGTTGCCATGTGGCTGATATCTACCTTATCTTAATGGTTCCTCAGGGCAAACTGAGGAGAACTTTGTGGAGTTTATCCAGCTGTAAAGAAGGAACAACCTGAAAGACTTTGTGGCAGTAGGAGAAGCGGGAGGTGTGTTTGCGCTCCACTTGGTACTGTTAGCATGGTCTTTGCTCTGTAATACGCCATCCTTACCTTGTCCCTCTTATTTGCCACGCCATCCCCTTCATACCCTCCCCGTGTCTTCACCTCTCCTTCTGTCCTAAAGTCTACTCCCGCACCTTCATCATTCCCTGCCGATGTTCGGTCTAACAAGGGAATTAGGAGAAGTGAAATCCTCAGTATCCATGCAATGCTGCTTTTATCTTGAGCATCACCAAGTTGTGCGCTTCTGACACCACACAACGCAGGCATCATCCAAAATGCTGCCCCCACCCCCAGCGGCGCCTTGTTGGATTGTGTCTTGAAACGCACGCAACTTAGTGGTGCTCATTGGAAAAAAAAAATAAAAATCCTTTCAGATCGTAGTATCATATTAACAGAGCAACTACTCACTTTGGTGAATTTAAACCAAGTTTATTTTGTATTCATGTCAAACTGCTTCAGGTAAACACTGAATGAAATAAGAGAGTTTTTATTGATCAGTGAATACTGAGGAACAATGTCGCCATGGTCACATCTACCCTGAGCTGTGTGCCATAACGTGTCCCTTTTAATGCAGGGGAGGGTGTTAATGAAGCTGGCTTCAGATGTTCCCCAGCTTAATTCCAACCAGAAGGTTGCCTGAGTGTGAGATTGGCCTCCTACTTAGTACTTATTCAGCCATGTGTATTGATCTTCTATGAGGAGTAAATTTGAATTTGGCATTGAATTGTCACCCTGCATTGTGAAACCCAAATCATGCCACATTGAATTAAAAAATTGCCTGAACCAACAAAAAGCACTTAATGTAATGTTTGTAACACATGCATACTGATGAATCTATTAGCCATAAACTGCCTGTGTAGGTCAGCATGATATGGCTCCAATTAGCAAAATAAAGTTAGGTCACCTAAATTTTAATGTAATTGCAATTCATCTTTTGTCTCTTTTTTTTCAAAGATCTTTTTTCTATTATAAATTGGTGTTTATGTAATGTTATTTTTGTCAGATGTTTTGCAAATCAAAAATAAACAGTTGTACATAGCAGTGGGCTTCTGTGTGATTCCTATGCATCATCACTCTATCACTTTAATGCACTATGAGAGCTTATTGTCTTTTAACAGATATTTAAAAACAAGTATATATTGTTCAAAGAAATGATGCACCAACTTCACACAAGAACATTTCCAGGTGCACCCATGGTACCAGTTACAGGGGATTTATGATAAAGTGTGCTGTAGCATGTCAATTCCTCCCTGGGCAGAGCCATGTTAACACTTTCTGAAGGCGTCTCAACTTTTTGTGATGAAATGGGACAAAGCGTTTGACTCCCACTAGACCACTGGTTCTCAACATTTTGTGTCATGGACCTCTAAATTGATACACATCACGTCATGGACCCCCATTTGGTAAGATTTGCTTCAGGGAGCTTCATCTTCATCAAAGAGTTCAAATGTTAAAAATGATTCAGACCAGAAATCTAGAGCTTTCAACTACAGTTGGGCAGATAATCATGGAGGAAGTGAAACCTGAGATCAGAATAAACACTCATATAACTCTTACTCACAGAGGGCTCACTTGTGAATTAAACCGTGAAAATGAACCACTCCCATATTTCTCCCTCCATTTTTAGACCTCCCTCAAGGACCCCTGGTTTAAAACTGTTGCACTAGACGGTGTAGCAACAGTAAGTAGAAAAAAACACAACAAAAATAAAAATGAGAGGGTACCACACCCATAAAGGAATATTCATCCATTCATCCATCCATCCATCAATTTTCATCCGCTTATCTGGGGCCGGAACGTGGGGGCAGCAGGTGAAGCAAAGGATCCCTGACATCCCTCTCCCCTGCAACGCTTTCCAGCTCCTTCTGGGGGATCCCAAGGCATTCCTAGGCCTGATGAGATATGTAATCCCTCCAGCGTGTTCTGGGTCTACCTCGGGGCCTCCTACCAGTGGGACGTCCCCAGAACACCTCCAGCGGGAGGCGCCCAGGAGGCATCCTGATCAGATGCCCGAACCACCTCAACTGACCCCTTTAGATGCGAACAAGCAGCAGCTCTATTCTGAGCTCCCTCCACTGGTCCGAGCTCCTCACCCTATCTCTAAGGCTGAGCCCAGCCACCCCACAGAGGAAACTCATTTCAGCCGCTTGTATCCGTGACCTCATTCTTTCAGTCACTACCCAGAGCTCATGACCATAGGTGAGGGTTGGGACGTAGATGGACCAGTAAATCGAAAGCTTTGCCTTTTGGCTCAGCTCCCTCTTCACCACGATGGTCCGGCACAGTGCCTGCATCACTGCAGAAGCCGCACCAAACCCCCTCTTGAATAAGACCCTGAGATACTTCAGCTGCCTTACTTGGGGCAGTAACTCTCAACCCAGAGGGGGCTATTGACTGGTTTCCGGCACAGAACCATTGCCTCAGATTTGGAGGTACTGAGTCTCATCCTGACCTCTTCATGAGGAATACTTTATTTATACAATGACCATTTGTAAATCAAAGTCATGCATTGTTGCCTTGAATTCATGAAGAAAACTTCTTCTCTCATGCCTCCACAGAAAACAGTGAACACATTGATTTATTGATTGATTGGAGACCACATATAATAACAGCAAAACTACATCAAAACATCTGTTTACAAAGTCATACAACTCTTGCAGTATAATCCAAGTCTCATTTATCCAGTTGTGTGCTCAGTACTTCCCAAACACATGTGTTTTCACTAAAAAAAAAAACCTTGGTATTGGAGTAAATAAAAACAGAGAATGCAAATTTGTGGAGAGATAAGAAGTCTGAGTATGAATATTGTATAAATACATGCTCCATGGCCTCTTTTTCTTATAATTTTCTTAATATTTTCATGGAATTTCATGCCTTTATTTGATCACTAAAAGTAAAGGGATGGGCAATGACATACAACAAAGGTCCCCTGCACAGACATGAACATGTTGCAGTTCTTAGTCAGTGCCTTAACCCCCTGTAGGACACCCAAGCACAGTTCTTTAGATATTTATTCCACATTCTGTTTTTGGACATATACTTAGTAAACTCTCTGTCTCTCTTTTATGCACAAATACAATTCTCTTCTCCCTAAAATTTTCCACTTGTAAAGTTTTATTTATTTGGTTGTTGGTCTTTTTTTACATACTTTACATAGTTTCATGCTCTGGTTTGGCCACCAGAGGGCACTGTCTCTTATTACATGTGCCTGTACACCCCTCCTGACCCAATGACCTTTCTGATTCAGCACTGACAGCCAGAAACAGTTAGGATCATTAAGGTCATACTGGACAACCTCAACACAAAGTGCTGGTGGGGTGTGTGTGTGTGTGTGTGTGTGTGTGTGTGTGTGTGTGTGTGTGTGTGTGTGTGTGTGTGTGTAACTGTAACAGTGCTGTAACAGTGCTGGTGACCACACACAGCAGGCCTGTGTGAAGATATATCTGACACACAGAACAGTATGTACAATATGTTGGAAGAGATTTGAGCTCACCTCAGCTCACATCTCTGCGGCTGGTCACGTATGGAGCGAGATTGCGTGAGTGGTGATGGTGCAGGAGGAACAAATAAAAGGTTATCAGAGAAATCCAGTCATTGCACGACAGTTAATTGTCAGCCCTGGTACGAAGCAGAGGCACTTCTTTTGCCTGCTGATAAGGTTGCGCTCGTGCGGTCTGCTGAGCCGTTGCGTCTGTGCACGAGGTTAGATGAAGGAAAAGAGAGGCTCTGGTTGCAGCAACATCCCTTAGGTGAGGGCTCTCTGTATTTTATCTCAAATACAGAGCAACGAGAAACTGAACACCGTGTACTTTTCCACAGGGGACGTACCTCTAGCTGTACATTACCTTCTACAGATAATAAGCATTAATTACAGGTAGTAGTCTCATGCATCGTTCAGGTGTGTAAAGGTGAACCAGCTGCTGGCTTATTGCAGATGGAATAAATTTAATTCCAAATAACCCTTTAAAGCTGCGCTTATTAATATTTTTCTACACACAATGGTCAGATGACTTATGTGAAATGTGAAAGGGGTCACTCATTGTGACAAACCCACAAAGAACTAAAGGCCATCTTGCAACTGGATCACTCCAGCCTCAATCCACGACTTAAAGCTAATGTCTGCCTGGGGCGTTAAGTGGTGGTGGTGGGGCAGGATCGGGGTCAGTGGCCCCTTTCCTCCCACACCAATCTTCTAATTTTGGCTTCATTTTTATCTCAACAACACATCTGTAAAGTTTCGTAACTACATATTGCACAATTGCAATGTTATCACGTTGACAAAGTCACATAGACCACAATTTGACAAAATGACTTAGAGATGATTATATTTAACTCAAACTAAGGGAGGCTGGAGCCTATCCCAGCTGACATTGGGCGAGAGGTGGGATACACCCTGGACAGGTCACCAGACTATCGCAGGGCTGACACACAGAGACAGACAACCATTCACACTCACATTCACACCTATGGACAATTTAGAGTCACCAGTTAACCTGCATGTCTTTGGACTGTGGGAGGAAGCTGGAGTACCCTGAGAAAACGAGGAGAACATGCAAACTCCACGCAGAAGGGCTCCCTCTCCCCAGGGTTCAAACCTGTGAGGCGACACTGCTAACCACTGCACCACCGTTCTGCCTTAAAAAAATCTTACAAACAAGGTAACGAGACAAAACTATAATACCTCTGGATGACACGCACAGACTCGCATGGTGAAAACAATACCAGACGTTGCATCATCGTCACAGCTGGTAATTATCGTCCAAGTTTGTATATTGGACATTCTGTTCTCCAGGTGGACACAAATATGACTCCAAATGAATGCTAATGTCGCTCCGTGTCTGCCAGATGTGTAAACAACAGCAACTGTTGGTTAACACGTTTGCCACAGCAATTTTATAAATTGAATATGTCACTACAAACACTCAAAACTTTCTCCAAGGGTACTGTGGGGAGCATGTTGTCAGGGAACATCACTGTCTCGTAAGGCAGCTAAGGCTGAACGTACCATGGGGGGTGCACTGCCCAGCCTACAGGACATTTACACCAGGTGTGGGCTGGCAGAATCATGAAGGGTTCGAGCCATTTGAACAATGGCCTTTTCTTTGTTGTATATGTATTTTTACTGTATGCATGCTGAGTATGCGACAAATAAAAACCTTGAAACTGGGGTGCCGTGGTATCTCACTAGGTATAGCATGTACTGTAAAGGCTGAGTCCTTACCGCAGCGGGCCGAGCTTGAGTCTGGCCTGGGTCCTTCACTGCATGTCATCCCTTCTCTCTCCCTATCAATACAGCAGAAATGCCAAAAAAGTATTTAAAAACTTGAAACCTAATATGTCAGTGTTTGGTTCACAGTGTGTTTGGCCACTTCCAAGTGCAACTTGAAGAAGATGCAAGAACTAGCGGCGACGTTTCACCTTACGTTGCCTGTGTCTCGGCCACAAAGTTGCACATGAACACACTGCAAAGACTACAGCCAACAACCAACCAGCACGTACATTCTGCGCCTGCATGAGATGAAATAACTCCCCATATCAGCGGTAGTCTGTATCCATTTTTCGAAAAGGGAAACCTAAAGACGGACAGGACGGATTCAAGACGCTAGTTAGCCAGTTAGCACATGAACAACACAACCCAATGTTAAAAGAACAAATGATATTTACCGTATGCTAGTGAACAGTTACACAAACACTTCTGAAGTATTTCTGCCAAAGAGCTCAATGGCTAAAATACATAATCTTGCCTTATATAAGAAGCTTGTTTCAATATCACGCCCTCTTGACTTTAACTATTTATTGGTTATCCTTACTTCTATTTCTGTTCTCGTGCACTGCCAATCAGAGTGATTTCATTCACCAACAGGCTCTGCAGCCTCCGACGTCGAATCAACATGTTGAATTCGCTAGAAAAGAGCCGAGGAGTGCCAACAATGCGGGACACACTGCAAAAACTAGGTTGCTCACCGACCGTCAGCTTGGTGCGTCGGGGATATTAAAGTTCTCACTAAATAAATACTTCACTCAAAGATTCCAGATTGTAGAATTATACGTGTCAAGGGTGTCAGTTTGTTCTCTGAAATACAACTACAGTCTAAATAATGTGACAAAAAGTGTGATTGAAAATATAATTTCATCTCTGGCTGTGTGTTTGTGACCAGGGTCACACCAGGACAGTTTCTTGGAATGACACTGTGACTTTGTTCGGTTTTTGGGTGAGGCAGAGTCTGGTCATGAATATCAGATAAAGACGTCCACACACACACACACACACACACACACACACACACACACACACACACACACACACACACACAGCAGAGTGTCCCCAGTGTACAGGCACAAGAGGGTGGTCCTCAGAAGCATTTATTTCTGACGATGGGGGTATAAATACAAACGGGTGGTGCCCTGGTATTATCAGAGGCTGATACTGCAGCTCTGAGCAGCACATGTGCACACTGATAGACCGCTGCGTCTGTATGAAATCTAACTGTATGTTTTACTAAGAATGCCCCTGGCATAATAAGGAGTGTTTTATTTTTGCGCCCCAGCTTGGGGTATGGCTGTTGAGTTGGCACATGGCCGCCTGCAGGGGGATGTCAGTTGTGACTTTCCAGTAATAACAAGGGCGTGTTGTTTTCTGTGTGCATATCTCTGGTACGTCTGTGTGTGAGACACAGTCACAATGAGAAGACAGTCGGATCAGTAATGCGAAGCTCATGCTATGCATTGACTGTCTGTGTGTGTGTGTGAGCCTACAGGGCGAAAGAGAGAGGACCCTTTTCCCCTTCTTTTCTATTGATTCTGTGCCCACTTATCTAGATTGGATGTTGGATGCCCTTTATGCAAGTCATCCAAATATCATTAGGGTTAAACCCACCATGTGGTTTCGGTTCAGAATGTGAGGAACGCATGCATGGCCCGTGGATGTTTCTCTACTCTCAGGCCCTCCATGGGGCGAAATAACATTCTCTGCTCTCACAGAGCTGAAGGTGGAGACGGAGAGAAAATACATACATACAGAACATCAATAAACCTGCGTTTTATGAGAGACTCTGAGACGTAGCAGTCAGGAGCCATAAGTCACCGCTTCACTGTTAACAGTAGCATCGCATGCAAGGATCCACTCGGTGCAGGAGCCACAGTGTGAACAGTCTTTTTGTTTGTTATTACAAAGCTGGGTGATTTATGTGGAGCAGGAGGAACATCACATTTTATACATTTTTAAAGGAGAAAAATGTAAATTACACTTTGTGTAATTGTTCTAAAGTGGAAAGGAAAACTTTTTTTCCATTTATGTTGTTCTTGTGCCATTCTTACTTTCCAGGGAAAAGGAAGAGGGCAGTGTGTGTGTGTGTGTGTGTGTGTGTGTGTGTGTGTGTGTGTGTCTGTGTCTGTGTCTGTGTGTGTGTGTGTAAGGAAGTGTGCTCCTTGGAAAATAATGGCTGCAGAGTTGCATTAACAGCCAAACATTTCCTCCGTGTTTTCCCGTGCCCTATATTTATACTCTAAGTTCAGCGCTCACACACACACACACACACACACACACACACACACACAGCATGCCACTGTGTTTATTCACTTTGTAACCACTTCAGTCATGTGGTTTCTATAACGGCCCTGATTTCATTATACAGTTTAGACGGAAAGTTGGACGAGCTGCTGATTTATTTCTGAGGTGTGCTCAGTAAACAAAGATTTAACTTAAACTGCAGTTTCCCTTCATTTACATATTTATAAGTTAAAAATATACCATGCAGGATTTTCTGAAAGGACAATGCAGGGACTCACAAAAGTAATCTAGAAGTCAGATGACACTTCTAGTTGCTGACACATAGAGACTAGAAGTGTGTGGCAGTGTATTTTTCTTCAGAGACTCTGCCCTCTGCCTGTGTTGTCTTATTTTCTGTGTTCGGGATGTTTGTGAGCGTGTACCCTCACAGCGCTCAGGTGAGGTTGGGACTTAATTAAAAGGTAGCAACCCGGTGCCAGACCATAGGCAGCAAGCATCCAAGAGACACAGTGCTAAAAAATGATGATAATAAAATAATCTTTAATTATAAAGCACAAAACAGAGTTATAAAGTGCTTTACATGTCAAAAATTAAGACAGACGACAGGAAAGCAACAACTTTTAAAAGCACTGATAAAAACACTTTAGTATATAAACATTGAGGAAATAAAAGACAGTTTAAATTAACTAAAGTAAGATCAGGAAAGGCTCTCCGATAAAAGAAGGGATTTAAAAGAGATCACCAACTTGGCCGACATGATTTCCTCGGGCAGATTGTTCCAGAGCCTCAGGGCCCTGACAGCACATACTCTTTCCCCTTTAGTTTTCAGCCGAACCTCTGGAACATACAAAAGACCTCTGCCCGAGAACCTCAAAGTATGTCCTGGTGTGTACAGTACTAGGAGGTCGGAGATATAGCTGGAAGAGAGACTGTGAAAAGCCAATATATCGAGGCGAAGCGCTAAAGAAGTGAACCAGAGTCTCTTCACTTGCCTTCTTAATCGTTCTAAATTTCTTTGTTTATACAAATGTGGTTCCTCTAATTAGATTTATTCAACTAACTAACAGCTAATTTTTGTCAAGTTGGACTTCAAAGCCATTTTATTGCATTTTACAGCTCAAGTCCTAAAACTGTACATTTGCATATAAATGAAAGGTCACTGGTTTCATTCTACAGAAGAACTGGGGAAGTCTGACACCAGTGTGACCTTATACTGAACCAGATTTAAATGTGTGGATAATAATGGTAAGAAACAGGATCTACAGTAACCAGAAGAGAATCAGCAGCATGATTTGCATCTCTGAGTTTAGGTGAGAACAGCTTGTAGTGACGCACTGAGAGGTTTCGGTTGATTTTTCTTAGAAAATGAGCAGAATTATGGAAATGGAGGGACAGAACTGCCTTATTTTGACAATCTTATCTTTTAATTGTACCCCAAGGTTGAAAATCCCTGTAATACCAAAATGAGTTGGCACATAGTCTGAGAACCAGAGCAAGGCTTGCACCTATTTAATGTTTAGGAAAGAAGTGAAAGTTTTCAGTGTTGACTTATGAAACTGAGAACAAGAGTCTGTAAACAAAGTTAACCAGCTTCATGAGTCAAACAGTTTCCACCGCTGATTTACCACATGATATTTAACCCAGATCTCAACATACATACAGTAAGTGTGTGGACAGTTGTCTTACAATAATTACCTGTCTTTCCCCGTAACCAAACTGTACAGACTTTGTCCTAAAATGTACAACAAGAATTTACTCTTGTTGTTTCGGCCTGGGCTGATCATACATCTGTTGCATTGTCTGGGACTTTTTCTTATCTGAACCGCAAGTCTAATGATGGATGGTGCTTTGAGGCAAGTTTGTGATTTTCAGCTATATAAATATAATGAATTTGTCTTTACTTGATCACTGTTTACATTGATTATACACTGTGTTTTAGGAACATGAATGGATGACATGTCAGTCGGTCCACCACTTTGGTCGAGCCTGAAATATCGTTATTGGATAGACTGCCTTGAAATTAGGGGATAAATCCCACTGGCTTTGGTGAACCACCAGTGGCCAGCAGGACAAATATTTCAAAATATAGTCAACGCATTGGCACAAAGTTTTGTACAGACATTCATGCTCCCTTCAGGTTGCACTGTATTAACTTTGATCTCCTGACCAATCGTCTAGTGCCATAATCAAGTCAAAAAGTTTGTCCAAATCCCAGCAAATCTACTGATATTCCCATCCCACTCCCATTCACACTCACATTCACACCTACAGCTTATTTAAAGTCACCAGTTAACCTGCATGTCTTTGGACTGTGGGAGGAAGCTGGAGTACCCGGAGAAAACCCATGCTGACACAGAGAAAACATGCAAACTCTGCAAACCAAGAACCCTCTTGCTGTGAGGGGACAATGCTAACCACTGAACCACCGTGCTGCCCTATGTGACATTCGAAGCATTAATATAGCATCCATCTATCCATCCATCCATTTTCGTAACCGCTTATCCTCTTGAGGGTCGCGGAGGGGCTGGAGCCTACCCCAGCTGACACTGGGCGAGAGGCAGGGTACACCCTGGACAGGTCACCAGACTATCACAGGGCTGACACATAGAGACAGACAACCATTCACACTCACATTCACACCTACGGACAATTTAGAATCACCAGTTAACCATGACAAAACCCACACTGACACGGGGAGAACATGCAAACTCCGCACAGAAGGTGACATCTGCACCTATGTGACACTGGGAGCATTAATATAGCAGCAAACTACTATTTGCTATGTAAAGATATCGTTGAGTAATGACATTTGTTTGTTGTTGTGCTGGACAGTCTGGCTGTGCGGACATGAGTCCCTAGCTAATCACTGCCGCTCAGAACTGTTCTTCTACGGTGATTATTGCTGGTATGGGGGTGCAGACGTCTAGCACCCACCCTCCGGTTTCTCCCAAGGTAACGATGTTAGTTTTGTCAGCACTGTTGCCGTTGTTAGCATGTTTATTGAGTTAGCACTGTTAGCAGCCTGGTTTATGCTACAGTAAATAATTTGCATAAAATAGACAAGAACATATGGTGTGAGAAAACACTGGTCACGCAACAGTTGAAATTAACCCGTCTGGTGTTAAAAAACAAACACCGAAAATTTTCATCATGCATCACATTGTCTCACTATGAGTACAGTAGACTAATATAAAAGCTTAAACGCTGGGGAGAAAGGTAGCAACCTGACTAGAGTGTGTGTGTGTGTGTGTGTATGTGTGTGTGTGTATGATCTTAAATGTCATTGTGTGGTGCTCGAGTCGAGTGTATCTGTGGTTTCCTGAACATTCAACATCTCAAGCTTGACTGAGGCACTGAACAGAGACGTGTAGAGCACAGACAACATTGCCGTAAGATGAGCTACATGTCAGAAAAAACGCTCTGTGGATAAACCAATGTATAGGTTTCATATTAAAGTGTGCTACTGGGTGTGTGAGTGTGTTTGTGCTTCTGGGTTTTTCTGCAGTGGGACGGTGTCCGACCAAACCAGGTCACATTGACAGTGCTAATGCATCTGCGGGTTGGATGTGTGTCTTCTGAGTGTATAATGTGATGTTGACAAATGTATACCACAACATTACATTGTGTATTATGTGCTGTGATCATTTTGTGTCAGGTGTGTGTGTGTGTGTGTGAGCAGCTCTTGAGGCTGTGCGTTTGCACCTCTGCAGCGAGGCATTTTCTCAGTAAAAACCACAGAAAGTGTTTCTGATCACAGCTGGAGGCAGGGGGACACCTGTCGACCTCCTCATCAGCCCTGTGGTCACCCTGTCCTACATACAACAGAGACTGACAGAAAACACAGCTTACAGAGTGATGCAGACAGAGAGGGAGGAGAATATACTGGCTTTTAAAGTCAGTATTATTGATAAAATCTGACTGGGTCATTTTTCTTTTTTAAAAAAGTCATTTAGGGGAGAGGAGCTGCGTTGCAAAGTAGGTCTTCAGGCTTGACAATTCATTTTTGTACCTTGAGCTGAGCTGGCACAACAACACAGAGCGCAAACTACTTCTTATTATCATCTATCCTTCACTGTCTTCTAAAGTGTCTAATTTCCCACACACAAGGAGGGTAAAGACTCAATTTCAGTTTTGACTGCAATCTTACGTAGAAAAAAAATGAGAGAAGAAATCTACTATTCTGCAGCTGTCCTGCAAAGATGTCAGAGTCTATGCATGTGGTCCAGTTAGACATTTTTAGTCTTTCTTTTAAATTCTTAAACCTGCAATAAACGATATATAAGCTATAAACACATTGACATTTTGTCCCCATTAACTTGATATGGCAAACCTGTTGGCAACATCCAAAACATGCAGAGCATCATTATCAACCATTTAGAGCACATAATGAGTGTAGGTCCAATATTCACTTTCCTTTAGTCTCCACTAACTCCAAAAATTACGCTGGTGAGAGCCATGGGAGTGAACCAAAACAGTGAAGGTGTGAGCCAGAAAAACAAAACTATCTGTTAAAGGTCCAGTGTAGGATTTAAGGGGATATATTGGAATAAGCGAAATATAATATTCATAACCATGTTTTCATTAGTGTATAATCAACAAAAAATGAGAAGTGTTGTGTTTTCATTACCTTAGAATGAGCTGTTTATATATGGAGTGGGTCCTTTTCCACAGAGTCTGCCATGTTGGTTCTACAGTAGCCCAGAACAGACAAATCAAACTCTGGCTCTAGATGGGATCATTCATGTTTTGTATCGGCCAGTTCTCCTATCTGCTACCTCATCACTAGATGCTACTATGGCCCTGATCACACAGAAAGTGTTTTGCAGGTTGCAAAATGCAAGACAACCATCCAATCACGTATTTACACTAACCGTGTAAACAATCTACCATTTTTCCCCCAGCAGTTAGTATCTAGTCCCTAAAATGTTCAGGCAGAGGGTGCTTGCAGTAGCTCTGGTTGAGGGTGAGAAGCTGTCAGCAAATAGATTGTTGAGCACAGGAAAACGGAGATCTGTGTGGGTACATCAGACCCTAAAAATGAGGGGGGGATCATGGGGAGCACCACCAGTTGGTCCAGGAGCTTCACCTCCATGATGGCCGTTTCCAGGCATATTTTAGGATGATTCGGGCAGTTTGACAACCTGCTGTCTATCGTCAGGACGTAAAGCTCTGGGTATTCAGCAACCACTACCACCAGTGTCTCCTCCATTGTTTACCAACTATAAACTTCTTGTCGTGACCACCACAGAAGGCCCGCCTCTTAAATCATCCAATTAGACAATGGGAAAAAAGATGACAAAAAAAGAGATGACATGGGGCACTTTTCTGAGTTGAAGTTTTTTCAATGTGAGGAGTTCAGAGTGCTCCAGCAAAAACACTGGTCGCCTAGAGCGCAGAAATGGGAGGCGCATCACAACCCAAAAAACGTGAGCAAAACACTTCATTCTCATTAAAAGCAATAACCAAAAGGCGTCTCCAGCTGCTAAAATGCTTTCTGTGTGATCAGGCCTAAATCCTACACACTAGACCTTTAAAAGACTCTAAAGGGGTGATGTTTCTCTGTGGCTTCATCACCATGAGGGAACTTAGAAAATACACCACTACACACTTTAAGTGGGTCATAAGTGGTGTTTGAGGGGGATTTTTCCTGTGAGTCTGTACATTGTTTTTGAGGTAAACCCTGCATAGTATATCTTAAAAGAACAATAACTATTCATGTCTTTTGTACAAATGTTCACAGTTGTAAACTCCAACTGAAATACTCTCAGATATCCTGTTACACTTAAAATCATGCACGATTAAAGGTTAGATTTATGAAACAAATTGACACACATCTGATTTTCTTTGCAAAAACAGCCATTTAAAAAGATCTGTGTCTGAATCCACTCTTAAATAAAACCACCTTTAAAGCGCCTGTTAAAAGTTTTAAAAGTCTAGGCCTAATATTTAGTTTTACTGACTTTCACATAAAGATGAAAGAAAAAAAAGAAAGCCAACATGCGGTTGTGACAAATGACACAATTGCAGTGAGAACGTGTTCAACAATTCCAGTATTAGGGTTACAAGGCAAGAGACAGTACAGGTGGCCAATGTGTGCGCATGTTTGTGTGTGTGTGTGTGTGTGTGTGTGTTTGTATTGTGGTGATAGGAGGGGGGGGTTGCATTTCCGCCAGCACACAGGTGCATCGTAAAACGTAGCCCCTGCACAACCTTGATCTCATACACACACACACACACACCGACACACACAATTCAGATGCTGCGATAAGTGTCATCTACAACCACGGCGACGGTGGTATTTTCAGTAGAGATACGAGGAGAAGGGAATTTCACAAGAAGTGAAGCCTCAGAGGTAAAAGCTCTCTAAACAAAGTGTGATCCAGATGTGTGTCAATGATAGCGCGTATCAAACACTTCTGGGACGACATAAAGGGAGGAAATAAATATTGAGTAATGTCTAAATCTGAGCAGAGTGGTTCTGCACATCTGTGCTGTGTGTCTGCATGTGTCCCTGTGTGCATGCATGATTGTGCATGTTTGTATCTACATTACATGTGTGGCAGTGCGGTCTTCTGGCTGTATCTCACGATCGTTTGTGGTTTTGCCATGCTGTGTTTTTTTTGTTTTTTTTTTCTTCTTCATGCTATTTTCTCTCCCCTCGCTGTGCGTACGCCGAACAAAAATGTAGCTCGTCTTCTGAAAAATGGGAGTGGCACAACAAACCACATGCAGATGCTTTCTAGCATAAAAATACAGACAGGGACAACGACACAGAGACGTAACGTACAGATGTTTATCTTGGCCAGGTCTGCCCTCAAATAGGTGGTTAACAGCTCGTAAAATTGCTGAGGTGCAAATTCATGTGTAACAAATTAACACACCAGCATCAACTCGTTTTTTCCGTCGTCCAGTGCTAACATATGAGAATGTAGCACAGATTCAAAACCAAATGGCCGGTACCCTCTTAGCCTGGGTGACTTCATGTTATTTCCACCACCTCCCACACACACACACACACACACACACACACACACACAGTTTGTCGTCCCTGCATTGGTCTTGTTCATTCAGCCTCAAGTTCCCAAGGCTGTTTCATTACAGAGAGCCCACTTAATCGGAGGCACATCCACCCAACAGCGGAGCGTCTCTCCAACAGCTGGGCAAAACATCTGCTGGGCCCTCAGTCCCAGCCAAGACGTTCTGGGGTTGATTTAGACTAACATTTGACATAAACCGATAAATTTGTTGATTCCACTTCCAGAAACGTCCACCCTTTTCACATACTGTAACTCTCAAGTAAGTTTTTCCCCCCCTTTTTTTTCATCATCCCTTTTGCGGCTGTACCTCGCCCCTCTTCTGTGAATCAACCGCCTCCCACCGTCCTGTTTCCCCCCCTCTATACAGCTGTTGCCTTGCCTCATGTTGCACATTCTTTCATTCTTCAGGGCTCTGGCTGTCAGGGACCCATTACTCTCCTTCCTGCTGTGTGTGTGTGTGAGAGAGAAAGAAGCAATGTAACAATTTGAGAGGGATATAGAGCCTGAAAGACAGAGTACAGCTGCATGGACCAGAGCCCCCTCACATACACAAACACACGCTCAAACACATGCACACTCCCCCAGCTGTTTGCCTCTCGCCAATTACTGCGGACCCTGCTCGTCCTGTCCCCTCCAGTCCTCCCCCCGGTCCCATAAGCACCTTCCTGCTCCTTCTATTTTTAGCTTAAGAGAAGAGGGGGGCTCCTTCACGGCCTAATCACGGCATCCACCGTGCAACCAACCGCAGCCTTCATATTCTCAGCGCTCCCCCTCCTTTGTCTCCCACTCTTCAAACTTCCCTCTCCATCATTCCACATCTTTTGGCCACAGGCTCAGGTAATATACTTGGGAATGCTAAACAAAGGAAAAGTGCAACACAAAAAGCAAGCACTGACGCCGATAAACAACAAAGCAATTAGCCAGTGTTTGGTCTGCCAGAGCAACCGTGACCTTTCAGGAAACTCCCCCTTCCTGTGAGAGACGGGTCGGCTCGCTTGCTGCTCAGGCAATCAGCACAACAGCTTTCAGCATTCTTGGAAGTGTGTGAGCATGTTTGACACAGCTTGTGGGTGTATTTCTTCAGGAGGTCAAAGACCTACATTTGACTTGTCAAACTTTGTGGTCTAGACAGCACCAGCGTAGGTATTTTGTTTGTTGTTTAAGTATTGAACCTCAAAAGCATTTTTTAAACAAAGCGAGTTTAGATAAGCGAGAATGCCGAATCTCTTGGCAGATTCATAATCTTGTTTATTTTAAGGAAAAGTTGGGTTGTATTCAATTTTTTTCTTATTGTCAACAAATCCTGTGAAATACTCATGAAGTAACAAGTATTTTTTGTGTAGCCAAGTCCTGATACAGCCTCCTTTCAGCCAAAGACCTCCATTGTTTCCCAAAGACTATTAAAATCTCACTCCCAACTCGTCAGATAAAAATGCTTGATCAGTGGCTCTACTGGTCAAAATATGTCAAGCTGGGTACTCTTCCAGTGTCAGTTCTGGATGTTCACAAACAGTGTAATAATTTACGCTCATTACATGCATCGTGTCTTTTCAAAATAAACCTTCATTCTCCAAGGGAATGTATAGTTTCTGCTCGTTAAATGCACGCACTTAGAATGTAGGTAAAAATAAAAACTTCATTTTTACGTTTACTTCCTGAGGTTCAGGCAACAAAAGTACATTGTTAGGTTTAGAAAAAAAGCATCATGGTTTGGCCTAAAATGATTACGTTTGTTACTAACGTGATGTAACATCACATACGTCAGTAGCATAGTATGCTAAACACACTAGCACACTTTATTGCTAATAAAATAACTCCATTTAACACAGGTAACGAACAGCAGTTAGCAGGTTAGCAGTCTGGACTATGTTTGACACATGCATGGAGCGGGCGGGAGGGAAGATGGGTCAAACGAAGTCCGGACTGTTTGTAGTTGTCTGGAGCGTCAAAAAATGCTGCTACCTGGTGCGTCTCATACCGCCGCTTAAGGTTGCCTCTGTGCATCTGTTTGTGACGCCAAGGGCCACTCACCAAATGCTGATATTTGACGAGTTGGGAGTGAAACTGGGTTGATATGGCAGGTTCCTTCATTACAATAAACATTGGCACTGTGTTAATTTTGAGAAAATCCCATACATATATCCTGCTGCTGCAAATACTAACAAGACCACAAAATGTGTATCAGTCCACAGCTGAAAATAGTCCCAGACAAATGCACTTTTACTTGTGTTTGAGTAAGGTTTGCTGAAAAACTACAGCAGCCAGCTGTTTAAGGAAACAATTAAGTCTTTTTTAAGCAGTCAAGGTTCATATGTGTGAAGTGTTTTTAGAAAGATCTTCAGTGAGAACAAATAAGTCAGACAGGGTGGTAAAGCCAGAAAGTAGTAAAGACTTTTCATTCTGGTCTTTTCATGACATTTGTTGACAATAACAGAAACATGATTTTTTTTTTAATGTTTTTTTTTTTAAAGCCAATTTTAGACATTTTTTCAGTCAACGTTCTTGCACACCTCCTTTTGTTTAGACAATGTTTAAGACCTAAGAGCTTAAAAATGGTTGTTCAGAAAAGCATTTTTCTACGTTAAGTATCAAATAACAGTTTGTTTTCTGGTATGTGTATTATATCAACATTTTAACTGATACCCAAAACTAAGCAAACATGAAGGAAAGAATTTCTGGAGGCATCTCTGATACTGAAGCAACAAAAATAAGTCTTGAAACACTGTTAACACACTGTAGCAGCACAGTTTCTTGCAAAGCCATGAGGGGCAGTCATGAAGTAAATAAGCTGAAACGCATGATGGAAAAAAAGATGGCCATTCGCATGCTGATAAGACATTTCCAGTATTTTCCTCTTCTTGTGATCTGTCTCGACTGCTTTGGCAGATAAAGGCGCCCTCCCCCCCCCCTTCCTATACTGCTCCTCCTCACGCTAATCTTTCGGGACTTTTAACGGCCTGCGTGCACCTCACGTTTCCAGATGATGCAAATCCCATTGTATTCCTCAAGGACTCCTAACCTGCTCCTTATCAGCTTTGACGTCTTTTTTTTTTGTCTGCGTTTCCTCTCTGTGCTCCAGAAGGAACAGGTTAACTATTTGTATCAACTCAGCCTAAGGTTTGTGAGTGCTGAACTCCCATTGATTACACCAGACTGTGAGGAATTTGTGTTCACAGGACTTTAAAAGTGAGTTCATCTCATGCAGATTGTTTCTTATATTATTAAACCCCACATGCTCTCATAGTGGCTGAGTGGAAATTCTGGGAAGGCAGAAATCTGGAAATTAAATTGGAAATGTTGAAAGACAGATAATAACATTTTAAATTCACGACATTCGGTCATGTTGTTCTGATGAGGCAGAAAATGACTCCACAAAACCATAATAAAAGCAACCATCACATTTGTTGCTTTTAAGCTTTTGTATGTAGATTTGAAATTTGCACATCAAAATCCTCCGCCCTTCGGAGAGTTTGTTTGAGGAGAAATTGAGACTGAGGCAAGCTAACCTCAGAATCCCTCTCACTTGCCATGGAGACAAAGGGTCAGAACCCCCAAACATGAGTTTCCTTTGGTCAGTTTGTTTTCCCAAAGGATGAAGTTACATTTGAACCAGAAAGCTAATCCATAGCTGCTAGTGCAATGGCGGAGGGAGCCAGACCACACAGCAGCTGAGGGTCAGGAGGGTTGTCGACCTTTTTAGCTGCATTTCTCTTCCACAGACAGAGAAGAAAAAATTAAGCATACACTCCCTTAAATCAGCTCAGGTTAATTCAGTTTAACAGGACTAATGTGTGTTGGCTTCACTGGGTTGTTATGTCTGTCTGTGGCATTGTTGTGTTTGCTGAGAGGTTTGTGGTGGGTCAGATGCAAGATGTGTTGATTCAATAAAAGCAGAATAAAACATGTTAATGATATTGATCATTGCACATTTTGGCAACTCCTAAATGTAGAGATCTTGACATCGTATAGAGCGGTAGTTCCCACCTGGTTCAGCCACGGGGTCCAGATTTCTCTTTAGTCATTAGTTCAAGGTCCACACAGTTTAATACATTCAGCGTCATACTTGTGTTTGGCCATGCCAAACACAAGTATGAGTTAGTTTGCTATTTCTGTTAAGTAGCTGTCCATTATTCACTCACTTAACAGCACGAAACGTGGCTTCAAAAGATAAGCTCTGTGCCAGGAATTCACTGTTCTTAAAAGTAAAGTGTGTTTTTTACAAAATTTGACACATTCTCACATCACGTGTGGTCCATTCAGAGTGGATCCACGACCCACCAGTTGGGAACCACTGATATAGAGGAACTGGAAGTCATAGAGTTATATGTAAAAGAACAACTCTATTCTTGTATGGAATCAGAAACTTAACTTCTTTAAACTATTTGCAAAAAACTATTTGAAGATCTAACTAATTATTGTATAGGATCCACATCTTATGGCCATGTTCGAAGCAAATGTACAAGAGAAAATTAGGCACATTAACTAAAGCCATAATTTAACCATGAAACTTCTCTGGTGTTCTGACCGACATGAAGTTGAAAATCCAGCATTAAAATATCTTTTTCATCCTGTTGATCACATGCATGTAACGTGATGATTGTGCTTTTGAGTAAAGCTGAAAGGATTAGATCAACAGAAACTTAATCGGCAACTATTATGATATTGTTTCAGTCGTTAAACAAAAATGTGCAACATTTATTGGTTTTAGTTGTTATAATATGAAGATTTGCTGTTATTTTTTGTCATGCATGATGAATAACCAAAGATTTTGGACTGTTGGTTGGACAAAACCAAATAATTTACCTTGGAAACCAGAACGTTATAGAAGATGAAGAAGATAATCTCTGAGGGGAAATTTAATTTTTTTTCACTCTGTTGTCATATACACAGGCCGGAAATACACACACATGCACAAACAGGACCTATACATGCATTAAATGGAGACATGTCAAAGTGAGGGAGCTGCCCATGGACAGGCGCCCCAACAATTGGAGGTTTGGTGCCTTGCTCAGGGCCCAGAAAGTGAGCTGGCACCTCTCCAGCTACCAGTCTGTGCTCATCAACAGTGTATTGTATTGATTGGGTTGTGTCTACAAGATTCTTAAAGGGACAGTTGACCCAAAAATCAAAATGACATGTTTGTCCTCTTAGCTTACAAGGTCTGTGGATTATCTTAAGTAATCAGGTCATATATTGTGGAAAGAGACATCGCTGTTGAGTTTTTCAAATGTATTTTTTGGCACTTTGACCACCCCAATCCAAATGCCACCTAGTTTCATTACATACAGCCCCTTTCCCACGGCACAAAAAACCTGCTGACACCTGCTAACGTCTGGCTCTTTAATGCAATGGGAAACATTTAATCAGCAGTCACACCCAGGCCAAATGACAGTAGACATGGGTATTTATCGCCTCTGGCTCCAATCAGCATTGATGGGAACGCAACACCCAGGTAAATGTGCTAATTTTAGCTCCTTATCTGGCGAGATACCATAATGATGAGCCACCAGGAAATACTGTCTGTCTCCGCCCAAGCAGCGCTCAAACATCGATCCAAATTAGTCTGCACCAACTTTGAAAGAGAGACTGAATAAGTAAGAGATATATTAAAAGAAGTAGCCACAGTTACATTTCCATAGGCCTCCATAAGCTCCTCTCTACTGTTTCACCTGTTCTCCAGCCTGTCTGTGACGTCAAACATGACACACCAATAGAACTCATAAACACACAGAAAGGCATTCTCATCTGCCTCAGAGCCATGTGCACATCTCTAGTCTAGCTGTATGAAAGGAGTCTATAGCCTTTTCTTAGCCAGTTTACCCAGGCTTAAAAAACCCGCACATGTGCTAATTTTGATGGAAAAGGGGTATTTGAGAGAAGGCAGACATCTCTCTAGTTGATATCTAAACAATCTAGATTAATAAAGGTGAGAAAAAACATTTTGAATTGGGGGTGAACTGTCCCTTTAAAGGCTTAACAGTAGTTTAGAGAAAGCTGCTTCCTCTAAATAAACGTTGGTAGACTATTGGTTATGAATTTTAGGGCCAAACTACAAATTAAATACACGTGCCCCATCCTTATCCCATGACGTACTGTCATGTTGCATCTAAACGTACTAAACACAAGCTCACCCTTGCCGAGGTGTCTGATGTTGTAGTTTTATATGAATGAATCAACGACTTGTCACAGATCTCAGCGGTGACAAATCTGTGAGAAAACCACATGCTGTAACTCGTCTTTTCCGCCCGTGTTTCCGGGGAAATGTACATTTACCAGAATCACTCTACCTTAGAAAATGCTCCCTCTAGAAAATACCTGTTTCTCACAATAATACGGAAGCCAGGGATGATTAGAGTTGAGGGTTATCAGTGTGTTTGCAGAGATAAGATCACAATGAAAGTAACTCCTAGAATTACTCTAAAGTTCACCACACTGTTGAACTGTACTCTCGTAAATCACAAACATCCCGGCTGTTTTTCACTTGTTAGCGTCACTCGGGTTGAAATGTAATTGCCGGGGTGAAATAAGTGTAAGTGTGTAAGTAATCACACTGAATGCTCAATTAGTGTTTACACAGGAGTAAGAGGTTGACTGGGTTGTGAAGTTTAAAAAAAGATCAGCACTATATAACACAGTCACTTGGCTTTGTTGAGCACCATGAACCAACAGCTGCCTTTGAATAACTGGTGAAAACAAACACATGCTGTAAAACATGTTTTATACACACTGCATGTCATGTTTATCTTCACAGTATGGGAAAAAAATGGGTAACTGATAAGTAGTTTAAGGAGTAGTACAACTTCCAAACTCATAAATTCACATCTAATTTACACTAATGATGGTTATTAATTATATCTAAAGAAGAAAAACAATCATAACATTCTTTTAGTTTGTTTTAAAGATTTGTCTTCTGCCTTTTTAAAAGCTGCTTTAGTGCCATTTTTCCACACACATCACACCATCACACGTGTGTGGCTACCAAACTGGTATAAATTAAGCTTAAGACGACAGTGAGGCACATCAACAACAAATTTGCTTTGCAGATTTTTGAGTACAGTGTTATGGGTCTCCGTTTGACAAGCACAGTTTAGTACCACTGTAATGTTTCTTTTAACACTTGCAATGCTTGATGCAGCTTTCTTGTTTCGGTCCTGTGTACTTTGTGCATCCTACAGCAACACTTCCTGCTATTGTCTGTGTCAGACACGAGTGACTACACAATCTGTCGCTCTCTTGTTTTCTCCCACATACACGTGCGCACACACACACACACACACACACACACATATAGATATACATAACCCCCCCAACATCCCCGGAGCTTCTGTTGCAGGGGCAGCACTGACAAAAATTTACAAAGGGGCTGATAGGGCAGAGCAACTGTGTCTTCTCTGAAAAAGAGAATTAGGGGGGGAGTGATTGAGTGAGAGAGTTAGAAAGAGAGGGAGAGAGAGAGAGAGAGAGAGAGAGAGAGAGAGAGAGAGCGCTCACATGAGAGGAAGTGCAGAAAAGTCAGAGGGAGCCCGTCGTGTCAAGCAGTTGACTGTGACTCCCTCTGTCAGTGCACAGCCGGGCTCCGGAGCTGCAGCACCACTCCCCTGTCAAAGCAGGATCTATCCTCTCCCTGAGCCTTCCAGCCTATCTGACCGCTGCCTCTGCCACTGACTGGACTGCTGAGGGACGTCTCACTGGATGTCAGCACCCAAAACTGGTAGGTGACATTATACATAATATATATCAGTCTGTGATAGAGTGTGTAACAGCTGTGTGAGTATTTTGTCTTATAATCTGAAGAGAGGATTTTAGCTTTCCTGGCAGGTTTGCAGATGTGGGCACAGTGTTGCCCAAACAGAAGATTCTTGGTGTTGCTTTGTTTCATCCTCACTGTTACCACAAGCAGATGGTCAGCTCAGTTTGGCTTCTGCCATAAGAAGCTTGGGTTTGTTCTGGATTCAGTGTATCAGCGACCCTATACATTCAAATTACTACAAAAGCTTCAAAATCATGTAGACGTAAAATGTGCAAGACAAACATTGTGGCGAGCCCAAAAAAAAAAGAAAAACTGTACTTCATTTTTTTGGTTTTATTTGTTTGGTTTTCTAAGTGTCGTTCCTCAGGACAGGGAAGGGGAGAAAATTGGAAACAGACCCACCCTGGAGAGCTAGTCTGTCCACCACCAAAAGTATTAGAGTGCAAAAGAATGAAGGAGACACACAACAACAGTCCCTCACTGCAACTCTGAGGGA
This sequence comes from Epinephelus lanceolatus, assembly GCF_041903045.1. Taxonomy (NCBI): domain Eukaryota; kingdom Metazoa; phylum Chordata; class Actinopteri; order Perciformes; family Serranidae; genus Epinephelus; species Epinephelus lanceolatus. The sequence goes on from NC_135734.1 coordinate 20,549,118, forward strand.
GACGAGTACAGAGAGACAAAGATGAGAGCGAGAATGTGTTCAGAAAAAGGCTGGCTGACAGAGTGAAAGTTAATTAAACTGCTGTCACAACACTGGCTGTCCTCTGTGCCGAATAATAACTGTACTTTCAAGCAAGGACAGCAAAAATTGAAAAAATGTTGACATGCTTGAATAGTGAAATCGTGCTTGTGCAGGCATACATTTTTTTTTTGTTGCCCACAGACACATCTTTTTATAGAAATCTGGACCAGCCCTGTACATCACATCATCACTGCCACATGCTTAAAACATTCTTATTCAATTAGAAATGATTAGAACATGAGTAAGAAGTTAGAGTCTGCTGTATGGCAGGTTTAGCTATTCACCCCCTCCCTCCTTAATTTTGTGCACTGTACATAAATCTTGCTGCATAAGATGAAGTGCTGGCCTCAGCCTTTCTCGCCCAAAACACTAAACTTTCGCTCTATTTTTACTCTCCCGTGCTGCTCCATTTTTAGAGACTTGTCTACGTGGTTTGTTGGGCTATAAATCAGACTGTGACTCCTCTGTGTTCTCTTTGAAAATAATGGAGGTATAATGATGACATTCATGGATTATTTGGCCTTGGCCTTGCAGTAATGAACACAAATGACTGTTTTAGGGAGTTTATTACTGATAAGACTTTAGAGTGTAAGGAATATTGACTCGTGTTGGACAGATTCCACTCCGTCCAAACTTATATATACAGTTTTAATCAGGAATTCAACATTTTAGCATGATCGCTCGGATGTACTTTAGATTCCAATACTTCAAATCCAATAATTACTTTTATTATGTCTCCGAATCCACTGGCAAGTCTCACTTGAAATCTGAATATTGGTCTGTTAAACTGAGGCCTTTAAAGGAAAGCTTCACCCCTAAAATCATTATTTGTTTATCAGTCACTCACCCCAGGTTGCATTGAAATTGTAAAGAAAACTTTGTTTTTCTCTAAAGCCTCCACGATGAACGAAGAATCCAAAAAATGGAGAAAATTCTTGATGAATGGAAGTAAAGGGAGACCACGTTTGACAGCAGCAAAACTTTATGAAAACATATGTTTACAAACGCTCACACAGCTCGTGCAATATGATCTAAGTCTCATTTATCCAGTCGTATGCTCAATACCGAACACAGTTAGAACTGAAGAAGCCTCTTGGATGGGAGGCAGAACGTCTTCAGGGAACTCAAGTCCAATTGCCTACGATATAGCACTTATGATTACCATGACCTGTATGACTGAGAATCTTTACCGACATGTTTAAAACACTTATCCACATTCATTTCCATAGAACTCCGCTCGTGCATTCCATTGAGCAGGGTTCAGATGCATGAGCTTACCCAGGCAGGCTCCTTGTCTGTGCCTGTTTCTTTCAAAGTGTTTTAAATGGTAAGGTTTTGGAAGTACTTAGCATACAACTGCATAAATGAGACTTGGATAATACTACAGAAGTTGTGTTTAAGTTTGTAAATGGATGTCTTGATATATTTTTGCTGTTGTTAAACATGGACCCCCTTTATTTAAATTCACAAAGAATTTTCCCCTGTATATGGCAATGTTTTCTTCATGAATTCAGTGTAACACAGGGTGAGTAATTAATACAAAAATTATCATTTTGTAGCTAAAGTATCCCTTTAAAATTAGCATTATCAGCAAAGAGCGCCTTGCATCATACTGTATGGTTCATTGCAGAACAAGAACTGAAATGACTGGTCCAATGATCGATAGGTTGATTGACAGAAAATGAATGGACAATAATTTGGTAAGCGATTTATTGTAATGCATTTTAAGCAAGAAGGAAATGACTTTTTTAAGCAAAACTTTACTGGTTTCACCTTCTCAAATGAGTTCTGGGACAGTAAACTGGCCATCTTTGGATTCTGGACAATGAGTCGGACAAAACAAGACATTTAAAGACCATTAAGGGGACTTGTAGCAACTTTCAATGGCTAATTATTACTATTTGCTAACATTTAAAGTCCAAATGATTCATCAATTTATCAAGAAGACAAACACATTAACAACTGAAGCCATATTTAATTTCATCAGTGGAGAACAAAGAAAAGTCCTGTGCAAAGTGGGAAATCAGCCAAACTGTATAAATAACTTGAGGAACTTGGCGGTCTATATTTTGGTCATTGTGATAAATCATCAGACTCTGGGTTTGTTTGCTTTGTAAGGTCGAGGGGCAGCAGGTTAAGAGGCCACAGTCAACTGGAAGTGGCCCTCAGGGACGTAACTCTCTCTGGCTCAGGGTCACTGAATCTGACTACATCTGTGTGAGTGAGTCACAAGTGTCTAAATTAAGTTGAGTGGGTGTCGACTGAGGGCACAGCAGGACTGGTAACAATGTTGTGTGTTTCAGTTTCAGAGACGTGACATTTGTCTTGTGTACAGTATTTAGGCCTTCTCTAAAAGTTTTAATGTGTCTTAAAGAGGTCAATATATTTCTTCAAATTGAAAGTTACTATTTCAGAGGCTTCCTCTAAACATGTCAGACCAATCCAAGCTTAAATGCATCTTTGGTTTCAATTACCAACATGACTTGAATTTGCAATTGTTCCATTAAATCTTCCAAATTGCTGAACGACAGCACAGTAACTTGGCTCTATAGTAAAAGTGTGACGATCCAAAACAGATCACTTCTTAATTAAGTCCGCTCTGGTGTTAGGAGGGTTCTACATCACAGCAGAGGCTGCCAACTGAGGTCAAGTGAGTGCCGCACAGGGATGAAGAAGGAGCTCCAGATTAGAGGTTGATGTGCATGATACTAATGAGTGGCTGATAATAACATCTGAACAGGCAGCTGTTTGTGTTAAGATAACAAACAATAGATGCAGTCATTTATCTGAGTACCACCCCCTTGTGGAAAAGTCTTTTTACTGCATGAATTTGCTCTAATTTAGATGTAAGTGCCATGGAGAGGTTTAATTGTACAGAGCAAAACTGTCAGACAGATTGTGCAATGAAGGAAGCAGCTTAACTGGATAGTTTAAGAAATTACAGTACAGAGATGGAAACCCTTTCAGCAGGAAATATAAAGTTAATGATAAGTTATTGCCTTTTCCATGATCCCCTCTGTTTATAGTCTTATCCAAGCCATAAGGATTTTTTTAATTGTATTTTTTCCCTCATTATATTTGGACTTTTCTCTTTAAAGTTCCTAATTTGTCTGATAGTCTAATAAACAGCAGACATCACAAGAGTCTTTCAGAATGAGAACTGACTCCAGAGCGGCTGAAACCGCCGCCTCGTAGGTGTGTTCAGTTTGACATGTGTAGTACTTTAAAAGTCATGTCACAGACCTCTTCAAAGGGGTACACACTGTTCTGACCTGTTCCCACACGTGCACACGCAGGAGTGTGAAGGCGTCGTAAAGCAACACTTTCCAGCTTCACAGTCAGTTTCCAGAGAAACTAGGCGAGTGCTGAGTGCTATTTATCCCCTCTGTGGGTTGACTTTGCCTTGCTGTTGGGAATGGAAAGGCTTTAGAGGCTACCCACCGCGGCGAGCAGCCTCCAGCGCCTACTCGGTTCAAAGTCACCGCACAGCTGCTAGCTGGAGCTTAGCGTGGCCTACCTGAACACGTACAGTGGTGTTTATTACATGGAGTTCAAGTACTTCACAACCACTGTTTTACATACATAATGGAGCTTTTTTCCCTTTTATGTATACATCAAGGCGACAAATGTAGAGTCTTAGTTTAGTTGAAATTATTTCCTCTTTTCTGCATTCTACTGGTGATTTAAAGCTGTTTGGCTTTTTGGTCACTTTTGGGGCAGTGGAACAAAATGAAAACATAGCACTGCTTACAAAGCTGTTGTGGAAAACATATTTTCGTCTCAAACTGCTCCTGTGGGATTTGGCTCAGTAGAGGCTAAACGCTCCATTATGTTTACAGCCGTAGGCAGTAATTACAACAAAAGTAAATAAACTTTACAAATTGCCAGTATTATTATTACTGGTTCTAATAGTTCTGCGTGTGGTTTGTGCAAGTGGCGTTTGCCGTATGTCATTGCAGTATGTCATGTGTCATATAAATGCCATAAAAGGAAGTCATAGTTTAGTATGCAAAGAAAGATGCCAATAAAAATGTCATAGAATAACATATGTCATAGAAGAAGTCACAGTGTGTGCGCTACTTTTATTGTGTGGCCCTCAATGATATGTTGACTCCCTTGAAATGGAAATAAGTCATCAAAATTTTGAGAACCCCTGATGTTAGATTTCTGGTTTAAAATGCTCTAAAGTGGTCAGTTCAGTTTCTAAAAGTTCCTCCACTTCTGATTAGGTCACAGGGGTGTAGACTGAAAATGGTTCTCCTAATGGGTGATTACAGCCCTGTTAAAGCCATTTGTTAACTTTGTTTGCTGTAAGGTGCTGGGCAGGTAGCAAACAGTGGGTTTATCAGAGCTTGTTTGTGAAAAAACAGTGCTGAAGAGGAGTGAAACTGAATCAAAACAGTAAGGTCGCAGTAAAAACAATGGGAGATAGGGAGGGAGAGGAGCTGTACTGTATGGCTGTGCTGCACGGGTCTGTGTGCATGTCTCTGTAGCCATGTGTGTGTACACGCGTGTGTCTGTAAGGTAGGATGACCCCCTGCACAGTAAAAAACAATTTCTTGTTTGTGGACCCCAGCCTCCACCCAATACCAGGAAATCTGTTCGACTGATAACTCCACACATTCCACAGGTCACAATAATGCACTGTGGCATTTCCGTCAGTGACTCCTCCAACATCACACACGTTATCCACATCAAACTGTCAAAATCAGATAGAACAATTACACACGCAACTACAAAAGCCACCACTGGGTGTTTGTGTTGGTATGTGAGCGGGGCTGCGCGGTTCCCAAATGCATCCCTGTGTTGGCTTTTGTCTGATTGTGCATCTTAATTATTCGCGCACCAGCCTTTCCCATTCTCTAATCACTTTCTCACTCTCCCTATCTTTCTCCTGACTCCCTCCTTTTCTTTCACTCTTTTTGGCAATCTGCCCTGCAACTGCTGCTCCCTCCATCACCGTATTGCCTGACCGCATTCCTCTCATTCCTACTGGCTTCCTGTGACTGGAAGAGGAGTGAGCCCTACTGGCCACAAAACTCCACCTTGGAGTCCTACCCATGTATGCCATATGTGTCTTTTCTGCTCTTCACTGTTCTGGCCTTCAGGTTATAAAGCCCTCTCAGGGATTCTGCATAAAATCCTCTATGAGTGTCTGGTGACAAGACTTCAAAGATGGCTTTTCCACAGCATCTCACTCATGCTCTTATTGTACTGTGAGGTGCGGATGTTTTTACTGAGGCGTTTAGTGATCGTCCTTATGATCCAGTCAGGCCCACATGCCCACACACACTTCCAAACACTTGCACGCTACCCAGCAGTGATAGTGCCCTTATGACGGCAGAAACAGTGTGGAAATAGTGTGAGGAGGAGAGATAAGAATGGAAAGCTGTACTGACATCTGATGATGACGTGTTATCAGAAACAGAAATGTTGGTGCCAACTTCATCAGACCTTGTTATTAAAACTGATAGTGCCCACTTAGTAGCCTTATATTTAAGATATAGGTTTTTTTATTTAATGCCAAATAAACATCGTTTTTTCATAAATGCAAATATTTCTAAAAGACTGAAATGAAACTGATAATGATAATGAAACTTCCTTCATTTCAACAAGGCTTGTCAAATACAGACACTCGGTCAGAGCCCCTCGGCGTCAGATACAAACGCACTGAGGGACCCTTTGGCAGTATGAGCCCTAGTGGCAGAAATAAATATCCTTTATGTTTACTACGTCAATAATTTTTACAGCCTATGTATGAGACGCACCAGGTGATGTGTCACTTTATGCTTGCTACATTCATAATGTCTTGTCAAAATAAATGTCCATTATCACAGGAAATGTACAGTTTGTACTCCATAAATGCATACAGTGTCTTTTCAAAATAAACTTATAATATACGTTGGTTTGCTTCCTTAGGTTAAGAAAAAAACACCTGTAAAGTGAGCACATTTGTTACTAACACTACGCTGTTATTAAAATAACTCAAGTGACTTTTGGTTTTACACGGAACACAAACAGTTGTCTTCCGCATGGCGAATTTACCTTTCCTAGGATAGTGAATTCATTACCTGTGCTACTTTCACTCTGATCGGCTGGTACTTGTTGCCTTCATTGCTTGGGTTGTTTAGGTTTAGGTAAGAGGAGAAAGCTTAGTTAGGGTTAGGGTAAGAGTGTCAGGGTAAGCCAATCAGAGGCAAAGTAAAGCACTGTAGGGTGGGTCATGCCTTCGCTACCCTAGAAATTCACTCCTGGTTGACAGTCTGGAGTTTGTTTGACCCATTAACCTCCACCAGCACCCATCCACCCTATGAGGACAGTTGCTCGGTGCATCAAAAAAAAAAACTGTCAAAGGGTGCCTTGGTGCATAGGTATGTGATGTGATGCCGAGGGCCATTGAGTGTCAATGTCTGACGAGTTGAGAGTGAGACCGGGTTGCCATTTCATAATTAGTTGTAAGGCACTTGAAGTATTTGCATCCAAATGTGCATGTTGACGAATACATCCCTAACATTCAAGAGCTATATTTCTTGAATGACTTTTGAGCATGCATCAAAGTTGGTACTTTCTTTCGGACATCAGCTCCTACATGCATCATTCCAGACTGTGAATAATTGGAACATGCGCCATAATGTTAGAGCAGTGATTCAAAGACCAACCGCATGTTGACATTATTAACATGTGTTGATAATGGCTCATGAGAGCATTATAACCATGAATAGATGACTATTCAGATATTTACATTTTCAAACAGAAACTGTTTTAATTAGCTAATTTCATGGAAAATGTAGCTTAAGCAGCAACAGTTACTAAACACTCGTACGTCTGCAAATAGAAGGAGCTCTGTCTCAAGCATGTGCTGCTCAAAATGGAAGATCTGCTATGAAATTCAATTTGCTTGTACGTATCTCAAATGATTCAGGACACAGTCAACCCCGTGACTGGGGGAATGGACTGCCAAGTCCTGCCAAGAGCACAAGGAAAAGACATACTGTTGTTGAAATTAGACAGTTTTGTTGATAGCATTTGTTTTTAACTCAGGCCATAATTGCCCCCTTAGGTACACCATCTTACTGAACAACAGCAAAGCTATTGACTCCCTCATAGGACCAGGACAGACACTGGTCACATGAAATAAAAGACACTGGTCCCAGATAAGTTTATGGATCGAATGATGTTGACCTTTTTTTTTTGGCAGAGGGTGGATTTGGCCACAAGCAGGATGAGGAAACTGAGAGACAGTGAGAGTTCAGTTTAGGAGAGGACATGTGAGAATGGGCAGCACTGTCTAAATTAAGAGTAAATGTGTTGTGTGTGTGTGTGTGTGTGTGTGTGTGTGTGTGTGTGTGTGTGTGTGTGTGTGTGCCTGAATAGCATGTATGCATGTGTGCGCATCACAGATAGAACTTCATTGTCCACGAATGTGAGAATTTACCTTTGGCCTCATGAGGTGGTCAGAAGAATCATACTCTATCTGAGGCTTTCTATCAGTACTAATATGCATATGTATTTCAAATATGTTTGGTTCTGTGGTTTTCCAAACATTTTGATGGTCATATTTATATTTTCGGCCGGAATGTTTTTTTTACTGGGCTCACCACTTCCTTTAAAAAGATCCTGTCTGACACCAAAAAATGTCAAGACACACAAACGTATTGTAATGCATCGCTTAAAGATATGTTTGCTGTAAAATTTAGCCTAAAGTCTTAAACAATTCCACTGAAGTTAAACTCATCGACTGTCTGCACAGTTTAGTGCAGCAGGGTAGGAGGAAGGTGACCAGGATGGTCTCGAATAATTCAGGGTGGTCCTGAATTATGAGCAACTGAACAGTACCTTGTCCTGTTAGTCCCAAAAATTGGACCCGAGTTTTGATTCACGACTTTAACTTGTGTCAGCAGCGGTGTTTTATTCACAAAGTAACACGTGCATGCTCTTTTCCCCTTTTTCGAGTATAGATAAAGATAGCACAAGTTGCCGTCATGTGCACAGGGAAAAGTGTAGCTGCAGGCTGCCACGGCAAAGGAGTGATTTGACACACACATCGTGCAGACAGGCAGGCACCACACTGATAAAGTGAATAAAATAAAAAATTTTATGGAACGTAATAATTTATACACGGTTACATACAACACAGCCATTGTGTTTTGACACACATTTAAATATAGCTGTTAGTTGACGCTGAATGTTGTGCACTAGGGGTCACACCTACCATGGTCAAGGGACCACGCCAACCCCCACCTCCCCCATCCTCTGAGGGATGGGGGTTATACTGTGAGTGCTAATAACTCCTTTGTTTTTAATCTGCGTCTTTATCCCAATTGGTGTGCTCCTTACTATGGTGAAAATATTTAATCTCTTTGTTTTGTGCCTTCCTGTAGTAGTAGATCAATCAATGCCACATCATCAGCATATCTACAAAATAGATGAACAAAGGTCTGACAGATTTCAGGATTGTAGCAGCATTTGATAGTGATATTGTCTTGGTTGCATGGACTTGTGTGTCTGTGGCAGCTCATTCATACTGCACTTCACTCTACTTTCACATCCTCTGGTACCAGTGTTCCTGTTTTCTTTTGAAAATTTACTTAGACACTAAGTGCCTTTAATTAAGTAGGAAGCTACATATGATATAAAGTGCTGGTACCTGACTCCTAAGTATACTCAAGTAATGAACAATACTTGGGTGTTTCCATTTCAACAAACCTTATGTTTGTACTAAAATACATTTTATCTGCTGTCTGTAGTTATAGGCATTTTTCACTGAAGACCTGCAGTAGGAAAATTGCAGGTGCAATTAATAAAATATATAATTGCTGAATTCAAATTAGCTGCTTCAGTTTGAGGGTCTTGGTATTGTGTCATGCTGTCATAGCTGACCTGGACACTTACACATAAATGAAGCCATTGTTAATGTTATTGGTAACACCTGTAGTTTTCCTTCTATGACAAGACAAAAAGTGTGCTGTGAATAAGGCTTATAGTAGAGGAAAATGTAACCCATCAAAGCATCTAAAATCATTTTAGATATCAGGTTTTCATCCACTGAGATGTTGCTATAAATGCTGTAGTCGGTCTCAGCTTTATCTGGGCCAGCTACATTAAAATACTATCAAATATTAATGCACCCATAAGCCTCAGAATAAGTGCCTCTGCTTTTAATGAGTACATATATATATATATATTTTTTTTAACTTTTACTGTATTTTGCATGTAGTATTTTTCCATTGTGTATTGTATTGACTGCCAAAGGGTTTGAGCACTGCTTCCAAAACTAATTATGGGAGATTATGGAAGTTTTTGTGTTCATCTTTGAATGGCATAGCGATATATTCTTGGATAGGCCTGTCACTGTTTCCACTTTTATCCCAGATGTAAATCAAGAGCACAGCAGGCAAAAGCCACACACACACACACACACACACTCAGTCCTGCATTGCCAACAGTGGACTCTCATTCTACAACGATCAAGTGTGGACCTCTGTTTCTGGTCATTCTGAAAAAACTAAAGTAGTAAAGAAAATTTGCCATCCACTGGTGTTAAACTTCAGCGGTGGAAGAAGTGCTCCGATTTTTTACGTAAAGTTTTACTATGCAGGATTGTCAGTTACTGTTTGCAAACGTGCTCGCCAGCGTAAGTGAGAGTAAAAGCCAACCCCAGACTAAGTCTTCTTTGGCGTTTCACCTCACTATATTTGCGTTTTACTGAGCCGTGTTGCTTAGATGCCTGCTGCCTACAGTCTGGCACCGGGTCGCAAATATAAAGGAAAATAATAAAATACAGACAGAGGGCAGAGTCTCTGCCAAAAAATACACCGCCACACACTTACTAGTGGGTCATATGAGATGATTGCAATGGATTACTTATGAGTCAGCATATTGTTTTTTGGGGGAAAATCCTGCATAGTATACCTTTAAATATACCAGCAACATGGTGCAGAAAATTCTATGTTACAAGTAAAAGTCCTACATTAAAGGTCCAGTGTGTAAGACTTAAGGGAATTTAATGAAAGCTGGCGGTAAAGATTACAGATTGCAACCAGCTTTAACTTCTCTATGATAGAATAAAAATATGTAAAGTTAGACCCTTTGGGGCAAGATACCCCCCTTAAATGGGGGGCAAAAATCCCCAGAGGCACCCTACCTCAAAAAATTACTTTGTTATGTGACTTTATATAGTTCATATCTATGTATAGTAGTTGTATAGTCAGTGGCATAAGGTAGTTACAATGGGCCCCAGTGCACGCTCTTATGAGGAGCCCGATTACGCCCTAGTTACAAGTTATGAAGCACACACACACACACGCACACACACAGTTTTAGGAGTACCTATATTTTAGCAACAGTGTGTCTTACTGCCACTTTTACATTACATCCACTTGCAGATACTTGATATTGGACACATTAACATACATATTACACAGCAATCATCATTACATATCTGTATAAGACAAATCTGAAAAAAAAAAAAAGAAATTATTAGTTTAACTTGATAGTTTTTTTTATTGGTAAATTATAGTTTTTTAAATAGTTTATGTAGAATAAGATTATAATTTGTTATAGATTGACACTGATTTACAAAACCAGAAAACCCTGATGGAGATGGGTTTGCCTTATTTAGGGCATGTATGGCAAATAGCACCATTTTTGTTTTAATGTGAGTTCTTCTTTAAAGATGGGAGTATTTCCAAGTGGCAGTCAGGCCCCTCCACCCCATGGGCCCCAGTGCAACCGCACTGCCTGCACTGTCTATATTTACGCCCGTGAGTATATTATTGTAGTTTTAACAACATGCTAGCGTTACTAGCCATTAGCTAGCTAACTGGCGATCATTAGCATTGCTAGCTAGCTAGAATTAGCAAACATTTTTAGCAAGCTTGCTAGAGGAAGACATCCTGAAATAAAAACAATTAGCCTTAAGGAAAGACTAGGCTTCAAGGAAAACCATTATTAGGTCAGGGTTGGGATTTTAGTTTGGTTTGTTTCATTGAAAAGCTTATTTTGAGAACAACGGTGTCTTTCCCCAGGCATGAGGCATCTTGCCCCATAGCAAGATGCCCCAATGCCCCTTTTAAAGTTTCCCCCATCTTTCCCTAAGATTGAACATAAATTTTTAATGCATTAATGTGTACATCATTAATGTGCTGCAGTTGGTAAAGGTGGGGCTTATTCTTCACTATATGTGCTGTCCAAAGAGAGACAGAGAGAGCATCCTTACCCAGCTGAGTTCAGCAGATGGAGCCCTCACACCAGCACACACACACACACACACACACACACACACAGGCGCAGATGAAAGTGAGACTCCCTCCAGGTTTTAACAGCAGTTTCACCACCGACACTCAGAGGAGACAGACAAGTGGAGAGCAGCTTTCGGTGACGGTGGAGAGCATTTCTCTTACATAACCACTGTTAACATTTTGACGTGCGGGACTTCGCTTTATATATGTGTGTTTGTGTGTGTGTGTGTGTGTGTGTACAGCTCTGACAGAGGCGCGTGCTGACGGTTGGAACCAACGTCTTTGAGTATAACTACACCAGTCAGCTTACTGACACAGTAACGACCAGTTCAGTCAAGACTGTCAAGACTCGACATGACAAGGACAGATACTTGGGTGAAGTTTTCATTCGTCTTTTCCTTTTTCTGACTCGATGTTGCTGCCTTAAAACCGGCTGTCAGACCTTCCGCTGTCGCAGGAAGGTGGAAATGCGTCGCCTTTGAACTTCATCTCCAAACGGTAGGCGATGTTTGTTTGCTAAGGTGCACCGTGAATTAACGTTGAGCTAGCAAACGCACATGAAACTTTTTTAAGAAGCTATAACTTTATTAAAAATTGTAGTCGACTGCCACTTTGCTGCTTTATTGTGTACAAGAATGTCAGCAAAGACATTTGAACTTACATAGTGTCGTTTAGGTTATGTTGCGTGGTAAAAATATGTGCTAAATATGAGCTGCCTGCCATTAACACTATTAACCTAAACCTGTTTTATCCTTCTTGTGCCTTTAGTTGCATCCAAACACAAGCAGCTGTAAAAGCTCACCTGGCAGAGATTTTTTAATTTTCATTTATTACCTAGATGTTTTTTTTTTTGAAGAAATACAATATAAAACAATAAAACAAATGCCAATAGTAATATCTAAAATCAGTGTTCATGTCTTGAGGTCATGGCCCAGAGTTACACACCGCAGTCTGAATTAGTAAGTACCCAATTACCTGCCAGAGCTAATTGACCATGTAACTCAAGATGCCCTGGTAATTATCCTAACCTGACAGGCAACATGACTATTTCAAGGTGATAAATAGGGCAAAGAATTGTGTAATTATGGTATTAAGGCCTCATTGTGAGTGCCAGTGTAGAATTTCCTATTGGATGTATTTCTGCCCATAACGTCATTGAAAAGTTTGACTCACTCACTACTAGGCAACAAATGTTTGGTTGTTTGATGGACCATGGGGTGGGAAGCTGAGTTGTGGGAGTGTGTGTGCTGTATTATGACAGAAGTCGTAAAAATTGTTAGATTCCACCCAAGCCCCTTCAGTCCCCAGAAAATGAAAACACACATATGCGCACACACACATAGTGCATCCAAGCATGGAATAATGTTCTCATGTGTCCAGGTTCCCTCTCTGGACGGGATGAGGTCATAGCCTTAGTGCTGTTGCAGGGATACAGTTACATTAGTTTCATGTGGGCCATGCCAAAGGAATCGACACCACCTACACTCCTCTGCCCCTTTTATGTTGCTTTAGATCTCCCTCATTTTTTTCCTCTCATCATCTCAGATAACCAGCAGTGATCATCATTGCTGCTTTGAATGAGTAAATGTCTACCTGTCTGTATGCATGGGTTCCTCTGCAGTGTGCAAATGTTGTTTCCAGGCGTGCGTGTGTGTCTGTGGTGTGTGTGTGTGTTTACGAAGTGTATCCCTGAATAAAGAGTCTGATCATAATAAGCAGCCCTTTATGCGACACGATTGGTGTCATCTTACTCAAACTGTTGGTCACAAAGGCCCTTTTGCTCTACAAGTTGTGATAGCCTATGGGTTTGGCTTTGTCACAGTCATAAATGCTGAATAGGCTCTATTTGGCTGGAGGTTCAAGTGAAACTTTGCCACCATCACTTTAGAGAAAAGGCTAAATATTCCCGCTTGACACTGGAGATGTGAAAAAGTCTGCTTGTCTCTCTGTCTGTGGGTCTTTTCAGCATTCTTGTACTCCAAGACATTTTTATGTCGATGAACAGTAATTTGCCCTTGTGCCTCTAACGTTGGCATCAGCAGAGAGTCACACTAGTTGTAAAGCAGTGCTTGCAGTGCATATAATTCTCAATAGACAGTTGCACTGGGATGTGGTTGCATGCAGTCAGCGTTGTTTTTGCCTTGCTGTTGAGATATGAAGCTGGGTTTCACTTTGCATTGTGGGTACCCTCTAATACAAATTCACAATTATTTAAAAACATAAGATGATCATGTCTATTTCGAGCCTTCTCTATAACATTCAAACACTGTGTGGTTTCACACATACTGTAGAGAAACAACTGGAGAGGTGTGCTAGTTGTTTCATTTGCTTTTTTGAAATTCTGTAAGTGGCTAAAAAAAGTAATTGGTGAGATGTTGGTGAGAGGGAACATGGGCTGCACACTTATTGTCATCATTGATTTGATCGACCAAGCTTCTGTCCTAAAATGTCTTATTTTGTAAAATGAACACTCAAAAATGCTTAAAGAATTATCCAAATGAAATCAGTTAACAAAATAGTTGCCAATTCATATTTTGTGCATTGGCTGATTGATTAAACGACTAATAGTTTCAGCTCTAGATGGGATACACATTCACAATGTATTTAATGTCTTTAGCATAGTAAATTGAGGTCATTAAAGTTCAGCAGATTTATTTTTACTTTGCATGCTGCGTGGATGACTAAGACAACCAGTAAAGGGCCTTCCACCACTTGTGGATTAATCACTTTTTTCCAGTGTATTTGATGAGTGATTCAGCCCTAGCTGAGTAAACACTGATAGAAAAAATTTATTGACCCCAGATAGACCTTTGTATTTATAATAAGAAACACAACAAAGACAAAGTCATATTTAGTGATCAGGCCCTTATTCATCCATATCCATCATATCCATTTTGGGTATACCTTTGTTCTGCAGGCTAGTTGTGAAAGTGAATATCAACCTTTTCCCAGGACAGATAACCTTTAAAAGTCCGCAGTGTTTTCCCAGTGTGAGCCACAGCAGTGCGCTGACAATAGAGACAGTGTTCTGGACCAGCCAGAGCCCCAGATCACATTTCCTGTTCCTGATTTAAGATCAACTCAGCTGACTACTGATACAAGCTGCTCCTCAAAAACACAGCAACAAGACCATCACTATACTTGTGTATCATGCAAGTGTGTGTGTGTGTGTGTGTGAGAGAGAGAGAGAGAGAGAGAGAGAGAGAGAGAGGGCAAAAGATGGAGAGTATCAGGGAAATCAACTAAGTTCAAACAAAGACAGTAACTTTATCAAAACCAGCCGTAAAAGCAGGCTTGTACCAGACAACGGTAACCTTATTCCTACTGACCGCAGGGGTGTATTTAAAACAAAGAAGCCCTTCAGTGTACACAGCCTTCTAACCTGATGTGCAATAACAGATTGTGATACATAGTATGCTGCAGACACATGGACGACTCATAGTAGGAAGCGGGCATGAGAACCTGTTCTCTCAGTCAAATCACCCTTCTGCCAGGCGTTGGGTTTTTACCTGTTAAAAACAACAAATATAAGTGTGGGTGGGTGTGTAAAGATCACATTCAGTCAGGTAACATCTGGTCTTGGCAGGATCATAGAGGAGGGGTGGATGCTTGTAGGTGGAGATGAGATGCACGGACCACTGACCTGAATCAGTCACTGTTTCTTTTGAAGCACATAAAGGAAGTCAGCTGGTGTTCCTGTCAGGTCAAATGGTGGCTCGTGTCTTAATTTGCATAACTAGGGGCAATGTTAAGGTGATAATTTGTGTGCGGTATGTCTGAATGAGGGTGTTTGTATTAGCGCTAACGTACTGTATCGCCACTCTCTCTTATGAACCATGAGCACCTGCTAGCTCATGAAAGTATCAGTGTCCATTCATTTAGCAGTAACACATATATTGTGTGTTCTCAGGCAAGACAGTTTCAGTCTCATGCCAACCTTATGACAGCTCCCTGGGCCAAATTTAGCTGTGTTTTTCCCCTCTGAAAAAGATGACCCTTTGGAATCCACAGGAGAAAAAATGAAACCATTTCAACAATTGTCTGTCTGTTTTGGCTGTGAGAAATCAAGCTGGAGAATCACACTAAAGAGCATGCTAGCTTGTGACACTCTCATATACACACACAACTCCACAGTGAGCTGGCGACCCCACATCTTTTTCCCGTGCCGCCTCAGGGACACAATGTCAAGAGAAGGCTTATAACGGTCTGACCTCTGAACTTTTGGTTGAAGAGAGTGGCAGGGACATTACAAAAATGTACTGATTGCTCTGAGAGGAAGAAAGAAAAGACTAGACAATGAAGGAATCTCATATTTGCCTGTGCTATTATCCTGTTGACAGTCAAGTGTAGGAATGTATTGCTTATGTCATGGCATAATAAGTTGTTACTTCATAAGCCTCAGGAAGAAAAGGAAATGAGATATATGCTGTATGCTTTACGGAGTTTATTGCAATGGTAAAATGTCCAAACATCTCATAATGACATACAGACAACACATGTTTGGCATGACAAAGATTCCTCATGTTTTGTCTGAAAAATGTATAGAATGATTTTGATCAGGCTGTTCTCATGCAATGTTTGTATGTACACAGAAGAATAATACCACTCCAGAATTCATAAATAGAACATATAATCATGAGCCAGTAATCAGTGTATAAACCACGTAATCAGTCCCATGATTGGTGCGCTGATAGGAGTGAGAAAGTAGCATGAAGACAGAAAGTCTGTGTAAGGCGATAGGTTGGGGTGGTGGATGGGTCACAAAACACAGGACTTTCCCCTGGTAGACCGATGTTCGAGATTGTGTCAAACCAAGTGAACTCTGAGTTATTTTAAGATACACTGTGATTGTATTTCTTTTGTTAATCTTATATGTGACTTTACTTGCCTAAACTTAGATTAGGTAACTTTACGATGGCAAACCATATTTCTTTCCCTAAACCAACATAACTTACGTAACTTTACGTTAAGATGATGACAACATTCATGGGGTGCTGATTTGTTAAATATCATATGAACAATTGCGTATTTAGGATATGTTGAGTTGACTAATTTATCAACTATTTTAATAATTGAATAATTGTTCGAGTAGTTTTTCAAGTAAAAATTCTAAACATTGTCAGTGTCTTACATGTCAGGATTTCCTTTTTTTCTCTTAATTTTGTGTCATAGTTAATTGAATACCTTTGTGTTTTGGGCTGTCAGACATACCGAGCAAGCAATTTAAAGTTATCATCTTGGGAACCAGGAAGTTGTGGTTGACATTTTCTGACATATTAAAGCAAAGTAGTTTCAAGAATTACTTTACACATTAATGAATAATGAAAAAAAAAAAAAAATCACGAGTGGCCTACACATATTTTATTTGTATCAAGGCAGGATACAATATTTTACAATTATCAATTAAATTTAGCTATCAGAAATAACTAATAATAGTAAACTTCCCTTGTAAATTACATATAAATTGTACATTGTTAACTCATTTTCTGTCCACACCCATTAGCAGTACAGCTGATGCACACGAGGCTGAAGTTATTGACAGCCCCTTGCACACACACCATACACATACAAGAGCAAGTGCAGGCAATTGAGAATGCTATTAATACACTAATAAGCACACACACTTGCCACACACTCGTAAAAACAAGTGGTGTGATGCTATTAATATGTCAAGAAACAGCAACACAACTCAGTGTCCTAACACACATGTGCACTTGCATGATTATGCACAATAACACAAGTGTGTACTGACAGGTGACACCAAAAATAAACCAGCATGGTCACACATACTGAAAGTTACACAAAGGACCTCAGTGTTCTTTCAAAAGAAACAAATGGGCACTATTAATACACTGGCACCAATGCGCGCCAGCACTGATGCGCCGATACACATGTACATGCACGCTCAACTGTCGCACAAGCAGATCCTACTTATGCAAACACAAAGACCTGCTGTGTACACTCTGAAGAAACAACTGCAAGCTATTAATATCTTGGCCCGTATAGGATGGACACACTCACGCACACACACATATGGATGCACACAAACGAAGATTGATACTCCAGCTGCTTGGAAGCAGAGGGACAGAATGTCCCCAACAGCTGTGGATTCCTCTAAACGTAAGGACGGGGGAGGGACGGAGAAGGGGACAAAGAGATAGGTGGTGGGCTGAGGGATCTGGTGAAGGTGGCCGGCATGGTGGAGTAGCTGTCATAATAACGCTTTTTTGTGTCTGTGTGTGAGTGGGTCTGTTAATACAGAGCTCAGTGTCCGCCTCATTGTTGTAAACATGATGAATTTACACTCAGCACAAGCTGGCATGCTCGGTATCTCCCTAAAAACAATATTAATAGCATCTGTTTATGGTTGACATGACATTTTGTCTGTGAACTCCTGCTCTTTCTGCTTTGCTGCTCATCTAACCAGGCATAAACCTCAAGCCTGCTGCCAGTGTTTATGTATACAAATAGTAGCTAGCACTTAACCTGATGTGTGACTTCCAGACATAACTCCATCCAATACCACTGCTGAGTTCACTCCAACAATAAACAAAGCACATTTTAGGGCCACAGCGTGGATATAAATACTGCTGAAGGACATCTGCAGAAATGAGCCAACGAAGCCATTCAACCAAAATAGCAGCTTCTGCTTGCCTAAATGAACCAAGAGGATGTTATGGTGCAGACTAACTTTAGAAACAGGAAGTCACTGTTTCTGTGTGAATGTGTGTGTGTGTGTGTGTGTGTGTGTGTGTGTGTGTGTGTGTGTGCACGCGCGTGCAACAGTAAAGCTCATGCATGTATGCAGGTGTGCGCATGTATGTGTGTGTCAGTGCTTCAGTGTGTTGTTGCTGCTGCAGAAGGCGCAAAGAAAGAGGATGATGGTTGTGAAACGAATATGCTATTACAGAAACCAGAAGTTTGTCTCCTGCCTATTTTTAGCAGCACAACGCTCAAATGAGAGAGACAGAAGCACGCACACAGATCTTATCTTGCAGCAGTTCTCCTTATTTTTAAATTGCACCAGATTTTATCATATAAATAGCATTTATTTTCAGCTTTAAAATATGTATCTCACATTCTTAGAGCACAGTTGATAAATAGCAGACCATGGCTAAAAAATACCTGTATCATTGTACTGCTTTTTTATAATGTGCTGTTGAAACAAGCATGTACTGTGAATGCCCTCTTGTACAGTAGTGAACTCTTGGTAAGATGACAGGCAGTAATCAGCAACTTTTTAACTCTTTCAGGGTCAGGGTGGAAGAAATCTTGACCAAGCTGGTTTTGTGTCCAGTCATATGAGTCACGTTGTAAGTCACAGGTTCAGTGTCAGCAAAAAAATTCAGCATTTGTGTCACATTGTCTCGAGTGAATAGAATTAAGATGCGTCTGGTTTTTGCAGGCTGGTTTTCACAGTATGTTCGGAGTAAAAATACAACGCAGGTGTTTCTTTTCTGTTTAGATGAGACTGACTTCCTGATCATTTCCTTTCTCTCAGGGGAGCTGACTTGTTTGGCAATCGTGTGTGTATTTGTGTGAGAGAGTGTATGCAGATTATTTCAGTCCCCAACACCGCTAACACCGCAGTCCTGCTGCTCCAGTGATTGTCTGATTTACTTTGAAAACACACACACATTCTTCTGGTAATACATACTGTTTTGCTGCAATGGGTATTTCCTGCTGCATGTTAAGCTTTTTTTTCATTACAGTAAGAAAAAGAAAAAGCATCTGAAACTTAGAAGAGCAGGCCCTGTCAACTTCAACAATGACATATGTTATGCAGACATGAACCAGCTGCAGGACAGGTTGAGATATTTCAGAGATAAAGAATTGTCTGACATTCATACCTTTGTTACCTGGCAAGGTAAGATTCCAGTGACGCAAGAAGCGTGGTAATTGCAGGCAGTGTTTCTCTGTCTCTATGACGAGCTGTACAAATAATTATGCAACAAAATGTTAGCTTTTACACAAACTATATTTTTGTTTTTCTCTGTTACACGCACACATGGTTTTCAGCTAAAACAAACAGAGTTATTATTATGAACTCTGTATTTGGTTATCAAGCAGAACAACAGAACTAAAACCGCTTGGCTCAAACTGTACGATATTATCTTGTACTGTAAATACTTCTGGTCTTATTAACTCCCCGCCTGTTTTTTCATGTTCTACTGTGTGTGAGTCTCACTTGACCTGCAGTAATAAGAGCGTGGGAGTGTTTTCTTCTTAAGAGGAATTCTGTCAACCCGAAACGCCTTCACAGACATGATTGCTTCTCTCCTTGAGTCAGTCCTGCTGTTGGGAATGAGGGCCAAATAGCTCCCTGGGTCCATACGACTCACTGTGTGGCTCCTGCAGGAGGGACGTTCAGTGGGACTCATGTGTAACCTGCGTAGAGGATTGTTTTGAGCTGCACTGCTCTAAGTTAAATCAGATGATGTTGTTTCTGTAACTTATGGAAGTGCCAATGCACCATTTTATGCTGGAGCTACTGAGTAGATAGAAGACCAAGCCTTCAAAACGCTGTGTTTACTTGACTTATCTGCATCTGCTATTTGTGCATTTTTTTGTTTGTAGTATGAGTTGGTTTGATAATGTAATCTTCTATTTGTTAACTCCTGGATAAATCCCAAAATAAGTGAATAATTGCAATGCAAATATGTTTTGCTAAGATACTGTGATGCGAGAGGCAGTGTTGTCATTGCAGAGTTTTTACTGTTACAGTGCTGTCCGCAGCTGGTAACATAATTCAGCAAGGTATGCCAGTAAAGAAACGTTCACTTACAGGAATTATGTGAGTAATGTTGAGTAATATTTTGGGTTGCAGTCATTCAGGCATACGGGTTCAGTAAATTTCCATGTCCTTCCCTCCCCTCCCACTGTCCCTCTACCCCAGAGGGAGCAAGGTGTCTCGTTCCATACTGTATCTGTCTAAGCTTTTGTATCGGTACCGAAACATTCCTCACCATGTTTATTGGTTTCAGGTGTCAGTCGCGTTGACACGTGAAAGCACTATCAAGTTATCTGTGAGCTTGCATATGTTTTTGTTTTGTTGTTATGGTGCATCACAATACTTAAGGCTGATGTTTCCTCACTACCAGTCACCGTTGACCTTTCTGTCTGCTTTGTGTCTTATTAGTCACACCATCAGGCCCATGTTGTGCCATGCATGCTACAGTTAAATCCTCATGGTGAAAAGTAAGGTTGTTCTAACATATTTACAGTGGCTTTAGGATTGCATAAATGGATCAAAACATTTTCTCACTCCCCTGCACCTATAAAAAGACATCTGTCTTTCGTTAGGACACCGAAGCCTGGTTCAATTGTCTCACCCTTGCTAAATTTAGCTTTTTATTTCTTTCATTTTAGTAAAACCTGGAAGGGAGATGACAGATTGATGTACCTGACCTAAATGCCTTGGCTACACAGTGTTTAAAATCCAACTCCCCACCCTATTTCCTTCATTTTTTCTTTCTTTTGTGCCCCCTCCAACCCCAACACACACAAACAACCCCTCTCTGTTGCTTTCCTGAATGCACTGTTGGACAATGGCCAGTTCACTTGAGGCAGGAAGACTTGAATGAAATGAAATATGACTGGTGAATGTGCAGAGTTCAAGCACAAGTACACATCTGGGTATACATTTATGCCAAATAAACTGAGTGCACTCCTAATCATGTTTATGTATAGCACAAGTAGTGAATGGCACTCAGATTTTTCTTGGACTTTTTCTGTTATTATCTGGTGTATTAAACATGCTTCCCTTTGTGTTATCACATAAGATAAGATGTTCGTACTACTTTTCATACTCGTAGTCTGGGGTGATATGATCAGCATGCAGGAAATTGTTTTATAAGAAAAGAAACGGATACATCAAGACTAGGGCTGCCACTAATGATTATTTTCATTGTCGACTAATCTGTCGATTATTTCTTCGATTAGTCGACTAATCATTTCATCGAAAAATGTGTTAAAATGTTGAAAAATGTTGGCCTGTCTCGCCCAAACCCCAAAATTACGTCATCTAATGTCTTGTTTCATACTCACGCCAAAGGGTTTTAGTTCACTGTCACGGGAGAGTGTGTAAAGCTGCCAATATCTGAACGTAAGAAGCTGCAGTAAGAGTATTTGGGGTACTTTTATAGTACTTTTCTATGAAAAATGACTCAAACCGATTAGTCGACTACTAAAATAGTCACCGATTATTTTAATAGTCAATTAGTCATCGATTAGTCGACTAATCGTGGCAGCCCTAATCAAGAGACAAATAATCCACGCCCCACAATGACAGCCATAAACACAGCGATACCCTTCAACAAACTGATGTGTTCTTTTCTCCCTCTCTCTTTCCTTCTGTAGTGGATGTGATCATCAGCAATCAATCTTCATTATCCATACATGGGGAGCAGCCCATGGACCTCAGTGTGACCCAGAGGTTGTTACATCCAGGCCTAGATTCGGCCATGCTGACCCCCCATCCTCCCTTCTTCCCGGGACCCCTCGCCTCTCAGCACTGCCCCCAGTTTTTCCAGCAGCACCTGCAGGTAAAGATAAACATGTATGTCAGAGGACAACACTCTTGAGCCAGTATACATGTGCCTTGCAGTAATATGCCTGTATACTTTATATGATTGAGTATGCCCATGAAAGTTTGACCTACCCTTGCCTTGCCATGACTGGCAAAATTAGCACATCAGCATTTTATTTAGATGAGGGTGAGATGCACAGAGTGAAAAGGCAGATGGACCTCCCGCCACATCAACCACAAGAACAAGCCAGCTGCTCTTGCCTCACGTCTTCACACAGATTAACGAATGCTCAGCAGAAATGAGTAAGAAGCAGATCAGGTTACTGTAAACAAACCACCTTCTCAGCATTAGATTCTGATCGATGCTGATCATGGATCAGCTGGTCAGTGCTGCACCTTTTAGTGCTACTGTGTATTTCTTTACTTTAACCTGAAGCAAATCTAGAGGCAATATTCAGTTATGTTGGGATATTTTTGTCAGGAAATGGCAGTCGCAATGTCTCTTTTTGTGCAAATTTTGCATGCTCAGTCCAAGGAGACTTAACTGGTCAGTGTTAACATGTCTTTGTTGTTTTTCTCCTCCTGAACAGAGAGAGATGGAGCAGGACAAAAGAGAAGAGCTACAGCACCTGATACAAAAGGGTAAACACGAGCAGAGTGAGTGTCACATGTATTTCTCCTCACTGCTTTTCGTAGGTTCTCTGAAAGACCACTTGGCTGTTAACATGCTCTTCATGTGAGTCATAGCACACTGTATGTTTCAATGAAAAAGTAGGGGATTTCCAGCAGTGCCGTGATGTATTCTCAGATTCCAAGGAAATTTGTACTCATATCAAACCAAAGTCAAACAAACGCACTGCTTTCAGGAAACAGTCAGTGCTGTTTTTAGTTTTACCATGTAGAGGAAATGAAGAGAGCTCAGAGGAGAGTGGATCCTAAATAAAGGCTCTACTTCATACTTCTTCTTAATACTATGTAAATACACAGTACTTAAAAACACTACTCACATTTCTCTATCACAGCCATGTTGTCATTACTTTGTGACAATAGATAGGTATAGATCTACCTATTGTATGGCTGTACATGATCCAAATCACTGTCTTTTTCCTGATGAAGTGTCTTTATTGATTGCCAGGTGCTGTAGCCAGTCCTCTGGTAAGACAGAAACTTCGGGAACACATAATTATGAAGAGCCAGCCCCCCCATGACAGGGTCACTCCCAACCACAGCAGTCCTTCACCAGGATACAGGTGAGAGAGAAAACAGAAATCAGACTGTGCAAGCTGCAAACACAGCTTAGAAAAAAGTATAAAATAATGAAATATGACCGTGACATTTTACTGTTGTAAGGAAAGCTTCTTCCTTTTCTGATTATTTTGGTTATCTAGGCTCCCTGTTCCTGACATGTCCCCAAAGTCTCAGCCTCCAGCCTGTGACCAGCGTAAAGACCTCCCCCTACGAAGGACAGGTGAGAGACCTCTGGTTGTTGGTGTCTTTGATGAGGGATTCCACCCTGAGGTTAAAGTTGTGAAGGTCACTGGTGATTTTCCATCTCAGGTCTGCTCTGTTGCGGTGCGTGTAATTTGAGTTCGACTCAAAAGTCATCTGACTGCATAGCTCAGTGGGATATTTTGTTCAGCTCGATACTTTTCAGTGTCTCAGCAAACTGTCATTACGTTACACATTCTGGACTAGAGAATGAGAAAGTGAGGGTGAGAATGGACGCGCACAGGAGTGTCCTTTCCAGGGAGACAAAGGAAATTCATTAAGCACCGGGCCTGCAGGGCCAGAGAGAGACTGAACAGTCATAAAAAAACAACAACAGCGAGACACAAAGACCAAAGCAGTTACATAACTTTAAAGAAGGTATTTGTAAAATGAACCGCGTGAGAGTCCAGAGCAGGTCTCCCTCACCATGTGAATGAGAGTGGGAGTGGTTTCGACTTCCTGTACATCTCTGCGAGTACACGAACATTATTTATTTGCGTTGCCCTAGAACCCTTCAGTACCAGCACACACACACACACACCCTCCAGTGCTTTTTTTGGCTCTGTGACAACACAAAGCTGCCTTTTATCTGCACTGAGCCAGCCACTGATTGATTGTTTTGTTTGGGCTTATTGGAGCCTGACCAATGTAAACATGGGATTTTTTTTTATGCTATTGACCAGGGCTGAGGTATTTTCTTGGTTCAGCTGAACTGCAGATTTAATTTGGTTTTATTATGGAAACTGAGTGCATCCTTATAGTATGTGCACTGCTGCATATGGTAGATGTATGATATGAGGCACTTTATCACTAAGTTCTGTGAGTTTGAAAGCTATATGAGCCTTTCCTTTTTATGAGACCTTCAGGTTAAGTTTGTCAGTGTCTGTTTGTGCGCTTCTTCGCCCATTCATGTGTGTGTATTTGTGTGTGTGTGTGCAGTTTCTGAGCCCACTCTGAAGCTGAAGTTAAAGAAGCTCATCAGTACAAGGCCAAACCCGCTGCAGCGTAAGATCAGTGCCCCACCCAGTGTCAAGCACAGGACAGAAACTCTGGGTAGAGTATCTACATTTAGCTCTAACACTTTCTTCATCTCAGGTTGTATTTGCACTACTATTTTAACTATTGAAGTGTAATGTTGCTTTGATATGCCGTTTCTGTATCTGTTAATTTGTTGCATGTGATTTCAACACATGGTGCACTGACACAGTTTGATTTATTTTGCAATTTAATAAGTGTGTCTTTTGGTGCAGTTTGAACACATGTGTTCTGACAGTCTTGGCTATCATGAGTTGATAAGCGTGTCTCAATTCTGTCATCCAGACTCCTCCCCCAGCAGCAGCAGCAGCAACCCAGCGTCAGGGGGAAGCTCACCCAATGACAGCCTCCATTCAGAAAACGGGCACCTGCCGCTGGTTCATGAGGTGTGAGGCCTTTCTATATATTTTGAATTTTTTTTCGTAATAATACACCTTTGAAAACCTTTACCAAACAAACACAGTAAAGAGAGTCGGGCCAAACTTTGTTCCACCCAGAGATTTATTGCGTATTCACAGAAAGCACAACAAACTGAGCTGATCTCGAGAGCAACTGAGACGAGGCATAGTGTGCATAGTTTTTCACAAACCTTAAAGCTGCAACATGACAGCAATTTAGCGGACTGTCTTATCCACATCAGCATATAATGAGGGCACAGGTAAAGACACAGTGTCCTGTTCAACCACACATCAACACAGTACGGGGGACGAGAAGTGTTCAACCTTAATGCACTTTATATTTTCACTTCCAATTATCGATTTATTCATAAAATGTTCCCAAGAAAACCTATTGCCTTTTTTGGTGAAAAACATGGTCTTGTGATTTTACCATTACTCTTTAAAGGACATCCACCAACAGTTGAATTTTAACTGGGTGTTAAACGCAGTACAGTAATGGTGCCCAATGCTTTAAACAATGAGATTTGAGAAGGCCAGATGGCCTGTTGTACAAACACATAATACTTGATCAGCATCTAATTAAAACACAGATTTCTCTATATTCTATTCACTAACCATATTTTTTGTTACTTGCTACGACAGTAGAGTGTTTTAATCCATTTTTTGTATGTGATTACCTGTACAGATAATCTTTAATGAATATTTCTGTCTCATTCAGGCTCAGAGGTTGCTGGCCCATTTCAGCTTGCCTCCCAACCCCACTGCCATGCCCAACATCACTGCTGGACTTCCTGCACAGGTGTGCAACAATAACCCTCTAGGATTCCTTTCTCAACATATAAACTGTTGACGTTTTGTTTCACACACGAAAACATTTACAGATAATGTGGATATACATTCATGCTAAGTCTGTCTAAGACTGGATGTCTAAAATAGTGCCTGCACACTTAAACATTTATAGAAACGTGGTGTATTCATTCTTTCACTTCCCTCTTGATTTCTTTGGTGCTTTCATATCTTGTCAGTCAGTCATGTGGTAGTTCACTCACTTGGTGACAATGTGTATGTATGTATGTATGTTTGTAGCTGATTATATCTCTACTTTACAAACAGCCCATGAAGCCCTCTTTTTATGCACTAGCCCTCCATTTTGCTCATTTGTGTTAAACTGAAACCGTGACAAGGGCTTCCCTTATTTGTAGTGACTTCTCGGGCAATTCTAAACACCATGTCTCCTCTCCTCACCTCTCTCCCCAGGCTGACCTGAGAGTAGCGAGGCCGTTGGCGGTATCTGCTTTGCATCAGGTCTACCTGCCTCTGGAGGGAAACAGTCCAGCCCTGTCTCAGCGCCTGCAGCCTGTGCTCATACTGGAACCACACACCGGACTGGTGCAACAACAGCTTGTCTCTCGTGAGTTGTGTAACTGTAAATGTGTTGTACAGCAGAAACAAAAATACCTTAGTATGCATGTATACACAAGACATGCTTTTAGACATGCAAGTGACGACACGAAAGACAGATGTATGCAAAAAATGTATACATGTCACCTTTGATGTAAGATCTGGCCTCTCCACTGCAGCCAGTGGATACTGGGATATGTTACAGATGACACAGGTAGCTGGATGGCTCCCCTACCTTTTGCATCAGCCAAGAAAATTCCAAATAATCGACAGTATGTAACCAATGGCTTGTGTCACTTTTGGATTATTTCGAAAGGAAACATACCATGAAAGATGACTTTATGGAGTTCATGCAAGGCTTCTTAGACAAGCCTTATTATGAGCTGGCACCACCACTCGAAGAGGGATGTATACCATCCACAAAAATTTAGAGGGATCAGAGGTGCTCGCTTTGAAGGCTTGTCACTGAATGACATCTTACTTCCATGGCTCTGTCTCAGCAGCAGTCTGGGTGTCCTCATCTGGTTTAGGGAGGAACCTGTCTCTGTGACTGATTTTGTTTGGCAGATGCTTTATTGTTCCTTTGTTCTGGAAGAAAACAGGGATGCACCACATTTTTGTGGTATTGAGACACTGACAATGTGGCAGATAACATTTACATTTATATTAATTCGCTTTGCAGACACTTTGTATGTCCAAAGCGGCATACAAATGAGGTACAACCAAAGCCACAGTAGATCAAAGAGATAAACATCTAATTTTGTAGAATGGCAAAGATGACAGGGGACAATACATGAGCTTAATAGGCTACATGTTCCTCGCTTGAGGATTGAGAATTGAGATTCCTTTTAAAAGGCAGCAAACAGTGAACTGTGTTTCTTTTATGACACGTCAATTAAGGTAATTTCTGATCTTGTGTACCTTAAAGTAACTACTGCAGAGGATCTTACCAAAGTCAGCTTGTCCTTGGCAAAGCAAAACTGGCACCTTTGGCATCTAACACATGGTGCTAGTTTATGTAGTAGTTTATGGATAGAGGGTGCAAAGAGAGCGATCGCCAGCTTTATCTATAGTGTGATATGTAGGCAACTAGGATGGCAAGGTGATATCATTGGAGGAGAGAACCAGTGGTGTAGTGGAGGGTATACTCAGGTATACAGGGTATACCCACTTCTTTTTCTATCCAGTTACAGTATACCCACCTATCAGCTAAAAAGCCATTGCAATATATGGGAGAGTATGCCCACTTCCTCATCGGTAACCTACCTATCTACCTAGTAGCACACCCACCTCATCAATTACCACTACACCACTGGTTGTGACATGTTTTTATCAGCTGATCTGTCAATCAGCCGATATTAGGGATTGACAGATCAGCTGATAAAGACGCGTCACAACCACCACCAAGTGACACTTCTGAGGAAGGCAGAAGTTTCCGCCGAAACATGTCAAGGTATGTAACATGTAACATCATGTAACATGTCTGAGATAAAAGAACAACTAAAGTCATTATCAGAAACTAAAGACATAATGAACACCATTGAACTAATTTTTAAGGCCTTTCGAAGCTAGGATGATTTAGTGAGGAAGTGTGACATACCACCAACCCCCAGGACTTAGCTCAGACCTGTTTCCTGGTGTCAAGTGTAGTATAGGTACACAGGAACTGGTGAGGAGTGTGGTGGAGCTTAAAGATCATGAGACTCCACTGTGAAGTGTAAGCTTTTATTTTGTCGTCTATAATTCATGCAGTACGTTTTTCACCTGGTTTGTTTGTTGCACATGTTTTGAGTTTGGGGGATCTTTAGCCACCCTTTTCAGTTCTCTTCTTGTGCCAATGAAAGTGAGTTTTGAAAGTGATTTTTTTAATAAATTAATATTAATATATAGATTAATATTTGATGTATATATTTTTAGAAAATGTAACATTGCACTATCTTTGTATGTGTGTTGGTATATTCAATTGCTTACCTGTACCTTCAAGAGAGGCATTACTAAGTATATGTACACTTATTTTTGTATTTCCTGTTGCTGTTTTTTAAGTTCCTTTAAGAGCTGCCAGTCACAACAAAAAGCCTGTATATTAACCATCAACATCTCTCATTATTGACCTTTTTCACAGCAGACATTTTTACTTTATTTAGCAAGAAAGCACAGATTTAACTGAATAACATCAAAAACAACTGCATAGCCTTTAAGGGTGCAGGTTCAGGGTCTGGTTTTAGGAAACTGCTGCAGTCCTGCTAAAATAGGTCAAAGTGTCTGCTGTGAAAATGGTTTATTTGTTTTAAATCTTTAAGAACATTGATGTTTTCTGCTACGCTTTCTTAATTATCTGAACATTATAATATGAACAGCACAAGGGCACCCTCTACTGGGCTGTCGATTTTGCTGCAGTTTTGCAGACGATACAGAAATTGGCTGTAAAGTCAAATGTTATCATCCACCCATATTTCCTCTGTATTTTTGTTTTAAAAATGAAATATTATTATAATGTCTCAAATATATCAGCTGTCCTCTCTTTTCTTCTCGCTGTTCTTCTTTTCTTTCTATCACACCCTATCATCCTCTGTCTGTTTCCATTTTACTCTCCTCCTACCCATTTTAGTTTATTTTTTTCTGCCTGTTTTTGTCGTGTTTATCTCCATCTATTGTGCTTCTTTATTTTTTTCTCCACATGTACCCTTACCCCTCTTTTTTTCTGTCTGTCTTTATTTGCCATATTTTAACCTGTTCCTCTCTCTCATCCTCTCCGCAGTTCATGGTTTGAGCTCCATTCCTCTGCAGCAGCAACAGCAGCCTCACCTGTCCTCCCCCACCAGAAGGGAAGGCGTAGTTACCTTGTCCTCCCACAGACCCCTGGAGCGGACACGCTCAGAGCCGCCGCCCTACAGCCACTCAGCCCTTTCTCTGCACGCCAGCCATTACTCTCACATCCAGCACCAGCTGGCCCAGCAATACCACAAGAGCGGGCTGGAGAGGTTCAAGCAGAATTCACACCTAAGCAAGGTGAGAAGGTTTATTCTGTGGCATTTTGTTCATGGATTCTCCCTTAAAAAGACTTTTTTTTTTTCATTTGACTCAACACAGAAATCATTTGTTGTCATTAGTTTTATACAAGTGCATGCTAAAGAGAGCATTAGCAACCTTATGACCTGTTAACACTGTAAATTCTGTACCTTATGCTAGCTGACAAGCAAGTCCATTGAGAAGCCTCGTCTGACGCAGATCCCATCAGAGGACATGGACCTGGAAGAGATTGGATCCGGATCAGGTTCGGGTCCAGGGTCTGTGTGTGACTCAGAACCTGGCTCCATGTGTGAGGACAGCTACCACAGGAGACAGAGCACTGCCAGCACTGACTCAGTTTATGACACAGAGTCCACTACCTCCTCACGGGACAGCTTAATCGAGCCATCACACCCAGTCAGTCAGGTACTGATATAAACCCCTTAAATAAAAATTGCTTTAACGCTTTAATGTTCTTTTTGGCACTGGAGGAAGATATATATTGACACCGATTCTCTGCTGATGATTTGAGCATCTTTAGTGATGTTTAGTGTACCTTTTATTTAATATGGTATTAATCAAGTAACAAATGAGACAGGAAAAAATATATAGTTTAATATTTGCATTGCAAGTGAGTGTGTATATGTATTCACATGTTTGAAGCCATCTTTGACATCAGAGGGCGCTGTAGCTTCATTTATACAAGATGAAAAGAAGGCGAGTTACTGTACTATGAAAGCATGCTTGGCAGTCCTGCATTTTCTTTATCAGTTGCTTGTTCTAGACAAGCAGTATTAAATTGACCAAATAATGAGTAGTTGCAGTGTACTGGGGAGAGGCTTTCGACTTATGTGAATGTGGAAGTTTACTCCAGTTAGTCTTTGCCATGTGCTGCTGCTGCTGCTGTAAAATGCTCACTTCCCTTTTCTCCTCTTCACCCACTGCCCTCGGAACCACAGAGGCAGGTGGTCCTTAGATCAGGTCTTCAGCTGGACACCCTGGCTGTGCCTGCCCTAATTTGGCCTCACCAGCCTCTGGTTCGGACCCGGTCCTCCCCTGCCTCCACCTCCCTGCCTCCTCCTCCACATCCACCCACAACCATACCATCCCTGTCACTGTCCAGCCCTGCTGCTGATGTCCAGCTACGCTTCACCACAGGTGTGGGACTTTTTTTTTAATCAGGAAAATATAAAAAGAAGCCAAGAATTCCATCATGTGGTGACGTATTTTAGCTACAATTCACGTACAATATGATCATTAAACACTGAGAAAGGAAAATAAGGTTAAGAGATGATGACGATGATGGTGTGTGTGTGTGTGTGTGTGTGTGTGTGTGTGTGTGTGTAGGTCTGGTTTATGATGCTCAAATGCAGAAGCATCAGTGTACCTGTGGGGATAACAGTCGCCATCCGGAGCATGCTGGGAGGGTCCAGAGCATCTGGTCAAGACTGCATGAAAGAGGCCTCAGGAATCAGTGTGAGGTAAGGCGTGTGTCCACACAAACACACACACATAAACACAGGTCCCTGTCCCCTGTGTCAGTATCATATGCAGTTTATATATTTGTGTGTGTGTGTGTGTGTGTGTGTGTGTGTGTGTGTGTAGCGTATCCGCAGTAGGAAGGCCACTCTAGAGGAGCTGCAGTCAGTCCATTCAGAGAAACATGTGCTTCTGTTCGGCACCAACCCGCTCAACCGCCTCAAGCTGGACAACCGCAAGCTGGCTGGTAACATCACTTATGATATATATTTTTTAAAAGATAAAAATAATAAACATTATTTAAACATTCACGACAGTTGTATGACTGAAATAATCTTCCGCAGGAATCATATCTCAACAGATGTTTGTGATGTTGCCGTGTGGAGGAGTTGGGGTGAGTGCAACATATATGCACACACACGCACACACATGCACACACATCATAGACCCCTTTAAAACACAAGTCATGTGGGAATCCTTCCACTTATCTAATTGCGTACAGCAAACATTACATGGCTGATTATGGCTCATTATGCAATTAAGATGATAATAGTACAAATTGCTAATGCTATTGTTTTTGGCTAAGATAACTTTGAAACCCAATCAGAAATCAAAGACTGTAAAAACGTGCGATGTGGAAGAGAGAGCGAGAGAGGAAGAGGGGAAGAAAGAGGTTACACACAGAGACTGTAGCTTGGAGGGGTGCGTGCCACTGAAACTGGATTTTATTTAAAGCGAATGGGTTTGGGCAAACAGGGAATGAGAATACAGAGGAAGAAAAAGAAAATAAATTGCAAAGGTACGAGAGCCGAGCAGATGACGTAAAAGACATTTTCTCCTCTCATGTGGCGAAACATGGATAATAATGCC
Source organism: Epinephelus lanceolatus (assembly GCF_041903045.1). Taxonomy (NCBI): domain Eukaryota; kingdom Metazoa; phylum Chordata; class Actinopteri; order Perciformes; family Serranidae; genus Epinephelus; species Epinephelus lanceolatus. Next base: position 20,580,647 of record NC_135734.1, read on the forward strand.
CACAGGAAACTGTTGTGAAGCACAATGAGAAGAGAGGAGGCAGATAAGAGAGTAGGAGAGGAGAAGAGGTAGGAAGAGAAGAAGGGGGCTGGGTGTTAGTTGATAAGACGACTGATCTGCATGGATTTCCGGACCTTGGCTGCTCTGGTGAAGAGGGGTGATTGGAACAAGATGGCAGAGTCTGTGATAAAAGAAATTCCTTTGATTTCATTGTTCCACCGCGGCATACCACCAATGTGAGTTTTGAAACATGGAGTAATGTTGAAACACAAGACGGGGTTTATAGAGAGAATAGATGAAACAAAGAGAAAGTGGATGTGGAAATAAGAAGTCTAAGCAATGGTTAGTATCCACAGAAGTTTATGGTCCACTGTCTCACATTTGTTTAGTTTTTATTGCACCACAAGAATACTCTGCATTACAAGAATAATTATTTATGGCATTTATTATCTCAAAATAAAGGAAGTGCAGGTAAAAGTAAACTTAGATGAATGTAAATTATAGACAGAACTTTCAATCAACTCCTTATCAGCTGACAGCAGCTGTTGACTGGTGATTTCCAGTGGGACTGTCAGGTAAAATCCTGCATACTGGTCTTACTGGATTTCAGTAAATCAGTCGAGACTGATTCAACAAAACTAATAACAGAAAAAGAAATAATTTTTACACCAGTCATTTTTAATTGATTGTCTATTAACAAATGTAGTTACCTTTTGAACTTTTGAACTGACTGTCCATGTCTCATCACTTTCATATGGACAGGTAGACATCGATACAGTCTGGAATGAACTTCACACATCAGCAGCTTCCCGCATCGCTGCAGGATGTGTCACAGACCTGGCACTGAAGGTGGCTCAAGGGGAACTGAAGGTGTGTCTTTTGTTGCAGAATACCTTATCAGCAAATACCATGTGTTTTCTCAGGAATTTAAGAGCTGCAGTGTAACAGGTCGTGGGGTAAACAACCATTATATACCATGGACCACTGGTTCCCAACCTTGGGGACCTGACCCCCATTAGGGGTCGCCAAAGCTTCACAGGGGGTCACAAGGCCTTCTTGGTTTCAAGGGATGTAAGAAAACTGTTTTTTGTAAACACACAGCAGACCTATGTCTTAAGTGGGAGTAAGTGGAGACACGTTGTCCATCTTTAGATTCAGTCATTCTTACATACACTACAGTATCACTTCAGTAACTCCCCTACTGTAGATAGCTGTTGTCTGTAGTTAACATAGTATTTTGGTATACAATTAGCCAGGTGTAAGCTTAAAGATGTGAACTGTGATGGTTGACCCCTAAAAGCAGAAAGGTGTTTAAGTTTTTGCTTTCTTCTCACAGAATGGCTTTGCAGTGGTGAGGCCTCCTGGACACCATGCAAACCACTCCTCCCCTCTGTAAGTACAGCAGCACACACACACACACACACACACACACACACACTTACACACTCACACATACACCTACATACCAGGAGCCAGGAGGTCTCTACAAAGTGTTTCAAAAGATTTATTACAGATCAGCTACACTTCTGAGCGAGAGAGAGAGCAAGCCTATGTCTCTCTGTCTTAATGTGTGTGTGTGTGAGTTTGTGTGATGTGTGCTACCTGACTGATGCCCGAGGCAATCTACCTCCTCCACTCAGTTTCTTTTAAACTTTCAAGACACAGAGCAAAGCACCTCAAAAGAAACTGTGCATGTGTGTGTGTGTGTGTATGCATGGATTTGTGTTAGTCTTTGATAGGAGGCATTAGCCAACTAACCACATTCAGCTGGGGCTGTGTGTGTGCTCAGCAGTGCTTGTCACTGGTTATTTATGGGATGATAATGACTTTTCTTGATGAGCGGATTTGGACAGCATATATGAGATACCATCCACGCACGCACACACATAGGCGCTCACAGTTTACGACCCTTGCTGACACTGCTACTTCCAACATTCCTCCATTGTTTTTCATACATCAACACTTTTTTTGCATACCTTTACTGCAGACAGCAAGTGTTGGGGGAACCACTGCGCCAAGTTGTGAGTTCATTTCTCTGAAATCATCTCACACGTCCTGCCAGCAATTCACACTATGTTATCATTTGGAATGTGAGGTGAATTTTATGATAAGCTTGGTTTTCTGTTTGTCACAAAATGTGTGGGTTCTGCATTTCTCAAGAGTGCAAGATTTCAGACTCAGCATCATGTTCTAATATGAAAAGCCATTTTTGTTTGTCAGCAGTGGAAGATGAAATACAACTTGAAATAAAACATCATTTCTTCAATATTTGCAGTAAATGTTTGCCTGGCATGAGTTTCCCTCTATGACTTGCACATTCAGTGCTTCATTCAGTGAGTCAGTGCTGTGATTGTCACAACCTGGACTGAATAGCCACCACATGACGTTACACAACTGGAGACATGTCTTAGAGGTTCCTAAGGTCCATATGGTGATTCTATGATATTAATTTGGTGAAGATGTCCTGATAAAAACATGTGGCTGCCTCTCTTCCTCTCTGTTTGTCCACAGGGGCTTCTGTTTCTTCAACTCCGTGGCCATCGCTGCCAAGCAGCTCCAACACAAACTCAACGTCAGCAAGATCCTCATTGTGGACTGGGTGAGGACCAACCGCATGACCAGCATCACTGGTCCGCACATGGATAAGAATAAACAGGCGAAAACACGCGCGTACCAGCACACAAACGCATCGTGGGCACGATCAAGGTCCCAGAACAGAAGCAGAGCAGCCCTCGACAGTAGCGCTCCTATTTATCATTTATTTCATTAAGGCGCTGTTATCTCTGGTCTCCATGTGAGATGTCACGTATGCTCAGAGTTGAAACCGAGTTACACACAGTCATATGAACATAAACCCACACACGTGCAGATATTGATCCGCAGCCAGGTGGTTGTATCTGTTCACCATGTGTGTGTATATGAGGCTGTAGTGTGTCTTTACACACATCGTGATCTCTGACATATTACTGCATCGTACGCTAATTACTACCTGCTTCATCAGAAGTTTTTAAGATTGAAACACATTTGCCATTGAGGGCAAAAAGCCTTGCAGGGATTACAGACCCTGCTCTGCATTGTGGGTCATATGTTTTATCTATACTTCCTGATAAAAGAATGACAGTGAAGTTCCCTTTTGTGATTTGTGATCATTTAGTTTGCTTTGAACAAATGTGTCAAATACCTGCTTTGGTCCTGGCCTTCCTAACCTGTCATCCAATCATTGTCCAGGATGTTCACCATGGCAACGGCACCCAGGAAGCCTTCTATAATGACCCAAATGTGCTGTACATCTCTCTACATCGCTACGACGACGGCAACTTCTTTCCTGGTAGTGGACATCCCAGTGAGGTAGGTACTCTTCCACAGCAGCGTTGTGTTTATCTGCTTTGTTTGTGTTGCCACGGAGAGGGATGGGTGTTTGTGTGTGTTTGTGTGTCTCTACATGTACCTAGATTCTTGTGAACACAACAGAACAGAAGAACAATACATGAGAAACATTTACGACACAGGTTCTCTCTATAGAGGTGATGCCCTGAGTGGATTCTTTGTCTTTGACTCCCAAGACTACAGAATTCATAATAATGCCACCCATGTGATGAAAGATATGTTGGCATAGAAATATTTGGTTATTAAAGGATCCCAGTGGGACATTAGAGGACTCAAGAGCTTTGTGTTTACCATATACTTGTCAAAGCAGGAAGAATGATTGTAACAATAAATCCCTGAATAATCTGCATGATTTAAAGCCCCAGTTAAAACCTCAGTTTGGTCATGAAGAGGGATCACAAAGTCTGAACTGCTCAGGCAAAAAATTGGACAGGTTAGCATGGGTATGTTACCTTGTAGTGTACAGAGATTAAGATCAAACCATCTTTCATACAATTAGGCCTCAGACCACTCTGAGCTGTCACGATTAGTTCAGACATATTTTACTTATACCACTGGAATCTAAGCAATGTGGTCCTGTAATTTTGGCTGCTTACTGTATAAATCCGAACACAAAGTGCTTGTCTTCAAGTTTAATCATTTAGAATTTCAGTTATAGTGTTTTTCCAGCTCAACATAAATAACTCAGATTAGCTTGTTTGCTTTAGTCCATTGTCATATTTGCAACTTTTTAACCTTCAACGTGAAATTTCCAAACGTTGCAAATGTGTTTACCCAGTGAACTCGCAATAAGCTCATCACACTTTGATTTTGTGTATCCAATGTAGGTTTATTTCCCCAGTTCTAGTTTATTTAAGAAACTCCAGAGCTTTGGATGTAAGAACTTCACAACAGGATGTGTACAGTGGAATTGCATGCCTATGTTTGCATACAGGAAATTGAGATGCCTATGAATTCTGCATGCGGTTTTACCAGAAACCAAGTGTGATGACTATCCCCAGTCGAACGAATTGACCCCAACCCACGGTGGCATTCATAACCCATTCAGTCCCCCCACATCCCCGCCTCTCGCTCTACCATCCTCCCCCACAATAATGAGGATAAAATAGTCAATGTTTTCCCATAAAATCCCCCGATGAGGGACGGTACATAAAACGCTCTGCTGGCTTGGATGTGGCTTTGCCTTAAGTGGCCCCTCAACCTCTGTTGAGCTGTGTGGTAAACCTCTGGAGTCTCGCTGTCCCCCGTGTAGGTATATAACACACCATGGGGTAGGGGTGTGATGTCATAGCCATAACAGAGAGTGCCGAGTACCACACAGAAACCAGCGACGGCCTAATCCAGTCCAGCAACTCTTGAAACATGAAAGAGAGAAAGAGGACAGAGAGGAGCGCAAGAGACTTGGAGCAATAGCAGGAATTGTGTGTGTGTGTGTGTGTGTGTGTGTGTGTGTGCGCGGCTATGTGTGTGTGTGTGTGTGTCTGTGTGCATGTGCGTGTGCATGCGGGTACATTACCAGTTGGCAGAGGACAGGAGGCCTCATGTGTTTTTAGTTTGCCCTGTGAACATCCCGTCCACTGAGAGAAGAATGGAGACAGACGCTCTGCGATGCTCATCAGCATTCTTTCAAACATCCTCTCACACCCATACGCACACACACACACATTTCTACACACACACACACACAAAGGAAATTACCACGCCTTGCTGCCAAAAGTATGTCAATCACCCTCCTCATTCTGCCCTCAAACTGACACATTGACTGATGGTGAAGGGCTTTGAGAACAGCTAAATGGCTTCTAGCAGGACTACAAAGAGAAAGGCAGGAATCTTTAAACCTTTTTTCCAAGATCTGGGCCTCCGTTCGCTCTCTGCCCCAAATATGTGGGGTCAAAGTGAGAGAACGTCCATCGACTCCGCCTGGCATTTTGGGAGTACATGTCAATCTCAATACAGCAAGCGAAATCCACTAAAATCATTTACAGTACATCATAAAATGTAAATGAGCAGTGTAGAGTAGTATAGCATGCATGTTTTATTTGACATGTCATATATACCGAACCTACTAAATTCCACATACAGAGCACATAGCATGCAGTCCCTCCAGTTAAATACAAATAATACATTCTTATTATATAAATAGAACATTTTACAACATACAGAATGTGTTTCTAACGCAGCAGTTTCCAAATGTGAAATATTTCCCAGTATAGCTATAACCTAAAGCTCGAGAATCATAAACGGGTGTAGCTCTGTTGTGGCTCCGAGTGATTTATAAGGTCATTTGACAAATTGTATCAAAATCAAAATGGAGGGACAGGGGTGTTGAATTAATAGCCATGCGTCTTTCATTTAGGAATCATAATCACTCCCTGGTGTTGCTTAAAGAGATTCAGTCACTTTTCCTCGATTGGTGCAATGCGAGGTTTTGGAACAGCCGTGCTTGTTTTGTGAACATTTGACACAAATCTGTCATCGTCACGCAGTTTCTCAACTTTCGCTGGGACTCATTAACTTTTTTGACATTCACAGAAATGCTGTCTCTCTCTCTCAGTCTCACTCTCTTTCTCCCTCCATCCAGGTGGGTGCAGGTGCAGGCGAGGGCTTCAATGTGAATGTGGGATGGACGGGGGGTTTGAACCCTCCCATGGGTGATGCCGAGTACCTGGCTGCATTCAGGTAAAGAACAACCCCATCCTGTCTCTATTAGCCACATCATATTTCTTTCTCTGGTACTCTCCAATTAATAATCTAAAATGAAAGGTCTGCATGTCCAACCCCATTGGCTACAAATTAAGATTTTTTTAGCCATTTAGCTCTTTAGCAGAAACACTTTGTAATGGTTTGTGTTATTGTTAGCTAGTGTATGGTAAATATCCTTTGTTATTTCAACATCAGGTTGTGTTGTTAACATGCTAACTGGCTAACTAGCATCTTGAATCCTTCCTGTCAATCTTCCATTGCCCTTTTTGAATGACGATTACAGACTACCACCGCCTGCTGGTGTGGAGAGTTATTTCCTGTCACTCAGGTGCAGAACGTTTGTGCTAGTTGGCCGTTGGTTATAGTCTTTGGGGTGCAAATTTTTGGCCGAGACACAGGCGACGTAAGGCAAGGCAACAGTCAGCCTTCGTCTCTGCTAGTTTTATGATGTCGGTCTGGCGTGTCTGGGCCTTTAGGTCATCATAAGTTTCAGTCTGTCAGTCAAACTAATTATGTCATTGTCTGGGTTGTTACATCACCTCAGGTATGCCTTCAGTGAAGTACTGTGTTGTTAGTAAGCTAGTTTAGCGAATAAAAACACCAGATGCAAAATGACAGAATAGCATAAAACAATCAAGTCAGGAAAAGACGGAAAGTATTTTATTGTCAACAGGAAATGCTTATTTTTTAATAATGCAATTAGAATGACAAGTGTGCGTGTGTGTGTGTGTGTGTGTGTGTGTGTGTGTGTGTGTGTGTGCGTGCGCCAGGAGGACAAACAATAAGCCATTATGTCTGTCTTCCTGGTTGAAGCATGCTGGAATGCAACACCTGTGAGACAGACTGATTGTCATGTTGAGATGTTGCATCTTGATCACTGCGACGGGTCACCTGTAGCAGCTCAAGCAGGTTTCATATCTGATTTCTGATTCCCTCTGAAAGATGGTTGGCAGTAATATCCTAACATGCTGTTATGTAAGCCACAACTCTCCACTGATTGTTAAAACCACTAAAAACAAAACTGTACATGGTTGTGCTGGCAAAACTCACCTTTCATTTCATTCAAGCTATTTTTCCTGAATGAATATACTTTGGTTCTGCTCAACACTGTAACACACTCTGTCAGCAATTCTGGCTTGCCACCAGATGATTAAACATTATGTGAGCTCTACATGGTTCTGCATGCAGCAGACACAGTGGGTGGGCCCCTCGTCAAAGGAAAGATGCTAATGAGCTAACCCTTACTGGTAAAAATCCATAGAGCCAATAGGCAGGCTCGGAAACACTAAGTCCAGTGTTTACTGGAGCTCGGGATGCTAATTAAGAAACAACTGGTCTTTTCCTGAGCAGGCGTCTGGTTTTGGTATTTTTTGGGGAAATGGCAAGTGTTTTCATGTGTAAAACTTCCTCAGTTAACCACACTGTAGTACTGTACCGTATTGTGTGTTACCCCTAGAAACGTTGCCCTGTATCAAAGCTCTGTGGAGAAGGAGTGTCCTGGTGGTCCAGTGGTTTGAGGCAAATACCATGTAGCTGTGATGTCCGGGATGCATATCCGGCCAAAGGCCTTTGTTGCATGTCATCATGGGGAACGACCTCATATTTACTGCCACCGTCAACTATCTAATTAAGGCCAAAAAAAATCCCACAATAATAGCAAAAATGTTATTTGGACTTGCAACACTGCACACAAGATTTTTAAGAAGCAAAATACATGAAGCGGCACGAGGGATCTTTGTAAAAAACACGCTACAAACATTTTTCAGGGGACTTTGCCGCCATCCTGTGAATTAACTGGTGAAAATAAATGCATAACATGCTATGCAGACAAAATTTAATGCATCATGAATTCATGTTTATGCAATTAAGTACCTAGTCTGGTGCCAGTTCTGTAATTCAATTTGAATACATGATTTAGACGGTGGGACGTTCCAGACTCTGTGTGTTTCTCTTCAGGACGGAACAGAAAGCTAGCGGTTGTTGATGATGTGTGTCTCTGTTTTTTGGGTGTGTGTTAGTGACAGGGGAAATATTGTGGTTGAGAGTGGTGGTGGGACTCGAGTACAATCAAGAGAAAGCTCAGCTGCATCGAGATTGAGTGTCATGACGTAGTGTGTGTGTGTGTGTGTGTGTGTGTATATGTGTGGAGGATTACTAAGGTGGTCAGAATTTAGGGTCAGGCTAATCACCAGTAGCACCATGCATACACGCAACGTCCAGTTTCAAAGGAAGAGCATGAGTAGGTGTGTATATTTTTTGCTTGTGTGTGAGGTGTATATATACATGCACGTATTTTCATGTGCATTTCTAGGTGGCTACTGACGAATGACAAACTCTGGAGGAGAGAGCAGAAGAGAGGAGAAGAAGTAGGGGGTGCATTGTTAGGGAATCCAAAGGCGGCGTAATTAGGCCCAATGGATCCCAGATGGCTGGCTGTCAGTGACGTGAGAAGAGGGACGAGCTCCTAATAGGAACCAGACGCACACAAACGCCTTTGAACTGCCGCTGAGAGAGAGAGAGCGAGAGTGAGAGAGAGAATGAAACGCGGCATGGGCCGTGCGCTCTTGCTAAATAACTGGCAGCGGGAGACGAGAGGAAGTGAGGAGGAGAGCATAGAGGCGAGGAAAGTGGTCTCCCCTGAGTAGAGCATACAGAATGTAGGCGTCTCAGTCCAGATATGTCAAGGGTCTCATTTTAATCTGCTTGTGTCACCCCGCAGAAACCTTTCAGTGTGTGCCACCTGCCCAAATTTGCTTTGCTTCGACCGTTTTTTGATCTTTATATATCCAGGAAAGGTTTGCAGTGCGCACATGCCTTTTTTTTTCCAGCAGTGTTCTGCTTCACATTTAAACAGTTGCACACATTCACACCTGGGAGCTACCCCACCTTCGAGTGTTGGCCTCTTACCAGGAGTGGATCGAGAACAGAGATCAAGCTCTTGGAACAAGGCCTCTGATAATTTATCTTTCATCCTTTTCAAATGGATGGAGTTTACAGTGAAGTAAATGTTTGCAGTTAACAATCCAGAAAAAAAGTCTTTCACCGTGTTCCAGTCACAAATCAATCACCCTGACTGTGCAGTGATTTTCGTTAGATTTTTTATTTATTTATTTATTTTTTACTTTTTAAAATCTGTTTATTACAATAACTAATCCGTTTCAGACTATTCTGATGTTAAATCAATCCCTCAGTGACTTCCTCTCTGAAATTATTATATTTTATCCACTGGTCCAAGTTCTCATTTTTTCACAAATCATAAACACCTGTTGAAAACATGATTTCTTAAATGTACTATCTAATTTCAGCAAGACCACAGGGCTTCAGCGAATGTAACACACGATACGGTGTTTGGTTCACAGCACGTTGTTTCCTCTCTTCCTCCTCAGAGCCGTGGTGATGCCCATCGCGCATGAGTTTTCCCCTGATGTGGTGCTGGTGTCCGCTGGCTTTGATGCTGTCGAAGGACATTTGTCAGCACTGGGAGGCTACAAGGTCACAGCCAAGTGTAAGCCTCAGTCTGCTCCATATTCACGTACAGCACACAGACATAGATATGTATCAGTGTTAATATCACACAAAGTGCAGTATGAAATCCATTGTTGTTATTTATTAAAAATGATTCCTCTGGTGTTGGTGTTAGTAGGTCCTGGTCGACCTCTGCCTCGTATGAACCTGCCTTTTTACTTTTCACCTCCGTTAAAGTTGTCCAGCATTTTATGTTAATATCCTTATTTTGAATACAGGATAATAGCAGGCTTATGTAGTGATGTCAGACATTAGCATCGAGTTAGGAGTACTACTTTGTTAGGAAATGAATTTTTGTTAGAGCACTGATTTGAAAACATCTTTGTTTTCAGAAGCCACTTTTTATTTTTAGATATAATGTAGATTATAAATGTAGATTTGGAAAACATCAGTGCTAATCTGAACAGAAGTGAATGGCATCTACAGTGCAGGGAGCATGGCTCTGAACTGATGATGGTGACACCCACGTGTAAACATTCACAGTGGCGTGGAAATTGACTCAAAGTTTTTGCCATCACTGAAGAAATCTTTTAAATCAACAATTGGTGACTTTTATAAAAATAAAAAAAACTTACCATATTTGTTGACACTAGAAATGTACTGTGAAAAAAGTACATGAGACAGATAGTCTGTAAAAAAAAAGTCATCTTTCTCCTTCTTCATGCTTCTAATGGCATTTGCTAGAATCCAACGTGGCTGAATTAAAACAACCAATCAGAGCCAAGGGGTCTCTAAGACAGCTGTCAATCATGTCGGTCACTTCTCGTGAACTGCGGTTAACCTGTCAAACTTGGCAGCACTGATTAAACATGAATCAAGATTCTGTTACTGAATTGCCTGTTTCTCACCTCAGATGTTTGCAGAAACATATTTTAGTGTACTGTTTAGCTGTAAAATGAGAACCTTTGCTGCAGTCGGTGGTTGATGCTTCATGTTGGCTTGGCTTGTTTCCAACATGGCAGCTGGGTCACAAACTTTCTGTAGGAAGGAATGAGATTTTTCTTGCTGATTATATGTCTCATGTACTTCTGTGTGGATATAGTGACACTTTCAGCAAATATGGCAAAAAGTTATTTTATAAGAGTCACCAACTACAGCTCTAATCTCTGTTTAATTCATATCTAGGGTAAAATCTCTGACCAGTAATCGTGTGTTCGTGTGCTCTCTACCAGGTTTTGGCTTCCTGACCCGTCAGCTGATGTCACTGGCCGGGGGTCGGGTGGTCCTGGCTCTGGAGGGGGGACATGACCTCAAGGCCATCTGTGATGCCTCTGAAGCCTGCGTCAGCGCTCTGCTGGGCATGGAGGTGAGATGTGTGTGTGTACATACAGTACATGGGTGTGTTTCTGTGGAGACATACAGTATGTTCCATCCTATAACCACTTACTGTGTTGTGCCCCAGGTGGAGCCTCTGTCACAGTCTGTGTTGGACCAGAAGCCTTGTGAAAATGCTGTCAAGTCACTGCAGAGAGTCATCCAGGTTCAGGGTGAGAACTGACACCTCAGCACACACAAGCTGTAGCATCCAGAAACCTCAGTAACACCTCATTCAGAGGGTTTTCAGCACTGTCAAAAATATATACAGTCACATTTTTTAATGTTTTCGATTGTGATGATTCTTGCATCAACAGAAAAAATCAGCCACATATTAACACACTTTTTCATCCAATAAGCCTATATAAAAACACTTAAACACACTTGTCCAGAGTCCTGCATGCTTCCAGCTTTGAAAACTTGACGCTCACCTGCAGAGCTCAGCACTGGAACCGACCCACTACCTGCAAATTATTGCCTAATCAATTCCAGATCAGCCCCGGCCTCAGACGTTAATATAAGACTTGTAACCTGACCAGTAGGCTAATCAAATACGCTCTCAGGTGGCTACTGGGCGGAATATGCAAAAACTGTAGTCTTGCATAACAAGGAATTCAACAAACATGGACAAACAGATATATAAATATATAAAAATATGTTACGTGTGCAGATTGTGCTGGCAAAAACACCCTACATGTTTTCAGTAAATTATTTTCATTTGTGTTCTGAGCAGACCAACACAATGGCACGAACACACACGCTGACACCTCTCCAAAACCAAATCCATGTTTTATATTACACACTGCAGCACAGTGTGGACACCTTCATTTTTTAAATCTTTAGACAGGACAGCAGGAACTGGTGATGGACCTTGTCTGCAGTGAGCTGCTCTGAAAGATTCACTGTTCTTATATTGAGATCATTTGATGAAAAGCAGCCTATCAAATCTCCGAACCCCTGTTTTATTATATTGTCTCAGAATGTAAAGACTGTTCAGGACATAAGGCATAAACAAGGTTTTTCAGATATGGAGAGGAGCAGAACAGCAGCTCAGAATGTATTATTTCTAACTGCAGCAGCACGTAGTGTTGTCACAATACTGGAATTTTAGATTTAAAATTTTTATTTAAAGATAAATATAACAAGGCTACAACACGACAACGACGACTTTCGTTTCCTTGGTTAGTAGCAGATAGCAGCAGAATGACTGTAGTAAACATTAACAGTAAGAGAGAGTAAGAAGGCGTAGCGGGTACCACTGTATTGACACTGCGGAAAATGAGTATCAGAATCGATATGTATCAATAATTTAGTATTTTCGACATCACTAGCAGCTCCTGCTATACCAGCTGTGTGTTAACTGTCAGTCGTATTTTCTGCGTTGCTCCTCACCTTTCAATATTTAAACAGCAAAAGAATTTTTACAGTATAGATAAACAGAAAATGATTTGCGACCTCTTATAATTTTGAGACCTCCCAAAATCAGTTTTGATGTCTTCTGGGGGGCCCATGCTGTTAGTCAGTTAGTTAGGGAGACAGAGACCTCCCATATTTCACACACTGCTGTTGATGCTTTATTCTGCTTGTAGTTCTGCTTGTCACAGTTCCCATGGGTGCTTGAAATGCTCGTCCTGATGTTTGTGACTTTGACCTAAAAATCAAGGCCTTGAAAGTTTGAATGAATTAGACCTGGGTTATTGAAAGTGCTTGAATTTATATATTTTGTGACAGAATACAAACTGAAGTTCTTCTGATATTGTCTGACATCACCGTTCACACAGCACAACTGGGGCACCCACTAGCTCACCTGGTAGAGCAGGTGCTCCATGCACAAAAGACTGTGCCTTTGCCGCAGAGGCCACGGGCTCGATTCTAACCCATGGCCCCCCGCTGCATGCCATTCCCCCTCTCTTTCCCTCCTTCACACTATAGCTGCCCCATCAAATAAAGGCAAAAGGCCCCAAAAATAACACACACAATTCAGAAGGGCTCACACATTCAAATTGTTGTCTGTGAGCTTCTTTAAAGCCTGCTACTTCATTATAAAGTTACCAGTGTTGTAACAGTAATTCACCTTGATCCATGTCTCTTACTATGCCGCTTTGGGTCCTTGAATTCCAAAGAATTAGGCCTGGAAAGTCCTTGAACTCGATGTTTAAGAAGGTGTGGAAACCCTGACTAGTTTACAAGTATTGGAAGCACTTAGAGACAATTCCTTCTAAACTTACTTTGCGGTTTTTATTCTTCCACTAAAGTTGCTGCCATTTTTCTTTATTCTTACCTGTAACTGCACAATTTCTCCTTCACCCTCGCCTTCATAATCTGTCTCAGTTTCACTCTCTCCAAGGTCAGTCATGACAAGTAAATGTCACATACACCTGTGAAATGTCACAATAAATGTGAGATGTAAATGTAAATATATTCCTGTCAACTGTTTTGAAGTGACTAAGAAGATTTCCAATACACATCAACAAGAAAAACGTTTTTCAGGAAATGATTTGGCCGAGTTGTTCTTGCTCATTGGTATTATCTGAAGGACAGGCTTTTAGTTGAAGCTGAGATCAAAGATATACATCTGTTACGGCAACAGATAACCATCGTACCACATGGCAGCATTTCCAGTTAAGTCAGTTTTTAATTAATAAAGCCCCAAATGACACAGGGCTCAGGAGGAGCAGCACAGGAGGCATATAATCACAATACAGTCACAAATTACAGAGATTTTACAGTCACCATCTGTAACTGCCCAGAGAGACTTTTCATTATTGTATTTGAACGGAAAACTTGTTGCTTCTGCTGTCATTTTATTTTACATTACAAGCATTTTTAGTTTGATAAAAACATTATATTTTTTTCTGGGAAACATTTTTCATTTCTATTTTTATGATTCCATCAGTTACAATTAACAGGAAATTATTCAGTTTCTTTATCTCCAAGCTGTTTGGCATCTCTTCGTATATTTCTATTCTCTATGACTTTGGTCTCTTTCTTTCTCCTCTTAGCACTCTCCTCTCTCTTTCTCCTCATCCCTCCTGCTCTCTGGCCACCTCTCCTCCTTTACATCCCTGTCTCCCATCCCTCCCTCCAGCCGTCCCACACACAGACAGAGACACACACACACGCATGGCCGCCCTGGCTCCAATTATCTTCAAACACTTCTCTGGCACACGACCTTCGCAACATCCCCTCCTGATTGCACACAAATGTTATCCCAACCAAATTAGATTAATTAAAAATATTTGCAAAGCCACAAGAATGTTAAGCCCATAATTTAGGCCCGGGGTGAAATATATGCAAGTTGCATGCACAGCCAGAACACACACACGCTCATAGACGAACACATTTGCAAACAGTGATTGATTTTACTTCCACTGTGTGTCACAGGACCGAAGCCCGGAGACCCTGAGAGAACAGATTGAGTCTGAGTTTACATTTCTGAAATTATCAACATGGATATTTAGACCACGGGCTGTTTATGTGACAGCCAGTGCTTATATTCAGATCAAACAGCTACAACTGGTGGATCAAACACCAAGTACTGCTTTTTAATAATGCAGCACAGGCACTTTCCCTTAAGGAACCATTGTGAATGAAAACAACACTGGAATACTGACAGCTGAGGCCATTAATCTTCCTCTCTTTCTCCTCCCTTCCTCCTCTCCCTCTTTTTCATCTCCTCGCTTCCTTCAGGTGAGTACTGGCAGAGTGTGAAGGACTCGGCCACCACAGCAGACCTGTCCTACCTGCAGGCGCAGAGACGGCGGCTGAGGCGAGACTCAGACAGCGAGGCCATCAGCGCCATCGCCTCGCTGTCGATGAGAGCCATTGCCTCTGACAAGTAGGGGCGACATCATGTTTAACATCTTCTGCTTCATCATCATCACAGCGCTGAACTTTATGTTTGACACAGTCTTTCTCTTTTTCTCGTTCATTAAGGAAACAGCCAGAAAAACAGACAGAGAAAGGTGATTCTCTCTGAGTCTCCTGACAGCTGCCTTCAACCAAGTGTCTATGGAAACACACACACATACACACACACACACACACACACTTTGCATTTGGACCATCACTGGAAGCAGATGTCCTCCTCAGTTCGACCACTGTATTCATTGCCTCACAAAAACTCCTGCATGACTACTGGCTGCAGTCTGACCGCTCTGATTCAGACACACACTGAGCAACAACACTCACCTGGACAACATTCACACTGTTGTGACGCCTCCGCAGGCTTTTTCCTGAAGGGGACATCAGTCACTGAACTGAGAACAAGCTGAAAAGAAAGACAAGCGTAGGCAGATTAATGAAGGATCCTCACTCTCGTGTAGCATTGGGAGCTGACAACGTGACGTAGCACAAACACACACTTGACAAAGCACAGATCCGCGACTTTAAACATTCACCTTGTAAATGACTCCCCCAAGACCTGCTGGAGACCCCTCGGACTGTTGTATCCTTGAAGGCGGGGTCAAAGGTCACCCGGGGCTTACTGGAGCCAATCACTCAGAGCGGAAGGAGTCGTCCCCGCAGGACGTGTCCGGTGAAGGAGAGCAGGCTCCGCGTCCCATTATGATGATGTCATTTGTCTGAACGTGACAATGAAGGAAAAGATCAGGAGCGTCTGATTGTTTTTGCACTGCACCGCTCTGTAATGTGAACCGGACAAGATGGAAGAGACACAGCCACATCGGCCATGTTGACAATCAAACATGTTGTTTGTTTGTGTTTTTAGTTTATTTGAATATTGGTTCATTTGACCTTTGGCACACATTTTGGTGGACGTCAGTACGGACTCCAGTACGAGTGAAGCTACAGTGAAGTCTGAGATACATATGTTTCATATTGATTTGTATGTCCACATATTTTCTTAAACTTTTTTCTTTCTTTCTTGGCATGTCGGGTGAGCATATGCAGCGAGATGGCTGACGTTGCTGTTATGGCTCTCCGGCAGATAAAAGAAGACACAGCAGTCTTTGATGAAGTGCATCTTAAAAGTGTAGACATACTGTAGTTTGTATCGGTGGCATTAGTCACAATGAAGAGCTAATACCTCTAGTCCTCGATGTATCAATATCAGGGGAGATTCTTTACACGTCAGCAAAGACACAAATCACCCATGATGCCTCGGTGCAGCGTGACCACTCAGACATGATTGTACATGTGACAGTGCAGATCACATTTTGGATGAGGCCCATCCAAAGACTTAACGACAATCACACACTTCAAGTGCACTTACATTGCCCTCAGGATGGGAGGATCAGAATGACGTGGGTCTTAAAATCTGAACATTGATCATGTTTGTGAAGCGGACCAGTGTTTCTACCTGTGGATGAGCATTCCTGCTGTACTTTGTAAATTTAGTTTAGACTTTTATTTCTTTCACAAGAAGGACAAACTGACCTTTTGTTTGTCGTAACGTAGCAGCGCTCTGTTTACCGTCAGCAGCTGGGATGTTTTTGCTCCCCGGACCAAACAGCGACGTTTTAGCAGTTAGGACGGAGCAGTAATACTGAGACAGTCGAATATCCACACAGTGCAATTGGACACAGGTTAAGCGCAACCAAAGTTTATGAGAACAATGTGCCGTCCCTGGACTGGCATGGCTTAAAGAACTTCAAAGACTTTGCAGAGTTTGTGAATGTTTCTTTTTTCTATCCAAACAGTTGAACAGCACCGAAAGCACAGGACGGATATATAAACAAATTCATTTCTCCGAAAAAACCTTCTATTTATACATTCAGATTCTTTGTCTTTGAAGTGCTCTTTGCATGCCTAACACAATTTTGACGGTGCTATGGATTATCCTTTTTTTTACGTGCAGTAAAGTTAGGTTGTTGTTTTTGGGTTTTTTTTTTCAGTCTTTATGTTGCACTCTGTGTGCAACTCAAAACCTGCCAGATCTTTGTTAATGTCATTAAAATGTGAAAACAAATGACATATCATGTAGGACAGCCCGAGTGTAGCTTTCGTAGTTTTATGAGAACGTTCATGATGTCTTATCTTTAGTCTTAATTCATGCAAATGACTTATTTTTGTATTTGATCTCAAAAATGAACCCTGTGCGTACTTAGAGACCAAATTGTCAGCCTGTGTGTGCCTTGACGTATCGTGCTGCCCATGATCTTAATCAAAACTGCAGGCGAAGTCCAGTTTTCTCTTAACTGACATTTCTGTACAGTGTACATATTGACTTTGTTTGTTTTTTGTCTCCTTTTTTGTCTTTTCTACTATTTTTGTTTCCAAAAAACCTTAATAAAGGTAAATTATATACATTTTAATTTTTGTATTGGCATGCTCATTTTAACTTTGTTAATATTGCATCATTTAATGTAAGCAAATTTACCAAGGCAAGGACATAGGATTCATTTCAACATCTGGGGGACACACATATGAAACAGGAGGTTGGGAGCCAGAAAATTTGGATGGTCAAACACTTAATTTCCTTTTATGCATCAATTTATGGTGTAAATGTCCTTAATTTAGTCAACATAAAAGTCCTTTGCTACTTTACTATTTTTTCTCAGGGGAACAGATGCGCGTGTTCTAAATATTGAGGAGGGAGTGTCCTGTGTCCCGCCAGAAAGCTACACCTACACAGCTTACTCTTATATCTGAGTTACTACTAAATCCTGACATGTAATGTATCAAAATATTCCACTCATGTACAGCATCAAGAAGAGTTTTATTGTCCACAGGAGCCGACACAATAAAGAATACCAAAAGCAATAATGCAAAACAAAACATGATCAAACAGTACTTAGACTACTCATGGTTTCAGATGAATCCTCTACATGATGGCTGGAATCACTTCATCATCACTTAGACTAAACTTTCTGCTTTTATTTTTTTTTGCATTATTCAGTGAAAACGCCCACAGCAAGTTTGCAAAGTTATCTCTCAAAGCGGCAGAAAAAAAAACAAAAGATAAATCAGATCATCGTGCATTTTAAAAAACAACTTTCTGCGACGCTCACTAATAACAGGAAAGCTGAAGTGAGAATAAACAGAAGTGGAATAGTGGCTGAAGTGTGATCAGTGGTTTAAGACGTTTTCCCGTGGGCACTTTTCATCAAAGCCGAGTGTAATGCAGGAGCAGAGTTAAAGTAATACAGTGTGCATACACCAAATTCACAAACAGATACACTTTAAAACCCCCAAAATACACAGAAAGCTATCCAGTTACTACAGCACAACAGAGTACAAGATCTGCTTCAGATTCCTCGTGCTCCTCTTTCCCACAAGACGGGGGTTTCGAGAGCCAGAGCGATTAGCTTATTAGCATTTTAGCTGTAAACATTCATTGGCTGTGACCGCCCTCTAACCATCACTGTGCCATTATCATTAGTCATCTTAATGTCTGTCTGGCAGTGAGTCATCCGATGCGAAGAGTCGGGTGGATGATGGTTATCGTGGTGTTACCCAAGGCACTCGAACCAGCAGCCATTTTGTTTCATTGTCAACGCAGGCCAGCTGTTTGTTTGTTTTTTTTTCCATGTTTTTTCGTCATTTAAAATGTTCAGCGCTTGACTGTCACGTCTTCTCCCCGGTGTTTCAGAAACACACAACTGTTAGAGTCAAGCTGCAAGAATCTCATCTCAGTGTCATGAGTCGAGCACGTGTCCAGAGAAAGAGAGAGAGAAAAAAAGTTTTTTTTGTAAGATTAAAAAATGGGGGATTGTCTGGTGAGGCGGGAACGCATTTCTTCTTTGAGTGTAGAAAATTTTCCATTTGTTGGTTTTCTGCAGAGATGAGAAACAGAGATGAGTTAACGTTATAGCACTTTTAAGATAAGAGGACATTTCATACATGTGTGTGTGTCACTCCTCTGAAAGTCTGCGAGACGTGTGTTGAGGTTATAAAACGTGTGTACAAACAAACACTTCTGTTTAGCGGAAAGTGGAAAAATCCCTACAGCTCCTTTAGCTTCTTCCTCTCTTGTTTTAACAAGCAAACATTTCATCTAGAGCGTTTTCAGTTCACCCTAATTACAGTGTGCCTTTCCATGCTTCAAGAAACACACACACACACACACACACACACCGAGAAGAAGTCAGTAAGAAAGAGTTAGAGGTATGTTTGTGGGTGTCAACCCGTCACATGACGTTTATGCTGTGAAAGCGTAAATGTGTAAATTGACAGATAAAAGTGCAGGGCAACCTCTATTCTGCTTTTCTTCTTGTTCACACAAAAATGACCGCTATCTGTCTGATTTTACAATATTTAAAGTAACAACCATTTTCATGAAGTCAAACCCATCTTTGATACTACTTGTGGTCTGCATTTTTCCACAGTAACCATTCAATTTATGTTTATGAAGTAATTATTTCTCCATATCATAGTATTTATTGGTGGTGGCGGAGTCCGCCACTCTTGCACTGGATTTAAATTACCTACCTTAACATAAGAAATTCACAGGAAACAACTGATAAAGGGGAAAAAAGCTGCTTCTGGATTTTTTGGGAGCTTTTTTTTTATTATTATTCATTTAAACTTTTATTTTAAATCGCACATAACTCATTCTGTTTCAGTAAATCCTGCGTGTGAATGTTTGACAGATGCTGATGCATTCTGGACCCGAGTTATGTGGCGTTGTGTTGTCTACGTGTCAAACCAGAAGTCATTCCTCCATGGCTCTCTATCCCTGCAGCTGTCTGAGCGAGGCCAGCACACATACAAAATGCACATATACATGAAGCAGTCAAATGCACACACACACACTAATACACACACTCACACACAACCCTCCCACCTGCGCTCGGCTCACAGTTTGGCTCTCTAAAAATAAAGATGACTATCAGAAGCCACAACTTCTGGATGAGGCTTTTAAAACGCAGATGAGCCGCAGAGGACTTTACATCTGGTCCCAGATCAGTTCGGAGTGAACGCCAGAGATTTAATATGCACAGCAGAGCATCCAACAGCTGGTCAGTCCAAACTGTAAAACACACACACACACACACACACACACATTCACACACGGACGCGGCAGAGCCAGAGGTTCCGGCAGAGGAAAGAGCAGTGACAGGCATTTTGATTATAGTATAAACAGAAGGGAGAGTATTGTTTTGTTTCCAACTCAAACAGAACAATTCTCTCATTCTCAAAGACTCGTCCTGAGCCAGACACCCACACATCCTAAAATCATCCTCATCTAAATGTACAAAACTGCGTTCATGTTCGTGAGTGTGTGTGCATGCTATGGGCTCTCAAGGAAAATATTAAAGGCTCTCCTACCGTGAAACTTGTGCTTTTCATGGTGTGTACAGATGCGTTAACGGTCAAACCCATTATCTAGTTATTTTCTTAGTGTGACACCATGTTGGGGGACAAAATACAGAAACACCTTTAACAGTTAGGTGTAATCTGACACACTGACATGAATAACAGCCTCAAATCACTTCACGTGGAACATCACACATTTTGATATATTGTCAAGTGTTCTAGTTATTTTGTCCACCCCCTTCACAGCGTCCACCTTAGAGGAGATTTTTAAGCGTTCGTAAACTTAAAAAGAGGCTGCAGCTGAAATATCTGCAGTCATGCTTGATATCTTGGACGTTCTGTGGGTGTACACATGTGTAAATGATAATGTCATATATATATATATATATATATATATATATATATCTCATATAACGCACGTACACACACAGTTTTAAATTACACACACACTTGCACACTCTGCCTTTGATGTCTTTCCGACCTCATCATCTTCCCTAAACTTAGACGTTCAGGTCAGTTTCAGGCCTTGAATTTCCAGCCCTTTCTTTGGCGGCCCCTGCAGAGCTGATGATAACATGCAGAGCAGGCAAAGTGGTAGGTAATAACCACCGCCTGCGTCCAAGGACACTCTGCTCCACGTGCAGGGGCCTTGGCATCACATCCACAGCTCTAAGTGGAGCCCTCGACGTCTGCTCCAGAGGCCGCTGGAGGTTTGGTAATAACGCGGAGGGGAACACCTGTGGTGTGCACATGGCCAGCGGATGCGTGTGTGTGTGTCTGGACAGTGTAATGTATATATGTTGTGTGTAGCCTGTGTAATAGCACTTGTATTGTTTGTGATTCCTGCACTGTGAGTAGCATGAAAGTGTGTGAGACTCATTCCTGTCTGTGTCAGTGTGTGTGCCTGTTTGAAATGTGTTCACCCTGACCTGTCATCTAGCTGATGAAAAAGTGTGTATTCCTTCCAGCACAACAACATGATTCACCTCTAAAGCTCGTCCCACATCTCCGTCCTCGCTGTCTTTCCATCTAAATGCTTATCTTGTGTGTTGTCATTTTATTTTAAAGGACTTCCTGGCTGCCTTTTTTTTCCAGAAATGAAACTAGAACCAGGAGAGAGGGAAGATAAAATCCCCAAAACAACATCTGCAAGTGTATTCCTGTTTACACACACACACATACACACGTACACACACACACTGCACAGGTAGTTAAAGCTCACCACAAACACACACACACACACACAAGCGCACACCACCATTACACATGTACAAGCGCTGACACACACACAGGCCCATGTGCCTGACCCTAACCCTGGTACACACACCTTCCTAATACCTCACAACTGTTTCCAATCTAAAGGTTCCTGCTTGTCTGGGCCCCGGCGGGGCCTGATTGCACGATACAAGATCCTGAGGAGAGAGGGCAAGGCTGCAGGGGGAGAGAGGGAGAGAGATGTGCCTCCACTTATTTCTCCTCACTCTCCCTTTCTCTCTCTCTCTCTCTCTCTCTCTCTCTCTCTCCCTCGCTCCTTTCATGCTGTACCTGTGCAGGAATCTGGTGTCTGTTAAAATGGCTGAGAAAAAACAGACCCCGTGTGAAGTCGATCCTACAGATTCTGGAGGAAAACATTTGTCTTAAATACATCAGAGGTCTGTCAGACACCGGGGAGTTTAGATCACAGTGATGATAACGTGCTGTTGGTTCAGTTTAGTCAGAAAAGTGAAACAAGCAAAGAGATTAAAATGCTTTCTTTAAATTACAGCTCAAACTTTGATCATGTTTTACCTCACTTATTGTATTATGATATTTTTAATGTTGTTTATTGTGGCCATGGCTTTAGGGGAGGTTTGATCATATACTGGAGTGTTTAAACAGGATTTATAAATATTTCTTTATTTCTTTTTTTGACACTTTGTCTGATTTTAAAATGATTATTTGCATTTCATCTCATTTGCTGATAAATTCTATAATTTCATTTGAAGCATTTTGCTTGAAATCTCACATGAAAGATTCTGTACAAGTTATAATTTACATGTAACTTACATATGTTTAGGTCTTTTTTTGTTTGTTTGTTTTTGCTCTTTTTTGTAATTGCTCTTATTTTTAAGTGAACTGGATTTGACAGGAAATATCTATTGATATTGATATGTTTTTATGCAAGAGTTGCACCCTGCTTGGCAGAATTATTTGCACACAGAGTAAACACGTGATTTGATTTGATGGCTTACTTTGTTATCTGAGCTACGTGATTTTTAATAACTGAGTCAGTTTTATGCAACAACAGCAAAATACTAGCCAATAATAAACAGTATATTACACTTTACAAAATCAGTTAAAAAAAGAATGAAATAAGTTTAGCAGTTTTGTTGATCCACGTTATAACACAATTAGATCCATAATTTCTATGATAATATAACTGACATTATCTTTTTCCAAAATGTTTTTATATACCTTAGAACATTTTTGTACATTTGCATTAAAAAAATTAAAAAATACCTAAAGTTCATAGTGTATAAATATAAACATCTGAATTTAAAGTTAAACAAACTTATTAGTTGTAAATTTCAAAACTAATAATTACTGTGTGTAAACAGAGGCCTACTCATCAAATTTAACAATTTACAATTCAACTGAGATTTTACTATTAATTTAGAAATATGTACAATTATAAATGTGCTTTATAGAACATCTTTACTTTCTGTTCTTTAGTAAGAATAAATCTGTGATCGAGCCTTTTTAAAACTTGTTGCATGTCTCACAATGATTTATAAAATAAAAGTTTAGTTTTTGTTTCGTTTAAATAAGATATTTTAAGAGGTCTTAACCAGCACAGATTATTGTTTGTATACCTGTGTGTGCATTTTGTTTGTGAAGGGCATCTGTGGTGTTTATTTGTTGAGTTAGAGGCCACAAATAAAATAGAAACACTCTTCATGGAAAGAAAGACACATGAAACATGTGGCCTGTGTCTGTGTCCATGATGACATGGTGAATACAGAAGTGTGTGTGCACGTGCATGTTCATGTTTATATGCTGTCTGTGCAGGTGTGTGTGTGTGTGTGTGTGTGTGTGTGTGTGTTTGTATATTTAGTCCATACCTGAGGGGCTGCAGTGGAGCGTCTTGTTGCACTGGACTAAACTGTAGGACAGACAGGGGAGAGCATGTGGAGGTGGAAACAATGGAGGGAAACTGTGAGAGGTTTTAGTTGCAAAGATCCAACTCTGGATGTTAACGCAGGTGAAAAGAACCTTTCTGGATAGATAGATAGATGGAGCAGGAATGTATGCAAAGGTCTGAGATGAAAAGGTTAAGATCAGAGTGAGAGGGGAAGAATTCAGAGGTTCAGAGGTCAGGAAACGGGTGCAAACACAGACACAGGTGGTGGGGTGGAGATATGGACACGAGAGGGTTTAGGAGAGAGGTTCGATGGGATCCTAGTGGCTGGTGGACATGGCCCAGGCCCCCTCCATCCTCCAGACGGAGAAGGCGTAGCTCAGTCTTTCGTGGGCCAGGTAGTTGCAGCTGGCCAACTTGGCGTCCATCTCGTCGCTCTGCAGCACCTGGTAGAGGAAGTCGATGTAGCGCGAGGCCAGCTTCAGGATCTGGATCTTGCTCAGCTTGTCTGAAGGTAACGTGGGGATGATTTTGCGTAGAGATGCGAAGGCATCATTCAGAGACTGAGTGCGTTGACGCTCCCGCACGTTGGCAATGACGCGCTGAGAGTGGAGGTCCTCAAAGGGTTGGTCCAGCCTGGGGCCCAGCGACGTTGGGGCCAACGACACGACCGTCGAAGGGCTTTTCTTTACCTTCTTCGGCCCGGACGGCAGCAGGCTGTTTGGGCTGCCGGTGCTGCTCTCCTCCGCCTGACCGAGGCTGTCCTTCTTGGGGTAAGGGGAACGTTTTCGATTTCCTGCTTGGAGGGTCTTCTTTGATCCTCTCTCCAGTTCCTCTTCGCTGGCCCCCAGACCTCCTTCGGGGGAGTTGGTGCAGGACACCTCTTCTCTCATTGTACTGTCCACCAGCAACCTTTCACTGCAAAGACAAGTCGCTGTGATGCTCTTTCTCAAGCGACAACAAACCTGAACTTGACCAGCTTGTGTAACAAAAACTCTTCTCTCTCGTCAAAGACAGTCACGGCTTCTGAAGCTCCATCGGATTGGACGTCGCTCTGGCTGTCCTGTTTCCTGGGTTGCCCTGTTAAATTTCTCACTTTCACATTCCCCTCTCAACCTGGCAGGCACAACAACAACAAACCATCTGACAGGCAGGTCCACCTCCGCCTCTTTTATACCCAAACGCTAACCCGGGGCCTGCGGGCAGTTCTCTTTGGCTGAGCAGACTTCCAGAGGGCGTGGTCCAGCCTGAGCAAGGCAGAGAAGCAGGAAGTGTGCGTTAGCTGGGCGGGAGAAAGAGGAAGGGGGTAAGTGGAGCGCTCAGCCAATAAGAAGTGCTGTGTCTAATGTTGCAGGGATGTCTGAGGCTTTATGGGTTCCAGATTTGGAGCTGGAGAGTCAGTCCACATGCACCCTTGTGTCTGCATTCTCCTTCATCAACTCATTATTAGGACAGAAATAAATCTAAACCTTTTATTTCTGACAGTCATCAGTGTAAATATTCAATACTTTAATATATTTTTTATGAACACACATTCTCAAAATACATTTTTCCTGCAATATAAAAGCCATCAATCATGCGTATTGATGTAGTGCTAAAAGTTTTTTATTTTTTCCTTTAACATGAGAACAAATGTGAGCTCACGCTGACATTTGTCTGCCGTGGTTTTTTATCACGCTGATAACAGAACACTATAAAAGCAAATCCGTTAAACCACGGCTCACAATGTGGACTGAGACGATGAAAATACAGCAGATTAAACAACTGAAGCTGGATTTATAAGTCAAACACAAATGCTTTATAATGTTTAAAAAAGGCATAAATTACATATTTTGCCATAAAAAGCCGTAAAGTCCTGCAAACCAAACAAAAAAAAAGGACTTTTCATGAATCTTATTGGCCGCAGCAGCTTTAAGTAGATCTGAGAGAAAATGTGAGGTTGTGCAAGCACACATCCTGTAAAGAATTTCACAAGATGAACTTTTTCTTGACATATTACTGTATCTGTAAACTCTGATGTACACTGAACTGCTGAAAAACCTCTACAGACATCTGTTATCTCACACCTAACCTGTGCTTGGTTTGGAGCAGTGATGTCAGCTGCTCCTAGTCATCTACGTTGGGTTGGTAACGGAGCACAGACAGGACCCTAAATAACCCCTGACCTCAGTGGCCCAGTGACCTCAGTCTGCAGAGGTGAGAGAGCACCTAATTGTGCCATCCATGGCCTCCAGGCAGAGCCGACACATGTTCCACCTCCGCATCGCGAACCCATCTGGGTCTGCAGCCACTTAAAGACATTCTCAACACGCTGGCAGTCATGACACAGCAGACAGGTCTTCCTGAGAAGAGATGGGGCTCATGTTTATTCAGTGTACCTACAGTTTGAACAAATGACTAAATGTTGCACAATCTACCTTTGACTCCAGACCAGTTTCCCAACATTGTGTGCATTGATACCTCCATGCGTCATGACTTTGAGTGACTCATGCGTGGATCACTGCAGAGAAATCTTGTGGGGAGATTTCCGCTGCTCTAGGCTGCAGAAATTTGGTACTTTTTGATGACAGCATACTTAATGGTAGCCTCTATATTTCAACACCTTTTTTAATGAGCGTCGTTGCATGTTTGATGTTTCCAAAACTGATTCATATTCAGTCACTGTCCAGAGATGTTACGTAAAGACGTAAAGAACTTGTATTATTTACTAACAAAAGTATCCCGTGTTGTTACTCGACCTCGTCTCATCCTTGACACGCTGCTTGACAGCTTCTAGCCGACAATTTGGGTGTGATTGCCGCTGCATTTGAAGGACCATGTGCATGTAGCGCAGCTCAGAAGATTTTTGATGAGCCTCGTGATTGCACTGGTTTACATTTCATTCAGAGAGGGACGCTGAACGGAAAGTAGCTCGATCCCAGTTGGGTTCAATCAACTTGGAAGAGAAAAAAAAAAACCCTCATCTGGCCATCAAAGCGAGGCCATGGACAGAGACAGTGAATTATATGAGGTTGTATTTACATAACAGGCCAAGTCAACTCCAGGATTAACTGGTATTAGAATTGGGGCTTATTGGGAGCTCTGGTGGAGACAGTGGAGGGACAGGAAAGTCATTGTTGCTGAGGCTAATCTCGGGAGCTGCTGCTTACCTTTAGCGAAAGCGTGGCTCCATGCCACCATCATGGAAAAAATGAGCTAACGAAGCGAGTAGGCCTACAGGAATGTCGTGGCACATAGGAGAACAGAAGGGGAGAGAAAAGAGGGAGAGAATGGGAGAAGAATAAGAAAAGGGGAAAAGAAAAGGAGAAGAAAGGAGAGGCAGAAGGGGGAAAAAAGTGAGGCTGTCCAAACAGAACCAGATGCAGGAGTGTGGAGGCTCGTTTGATCTCTGTCCTCATAGGCTGATTGATGTTGCACATTTCATTTCCTTGTCAGAGTCTTGACATAATGTTTCACTAAACACTCAGGCCCCGCTCTCGTCTTCGTTTTATTTCCACGGGGGTCGTAATTAACCCTTTCTGGAGCTGAAAATAGATCATACACATATCGATATATATCAGAATATATTGGCTTACATACACACAGGAGGTTTGGATATCAAAGAAGACCGATGTATTGTCTGTTTCTGCCTCTACAACATATGGTTTGCTCCTGACTGAAATTCTGCACTGAAGAGCGGCCATGTTCAAACTTCTAAAGTTCTCCAGGAAGAAAAAAAACCCCAGGGGAAACAGTTTCTTTAAGTTCGTAATGCAGTCAATTCAATTACCGTCATACGCCAAAAGGTCGAAGCGCAGCAGTGACGTGCTCAGCTGGTAGGAGCACGGCAGTGTGACCAATCATAAATGATGTGTTTGGAAATCCACGCTGGCTCGACAAAAGGAACTAATCATTAAATTCCTCCTCACCTTCACCCCGGGAGTTTCTTCACCCTCCTGGCTGTCGTTATTGATGTTTGCACACAGCACACTGCACCCTCCTCCACTCCATACCCACCCGTCCATGGCTCCATCCCTCCCGAGGAGCCTATAGTGGCACAAAGGCAGACATCTGGGACCCATTTCCCCCCTGGAGAAGCCCTTCCTGTGGGGTATCCACTTAGAGGGGTTCGAGAGGAGAGGGGTGGGGGGGTTGAAGGGGTGAAGGTGCATGGTATGTGGGGGATGGTGGTGATGGGACTGGGTGGAGTCAGTGTCTCGGGGGGGGGGGGGGGGGGGGTGCAAACTAATCACAAGGGGACGTGAGGTGTGGATCGTGATTAAATCTAATGCAAATTGTGTGAAAATGTAGATTTTGAAGTGAAGGTTAAATCATTAAAGTTTCACTTGCCTTTTGTGGCTGATGATCACATGAATTAAAGGAGTAGTTCAACATATTGGGAAATACGCATATGCACTTTTTTTTGTCAAGAGTAGGATGAGAAGATTGATGTCACTCTCACATCTGTCCATTAAATACAAAGCTGGAGTCAGTAGCTGGTTAGCTTAGCTTAGCATACAGACTGTAAACAGAGGGAAACTGCTAGCCTGGCTCCTTCCTGAGGTACAAAGTTAGTCTGGACATCTAAATCTCACTATAGCCCATTTCCCACTGGACAAAAAACCCCCCACTAACATCTGGCTTTTGTCCTCGGTGAGAAAGGTTAGAATTGGCATTTATTCCCAGCACAAACAACTCTGCAGTAGTCACAAGTATTTATCAATCCAGCTACGAACTGCTTTGATCAGCAGTGATGGAAACATGACAACCCGGTGGACATGCTAATTTTCGGCCCTTTTCTAGCACAAGCATCAGTAAGTTTTGTGACTCTTTGTCACCTCAGACACAAAGTCCTTCCTTCTCCATCCAAGCAGTGCTAGAACATCAATCCAAATCAATCTGCATTGAGACTGAAAGAGAGACTGAATAAGTAAGAGTTACAAAAAAGAAGTAACCACTGTAACATTTTACTGGCCTCCATGCTGCTTTCTTCCATTTACAGTATGTTTTCCTGTGAGTTTGTGCCATCGAACGTGACACACCAGAAAAATTACATAAGGAGGTGTTTCCATGTTTGTTTAATCCTCACAAAGAGTATCAAACTGACAGGCTAGCTGTTTCCATTTGTTTACAGTCTTTGTGCTAAGCTAAGCTAACGGCCTGCTGGCTACAGCTATGCGTTTACCATACAAAAATGAGCGTGGTGTCAATCTTCTCATCTACCTTGCGGCAAGAAAGCCAAAAAGTGTCCCAGAAAGAAAATTTCCCAGAAAGTCAAATGGTTAAATAGAGTTTGAGGTTTCAAATGACAAATCCAATTCATAAAGATATCATATAGCTACACAGCAGAGTTTGTAAGAAAAGCACAGAAACGTGTTTATGGAGATGATAAGATATACTAAGAGCCTCTGTATGCCTTGCATTAAAATGCGTCTTGTATCAAGATTATATCT
Source organism: Epinephelus lanceolatus (assembly GCF_041903045.1). Taxonomy (NCBI): domain Eukaryota; kingdom Metazoa; phylum Chordata; class Actinopteri; order Perciformes; family Serranidae; genus Epinephelus; species Epinephelus lanceolatus. Next base: position 20,609,345 of record NC_135734.1, read on the forward strand.
AGATATGATATAACCCGATTACATTTACATCTGCTATTAATAAATGTCTCCAGTGTCCACATTGACATCTGATATCAATCAACCAAAATGCATTTTATTGCACAGTGAAAGGAGCATCAAACATGGATGAGAAGGCCCTGAAAACCAATTTTCTATTCCAGGTTCTCACTATGAATGAACTGAAATTAAGGTTAAGGTTGGAGCAGATTTGGTTATTTCACATGAGAGATTTCTGTCTGCGCACTTTTTAGCTGCGTTTCTCTCGGCTCATGTTGAAAAAATGAATTATGTCTTTGTACAATTCACAATATTTGAAGCACAATGTGACAGCTTCCAGGCCACTGTCAGTCAAATCTGATCAAAGCACACACCTACACAGTCCTGATTAAGAGTGTTAAACTCTTAATAATATGTTTTTTGTTTTCTTTTATTTTTAAATTTTACTGCTGCTTATTCACTCATGGACATTTAATGTTATAGAAAAATATGCATGAGTTGTACTTTAGGTTTTTAGGGGCTTTAAAGTGCTCAGAACAAAATTAGTTGTTATCAAATCTACAGTTCAATAACAACTGGCAACCTTCCTCTGCTAATGAAGATCATGTGATGTGCCTGAAAGCTCCAAAACAGCAACTAAATGGACCTTAAGGTGAGACTGTGTTGTCAGATTTTTATGGATACCTTCAACATATGTGTTTTTTAAATATCAAAGTGCAATCGTGCATTAAAAACACGTCCCTCCCGCGCTGCGTGCAAGCCTGTGTTATTCTTGTTTAGCTGTGACTTATCTTCTCGTATTAGACCATAATTTATCATAATATTTAGCGCTCAAGCTTCCTTCAAATGTCCCTGCTTTCATGTGTAATTTAGCCAATATCCTGCTCTGGCTCTGATTACAGTGTTTAAGTTCTGGGGTTCGTCCATGGCACATTACAAACAGTCCCAGTGGAGCTCACAGCTGAGCTGGGGATACGGCATGCTGGGCTGGTGTACGCTGAGCAGCAGGTCAGGCTGGAGAAAGCCTCGTGTGGCTTATTCTGGGACATCCAGGGAAGAAGCAGTGCATGATGGTTATGAGCAGACATTCACAGTGTGTAGCTGAGACACATTTCAATACCACTTCCCAACAAGACACTTCATAAATGGCTTTAAAGCTGCAAAAGCTTCATCAATGAAAGTTATAATTCATTCATGAGAACAGATGTGGGGTTGCCAGGTTGTGAAAAACATTTCCAGTTGGTAATAATGCAGTTATAAATGTAGGTTTTCCCATAATGTAAGTGGTCATATGGTCCATTAGTGTGTGCGTGTGTGTGTGTGTGTGTGTGTGTGTGACTGTGGGGGGGGGGAATGTTGCTTGAATGTTGCATCACATCATGTCCATATGTGCAGGCAGCAGGTCATAAGATCTCTGTGTGCATGTGATAATGTGCTACAGGGGAAACACAAAGGGAAGGACGGCTGGACAGTCACGTCTATGTGGATAAGAAGGAGTCGATTTTTCCACTTGTATCAAACACGTCACCATACACAACAAACAGAACAAAAAACCCCGTCCTTATTTCAGCTAATAATGCTGACTCTAATTAGCCAGGCAGACATGATCGAGCACTATATTTAGCAAATCATCACATGAAAGTCATTTTTGCAGCTGAGTCAGCAATCCAATGTTTTAGGTTCACTTTCTTTGTAAACAATAATAAGTTAATGAGTCAGCAGATCAGAGTTGACCACATCGCCGCTCGGGTTGGAAAATCAAGTTTCAGCGTAAACTTCAGAAACAACCTTATCGAGCCACAAAACTGCTGATTCCAGGAGAACATCCTACAAAAACATGTGCACCTGAACGCAACAGAACAGAGGTTCATCATGAGAGGCCTGATGATGAAAGATATAAAACATGTGTATTCAGACCAATGCAACAAAAGGCCATGAATGAAGAGGAAATCAAAATCACACATTAGATGACATGTAACATGTTTAAAGGAACTTCACCCCCCAAATGAACATTTGTTTATAAGTCATTCACCTTGTGTTACACTAAATTCGTGAGGAAAATCTAATTGTTCATATGCCCTCATGGTAAACGAATTATCCAAAAACCGCAAAAATTCTTGATGAATTGGAGTAAAGGGGGGCCGAGTTAAAAAAAAAGGCAAAACTATATTAAAATATCTGTTTACAAACACAAGCTCAAAGTTTCATTTATCCAGTCGTATGCTCAGTACTTCCCAAACACAAGCATTTACAGACACCATCTCCAACCAACTCATCTGTGTGTGAGACTGTTTTTGCAGAGGTGTTTTAAATAGTAAGGTTTTAGCACAGATAAACAACTATAAAACTGCATGGTTAGGTTTAGGCAACAAAACTAGATGGTTAGTGTTAGAAAAACAACATGATTTAGTACTTTTCTTGCTAATGTAATGTCATGTAGGTCACATAGGCAACACCACATACATCACTAGAGTTGTATGCTACACATACTAGCATACTATGCTACATTGTTATTCAAAGAAGCCAACATTGACTTTGGGCCACAGACACTCTTCTCCTAGGTAAAAGTCCTGTGCTTGTTTGACCAACACATTCTCACTCCGACCTCGTCACATATTGATGTCTGGTCATGGACTTTCCATGTCCACATATGACGTGCAAGGTACCCTGGGTGCGTTGGTTGTTGATGTTTTGGGACGCTGTGTCAAGTTGTGCCTGTTACATGCATTGTCTTCTTTCAAAATACACTTTGTTTTCTCAGGAAATTGACCATTTACATACAGTTTCAAAACAAATGCAGTATATCAGTACAACAATGCAAATTGAGTTTTTTTTTTTTTTTCCTTCAACAATTAACACACGTGGTTAGGTTTAGACAACAAAAACTAAACAACAAAATCTTACGGGACGCAAACACCGCATTTCCAGTGTTTGTTCGCCGCATTTGTTCGCTTGTTCGGTGTTTGTTTGCTCTGATGTTAAACTATAATGGCGACTGGCTACGTATCACGCTGACATTAAAGGACTGCTTTTATCGACGGTGTCTGCCGCTGGAAAATCACTGCCCAAGCGCCTGACTTTGATGACTTCGTAGTGAGACCAGGTTGGTTTGACTCATACCTCCACCCCTCCAACATTAACTTTCTCGCTTTGAAGACTACGTCACCTCACTTCCTCCTCTGCTTCCGTAATAATTACCATGGCCACTAGAGGGCTCCACCTTTCTATAAACGTAATTACAGGTCATAATAAGCTGCTTGTACAGTCGACCTATGCAGCTGTTTTTGCTGTGAGAGCAGCGTGTTTACTCCAATCCATCAAGATTCTTCACAAATTCAACGTAACACAGGCTGAACAATGGATATACAAATGATCATTTTGTGGAGGAAGTATTCCTTTAAGATTCTCTCTCTGTTCAAAACATCCCTTGTTTTGACGAATATCTCAATAATGAAACACCTCTTTGGACTCTCTACAAACTAAGCTCCTTGTTCGAAAACCAAAAAACCCACCCCACAAATCACTCTGACCATAATGTCTCTAGATAAGAAGCCAGTCAGGGAGTCAAACGCCGCTGTCTCCAATCTCACACTTCAAATACTGGTTACTGGAAGTGTGAGATTGGAGACAGCGGCGTTTGACTCCAATCTCACACTTCAAATACTGGTTACTGGAAGCAGTGTCAACCTGAGATCACCGGGATTAGGCACTATCACGCATCCACTCCTGTCAACCTCAGAGTGAAGCACTGTCTGCAAGGTAGAGAGGAATGCTGCGTTTCTACAACAGAGCTATTGCATTAGAAACATCAACAGGGCCAGCTTCAAAGGGGCGCGCCTTCACATTGAATCAATCCCCACTTCCATTAGATTAGATGAATTCACCAAAGTTACATTGCGCTAACGTTTCTTTATGGTTTCTCAAATCCCTCGCTCTGGTTCTGGTTCCCCCTGTGAAGCCACTTCAAACAGCCTCTGCCATGGCATATCCCTTTGTGCTCTAAAACAGCAAATATGTGTCTCTCTAAAATGTTTCAGATGCGAGCTCGCAGTGGTCCCAGAGGCACAGACAGCATCGCACACAGAAAACAGGGGAGTCAGAGGAGGAAAAGCACAATAGCTGAGTGTAAAGGTAGGGCATGTGTTGTTAACATGCGGGTCTGCAGGGACAGTCTGAATGACTGAGTGATGAGAAAAGACGATAAAGATAATACAGGGACAAAGAGAGGAAACCAAAAAGCAGATAGTGTGGGAGAAATCCTGCAGCAGTAAATCAGTGTGGTAATAAGGAGGGACAGGAGGGGAGGAGGGCTGCAAAGGTCTGGAAACATATGTTTCAGTTTGTAAATAAAACAGTAAATTGCTATGGATATTGCTTAAATATCTGTGGGCTTTGTACCTCGCTTTGCGGAAGTTCCTCGGAAATCATTCTGGGACTGCCTTCTTAAAATGCCAAAGCGGCTTCTTAATGTCAAAGAGGCCATCTGGTTCTCGACCAATTCAAGATGTTTGCTTTTCATTTAGCGTTTTTCCTCCTGACGCTTCTTTTTTTAGATCAAATGCTCCATTTTTTGTGAATCATTAATACCAATGTTCACATTTCAGGATGGAGATGTTAGCCAGCACGCATCACAGACACAAAATAAAGCTGTGGATCCTTGTTCACCTTTTGTTACTGGTGGAAAGTAACTAAGTACTTTCACTCAAGTACAGTTCTGAAGTACGTGTACCTCAAAATATTTCCATTTTATGCGACTTTGTACTTCTAACTCACCTCCAGAGGAAATATTAAACTTTTACTCCACCTCGTTTATACTTTTAAGATCAACATTTTACATAAAAATATGATGATGCACTGTTAGGGAACTACCCAACGCTATATAGACTAGTTAGAGTAACTTCATGCCAACCAACATTGAAGTGCTGTGTAAATATCGTAATAATAACCCAGTATTATAATATGCCACTCTGATATGAACCATCCTGCTGCCTGATTCTACTTTTCCCTTTGATACTATTAATACACTCTGTTGTTTGTACGCTTGTGCTTCCAATGAAGTGAAATTACGAGAGCACAACTTTTACTTTTGATGGAGAAGTTTTAAAGTGTGATACTGATACGTTCACTTCAAGATCTCAGTACTTCCTTCGCCTCTGTCTTTGATAAACCGATGACAAACTGCAAACACTAGTAACGCTGACAGGAGTGATGGCAGCGGTGCCCCCAGAGATTTTTCATAGGGTGGCCAAATGGGACCACTGAAAATCTTGGGGTGGCACACCAAAACCAAAAGCCATAACTCTGAGGGATTTGATTGTGTTGTTGAAGTCTACAGGCTGGTTGAAAACTACGTCAATATGAGAGTGAAGGAGTTTCGTACTTACACACTTCGGTTTCTTATTTTACAGTTAAAGTAACTAATTATCTGACACGCATAGACTGATACTGGTAGTTTCACAACAATCCCATTTTAATGCGTCATGTATCCGCATACACATGTGTTAGGTGATTCAGTGTTCGTCAGAATGGCTGGTTGTGTTTTTCTTTGAAAAGACAAACACACAGCTTTAATTTGACAGAGCACACTGACTGCAAGAAACAAAACATTTGCTGGGAATAAGCCGTCTCAAGGTTAAGTTCAAGTTTTCATCACATACAAAGCCCTCAATAACCAGGCCCCACCCTACCTGTGTGAGCTCCATCATCACACTCTCACCTGCACACTCCACTCTGCCGATGCCAACCTCCTGTCCCACCCCACCCCACCCGGACCTAGCACAAATCCTGGGGGGACAGGGCCTTCTCCAGCGCTGCTCCCACCCTCTGGAACTCACTCCCCAAACCCATCTGAGACTCCCCCTCTCTCTCCATATTAAAAAAATCACCCAAGACTCACCTGTTCAACACTGCTTACAATCACTCCTCATCCCTTATTTGTTCTCTTGCTTGTCTGTTTTTTTTTTCTAATTTTTTTTTTATCCCTGAATTTGCAAAGTGTCTTTGAGTGCCTTGAAAATCACTTTATGAGTATATTATATTATTATAACTATTATTAGAAACACCACAGAGAGGACTCCATTTATTTTTGAAAGTCCTGAATTCAAAATTTTATTTGAGTTAAGTCAAAAATATTAGCAATAAAATGTACAGAAAAACCCTAATCAGTGTGGCAATATTATTCATATATATTATTATTTAGGCATCAATATATAAGTACTTTGATGTTACACTTAGTTGGCTGTGGAGAAGAAGTGAAGCAGGACTACATAGAAATACCAAAGTAAAGCACCTTTTCATGCATTAAATTGTTCTTACGTAGGGTATTTGGATAAATGTGTTGAGTTTATTTCTGCCACTTGTTGGCAAATACGCAACCCTGAAAAAAGAGAATGAAATCTGCTGTAATTACTGATTATGACGTGTAAGCGAGAGCACATAAACAGGTCTGAGAGCAGATGGGTGGATGCTCACTGAGATACAATGCGTTTGTGTCCTTTTCTGACATCATCTGCTGCAAAGGTGCGCACATGTGCAGTACAAAGGAATCGTTTCCCCTGTAGATTGTTTGTTATAGATCTGGATTCAGCTGCTGCCGCTCTGTAGTATGTAATTATACAGGATGTTTAGGATAGTATTGTTATTTGAAAGTATAAACTTTTGTTTCCAGTCTCACCGCACTCTGCCAGACTGCCAGTCAACACTTGAGACAACTTCCTTCCTTGATTTGAGTAGAAAGGAGTCCCATAATTGAATAAAACGAGACCCCTCCCTCTCTTTACATACCACACAAACGCGTACACACACACACACACACACACACACGTTTTACAGGCTGGTGTATAAACTTAATAGGACGTATTTGGTTCCAAAGCCCCCAGCTTGCTCAGTGGAAAGTGAGCCGGATTGTTTTTCAGTTTCTTAATGTCGAAGTTTATAACGGCCAGATAAAAAATGTTGCCATGGTGATTTAACCACAACATCGCAATTACCTTGATGCAATGAGACTCTGGGGGCTTACAAGCAAACCAGTGTAATGCAATTAAGATATAAGTACCACCAAAAAATGTCCTTAAAACACGGAGCAAGGATGCAGGAAGGCAACAAAGAGTGAAATAATGATAGTGGCCTCTTAAGGATCAAAGTTACTGATAAATAAATATTAAAACACAACGCCAGATTCACTTTACTTTCTCCTCACAGCTGCAGGATTCAAGAGACACATTTCTCCACCAGATATTGTCCAGTACATGAATAACTAAATGACTTATAACGCACCAAACACTGATGGCCGCTGTAATATTTCACTCACACATTTTTCACATCAACTTCAAAGTCCTGCTATCAGACGGCTGCCTTCACAAAATCATACACTCAAAAATTCTCCACACCCCCACTCCCCCCAAACTTTCCCTTTGAGGGGCAAAATAAAAATGTGGATGGATGGAATAATTGCCTGACTTCAAAGTGCAGCTTATTGACCTGCATTTACTGTTGCGATCGCAATGCTGTGGGGTGTGGTTTTTTTTATTCTTCTTCTTCATAAATGTGGCTTGGGTGGGTGGGAAAAGTGGTTCATTCCACTCATGGCGCAAATCCCACTCTAATGCCCAACACTGACCCTCCTGACCCGAGCTTAGCAGGAAGAAGGATGTGTAACACCTTCAATCTGCCTCTGTGACACTTTCTCGTGTTACATCAAAGTCCAAATGCTTATGAAGAAAATAATAAATTGTCTTTTTGCTGCTGTAACTCCTTCACAAAGTACAAAGGAATAAAATGCTTTGGAGGAACAGAAACTTTAAAAAAACCCACATTCCTTCTTAGAAAAAGAGGAACAGCTATAAGCTCCTGACATGTCTATTTCCAGATTTCATTGCAAAAACACACGGCTGCACGGCGGATGTCAAAAAACACATTTTTATTAATGTGACTCTCACACACACTCACACAAACACACGCTCCTACATTCAGTCAAGTGATAAACGTGGATACACAACGCCCTTCTTCATTTCTAACATGGTAATGTACAGAGATAAAGGAAATAATAATCTCAATAAGCAACAATATAAATGTCATGAATGGTTCAGATGAGGATAACATAACATCAAGCGACATGCATGCACATTAGTGGTGAGTTAAAGCCATAACTGAGGCCTAATGTCACACTTACACGTACTTTCCTTTGTCACACTGATAAAAATAATACAAAAAAAAAAACCACTCTTTACATTAAAAATGCCCCTTCATGGCTCACAAATGTATCAAACTGTGGTGCTTATTACATGAAAGCGTTCATGTTGATGCTGCAGGATTTTGGGTGACCTGCCCTCTGCGAGACCCCGACACGCTCTGTTAAAGCCGTGGATGTACATCATATATTCACCATAGGATTGATGCTTTCTGATACGCAGATTTCATTTGACTGTTGCATGTGCAACTTGTTCGACTCTTCATCATTCAATGTACTGGAAAAAAATTAAATATAATATGAAGACGTAAGTCAGAGCAGCACACGGTCTGTACATGGTGTTTAACTCTTGGAACAATGGCACCCTCTACTGGCTACAGCATGACACTGCAGCTGGTAGTCACCACTGAGGAGTGTGTTGTAATGCGGCAATTCCCTTCACTGAGTCATGGTTTTGAAATAAGCATATTTTGGATTTATTTAGTCATGAGGAAATTGTGCAGATGCATGACTAGGCAGGGCGCTGAGGAAGTGAAAATGTAAAATCTATCAAGGATCATATAAAACAGGAACTGGGTTTTGTTTCTGTAAAGTGGCCAAGTTAGCAACAAACCCTGCACACATAAAAAAAGGAGGAGGAGGAGGCAAATGAGTAACCAGGATCAGGGTGCTCATCCGCCACACAAAGTATTTCATCCTCTCCTCTGATTCCTCCTTAAATGTCCTCCATCACATGGACTCTCAGGCTGGGAAGCCAGCACAGAGAGTGTGTCTCCAAAGTCTGTGTGGTCAGAGCGAGATGTTTAAGTACCCTTAGAAGTCACTGAGGATGCTGATGTCGGCGAACTCTTTGCGGTAGCGGTGAGCTGACAAGGTGAGCAGGAAGGACCACTTGAGGCTCATGAAGCTCCACACACAGGACAGGTAGAGACTCCGAGGGTTAGTCAGGGCTGTGGGGGCGAGAGACACACACCATGACCATTAACCTGCTGATTTAACAGCTGACTTTCCTCAAGATGTTGTAACCTGGCTGCACTCCCATTCAGCCACGTGTCAGTGAGGTCGGCCACTGACATTGGGTGATAACCCCAGGACCTATACTTAGATAAACTTTTGAGAATTACACTTATGAAATCTTAATAGATCCAACTCAGGTGTGAAAATGTTCTCCCTGAAAGTGATGAGTAAGATTTATTGAGCGACCTAGTTACTGCAAAGTGAGTAACCTTTGAGAGCAACTCTCAGGCGATCACATGAATTCTCTGATTATGTCAGAGATAAGGATTTACGCTACTATGCCACAGTAGCCAGTCTTTTAAAACAGTCATACAATATAATATTCTGCAAATACACGTGTGCTTTAAAGTTTTTTAAGTTCAGTTTTTGTGTGACATACTTAATGTCTACAGTAGCATCAACCTGTGAATTTAGGAGTTAAAACAAAAGGAAATTTTCTGCAATGGAAACAAAAAGTAAACCAACAGGAGCAGCAAAGAAATGAAATGAGAGTGAAAAATCAAGAGAAAATTACTACCAGCTTTGTACTCGTTTGAACGCATCATAAACGTAATAAATACCAAAAAAAAAAAAAACAAAAAAAACAACACCAGCAATTGATAGGGCCATTTGTATATTTTTATTTTTCAGTGTCAGTTACCATAGCTGGCCCCTTCATGATGAGCCAAACAGCGCTGCAAAAAAACTGATTTTTTTTTAACGTACAATTGCTTTCGTCAGTGTTTCTACCTGTTTAAATCTCGGGGTCTGTTTGTTTTGAAGAGGAAGAGACTTTTACTGATAATTCAGCTCCCTGTAAAAACCTCCTGAACGTCTGACTCTTAAGTTATCAGAGAAAACAGGTGTGCACATATTAGCAGGTCCTGGGCTAGCAAACAACCCAAACAGTGACAGAGAAACACTGATTGGTAACATGAAACTGCCTAAACAGTATATTTTACCAGTTTTAATCACCTAGTTTTTTGTGCTGGAGAAGAAGAGACCTCCACAGATAATTCAGCTCCAAGGAAAAACATCCTGAACAATGAACACTCAGAGAATCCTAACCGGGAGTTTATGCTTGGCACACAGGGAGAAGTTTCATCTGGTTGCAATCTGCAGTCCTCACTGCTGCTAGATGCCACTATATCCAACACACTGCTCCTTTAAGTAACATTTTGGATTCAGGACTAGTAATGGAGTATTTCTTCTACCACCAAGACACCTGGGGTCATATTCACAAAGCTCCTAACTTTAAACCTAAAAACCTAACATTTTGTAGCAAGGAGTACTAGTGTAGTACTTGTGAATTAGGAAAGTGCTCAGAGCAACTCTGAGCAAGAAAGGAACAGAAACTTTGACCTTAGTGAGGAGGTGTGGTTGACCCTGTTGTTAGGTATGATGCATTCTTTTAACAGATGTGATTGGTTGTCCTTTTTTATGGACCATGGACACCCAGTGGACATGAAAGTAACTGTGTCACATTATGCGACCATGGAGGTGCTGTGATTGTTTGTGTGATCACTCTGCTGAGGTGGTTTGAAATGGACCAAAGTCATCACTGCTGCACTGTTGCATTTTGCCAGTTGCCAAATATCTTATAGTTGTGATCACTATATTTCTGACATTACTGCGCTTGGTGGGAGATGTGAGCGCATCTCAGATGAAATCGACCACAAACATTATCCCTGCACGATCTGATCTGTAGCATTTCATTACTCACTGTCTTCCAGCGTTTGAAGAATATTTCTCCGACCTCTTTGTCTTTCTGCCATTTCCCCTTCTTCTGAAGAAACTCTTAAGTCCTTCTCCATACTCCAAACAGTTTTTCACCTTAGGAGCTCTCTTAAGGGATAAGATGCTTTATGAATTATTTTTATCTTTACCAGAATCTAGTCTTAACATGCTTAAAAAACATGCTTCCTTGAAATTTTGTCAGTAGGATCAACTCTTTGTACTAGGAAGCTTTGTGACTACAGACCCTGAAGCTCTCTTAAATGTAAAGGAATTTAACTTACCTTAAAATAGCTTTTATTCTTACATTACTTTCTTTACTTTAATCTTTCATTTACGTCACGGCCCAAACCATGAAAAGCCAAATAGAATGTTAAAAAGGATGAAGTTGAAACAGCAATTTTTCCATTAACTGTAGTCTTGAGGAATGAAAATGCACTGTACTTTGCATTTTGTGTAAGAGGAATGACGCTTTCTGGCAGTTTCTGAACTGGAGAAACTTGCCCCACCAGTCTCCCTCAGGACTGTCAAATGGGCATTCTGAGAACTGTGGAAAATGTGCACATGTAGTAAACATAAGAGTCACGTTCAGGTGGAGCTCTCAGTCATCAGGTTATCCAGGTAATTTCAGTAATTTTGTTTCCCTGCATCTTTTTGTATCTGTTTATAGTGGTCAGCTGTGACATAAAAATCCTTTCGTTGGGAGCCACAGTGGGTCGCCACCAAAACATTTCAATTACGTATTCAAACATACACTAACATTTTGTATGATGGGGCACTTAGCTGTGTGTGTTCATTACCACACTACATCAGCACATTTGGAGAGGAACAACTGTGTGAGACAGTCAAGCGATGAAGAAGTACTTACACTCCTTGTTGCTGATGGCAACAGACAGGAAAGTGATGAAGGCCACGACTGCTAAAACAGAGAAGAAGACCCCCATGAAGAAGAAGAACTTGAGGCCCTTCAGCCAAGTCCTCCAGTAGTCCTGCAGGTACATGACGTGAGTGATGAGGGTCCAAAGTGCCAGCACACCTGAGGGACAAACACAACAACACGACACGTGAGCTTATTGCTTTTTAGAAAGGATGCTGTATTAATCTAATAACTACAAATTCATTTTTGACAATATATTTTGTTTCCATGTCATCCCAATATGATGTAAGAACAAACTAACAGTAATGTTTTAGGCTAATTTTTATCTTTTTGGAGCCATGATGTTAGTGTCACACGGTGATGCAGGTACAATAATATCAAGGCACTCCTATGCACTTTGGAGTTTCAGCATGTCGCTCCCGCTGCCTTTCTTTACATACCACCAAGATTTTTCCTTTGTCCCATCCTGTGAATGGTATTAAAGCCCCCTGTTGTTTGGCTGGAATTGTGCTGTGTTTGTTTCCTATTAACACTGCATTTTATTTTTAGCACACACACAGAACAAACAGCTAGCGGACCGTGAGGAGCATACTGGATTAGAATCGCTGACCTTTAAGACTAGTAATAATTTTTAAAAAATGGAAGCCATGAAAATAATAATGTGAATGTTTGTTTCTTCCTTTAAAAAGTAAGCAACTGACTGTCAAAGCCGTGATGTTGTAGTTTCCTTGAATGCACCAACACAGAAAAGATTTTAAAAACGCTCTCTGCTGATGATTTACCCGGACATACATTCCAGCCGCAGCATCTAAATCTAAAATCTGATGGTATGCTTCTCAAACACCGAGTGTAATATAAGTGTACAGTGAGCTACAACACAGTGTTTAAAGCAAACACACTCACAGCTGACATTAACTGGGGCTGTGTATTGGCAAAAATAGAATACATATCACGATACAGGGGTTATGGTTGTATGTATTGTGATAAATTGCAATACTGTTAGCAAGGTGATATATTGTGATAAAATCACAAAATCTAATTTTATGAAAACTGTCATTGTTAAAAGAACACAGCCCCATATGCATGAAAAAGTTAGCTTTTTAAAGCATTCAGAACGGTAACTTCTGTATTAGTATTTATCACAGTCACTGTAACATCCCATATAACAGCAATACTTTTTGTGCCATCTGAGTAAAGGAATTAAAATTTGCCTACATCAGTAAAAAAAAAATAAAATAAAATGACATTAAAAGTGCTTGCAGGATTCTTTATGTAAACAAATAAATAAAAAATTGTAAACAATTAAAGTTGATAATGTTTTTGAGAATTGATACTGCATCACAAAAGATGCTATTGCAATACTTAATTGTATCATTTTTTTCTTACACCCCTAAAATTAACTCCTCACATGTCACAGACATTGACCAGTGTTTGGACGGTCATGAACTTCTGGTGGTACGAGGGGTCAGAGTGCATTTCAGACACATCGTGACACAGCATGTTGCCAAGTGCTGAGTTAATGAATCACACTTCTTTCTTCATGTTCCCCTTTTCACAGCCGCAGGATTGTGAATCTCTGCCACATGTAACAGCTAACCTGACTGACAACCCTCGCTGAGTCTGACAGTGTAACAGAGGGAACTGGGCTGTAGCAACCTGACAGCAGCTCCAGTGTTTCCAGTGAGGGTTGGTTGCATGTATGCAGGTCACTAACCATAGCTGTGCCACAGATAGACAATACTACACTTTATGATCTTGAATAAAAATCACAAAAGAGCCCAGGTGAGTCAGTTTGATCTTTGGGAACTTGTATTATGGTTTAACAACACTGGTTACAGCACATCCTGAGAACAGATGAGGGCAGAGGTTACAGATATGGACCTGCAAACCTCAACAGTAACTCAAAGGTCATAACCATGGAAACAACTCTTCACATTACCCATTGCATAACTGCATAAAGCCAACTTTTGGGAGACTGAATGGGCTCTGACATTGCCATTTATAAGTCACAAATCTGAGCCCAGCATCATGTGCACATTAATTTTAACACTCACAGGGTAAAACCAGAACTAAAGACACAAAGCTTCATACTAAAATTTACTCTAGATTAATATAGGGCCGGGCTAAATATCGATATTCTATTAATATCGCAATACAAGACTAGATATCATCCTAGATTTTGGATATCGAAATATTGTAGTGTTGTCTTCTCCTGATTAATGGCTGCATTACAGCATTTTCTGAACTTACCAGACTGTTCTTGCTGTTCTGTTATTTGCCTTTAGCCACTTAGTCATTACACCCACATTATTAAACTATTATTTATCAAAATCTCACTGTGTACATATTTTGTAAGAGCACAAATAGTCAACCCAACAATATCACTGCAATATTGACATCATATCGCCCAGTCCCTTTTACTAACCTGGTGTAGCTACACATTTTGACAAATAAAAACCTGTCTCAATTAGATGCCTGATCTGGACTCGAGTGTCCTAAATCTCTCTTTCTGATGCGCTGTCTGTCCGAGATAGATCAAATGAATGACTCAGTTTTTATATACTATCTAAAGCCTAATTTTTATACAAGTAAGTGGTTCAAATAAACTATTTGATTGCATTCACCGAGCTTTGCTGAGAAACAGTTTAAAGGCCTGTCTCAAATATAGGCCTGTTGTATAGCATATAATAGCCCGGGCTACTAATTGAAGTTTTACAATGAACAAAAATGAACTTGCGGAGACTTGAACTTATAGCTGCCTGAGAGTTTGGGTAAAAACCTCTTAAAAAATGTGCAACACTAGAACATGCATTGAAAAACCATGTTAAATAATATCAGATACAGGCAATTTATATGTAGAATGACACATGCAAAACACTGATACTGACACTGATTAAATATTTTCCGGGGCGTTTTGTATATCATTATTTTGTTACATAATTGTATACAGTCTGGTCCATGTTTTAATAATTCTGCATTTCATAATGATTTTAATCTCCAATATTTTCACTAGCTTCTATAATTTTTTCCATGATCACTAAAGTGGTCCAAAAGTTGACCCTTGCACACAATGACAAGCTGAAACCAGTCAGATAAGAATTAAAAATCTGCTGCTGCCCTGATACTAAACAATACATTATAACCTGCCTATATGACACTGTTCATTTTCATGTGTGTCCTTCAAAAACAAGTCAGCCCTGTGATCTCTGTCAAACTGAAGGCTCATTTTACAACCTGCAGGTTTGGTACAGGGCACCTTCTGCCTGAGGAGGGTCAATGGTGTTAGAGCCGAATAAAACCACACACACACACACTGTGGTTTACTCTCACACACTGAAAGGAAAAGACACAGTGTCCGACACACACACATAGTGTTTACTCTACCTGACAGTCCTCCCATGGCTGCAGTCCACGGCTGTTTGAACGCGATGTTCCACGCCAGGAAAGCAGAAAAGCCCATGAGCATACCAAACGAGGCATAGCCGATACTGATGTATGTTTTATTCACCGCCATCTTCACTGAAGCAGAGGTGGTGGGAGAGCAGGGGCACGAGCTCGACGAAACGAGGACCGTGTGTGTGAATGTGTGTGTGTGAAGCAGCGGCGAGCTGGTAATTTCAAAACAACTGTATCCGGTTAAACCGCAAACGAGCCCGAGAGGACCAAATGTGACGAGTCGCGTGCGCCCTGCTGACTAATGACTGCTGTTATACACGGCGCACGGGGCAAGTGTGAAACATGACAAAGCGTTTCTGATCAGTTCTTGTCTTTCTTTTTTTTTGGTCCAGCTGCAAGAAAAAAAACATTGCTTCAGTCTACGTCATCTGATACCAACCAAAGAGACCGTGCTCAGCCTGTAACCATGTACCTCTCACAGTGAGGGTGGACACAGCGCCCCCTGCAGGAGCAGAGGACACATAAGACATGTCAGCTCTGTGGAGAAAATGAAATGGTTTTTTTTTAAACAAATACTTCAATATCAATATTGTGACAATACTGTAGACTATTGGTGCCTTCACAAAATAACTACACACAACAGATTTTCTTATTAATAATTATCATTTACATGGATATACCGCAAAACTTCTATTTTGAGTCCCAATTAAACGCCCAGTCTCTTTTATTGGCCTGGCGTGGCTACAGGTTTTGACAAATAAAGGCCTGTCTCAGTTAGACACCAGAGGCCTGCACTGCGAAGCCAGTTCAACTTACCCAGGATATCTCGTTATCTGGTTTGACTAACCCTAACATTGTCTGTCTGTATAATTGGCTCTACGAAGCTGGTTATTAACTAGTTCAGTCAACTCAAACTGGAGCGGCATCATCAGAACCATGAATGAAGCAAGCTGCTTCATATAACATGTGATGAAACAGTACAGAAAGTGTCTGCGACTACAAGACAGTAAAATGTCAGTGTGAACAACAATCTGTAATTTTAAAACGGAAAATCTAGAAACTTTAAAAAAACACGATCCAAAAATTCAGCCTCAGCAGAGACTTATAGAGCACTTTTTACTGTTTAGTTGGACGATGATGAAACTCGTCTGAATGTGTCACATAAAACACTTTAAAGTAACACCAAACTGTTTCTGCTGCTGAAGTTAAGTGTGGAAAAGTAGTTAACTGAAATGTTGCATTTATAATAATGGGAGCTAATCAACAGTGTGTGGATTGTTTAACTAATAAAATATTATCTGTTCAATCCTAGTTCTCGTCACACAGGTGTCTAATGTTATTTTGAGCTGTGGTGATGGAATCAGAGCGTAAAAGTAGCAGCACTGTCACTGCGGACCAAAATAAACTTTGCATGATTTCAAGTAGTGCTAAAATCATGCGTTTAGTGTTGTCAACGATCTCTGTTTGTTAGAGGCTCTGTTTTAAAACCAGTGGAAATAGAGTCCCGTAACAGCATATAGGCTCCTCTTTTTACCCGAGACTCCGGATTTTTGTCCATGGATACCTTTTGCTTCAGTGATCCCATTGGTCAGAGGTTAGGGTGTTGACAGGCTCTGGTCCGATACCCTGAGGCTTCATAGTGCTGAAAATCCTGAGTTAACCCTGACGTTAGCTCGCTAACTCCAAATCCTGCTTTGTAGTACAGACCACAGGTCTTATTACCAAGCAGTTCATTTTTATAGAAGTTCTTTGGATGTAGCCTATAAAACTGGAGTGTTGGCTACCCACCTGAGCTAATGTTAGCTAGAATGCTTGAATGTTTAAAATTGTCAATATGGAGATGCTACACATCGTTAGCTCTGTTGATTTCATTTTACTGAAACCATGAGCACCAGAGAAGACCGTAATTCATTCAGATTTACCAGTATGATAAATAAATAAGCATTGACTTCCTTCCTCTGAAGCTGTCAGAATGTGTGTCCATGCCTTGATTACCTGCTAAGTTATTCATATCCCTTTGGTCCATTAAGGTCCACCGATCCAAAGAGTTTTTAGTGTGATGAATAGTGATGATTTAGAATTAAAACATGATGTATATTAATCTGCTAATAATTAGTTTTAATCGCTTAGTGTTCACCATTAAATGTTATGTTTAGGACTGGAACTTCAGGCCGCTGTACACATTATTGTCGGCCCAGTTTACTATGCAACTCAATTTTCTGACTCTCTTTTCAGTTAAGAGGTCATTGGCCTGTTCAAGTAAAAGACTTGAAAATATTGTCAGATGTGTCGTCAAGTGTAAACGTACTGAGAGCAGTAAATTGTGTGAACAGTGAAAGTTGTGGGAGCTAAAAGGACTGACTAATGAGTTAGTTTTGTTGCGTTGTTCAAAGGTTAAGACCTGAGAGGGCTGAGGTGTAAAGAAAGTGTGAGCATTGAAAGGAGAAATTATTATGGTTTTATGCAAGAATTTTTATTTTTGAACATTCAAACTTTGTGTTAAAATGCAGTGTGTAGCATTAAGTGACATCAAGGGGGTGAGGCTGCAGACTGCAAAAATATAAATGGCCCCATCTAGAGCCAGTGATAGTTTGTCTGCTTTGGGCTACTATAGAAACAACATGGAGGACTTCAAAGAAGAGGATCCACTCTGTATGTAAATATAAAAAGCTCATTCTAAGGAGACGAAAACACTTGAGTGCTAGTTTCAGGTGATTACACACTAATCAAGACATAGTTATGAATATAATATTCCATGTATGCCAGTATATCCCCCTAAATCCTACACACTGGACCTTTAAAGTAATTTCTAATGCAACATTTAACATTCACTGGGCTTTGGTAGTCACTTAAAATGTCCAATTTGTGCCAACATTTGAACCTGTAATGCTTCTGTGATTAAAAATTACACAACCAACATGAGAAAAATCAAGTTAACAAATCGAATTACAAAAATCCATCACCAATTTTAGTAATCAACCATGTATGTTGTTTTTTTGAGAACATGCCATTTGCTGCTTCTGTCAGTCTTGTATGATCATAAACAGAAAGCATCATACATAATCACTGCAAGCTCGGGTTCTGGGAAATTGAGGTAGATGTGTTTCACTATTGTCTGAAATTTTGTCGACAAAATGACAACAACAATTGAGTGAAGGATCAGCAGCTTAATGAAAAATACAAAAGTATTTACAGTAGATGCAGCCTTACAACAGGGCACCTTTGGAAAGTAGTAAGATGAGTAAACATGACAAAGAAAACGCAGCCTCAGTTTCACACTGCAAACAGGATCTGGCTGTCGCAACAGTCATTTCAAAGTAAAAGGAAATTAAAAAATATCTGAAAATGTATTCATGGCTAAATGAAAACATACGCAAAAGAGAGATCACACAAACAAAACACAAACGTCCTCATGACTAAATCAAACTAATGAGACAAATATAAAAGAAAAGATTACATTCAACCCACCACCTGAAGAGAACAAAAAATAGTCTATGACAGCAGTGTGATGACGCTCAAGCTGCGACATCAGTTTATAACAGACTTGGCAGGTAGTAACGGAAGAAGAATTCATCCAACTTCTTCTTCATGACCTTGATGATGGCTTTGTCTCGGTAGATGCGTTGAATCAGCATGTGTTCTCTGGAGAACACCAACAGATCGCACCACTCCATACCCGTCACCATCATCTCTCCTTGGATGTGCCAATAGTAGGAGTGGGACCTCTTCAGTTGCATGACTCCATCCTGGCAGAACAGGAACTTGCATTCGACGAAGCTTCGCAACGCAATGCATTTGACATGCATAAGCCCGTAACTGTGTGTTTCACTGGGGTCATACACCAACCCATCAGGCAGTGCCCCCAGCCACGGAGCTTCCGGATGGACAACCAAACCGCAGGGGGACCAGTTGACACATAAATGCTGACAGTATTCCCGAAATGCATCGGCCTTCATTTCCTCCTCTATATGTTCCGTCTTGCACCTTCGGGTTCCTTTCTGTATCTTGTATATCAGGTAGTCCGCATTGCTCTGACCGGGTTTAAGTTTGCAAATCTCCCTGAAACGGCTGGTCAAGCGCAGTTTCCGCAGATCCTGTACTACCTCCTTGCGTCCACGTGTGGACTGCTCAAGACTGTGTGCTGCTTCCCAGGTAATCTGCATGACGTCCACATGTTCCTGTTCCTTGACACTGAGGGTAGGAAAAGAAGGCATTGGCCCCAGTTCATGATGGCGGAGGGGAAGCGGCGGTCGAGATGGAGCATTGTCATAAATGATGTGATCCCGAGCTGACGGCACAGGGTGCTGGTAGGACAGGGGGCACCCTTTGGGGACTTTACCAAAAGCACAATCCACATATTCCACATTCTCTGTGAGGCCCATTTTGGTTATCAGAGGCTTCTTGTCCTCTGGATAGTCCTTGAAGGCTTCAGTTAGCCTTGCCAAAAAGGACTTGCACTCACTTGGGCTAGGAATGAAGGACTGGTAGGGTACCCTCCTGTACGAAACACGTTGATATCATTAGAAAAAAAAATACACACAAATATTATGACACATTTAAAAACTGCAGACAGAGTTCACTGTACTTACCTAGGTAATTCTAGCATGGTTTTCTGCAGGGGCGACACTGGCGTCTTCCGGGCAGCGAGAAGAGAAAAAAATCATTACTTCAGGCTTTAGATGATAAAAACAAACCAGGATTGCAATTCAACAATAGAACCACCACAGGGAGTCATTTTTACCCCCCCCCCCCACCCCCTTCTGTAACAGCATCAGCCATGACAAAGCTGTCATTTCTTGAAGCAGATAAGCTGTTAATTTTTGTCCTTTATGAGAGACTTGATAAAATAGCTATTTTCAATTAGTTTCATGTGGTTTGTAATTTTAAAATTATTTTAGGCTACTTCATTACAAACCAAAAATGGCCAAAAAATATCTTTAAAAAAAAAAAAAAAGGTCAAATAGGGTACATTTAAAATTCTTTGTACAGACCTATAACAAACACAACCACATAATTCATGCATTTAAATTAAAAAATTGTAGAAGAAAAAGACTAAAATCTAAATGAATATGACATAGGCTAAAAAATGTTTTAAATAATACTGTGAATGAAAAATAAAACAGAGTTTGCCGTTGATTGATTTTACAGTAGCTTTATTTCATTACAGATTGAAAATCGATTAAGTACATTTTAAAATTAAAGTTTGAACAGCAATGACAAAACCTAACATTTGAATAAGTTATAGTCAGACAGAAATAAACAATATTGTTTTACACAAAGAAACGGAGCGTGCGGTCTCTCTCTCTGTTGGTCTTTCTGCCTCTCACATACAGCGCAACCACACAGCTAACCTGAACATCAAAATGTCAAAATCAAAGATGCTACATGAACTGCACATTCAATAAAACTGATCTTACATGAAAACAAGGAAGGAAGCGAGTAAAATAGGGTGTCTGCGGGGTCTTAAAAAGTATTTTTAAAAAAAGTCCAAAAAAGTTAATAACTTAAAAATTATGGCAAAAAGGTAGTTTCTTGCAACCCTAGAATTAAGATAAAAATATTTACAAACAAAAAAACATTTCTGGTTGCTGATAAGTAGTGTTTAACTTTTGATTTTTAACACTAAAAATTAAAACCCTCAGCGCGCATTGCAGCGCAAGCAGACAGATACGCGACTCAGAGCAGCATGTGTCACTGACACCAGACTCAGTGCAGCGGACCAGTGGAAAATGTCACCATCAGCATATTATTTTACATTAATAAAATCTATTTTATCATTATTTTGAGTCACATTGTTGAAAGAATTTAGTCGTCTGTGTTCAATCAGGATAACAGGTCTCCATTCATTGCACGTCTGGCTTTCTATTTCCTTGTCGGAGATGTTTTCTTTTTTAATTACATGATAGCTTTTCTCCCTTAACTCACCTGTAAAGAATACCTTTGTCCATTTCAAATAACCCGTGGCAACAATAATATCCCTGTTCTCTGATTTACTGTGAAACTTTTTTAGGCAATTCATGCAACAATCAGACCAGATGACTTCTTTACCGGCCTAATGGGGCCGGCCTTTATTTGTCAACCAACCAAAAACAATCAATCAATTAAAAACACAAATTGGAACTGGAACATGAAATCTTATATGCCTAACAGACAGACATTGCTTCTCGTTCTTTGAGTTTACATATGGCTAAAGGGGAAAAAAACAACTGTAAACAGACGGCATGATTAGTGTTGCGTTCAAGGTCCCCCAAAAAACGGGAGAAAAAAAAGGCTGAATATTGTAAAAAAAAAAAAAAAAAAAAATCATCGAACATCGAACAAAGCTTTGAATTTTTTGGGTCAGCCCTAAATCCCACATGCAAGGGGCTAGCCATAAGGTTGTTGTTTTCATCAAGTTGGCCTTAAATAGTTGATGTTGAGCTGTAGAGTTGTGTTACTTGTTATGACCTAAGGTGTATTTTAATAAACCTGTCTTTGGTTTAATTTATTATTTCAAGCTGTATTCCTTCTCATCTTATCTGAGTTCTGTTGTATGTTTGTGCTCCATAGATTTAACTGCAAACTACAACTGTTTAGTAAGTTAAAGATGCGTTGCTGCTAACGACAGCTTGAAGTGGCGATGAGGTCTTAAAGTTTTTTGGAAGGTCTTAAAAAAGTCTTAAAAAGGTATTGAAATTAACCTCAGGATTCCTGCATATACCCTGGAGAAGATATCCGGAAAATCACAGATAAGCTCCAACAGACACACTTGCAACAAGAAAAACTATTTACAGTAGCCTACCCACTCACACACACTACTCACAATCAGCACACACACTGTACACTTTAACGGTGCACTGTCCACACACTGCACGGAAGCACATCATGCATGTTTTTGTAGTTTTGTTTTTTGTGCATTTGCGCTTCACAGTACAATTCCTCCTCCTCTGCTCGGGGATGGTCGGCAAGGGAGATGACACTGTAGCGTGTGCTCGCGCAGACAGACGACTCACACTGACATGCTCACTGCGCAGCTGTTTGCAGAGCTCCAGAATGAAGTGTCGCCGGGTCGTGTTGGCAACCACGCAGCGCCGGTACAGGACCCAGGCATTCAGTGTGGCAATGTCCAGTACATTATAAAATACTGCGACTGGCCATCTTCTTGTTGCAGCTCGGGCCGAGTATCGCCTCAGCATCTTGTCCAGCATGTCAACTCCCACCTTTGTTCTATTGTAATAATGGATTGTCTCTGGCTTCTTTTCTGCATCATCGCATATCTCCACTGATGAATGCAGGGTGCTGAGGATGCAAACATTCTTTTTGTCTTCCCCCTGATAGAGAGTGAGTGTGGCTCTGTCATTCTGCAGCACTTTTGTGTCGTGCAGTGCAGCTTTCTGGTGCACAGAAGGAGGCAGGGACCGTCTGTCTTTGTTGATGGTGCCCACAAGGCTGGTGTTTTTGGCCAGGAGTTTGTGGGCAAGGGAGAGTGATGTACAACGGGTGGTTACATTTCTCCCCTTCCCTACGAAAGGCTCCATCAGTTTCAGCACCACACTCTCCTCTAGGCTCTGTGTTGCGGGGCGACTTGTATCTTTCCCCAGATAAGGAAAGCCATTTAGCATGTATTTTGTCTCTACATCAGCAGCGAGCCAAAACTTTATGCCAAATTTGTCTGGTTTATTGGGCATATACCGGGAAAATGGGCAGCGCGACTTTGTGGGGAAGAGCTGTTCATCAACAGTGATTTCTGCCCCTGGATTATAACAGGCGATGCTGTTCTGAATCAGTCTGTCCCACACCTCACTGATGAGGGCAAACTTGTCACCTGAGAGTCGGGTGTGCCTGGTGTCTTTGCGGTCAAACTGCAGGTAGCGCATAATCTCCCTGTACCTGTTCCTGGACATGGTGGTGCTGAAGAAGGGGAGACCCCATTCATTTGACCAGAAATCGTCCACGTCTGCATTCATCCCATAATGCACTCCCCTGGCTAACAGGAGTGCAATGAAGGCTTTCAGCTCAGCCAGGCTCAACTCCCAACCGTCTAATCCACACCGACGGGCCTCTGCCACCGTACAGTCGCAGATGTGTTGCAGCATGACACGATCCACCAAACACATGAACGCACTCAAATAGTCATCAATGTTAGAGCGTGCATGTGCAGTTGGACCAGCTGCTTCAGTCAAGGTGCTCTGTGACTGCGCTCTCTCAGTGCGTAATCCCGGCTTTATAAACTTCCACACAGTCCCATCATTTCCAGTTGCATGGCCCTCACACATATCGGGTTGATCCGACACTATAAAAAAATAATATAAAAAATAAAATTAGTTTTGCTAGTGCAGTAATCTTGCTAGAAACTACTGAACGACAGTATATATATATATATATATATATATATATATATATATATATATATATATATATATATATATATATACAGTTCAGGCCAAAAGTTTGGACACACCTTCTCATTCAATGCGTTTTCTTTATTTTCATGACTATTTACATTGTAGATTCTCACTGAAGGCATCAAAACTATGAATGAACACATGTGGAGTTATGTACTTAACAAAAAAAGGTGAAATAACTGAAAACATGTTTTATATTCTAGTTTCTTCAAAATAGCCACCCTTTGCTCTGATTACTGCTTTGCACACTCTTGGCATTCTCTCCATGAGCTTCAAGAGGTAGTCACCTGAAATGGTTTCCACTTCACAGGTGTGCCTTATCAGGGTTAATTAGTGGAATTTCTTGCTTTATCAATTGGGTTGGGACCATCAGTTGTGTTGTACAGAAGTCAGGTTAATACACAGCCGACAGCCCTATTGGACAACTGTTAAAATTCATATTATGGCAAGAACCAATCAGCTAACTAAAGAAAAAACAGTGGCCATCATTACTTTAAGAAATGAAGGTCAGTCAGTCCGGAAAATTGCAAAAACTTTAAATGTGTCCCCAAGTGGAGTCGCAAAAACCATCAAGCGCTACAACGAAACTGGCACACATGAGGACCGACCCAGGAAAGGAAGACCAAGAGTCACCTCTGCTTCTGAGGATAAGTTCATCTGAGTCACCAGCCTCAGAAATGGCAAGTTAACAGCAGCTCAGATCAGAGACCAGATGAATGCCACACAGAGTTCTAGCAGCAGACCCATCTCTAGAACAACTGTTAAGAGGAGACTGCGCCAATCAGGCCTTCATGGTCAAATAGCTGCTGACTGCTAAGGAGAGGCAACAAGCAGAGGAGATTTGTTTGGGCCAAGAAACACAAGGAATGGACATTAGACCAGTGGAAATCTGTGTTTTGGTCTGATGAGTCCAAATTTGAGATCTTTGGTTCCAACCGCCGTGTCTTTGTGAGACGCAGAAAAGGTGAACGGATGGATTCCACATGCCTGGTTCCCATTGTGAAGCATGGAGGAGGAGGTGTGATGGTGTGGGGGTGTTTTGCTGGTGACACTGTTGGGGATTTATTCAAAATTGAAGGCACACTGAACCAGCATGGCTACCACAGCATCCTGCAGCGACATGCCATCCCATTCAGTTTGCGTTTAGTTGGACGATCATTTATTTTTCAACAGGACAATGACCCCAAACACACCTCCAGGCTGTGTAAGGGCTATTTGACCAAGAAGGAGAGTGATGGAGTGCTGCGGCAGATGACCTGGCCTCCACAGTCATCGGACCTGAA
The DNA here is from genome assembly GCF_041903045.1 of Epinephelus lanceolatus. Classification (NCBI taxonomy): domain Eukaryota; kingdom Metazoa; phylum Chordata; class Actinopteri; order Perciformes; family Serranidae; genus Epinephelus; species Epinephelus lanceolatus. The sequence continues at coordinate 20,634,200 of NC_135734.1, forward strand.
CCCAATCCAGATGGTTTGGGGTGAGCTGGACCGCAGAGTGAAGGCAAAGGGGCCAACAAGTGCTAAACACCTCTGGGAACTCCTTCAAGACTGTTGGAAAACCATTTCAGGTGACTACCTCTTGAAGCTCATGGAGAGAATGCCAAGAGTGTGCAAAGCAGTAATCAGAGCAAAGGGTGGCTATTTTGAAGAAACTAGAATATAAAACATGTTTTCAGTTATTTCACCTTTTTTTGTTAAGTACATAACTCCACATGTGTTCATTCATAGTTTTGATGCCTTCAGTGAGAATCTACAATGTAAATAGTCATGAAAATAAAGAAAACGCATTGAATGAGAAGGTGTGTCCAAACTTTTGGCCTGTACTGTATATATATATATATATATATATATATAAAATCACATATATTTATATATCTTTATTATATATATAATTGGTAAACGCGTTGTAAGAGTGGGGGCTTGCCTGTCACAACATCAGAGGGCTGCTGTGATTGTGAGGGTGAAGCGGGCAGAGCCTTTACCACCGGAGGCCTGGGCCTTTTTCTGAATGCCGGCTCGGGTTCCTCATCTTCAGATGACTCCTCCTCGCCAGGTGAAAAGGACGGATCATCGGTCTCTCCCTCGTCGAGTTCTTCTTCTCTCATTTCCACCGTTGTGTCTGCCCCGTCCGTCTCTCCCTCAATCACCTCTCCCCCATCTGACTCTCCGTCACTTATGTCCTGAAGCATCACCAGAACTTGTTTGACATTCATCCATTTTCTCCAGTTCATAATTAGGCTACACGATCCAAATCCCTCACTTTTCCTCTTTTCTATCTGTCTGTCTTTCTGTCAAAACAGCTAGCATTTCAGTTACAGTTACAGTATACAGCAGTTTCTGTGGGGGATAAAAATGACTCATCCACGGTTCTAGGTATAAATGATCTTTTTTTTTTCCTTGTCATCCCACACCCCTCATAATTCACCAGATGATTATTAAACCCATGTTAGTAAAAGTCACGAACTGAGAGATGTTATTATGGGTGACAAAGCATTTGAAAATTTTTACCAGTTGTTATATAACAAATTTCTGAACCTAGAAATTATTACATCCATCTTTTTGTGGCAGTCTCATTTGACTGAGTAACAGTTTGGTCGGTTTATGCTAAAAATGTATATATAATTATATAGTCATATTGAGATAGTTAGTCAAGCTAGATTTTCTGGTTTGATAACTGCTTGTGCAAATTTAAGAAATTAAGTTTGCTTAAAAAGGTAGACTATGCATGATTTTCTTTAACAGGAACACACAGTGTGTAGGAATTTCTCCCATCTAAAGTTGAACTCATATATTGCGTTCAAACAGATAGCGCATTCTAGTGCCTCACTGTTTCAAACGTGTATTGCAACAACGGTAGCCGCTGTGTACCAAAAAGCTATGATAACATTGACGAAACCATGTCATCTGATACTTGATGGAGTATTCATTCAGGCTCCTACACAGACACACACGACACGAGTTGACAAACCCCCTCCTCACCATGCTGGCTGTGTTTACAATGTAGGACTGTTGGAGCGGGGGTATATAGAAACAAACCAATCACGTCTTGTCTTTTGACAACTTACAAGTGGCTCAAGTTCACACACCTCATCCCTCGCCACTGACAACGGCGCTGGCCTGTGATTGTATCAGTCTGGCCTGCCTGTTAGGGAAAAAATGACAGGCAGGTCAGCAGGCCAATCACAGCATCCCTTTTAAAACCTCTCTCCTTCAGCAGCTTTTTCCACCCGGGAAAGGCTACTCTGATGCTGACACTCTGGTCACGTTTTGGATTCCCTTTTGCGCTTTCTTTCCGTCTCCCGTGATGCTGCATGTGCATGATCCTGCATTTTGCTCAAAGAGTGGGACTTTGTTATGCTGCAGTAGTGCCAGGGTAGTAGTGAAGCGCCTCTTGCTCCTCTCCTTTGGCTTCTCAGTCACGCAGCGCTGGCCTGGCTCTCAATGAAAACGCCAAAGGCGGGCCTTGTAGTGCTATATGTCCCTTGCTGGTGGGTGTATTTTCAAGATGGTGAACGTTATGGAACCCCCCAAACGACTTGCTCACACAATGTACAAATAAATATGAAATTCTCCTTTCATGAGAATAAGTCAGGTTATTGGTAGAGGTAATAATACACCAATGATGATATTTATGAATGCAGACCTCAATTTTTTCCAATAAACAACTGAAAACGATGTTTCTCAGCATGTACTCTCACAGCACCCAGGTGAGCTCGGGCTAGGTAGCAACCAGGTGCCAGACTGTAAGCAGCTGCAGGCATCTAACAGAAACGCCTCCCTCCCCGCCCACAACTATGGAAAACTATTACAAAGTAACACTGTAAATACGATCCGCAATCATTTCCTTCTTACTTTGTGATGGAAAATTCTGGTTTTTAAACATATGTAATCTATAATGTGTTGTATAAGGTTACTTGTTTTGATGAAACTGAACTTCTAACCTAATGATATGGGTTCCTCATTTAACCCCTACTGTGACAGCAGTGAGAGACACCAAGGTCACAAGCCAGGGAGGCTCAGACACCAAGATTATGAGCCAGGGAGGACAACAAGTGTCCTTGTTAGTCTGAAGAGATGCTGTGTTTTAGGAATGTCAAGGCGCCACATATTTTGACTGTTGATGCGCATGTGTTACGAGAACTATAAAGATAGCAGGGCGAGAGGACTTGCTAGGCACTCGCTCACTGACTGACTGTTCATGCAGTTGTATGTTTGTGTGTCTCCATTCATGAATGCTTATTAAAACTCAAGAAAGACAGCCGACGTGCGAAGACTTTTTCTTTAAACTGTTCATTAAATAGTAGTTTTGCCACCACAACTTTTACCCTTAATTTCAGCTGCCAGCTGGTCTAAGAACACTGGACAAAAATTAACGAAGGGGTCAGGAACAACTACAACAGTTCACGTATACCAATTTCCCACCAAATTAGCTCTGACTCAAGAACTGGTTCTGTTCAGGGCTCTCTGAACCTTGGTACCATCGAGGAAATCATCTTACATTTCCACCAGTTTTGAGCAGAGCCATTGTAATTGAGGATGCGTCATTAAAACAGGGTGTTGCACAACGCACAATTAAAGTAGTGGTAGTAGTAGCAGTAGCAAAATGGCAGACTGCACTGATTACCTGCACGCTTTTGTTCTATCTAGTCTGCTAACAAAGTGCTCCAAAATCAAGGAAGTGGCAGAATTAATTGACTGACTAGTGACCCACATTGATATAAGGCAATTATCATCTATATATTTACCTTTTATGTTGTTGTTGTTTTTTTTTTAAACTGCATTAGAAAACCTCTCCAGCCTGTCACATTCAGATTTATACCTCAATTGTGTTTGATCAATGGGGTTCTAAGGTATCGAAACAAACTTACCTTTAAGCTATTCGCTGATTTTGTGTCATGTTTGTGATGTTCGGATGTTTGACTTGTGCTTTCTTTATTCCGGGATGGCTGTGGGACAACTGTGACTCCTGCATCTGAGTCCGATGTGGAGCTGAACTCATCTTCATCAGCTGAGACTGTGGCCGAAGAGTCAGGGTTGGACTCAACCACTTTGATATGAAATGAGTCCTTGATGTAGGGCATGCTTGTGTCTACTGCTTCTTCTTCTTCTTTTGGGTCGTTTTTCACACAATCTGGGGTAATAAAGTTATCAGCCTCCCCCGGCCCTTGTTGTTGTTGTCCTGATCCCCAGCTTATGTCATATTCAGTTTGCTCTTCTTTGGGTTTTTTGGGCAACGGTTCGGATATTCCCAAGTCCACCCTAGTGTTCAGCTCAGGGGGAGGATCTGTGACATCTGTGGCTGCCCCAGTGTAGTGGTTTGCATCTGTTGTGGAAAGAGAGACAACATTAGTACTTATAACCTATCCATCTCTTGCTTCAATGTCTTTCCTTCAAAGCTGTAATTCTTCTAACACACCAAAAAACAAAGTTGTAGGGCAGATGAAAATTGGAGACAATTGGAGAACTCAGATTTGGATGCACCCATACACTTTGGATGTTTTTTTTTTATTTTCTCTGTGCTTTTGTTTTTTTACTGATGTTTTGTTGGTTTATATACCCTGGCCCTGAGTAAAAAGTGTTTCATTTGAGGGATATTTTTACAGTTAGATTGAAGGAAGGGCAAATGACTTGAGAAAAAGTGGGCTTGTTAAGCACTTATAAAGTGTTGATTCAAGATCACAGCACAAATCAAATGTAAAGCTCACTTACAAACCACAACAAAAGTTTAAACATTAACATCTGACAGCATCGTGTTGGATGGACTGCTGTGGATGCATAACTTATACAAACAATATCCCTCTCTCAGCTAGCGTGCAAAAAGTAACGTTACTTCAGACAAAGCTACACCATGACCATAGCAACATCAGCTAAGTTAGCCTCCTCGCGTTACATTGTTTACTGCGACGTTTCACTATGGAGTTGAGCTAACGTTAGCGAAGTTAGCTCATTTTCAGGCTGATGCATATCAACTTAAGGTTCATTATTTCAACTATTCGAGTTAAGTTGTAGTAACTAGCGTTAGTAAGTTGTCAGATCTGTAAAGTAACCAAAGCAGACAAACCTATCTTCGGTATCTTTATCTCGGGGCTGAGCACCATGTGCAGTACATTCCTCAGATGTTTGTTTTCCTCGTAGTACGCCTCCACAATAGTTTCAAATTCTCCAAATATCTCCACAGCCACGGCGGTAAACCGTTCAGTTAAAAAGCCCCGAAACTTCTGTAGTTTAACGTCCGACATCTTGAACAATAATGTTTGATTAAAAAAAAATGTTCTGAGTTTAACTTCTCCTCGACGACTACCAACGCGCGCGAATCCTTTAAGGGCGGAAATCAACCGGAACTTGAATATAAGAACTTCCGTTTTGAAAATTCTTCTTCTTTTGTTTGTAATTTATTTTGGTACATGAGCGCCCCCATGTGCATTTGTACCGAATATGATAAAGCATCAACTAGACATCAATCAATACAGGGCTTTATAACCATTCCACGACCTGCTGGGGTCCTCCATGGCATTTAACATTATTAATTATATACTTTATATAATTTTATATATTATGCTATAGTAACGTTATACAGGCAATGTAATAGAAATTGATCACACAGGGAATAAAAGCTTCATTAACACAACAGATTGTGGAGGATACATTTGTTACATTACTCTGAATTAACAGCAACCAAAGCATCTCAAACAATGGCACATTAAGAACATTACATTATTCCTCACAGCTTGAAACCTTTACTGCTGAGGCCCATTTGAAAAACACCACTGCACCTGTCACGTGATGATGAGAGCTCGAGCGCATCTAAGGGCTTTATGGCTTTGTCCAGATGTTTGACGGAGCAACAGCTAGATGTCTTGTGCTTTCTGAGATATACTATCCAAAACCAAAGTAGAGATGAGGGTGATAGAAGATGTGCTGCATTTAAATAGCTACAGGTAAACCTGCTTTATATATTCTGTTTGCTAACATTGAAGTTTGAGTTTCTTTGACCCAGTTTAGCCAAGTGTTATTACAAGGAGCGACACAAAGTATGCTAGCTCACGTAACACACCGTTTAAATTATATTTGTTCATGAAGTAGGTGACATAGGTCCAACACAATGCCTAACAGTCAGGGGGGGCTAACAACCGAGCTAGCTACAGCTAACTTCACAACCTAACAATTTAGCTAACTACGTTTTAATGCTAAACATAGTTATAGTTATCTATACTTTGGGACGCTACTATAGTGTTAGCAAAATATTTTATTTTCAATACATTTATTAAAATTCATTAAAATATTAATAGAAGCAGTCAGTCCAGTGAGAATAAGCAGTGTTTTTTGGTGCTGACGTATGAAGCTGGTTGCCATGGAGTCCGACCAAAACTGTATATATTCAAGAAACTTCTGAAATTCATCATTTCACTCTGAGACATTGGAGGAGAAGCTTTCACTCGACGATTTCTAAAAACAAAAACTGAGCAAGTAATCACCTGAAAAGAGTTGACTGGTTCATCATGGAGACTGTAGGAATATAACAGTTTTATTAAAATATATTTTTCAAGTTATTTTACTGGACGCCTCAACTGAATTTCAACCGAAACTTGGAGCTTTCAGTGAAGGGAACATCTCATAAACCAGAAGACTGTACATTGTCAGTATATCTTGAATGTCACCAGCCTCACTCTTGCACTTCAGAAAGTTTTTGGCAACCATCACTTCCTCTGACTTAGGTTCAATATGGTAATGCAGTGCCAGTGCTGACAAATGAGGCTCAGACAAGAACTGGTTTGAGGTTGGACTGCACGCCTGAATTCTGATAAGCAAGTCCTGATTCACACCAGAAAAACACTTCTCAAGTTCAGAGATCATTCTGTCCAGACAAGGAAACAACAATTTCCTTTTGAGCTCTTCTGACTCAGAAGAACCACAGACTTCACTACCTGCCCCACAAGTTGACTCAACAACAAATCCATCCATTCTCTTTGTCTTCCGCCTCTGTCCAGAAGACAGCTCCAAGACTGCTATCTGGTTTGCCTCACATATAGCCTTTGTTCTTGCGTGAAGATCTGCAGCAGTGGCATCACTGCGTTTCTGCTTCAGAGTGTCAATCACTGCATCTTTGTATGTCTGTGCTTGGGCAATATCTATGGTCTCCTTCTGTAGTGTAAACCTGCTGTTACAGACAGGAGATCATTGAAAACAATCAGCAAATACATTGAGGAGAATTAATTGAGTTTTGCCTTCAATCCCATGGCCATAGGTGTGTTGATAGTGGAGAGGCACTCAATGATGGCAGGGAAATTGTCAAGCACTGCAGTCACTGAACGAACCTGGCATGCCCAGAGTGTGTTTGACAACTGCACAAGTTCACTTCGCTCCAATCCTAATTTCTTTTGAGTGTCCACGAACTTATGATAGTTCACAAGTGAAACACTGAAGAAGGAATGGACACTTTCAAGCATGTTGAAGAGCTCTGTGGCTTCAGAAACAGCTCTGCATGTGTGACATAGGACGAGATTCAACTCATGTGTGCAGCAATGCACGTATATCGCCTCAGGGTGCTGCTTTTGAAAATGGGCTTGCACACCCCCAACTGCCCTGCTCATGACAGCTGCTCCATCATAGGTCTGTGCCACACATTTCAACTGCTCAATTCCCTTCTCTTGCAATTGATTCTCAATAGCAGCGGTTATTGATGCAGCATCAAACTGTGGCATTTCTGTCAGGGCTAGGAACCTCTCTTTAACTGCACCTTCCACAGACATATACCTCACACAGAGTGCCAACTGTTCCATCTTTCCATCTCTGGCCTCATCAGCCATAATGGAAAACATCTGCAATTCCCCCATCTCACTAACAATAATTGCCATTACCTCTTGTGAACAACATTCAATCATCTCATTCTGACTGCTACAAGAGAGGTATGTGGTGTTTGATGGGGGTGTATACCTCTGCAAGAATGGATCAAACTTTCCCAAAAGTGTTATGCACTCTCGGAAATTCCCTTTATTGTAGCTCTCTTCTGTTTCATCATGACCTCGAAATGATATTCCTTGCTTCCCCAAGAAGCAGGTCACTGCCACAATACGTTCCAGGTACTCCCTTCTTTCACTAATGTCAGTGGCACTCGTTGCCTCTATCTGCTCTGCAACATTGCTTGTGACAGACTTGCTTTGTAGCTGTTCCAACAAACTACACTGTCCTTGTGTGACTGAGTGGTTTCATGTTTTTGAAACTTGCTCAATGCCTTTTGCCAGTTACTGACTCCCTTATTCACTAATGCATCATATCTGAGACTTTTGCCAAATACCCGACAAGCGAAGCAGAAAGCAGCATTTTTTTGAGAAGAATATTCTAACCATTTAAAGTTTTTGAACCAGTTTTCTTGAAAGGCTCTTTTTTGTGTGCCAAATTGAGTGAGTGGGTACTGACAGTTTTAACTGTTTAGGACCAGTAGTCTTATCCCCTAAATCAAAAGAAATATCTTGAGATCCTACTGCTTTGGCTTGATGGCTGGTATGCTGCTCTCTCTGCGTCTCTTCATCTCTTTTCCTGGTCTGCTCTCTCTCATCTCCCAGAGTCGCTCCCTGTTCTTCTCCTCCTTGTATAGTGAAATTAAGCAAATAGTAAAGCATATAGTTAATTAGGAAAATGTAATGAAGATGCCCTGTTTAGAATGAAGTCCACTGATATATGTTAAGTGTACGTGTGCTTCTGGAAAGCATTTAATGTGGGGAGAACACATAACTTCCATGACGTATATGTAAAATTATATTGTGAATGGAATGTTTTTCTTTGTCAGCTTAACAGTTGCTGTTTTGCGTGCCACTATTCTCTGTTTGTTTTCTTACCTGGTTCTTCCTGATCTTGCACTCTCTCCTCTCCTTTCCCTTTTTCATCTCTCCCTCTTTGGACAATCATACACAAATAGATTGTATTCAGCTAGATGAAAAATGCTGCTGCTCTCTTTTTGTTGTTAAAATATTACGTTTCAACCAAATACTGTATGGTTTTGACACTTTTCTAGCTTGTTAAAAAAGGACATACAGTAAAAAAAAATCTCTCAAATTTTAGGGGTGCTGGGATTCAGTTTAGGGGTGCTTCAGCACCCCCAAAAATGAGCTAGAAACGCCTATGTCTCCGAGTAAAAATTACATCAAAACATACCGGACTATACTCAATAAATGTGTTCTGTTGTTTATGATCACCTGCATGTACATTGATGTCTTTTTTTCCACACAAAGTTGTATGACTTGAGCTTCTGTCTGAAGATGCTTTAATGTTTTTGTCTTTTTGTTTTGCCTTACATAGTTTTCAGTTCAGACGGTGGCTGACTCGTGGATCTGTAGTGTGGTCATGCATGAGCACACTACACCGAGGCTCCGTCAGACTCTGTCAGGGCATCCACGTCCCTGACAGAGCCACCAGACCTGGGTGGAACTTAATGTTTTAACTTTGTGTTGAAACTTATTGTAAGATTCGGAACTTACAGACACTGGAGAGAAAATCTTTTTATTGGCGATTTTATGAAATAAATCTTTTTAATTGCACCATCAGTTGTTGTTGTTGTTTTTAACTCTGCTCACCCCTGATTTTATAAGAACCTGTGTAGCCTTGTGTGAAGTCCTAGGGTTACTTTAACAATAGGTGGCGCTGTCAGTGCCTCAATTTTTTTTAACATCTTTCATGTTTATTATGTGGTTCTTCAACTCAAGCTATTGATATTTATTGAGCATGTCTCACATGTTTCAGCTCATATACTCGGGGCTTGACCGTCCCTAGACACTTATACAGTGGGTGATAGTCGACAGTGAGTTAATTACAAACTTACTGAAGGCTGCATGATCGTACTTTTCCTTTGCTGTATATTATTCTTATCTACAGGTAACAGTGTCTCTACTAAACTTATAAGTGAACCTATTATGTTAGACCTGCTATTGGTTATAGAAAATGAAGTTGACATCATGCTGTGTAAAATGTTTTTGGACGGGGGCGCCATCTTGTGAGGAATGCACTATGTTATTGGTGTCCGCTAAAGTGATCATGCAACAGTATTTGGACAGTGGTAGATAACAAAGCACATACCAGTGGTGCCCCTGTGGACATACCCTCACATCGTCTATCGTACTGTTACGGCTATATTCTGTGTTAAATTTAATCTACTAAAATTAATATTTTCCTCAAGAATTTGTATAAATGTTTTTTAAACCTGAATATTTTTAATGAAAGCCCCACTTAAATGTGGAAAGCCAGCTGTAGGCTGAACTCGCTCTTATCTGTTAGATTTTGTTCTCTTGATAGGCAACACCAACATCAACTGATACAGTAATTTTATTTTGTTTGCTTAGAAAAGCTGCAACAAAGAATGCTGAACTTTTGGGTTCTGTGTGAGAGAGTGCAGAAAAATAGAGAACCCTCACATATATATCTTTTGTCTTGCTAATGACAGAGCTAAAGGCTTAACATGGAAAGAAGGATTGCCCGCAGACTGACCTGCACTTAGACTGCAATGGCTTTTAATGAAGCAATGTTTCAGTCCTCTGGACCTTTATCAAGCAAGAAGCAGTAGTCGAAATGACTTACTTAAATATAGGAAGTAGATCAGAGTTGACCAATCACAGTTTAGCATGTGTCATTACCAGAAAGAGCTTGTGACAATTAGTAAATGAACACACCCCAATGGAGCAGTGAACTAGATGAAGGGCCTATAATGGTCCCACAGTGACACTTGGTGGAGAAAAGTAGATACAACAGTCACAGCATTTCATTTAGCATCAACTCATCATTTAGACCTTTGGGGGAAAGTGTTTGTAATGTATGAATCCAATAAGCTTCACGTTGCTTTAGTAGAAGCTCATGATCACCCCCTCTCTTTGGAAGATGGATCTGTTCTATACCAATGAAACGAAAGGAAGAAATGTCATGATTGAAATCATTAAAATGCACAGCCACAGGGTAATTGCGATCATTTCTGCGGATGGTGCTTTTGTGTTCACTGATTCTCTGTTTCAGTTGTCTAGAAGTTTTATTTACATATGCTAAACCACATGGACAACTTAACAAGTATATAACATAGGTAGAAGCACATGTAGTAGTGCTTTTAATACTGAACTTCTTGCCTGTATGTGGATTGAGACTGGAAGTTGGTATGTATCAGATGGTCGCTGAGGTTTCTGCCATGTCTAAAAGATTATAGGAGGGGATCTTTAAAAAGAGGTGCCAATTCATGGTCAGATCTTAAAATATGCCAATGTTTTTTAAAAATGGATTTAATGGCAAAAGAATTAGAGGAAAAAGTGGTCACACGTGACTGAAAACTTTTTCTTTTCTATTACTTTTCTGTAATAACTCTGAGCGAGGTTTGTTGAATGCCAAATTGTGTGCCCCATCCACACAATCTGGTGAGTACCCTCTTTGTAAAAACCTATTCATCTCGACTGATTTTTACCATGAAGCCATCTGTGGAAGAGCAAACCCTTCTTAACCTGTAGAATTGACTAGGGTAGACTGGGTAAGCTAAAGGCTTGACTGAACTTGTATCTACACTATCAACCAAAATAATAATTATAAAAATAATAAATTGGTTTAATATCAGTGGAAAATGTCTGTGAGCTGGTGAAGCTGCCACCTGAGCTAAAGCCAGCCAAGCTAAAGCTAAACTAAATTTAGGCTACCAAGACTGCAAACTTCCCCTAGCTGTTACTTATTGAAAAATATACATTTTGTGGGGAATCCATCCATCGACATTTAACTAATGCTAAATTATACAAATCCAGTCATACTGGAGAAATAAACCTTACTAGCTACATTACATTTAGGTTTTGATGTCATTTACCAAAAACCTCTTCAACTATTTGGATACAGTTTTTATTTTAGATAATTGTATCTGTGTTCTTCTTGTTAACAGTCATCAAATGTTTTTACAAGAAATGTTAGAGTTACGATTAAAATACTATAAGTCAAATGTTACATCTGCCCCCACGTTACAGCTTATGGGCTGTAACAACACACGTAATACCTTCATGTAAATACCAAAGACCCCCAGAAACTCGCAACAATAAAGCTATAGTTTAATTTAATATCCATCTAAAAATGTAATTCCAGTTTGATTAAAACAGTAATTAATAATATCAGGCCTCCTTTCACTGCAAACCAAATCTACCTACAGGTACAAATAAAGTAACCTTACCTTACCTCAGAGCTCCTGCAGAGTTTCATGGTTCTGTCTCGTTTCTGATGGGTACAATTTGAGATGTTGATAAATGCCCCTTGTATAAAATGTGTACAAATTAAATGTCTCAAGTCAGGTTATGAATCGGAATTTCATTACCACTGAGTTTCAGTATTAGGCTACTATTACAAATCAAAAATAATACTTGAGAAATATGTTCATTTTCAGCCAATATGTCAGTATTTAAAGCTAAGACAACTTGTGATTCATAGACCCTGTGTCATCAGTGAGATGCAAAAGATTTAGCGACTGGACAATGCCACTAAATATGACAAAGATATCACAACTAGACAAATTTAAATTCATTGACATTAAGGCTTAAGACAGTACAAGGAAAATACTGTAGACAAAAAAAAATATTTAAACACTAAAAATGAGTCTTGGTAGAAAATAGTATGACACATCAGTTTGTCCTTTGGCAGGCGGAGAAGGATCATCACAGACCAAACGCATCATGGGTTTCATGGTTCTGTCTTGTTTCTGATTCATGCAATTTGAGATGGATGGATCAATGGAACATGGATCAAGAGAAGATACACAGAGACTGCTGATGCATAGGGCCCAGAACTTGGTGCTACACCCCCGTGTTACAGTCAGAAGTACTCAAGTAAAGTTCAAGTACCTCAAATTTGTACCTAGGTTTAACTGAGTTAATGTTCTTTGTTACATCCCACCACTGTCTGTAAGTCATCTGCAGGATACATGAAACAATGGCAGTAGGCCTACTGTGCGCTGTTTTCACTTTCATAGGGACATGCTCCGGAGTGACCAGCAGGAGGCGACAGCGGCCTCCCACAAACTGTTCACAACAAGGAAGTCACATCCCGATATATGGTCATGTGTCAGGACCGACAGCATCCGAGCAGACATGGCCACTCTGCAGTATCTAAACGCTTTCATATCTGAGCGGCTGGCAGCGGCGGCTGTGGAGATTTTCGGGGCGGTGGAGAAAACGTTGACTGAGTACCAGGGAGAAATCAACCGGTTCAAACAGGAGACAGATCACCTGAGGACACTGCTGCTCTGGCCGCAAGTCAGATTACACAGATCAGGTGTGTGGATTGAATCACTCAATGATACAGATTCAGTCTTTATTTGGGGTTTTATAAGACGAGGTATTTGTAGAAAACATGGTGCGGCTTTAGTTTTTGAGATTTGGGTTTCAAATGGTGCCTCAATGCAAAATTATCCTGTTTTCATGAGGATGTCTTATAAATAAATGTAACTATTTCAGATGACATTGCATGTATTGACCTTGAAGACTTACAACAATGTATACATGACTATTTAAAGTAAGTTTATCTCTGGTCTCACCCCTTGATGCACTCTCATGTCACTCAGCATCTCATCAGGTCAGTCCTCCTCGCTGTGATAAGGAGGCTTCTCCCGAGTGCTGCCACAAGGAGGAGTGGGCCCCAGATGTGAGCCTGGAGCACCCCAGTCCTCTACATATTAAAGAGGAGCACGACCACAGGGCTGGTCAGCGAGGATCGTCCTGTAGGCACCAGTGCGATACCACAGTGTGTCCCCAGAATGTGAAAAGAGAAGGTCACGAGGAGCCGCCCTCACACCTCTACAGAATATTAACTGTTGAACAGACAGCAGATGTCAAGGCTGAGCCCGATGGTGTTGAGCTAATAACATCCCCATCACCCATGGAGGATGAGGCCACCAGGGGAGTAGATCCAGAGTCCCCTGGGCTCCAGCGAGAAACCCTGAAAGGTGAGGTGAACAAAGGCTAGAAAAATTAAAACTGATTATTTTATTATATGCACTCGTGTGTGCTGGAGAAACACTAAAAACGCTCTACATATTGAGACATTTCTACTGGGTTTGTTGGGTTGCATGTCCATTTGACACAAAAACTAAAACTAAACTACATCACATTAAATGATATTTTCATAAGAAAATATATACGCATGTGATCAGTTGATGATTTTTTTCACTATATTCCATCAACAGTGGACCCCAGGAAGACTAGCTCCGCTTTAGGGCACAGCTAATGGGGATCCTTATAAATAAAAACAAAAACAAAAAAAACAGCGAGGTGAAACACCTTCAAATCCAAACTAACAAAAGGTAAAAGGAGTCATATATGTATACAACAAAATTTAGTATACACTGATAAGCCACAACATTAAAACCAGACAACACTGATCATTTCATTACAACGCAATGTTCTGCTGGGAATATTCAAGCCTTGACATTCATGTGAATGCCACTTGACACGCACAGGGGTCCCACGGTCATAGAGAACCTGGAAAAGTCATGGAATTTCACAATCACATTTTCCAGGCCTGAAAAAAATCATGGCATTAGTAAAAATCACTGAATTTTATTTTTAGGGCTGGGTTTAAATAATCAATTCATCTGATTCAAATCGATCTTCACTGGAATGACCTGATATGGATTCACAAAATCCAAGACTGATCTTTGAATAAATGATTTTTGCCAGGATTTGTTAAGCTGTAAAATAAAATTACTATAACTGTTAGGTTACAGCAGAACTGATACTGACTGATATCTGTGTTCTTTATTCTTAACTTATTCTAAACTTCACTCAGCACAGTGATGTCAGGATTATGATTTATTTTATTGACATTTTAGATTTGTTTTCAGTGATATTGAGTTTATATTGTGACTCTGCCTTTTTAATATTACTGTTGCTGCTCAAACAACATTTTGTTATAAAATACTCAGTTTTAATCTTGTTCTGAATTTATAATTTAAAAAAAACCAATTTCTTATTAAATTTACAGTCGTAGTTCTCTGAGAATCTCTTTCACATTCTTCTTCCCAATTGAATTGAATCAAATCGAATCGAATCGGAAATTGATGAGGACCTTGTGTTACAGTAATCTTCTGTGGATAACCCTCCATTTAATGTAACACAACAGCAAATGTATTTTCTGTAGCTGATTTTAGTTCTAATATGCCTTGATGTATGACAATGTTTTGTTGACCATCACGTACATGTATTTTTTTCCGCACAGTCCAACTCTTCCTTCATGTGCCCACTAGCTGAAAATGTGTGGGAGCCTTGCATGCACCACCCACCCAAACACCACTGCAGACCAAGTATGCCCCTTGGCTTTGGAGGCCAAGTTGACACCTTGAGCTCCCTGTCACGTTCCTCTGGTATTCCTGAGCAGTTGTTGCAGTGTGGCATGGTGCATCATTCTGCTGTGTGGGGGCCACTGCAATCAGGGAGCGCCCTTACCATGAGAGGGGGGTACTTGGTCTGCCACAGTGTTTGGGTGGGTGATGTGTGTCAAGTGGTATCCACATGAATGCCTGGACACAATATTTTCCATCAAACATTGCATTGTAGTGAGATGATCAATGTTAATCGTGTCATCTGTCAGGGTTTTTCTTAATGTTGTGACTGACTGTTTCTTTTCACACCTTTGTTCTTGTAGATCATCTTGAGATCGCTCATCACGAGCAGGATGGGTCTGATGAGCAGCAGAACGCTGACCAAGACTGGAGCCTCTGTCAGGATCACAAGGACCCTGATCCCCCTCAGATCAAAGAGGAAAAGTTTACATCATCTTGTCCTCAGGAAGATACTGAACACTATGAACTCCCTCGTCAGTCAGAGAGAAGTATTTATGATGAGCCTCATTGTTCAAGCCCCTGCCACCACCAGACTCTGAGCAACAAAACATTTTACACAGCAGAAGAAAAGAGGCGAGGTGTTGAAGGAGAAGGCTGTGAGCTATATGGACTGACCAAAGTTTGTCAGCCCTTCTACTCTGTGACTCTAGACCATCCTGCAGCTCAGAGCGAATATGCTGAGAATACAGATGGTGTGGTAAATGGAGAATGGATTAAGGCACTTACACCAACAAGAACAAGGCAAGGGAAAAGGCACAACTCCAACTTGTGCAGCAAGGACAGAGACGACATCGGAGTGGAAGAAAACGTAAATGATCTCACCAGGGAGAGGAGACACACTTGTCCCATCTGTGCCAAACGCTTTAAGGAGTCGGGCCACTTGAAGGATCATGTGAGGATCCACACAGGAGAGAAGCCGTACCAGTGTAAGGAATGTGGCATGAACTTCAGACAGAGTGGAGCTTTGACTCTGCACATGAGAATCCACACGGGGGAGCGGCCATACCAGTGCACCGACTGTGGTCGGCGCTTCAATAGAAAAGGTGACATGGAGACTCACAGGGTGACACACACAGGGGAAAGACCCCATCTGTGCATGATGTGTGGGAAAAGCTTCAAAAGGAAGAGCAACTTAAACACACATCTAAAGATCCATGCAGAGGACAGAATGGATTATGCACAGCCATTGTGACTGTTGAAATACTGTATGTATCATCCAGATAGTTACGCTCTGGAAAACAAGGATTATCAAACATAATATTAGGATGTTTGCTCAGTTCATAATACTTTTCCCCAGGAGACATCATGAAGAAACATTTATCTGAAATGATGATTTTATGATCTCTGATGATGTTTAAATTCACTTCCACAAACTTTGCCAGTAAAATACATTTGAGACAATGTAAACATTAGTTTTGTTCTTTTGTTTTCTAATGCTCATTATGAAAGCTTGGTTCTTCTCATTAAATTGTGTTTTGGGTGTATTGACTTTTCTTTCTTGACTTTTTTCTTTTTTATTTCATATGAGGCTGATGACTAGTGTCATGTTATTGTCAGCATATATGTAGGACAACCACAGCTCCACCGGCATTATCTAGGCAAGGTGCTGGAAACATCAGTGAGTCCAAACTGGTAGAGAAGATTTCCGCACACATACATCTCCACCTAAGATGGTAGATTTTAGCACCGCAATGACCAGCTGCAACACTGAGCATTGGTGTTCACAATAGTGCACACAGGTACTGGCAAATACTACACAAAATAAGTATATCTTAGCTGTATATTTGTGGTGCACCTCCCAGGCGACAGTATCCTCCTGAGACCTGGGTCCTCATATAATGACATCACATTTTTGGGTTTACTGCACCTTATACTTCATTCTGCTTAACTTAGACCTCATTCATGGACTCTTTTTTGTGCCATCTAGTGGTAGTAAGAGCACAATACACTAATCCATGTAAAAACAAGATGGCAGCTATCCCTGCCAAGTCCGTCTGCAGCTGATCCTGACACAAAAGTGGAAAAGGTCCAAAACCTGATCACATTTTATTGTTGATGCTTGGTTATTTATGATTAATAATGTTTGTAGTTTGATATGTCAACAATTTTTTTTTTTACCAATTTTAGCAACAGTAACAAGCTAAGACACTGTAAAGTAGGAAGTACTCGTTGAAAGGCATTGGGACTTTATTGTCATCTTGTTTGAGGACATTGGGGTGTAGTTTCGTTTGAGGACAGTGGGACTTTATTATCATCTCGTTTGAGGACACTGGGACTTTATTATCGTCTTGTTTGAGGACATTGGGACTTTATTATCGTCTTGTTTGAGGACACTGGGACTTTATTATCGTCTTGTTTGAGGACATTGGGACTTTATTATCTCGTTTGAGGGCAGTGGGACTTTATTATCTTGTTTGAGGACATTGGGACTTTATTATCTTGTTTGAGGACATTGGGGTGTAGTCTTGTTTGAGTACACTGGGACTTTATTATCTTGTTTGAGGACATTGGGACTTTATTATCTTGTTTGAGTACAGTGGGACTTTATTATCTCGTTTCAGGACACTGGGACTTTATTATTGTCTTGTTTGAGGGCATTGGGACTTTATTATCTCGTTTGAGGACACCGGGACTTTATTATCTTGTTTGAGTACAGTGGGACTTTATTATGTCGTTTGAGGACACTGGGACTTTATTATCTTGTTTGAGTACAGTGGGACTTTATTATCTCGTTTCAGGACACTGGGACTTTATTATTTTCTTGTTTGAGGACATTGGGACTTTATTATCTTGTTTGAGTACAGTGGGACTTTATTATCTCGTTTGAGGACACTGGGACTTTATTATCTTGTTTGAGGACATTGGGACTTTATTATCGTCTTGTTTGAGGACACTGGGACTTTATTATCGTCTTGTTTGAGGACATTGGGACTTTATTATCTCGTTTGAGGACAGTGGGACTTTATTATCTTGTTTGAGGACATTGGGACTTTATTATCATCTCGTGTGAGGACACTGGGACTTTATTATCTTGTTTGAGTACATTGGGACTTTATTATCTTGTTTGAGGACATTGGGGTGTAGTCTTGTTTGAGTACACTGGGACTTTATTATCTTGTTTGAGTACAGTGGGACTTTATTATCTAGTTTCAGGACACTGGGACTTTATTATTGTCTTGTTTGAGGACATTGGGACTTTATTATCTCATTTGAGGACACCGGGACTTTATTATCTTGTTTGAGTACAGTGAGACTTTATTATCTCGTTTGAGGACACTGGGACTTTATTATCTTGTTTGAGTACAGTGGGACTTTATTATCTCATTTCAGGACACTGGGACTTTATTATCTTGTTTGAGTACAGTGGGACTTTATTATCTCGTTTCAGGACACTGGGACTTTATTATTGTCTTGTTTGAGGACATTGGGACTTTATTATCTTGTTTGAGTACAGTGGGACTTTATTATCTCGTTTGAGGACACTGGGACTTTATTATCTTGTTTGAGTACAGTGGGACTTTATTATCTCGTTTGAGGGCACTGGGACTTTATTATCTTGTTTGAGGACATTGGGACTTTATTATCTTGTTTGAGGACATTGGGGTGTAGTCTCGTTTGAGGACAGTGGGACTTAATTATCATCCCGTTTGAGGACACTGGGACTTTATTATTGTCTTGTTTGAGGACACTGGGACTTTATTATCATCTCGTTTGAGGGCACTGGGACTTTATTATCGTCTCGTTTGAGGACACTGGGACTTTAATATCTCGTTTGAGGACATTGGGACTTAATTGTCGTCTCGTTTGAGGACACTGGGACTTTATTATCTCGTTTGAGGACAATGGGACTTTATTATCGTCTTGTTTGAGGACACTGGGACTTTATTATCTCGTTTGAGGACATTGGGACTTTATTATCTTGTTTGAAGACATTGGGACTTTATTATCGTCTCATTTGAGGACACTGGGACTTTATTATCTTGTTTGAGGACATTGGGACTTTATTATCTTGTTTGAGGACATTAGGGTGTAGTCTCGTTTGAGGACAGTGGGACTTTATTATCATCTCGTTTGAGGACACTGGGACTTTATTATCTTGTTTGAGGACATTGGGACTTTATTGTCATTTTGTTTGAGGACATTGGCGTGTAGTCTCGTTTGAGGACAGTGGGACTTTATTATCATCTCGTTTGAGGACACTGGGACTTTATTATCTTGTTTGAGGACATTGGGACTTTATTATCTTGTTTGAGGATATTGGGACTTTATTGTCATCTTGTTTGAGGACATTGGGATGTAGAGTGTTTAGATTAGGACCGTCACTGAGGAGATGGTAGATAATCACTACACCTTTAACAGGATGTTACGATGCCTTTTGAAAAGTTGGTATTTACTATAATAAACAAAAATACCTGGATGTTTACGCCCTTGTTGTCTTTGATTTGGTCATTGAATCACATATAGTAAGAACAGATTCAAAACCCTACTGATGGAGCTACATTACCCACCTCCATATAATTACTCTGTTCCTCATACTGTTATTTAGACATTACAGGTGCAACTGAGCGTGTGTTTGAACATTCAACAATCACAGCTCACAGTCATGGGTAAAAGTGAGTTGAATATATGACTTTCTAATGCGTCACCACTTATAAAGGGTTTGCATGTTGTCATGGCCTCATCAGAGGCAAATAAATAATTTAACATTGCTTTGTAAATCAGATTTAAGACTTTGATTTGAACAACTTTTGGGTTTCCAGGTTATATCTGCAGGGCAGCTGCTCTGTCTCTTTAGCTCTTTAGTTCATCATGTAGACTCCTTCAATGGACCATATGACCTCTGACCTTCTGGGAAATTAGGTCAGCTGTTCTACAGCATCTGGATCAATATCAATCCATCTCTGAACAACTTATTAGTAACTGTTAACTGATCGATAAAAGCACTATAGTAATAACTTAGTAACATTGATGGCTTATAATGAAGGGGGACTGATTATTTATTGTATAACTATTAATGATCACACAAAAAAAATTATTTTATGGACACTGGATCAACATGAATACTATCAACATACACTATCTATAAATCAACACACAGTATCTATAAGGTAAAGATAGAAAGTGGTGATTGTTTTTTGTGTTAGTTTTGCCTTTTTTTAAAATTAATTTTTAGTCAGTTATGGTAGGGATTGTTATGTGTTTGACGTTAGAAAAAGTGTGTAAATTGCATTTTCAGTAGGGACCTCAGATACTGACCCTGAGCTGGGTTTAGGTTTATGCACAAAACCTCCAAACCAAAACATCTGACACAAGAGGAAGTGGTCCATTCATGAAATAACGTACAAAGACAGCACCTTACCAAAACACAGCGAGAGAAATGAAAGACAAGGAAACGAAACTTAAATTAAGTTTTGTTGTCCCGTGGGCGGTGCTATTTGCATCCTGCACATTGAGAAATAGTGCCATTGTGCAGTAGACTTAGGCATACCTGTGACAGGAGCAGTAATTGTAGTCAGATACATTTTATTTCCTTTTTTTTTTTACAGGAGAAAAAAAGTCATCATCATCATGGCCACTCTGAACCAACAGTATGAGGAGAAGGTGCGTCCCTGCATCGACCTCATCGACCGTCTCCGCTCCCTGGGTGTAGAGAAGGACCTGGCGCTACCTGCTATCGCCGTGATAGGAGACCAGAGCTCCGGGAAGAGCTCCGTGTTGGAGGCGCTGTCAGGGGTGGCTCTGCCAAGAGGAAGTGGTAAGTTGTAGTCACTGAGACAGACAAATCTATCTATCTATCTATCTCTCTATCTATCTATCTGTCTATCTGTCTGTCTGTCTGTCAACTCAATCAGCTTGTCTGTACAGTGTAATAGCAGTATTACACTATTTCTCCACGATTACCATCTGTTATCTATATCAGCTTATATTTAAAGCTGCACTCACTGATTTTTGGCCATGGGGCATAATGCTGGGTTCACACTGGAGGCAGAAGCGCCCTAATTTGTTAACTGTGTACAGCTACCCTTCAGAAGTTCCAGTGAAAACCGTAACTAGGACATTGTTTCTGGAAAGACACATTTCTGTTTTTATAATGTAATTTTAACAGTGAAGGTGACTCCTATTAACTGGGAAACGTAATTCTCAAAACCTTGACTGGTTTTATAGTAGATATAAATACACCCCAACTTGTAGACTCCAATAAAAAGTGCCAGGCAGCAATTACGCCACAAGGAAAAAACACCATCAGAGCTTTAAAAAAAATACTTCACATGTGTTCTTGCATGCCTCCAGGGTAAATGAAGAAACCAAAAAATTTAAGTGAAATCATTGGGGACCATGTTTAACGGTGGCAAACTATATCAAAACATCCTTTTACAAACTCTCACATAACTTGCACAGGATAATCAAAGTCTCATTAAGGTCATTAAAAACACAGTCAAGCCAAAAAAAACAAACAAACTGATTTCCCAACATCAGTTATTTCCTTAAATCCAGAAAACAAAAGAGGGAAAAACAGTTGTTGTTTATCACACATTGATTTGATGGTGTGTCGTATGAAATCATGAGCATAGTGGCGAACGCAAACAAAGGAATAATGGCATACTTGTGCAAATATATCGTGAGAACTTATAAAAACTGTTTGGCATTGTTGTGAAATCCTGATCATTCGCCAATGGCAACTGTCCACCATAATATGAAGAGATAAACACAGAGGATAATAAAAACATAACCTGCTGCCTGGAGTTACAGTAATTATTTAAAGGCCCAAGCAATAATCTTTTTTTTTAGACCTTATAATTTGCAGGTATATTTTCACACAGTATAGAATTAAGGAGATTATAAATGGCATTCATATGACTGTCATGTAATGCATATGCCAGCTTTTTTACTTTAATTTAATTTAAATTGTCCCTTTGACACACCTGTCAAACTTTAAGGTGTTGCTTAGACATTTTAATGAGACATCCAGCTTTTTGTTGGAAGTGATTTCTGTGATATCTGAGATATCTTGCTGCTTCTGTTGATGTAATCAAGTACACTGGTTCCCAGCTTCCTTTCTCTTTTCACTCTTTTGTAATTCAGGCATTGTGACAAGATGTCCTCTTGAACTGAAGATGAAGAGAGAGAAAGAAGGAGAGAAGTGGTGCGGGAAGATAAGCTACCAGAACTTTAAGGAAGAGATAGAAGACCCTGCACATGTGGAGAAAAAGATTAGAGCAGGTACAGTTTATGGCACTCTTAAATGTCACTAACAGAAGGCCAAGTGTTGGAGGAGGTTAAAGGAAGCACACCCATCCTTTGTAGTCATCACGCATCATGTCCTCTCTCTGTTCAGCCCAGAATAAAATTGCTGGGAAGGGGTCGGGGATCAGTAGTGACCTCATCACCCTGGACATTGCCTCTCCTGATGTTCCAGACCTGACACTCATTGACCTGCCTGGCATCGCCAGGGTGGCTGTACAGGGACAACCAGAGAACATTGGAGACCAGGTACAGTATGCTCGTTAAGTGTCCCCAAAACACACTGAAGAAGTCAGGGTTTGGATCAGAAAGAAAAATTCGGCATATAGTAAACAATTAGAATATTTGCACACGTTCGGAAGGCTATTGATATAAAAGAGAAAAAATAGAGGGCCCAAAATGCTGCCATGTGGAACTCCCATATGACAAGCTAGAGGGGGAGATGATACTTGATTGATTTTAACTACTTGAGATCTGTTAGACGTATCTCGCTTGGCAACACGATTCAGCACTCACTCCATAAACTGCACACACAATCAAAAGAGCTAGAAAAAAGCACCGTAACAGAGAGACAACTGGAAATGTCACTGCTGCCCTCTGGAAGGTGCTATGCAAGCCTCAAAAGCCGGACTAACAGACTCAAAAACAGCTTCTTCCCCTGGGCCATTAGAACTGTGAATGCTCCCAAGCTGAACCACCTCACATTAGCTAATAGGTGCAATATTCTGCCACAGTGCCCATTTTTTATAACTCTAATTATTTATTAAGTGTTTTTTAGTAGATCTGTGATTTTATAGGTTTTTATATGATTTTATATGTTGCTTCTTAAGTGGGTGTGTGTATGGGTATGTAAATTTGCACTGATCAGATGTGGCACTTTAATTTTATTGCACTATGTGTAATGACAAAAAAGCATTCTGTTCTGTTAGATAGATAAGAGGAGAGCATTTCTGTCTTTAATACAACCTCACTGGGCGTGGCTATAGATTTTAAGTCTTGTTATGATGTATTTGTTCTTGATTTCATAATAACAACAACTAATAACAGTCCTAAACACAAGGGTGCTTTAATAGTTATACAGTTCATAACTTTGTATTTATACTTGATATAATATGAATCACTACTCTCAGATAAAGGCCCTGATCCAGAAATTCATCAGAAAACAAGAAACCATCAGCTTGGTGGTTGTTCCATGCAACGTTGACATAGCAACCACAGAAGCTTTGAAGATGGCACAGGAGGTGGATCCTGATGGAGAGAGGACTCTGGGTAAATAGTTTGGATTTTTATGAAAGGTCACCAGGATCTTTAGTAACTCAAAATAAATACTTAAATACTTTAATACTTTTGTGCTGTTGTAGTTCAAAGTGGACTCTCTTTCAGGTATCTTGACTAAGCCCGACCTGGTGGACAAAGGCACAGAAGAGACAGTGGTTAAAGTTGTCCATAATGAAGTCATCCCCCTGAAGAAGGGCTACATGATTGTCAGGTGCAGAGGTCAGCAGGAGATCACAGATAAGGTGTCTCTTAATGAAGCATTAGAAAGAGAGAAAGCCTTCTTCAAAGACAATGCATATTTCCAGTAAGTTCATTCCTTTTAGGTGATATGCAAACAGTGATTTGCAGTTTGAAAGGCCGTGAGGCGTTTACTCAGTAACATTTTGTTTTTGCTATAGGATTCTCTACGATGAAGGCCATGCCACTGTTCCTGAGCTGGCGGAAAGACTCACCCTTGAGCTGGTGCATCACATAAAGGTGAATACTTCATAGTGTTTCACCTTAAAGGTATTCTGTGCGGGATTTTCCTTGAAAACAATGTATAGAGTCATACAGAAGTAATCCCTCTCAACCATCACTTATGACCCACTAGAAGTGTGTTGTGGTGTGTTTATCTGCAGAGACTCTGCCCTCTGCCTGGATTTTCTTATTTTCTTCTTATTTTGCAGCAATCTCTGCCTCAACTGGGAGAGCAGATAGCAAAGAAACTGGAGCAGACTCAGGCAGAGCTGGAGAGATATGGCAATGGACCCCCATGTGACGCCACTGAGAGACTGGGTTACCTCATTGATGTGAGTTTACCAGCTGATGCCTACAGACCACTGCATCTCCTCGATTTGAGCGTCTGAAAACAACCTGCTCTTTTTTTAATTTATTTTTTTACCTGTTATATTTCAGAGAGTGTCGGCGTTTACTCAGGATGCCATCAGCCTCACCACAGGGGAGGAACTCCACTTTGGAGGCAGGGTCAACATCTTTGCCAGTCTTAGAAAAGAGTTTGCGGCATGGAAAGAGATCATAGAGCGCTCTGGAGTCAATTGTAAGTCCATTAGCAATGTGATCTTTACACCTCTTTTTGCTGTCTTTGCTGTGGTTTCCATACTACAAAACTGTAAACTATTCAGCAAGGTAGTAAAATATTGTTGTTGTTTTTTTGTTTTTTCCCTTCTCACTGTGAAAAATGCAAGTTTTGCTCCAGACTGCTGTACTAACTAAGCGTTGATCTTCTTTATACTTTTGCTTTCACACATTCATTTCTATCGCAGTCAACTGGAATATTGAGAAAGAGGTGGCTCAGTTTGAACGAAAGTACCGTGGACGAGAACTGCCGGGGTTCATCAACTACAAGACCTTTGAGGGAATGGTCAAGGAGCAGATCAAACAGCTGGAAGGGCCTGCGATCCAGAAACTCAAGGAAGTAGCAGGTATGTCTGATCATGATACTACACTGACTGAAAGACATCTGAATACATTAGACCTTCAAGTTATTATTAAATTTTGTTTTGTGTGATTTGTATTTTCTTTTTTAGAAATTGTGAAGAAAGAGCTGTTTGGGTTGGCACAGAGCAGCCTTGTTGGATTCCCTTACCTCATCCAAACAGCTAAGGTATCATTTCATTGCCCATTGCTACTATACACATATGACTGCGCTATTTACTGACAAGTTTTTTTATGTCCTTCAGATGAAGATCGAAGAAATCACACAGGAGAAGGAGACTGCCGCAGACTCCATGCTGCGGACTCAGTTTAAGATGGAGCTGATTATTTACACTCAGGACGGCACATACAGCAAGAAGTTAGGGAAGCGGAAGAGGGAAGAGGAACAGCTTTGTTTGACTGTCTTTAATGGTACACCAGTGAAGACAAGCACCAGTAGCACTGTGAGCAATAATAGCAGCGGGGCCACCCTGAAAGAGATGATTAAACACCTTAAATCCTATTACCAAGTAAGTGTAATTTACACGCTGTGCATATTTCCAGCCCCGTCACCAGAAGAAAGCGTTGGCATTGTACGTTTCTGCAAACCATGACAATGTTACATTTGCACATTGTATCATGTCAGTGCTTCTAAAGTGACATAGTATATGAGCTGACTTTGTTATTTGGAGGTGGAGGGGATGATGGATGGCGTAACACATGGGCAAGATGCCTGCCAAGCTGCAGACTAATTCTTAGCGAGTCATTGCTGTGTTTTCAGTGGCTTTTTAGCCCCCAAATGTGTGTTTGTTTTCAGGGAACTGTTACTGTTTTTCCAGCGCCACAGAAAGCAGTTGTTTATTAATGAAACATCTCTGCGTTTCCTGCTGATATACTGGCACAAAAAGCGATTGTTTTTTCCCCCAGATTTTTACTTTCCCAGCAGGGATTGTTTCTCCAAGACCAGTATATTAAGCCAAAACATGATCTTTCCTAACCATAGCCAAGTGATGTTTATGCCTAAACCTAACCACATGTTAACCACAGCGTTGTTGAAGCATGTTGAAGTTTTCAACGTAGCCGCTACTTATGATGTGCAAATGAAAAAAATCTGTGGTTTGCAGGAATGTAAAATGCTAACATTTTTTCTGGCAGGTGTTGGGCTGTTATTTTTGTGCCTCAAGGCATTCAATATATCACAAATATTTTAGATACCTTAAAAATATTGATTTTTAATCTGGACAAACTCCGACTGCACACCAGTTTCTTTCTTTTTTTTTTGTCAACTCCAGACAAAGCTGAGCATATTACACCAGTTCTCAGATCTCTGCATTGGCTATCAGTGTCTCAAGACTTCAGACTATTGTTCCTTGTCTATAAATCAATAAATGGTTTAAGGTTTAAGCACATCTCTGACTTGCTTCCTCACTAAGGACCCTCTAGACACCTTAGGCCATCAGGACCAGTCCGCTAGGTGTTCCCAGGATTAAAACTTAACAGAGTGACACTACATTCACATTTTGCTTACAGCTAACGTTACACTATCTACCAGATATCAGTTCTTCTTCGCCACTCTTAAACAGTGGTTGCCAGTGGTTGCACAGATGGACTTGCTGTGTAGACTGCTGTTTTAGGGCAGCAAAGAAGAATTGATTTCTGGGAAAACTGCCATTTTATGTGGGTGTAAAACTACTTTAAAGTATATACATAAATTATGTGATATTGGATCAGTGCATAGACTTGCATACTCCCTGATACCAGATCCAGCATTTAAGGCAGTATCCGAGGCATTTGCGACATTGGCATTGGTATCGGAGCAACTCTAGGTTAAACCAGTGTTTTGTTGGCAGCTAAACATGTAGATATATGAATGAGGAGTTTAAATGGCAGTAGGAAACAACTGAATACAGAAAATGAAGCAAAGTAGATAATTCTCACAACTTCCAGCAAAAACCACGTCCATTTATGGTATAATCTGAACACAGATATGAATAAAGATACTTTTGTGACACAGACAGATACAGATAGTAGCTTTGTGTTACAGCTCTCTCTCCTTTCCAAACCACAGATTGCTGGCCAGCGTCTGGCTGACCAGATCCCGCTGGTGATCCGCTACCAGATGTTGCAGGAGTCTGCTGTCCAGCTGCGGCGGGAGATGCTGCAGATGCTTCAGGACAAGGAGAAAACAGAGTCCCTGCTTCAAGAGGACTCTGGCATAAAAACCAAGAGAAAACACCTTCAGAATCGCCTCAAGCGCCTGTCAAAGGCTCGCATGCTGCTGACTGAATTCAGTATGAACATATACAACTTCAACACAACACAGCCACAGTGAAAACCTTAAAACCAGACTCCTGGAAGAAGAAGTTGCTGATTTATTATATTCTTTAAATTTCTTTTGAAGATTTTTATGTTTTTGACATAGCCATTCCTCTTAGTTAAAGTTTAAAAAAGCAGCTCTTGGTGTATTATTAGATTTTAAATCAACGTCTCGTTAACTTTTTTGAGCCTTTCCATTAATTTAGCTCATGTTTCATAAATTATTCTAGACATGTACTTGATATTCTCACTTTTTCATTCAGTATTCTTATTTCCTGAATGGCATGCCACATATGTATACAGTATATACAGTGACGGAGCAAAAAAGAGCAGGTTTGTTTTGTTAAGTAGTAGAGTTTTGTTTTTGGTTGTTTGAAGACAGCATCATGTATGAACCCACAAAAGCTGCCTCTCAATCAGTCTGTGGCAGACATGTTTGCTCTGAGCCTATTTTTATACAGTCTGTGCTCTGAGCACATAATTGACGTATTCAGCTTCACTGACGTGTTGGAGGGATGAGGAAAGGTGCAGGTCTAACTAGTTCCCTCACAAGAACTTTATTTAAAAGATCTAACAACACAGAACGTTGAGAGACATCAACGTAATATTTGGTCTCCACACCACCTGCACTCCTGACTAGACCACTAACCCCAAGGTTACAAACTCCACCCTTCAGGCCTGTGACTCTCTTTTTTCCTCCAAACATGCCAGGTAAAACAAAGAGAAGACTGATGTATGTGCATATGGACTTTTCACTTTTAAAATGTTTTCCTTTGTTAATCCTGTATGTATTATTTGAAGTTAACAGACAAAAGCATAGAACTGTTCAAGCAATAAAATGTTAAAACGGCTTCCTGGATCCTGTGTGTTCGAATGTGCACCCCATCATCTGATGTTCTGTGAGCAAGCGGCGGCATAACTATACAGTTTTCTCGCTATATATTATTCTTTGTTGCGTGTAAGGTGTGAAGGAAACACATTAGTTAAATGCCTCTATAAAAACATTAAGTTACATTTTTACATTTTCACTACAAAGCCTCAGGTTTAGAATCTGGCTTTGAAGCGAACATACATAAGTCTCACTTAAAATATTAAGGTTGTAAGGGCTGAGCATATCGCAATAACTAACCTCCTTGTCCCGTCACCTGACTGCCCCACTCATCTGTACACATGCTCAGTTTTCCCCCATCATCACTGCACTCACCTGATTCCCCCGCCTACTCTCTCACCTGTATCCACTTCCCCTGATCAGCCCTGCAGTTTATAACCGGCCCTTTTCCACACACTCTTTGCTAGTTTGTTAAAGCTGTCACGAGTTGCTGTACCTGCTGCCTGTTTATTGCCGTTCCCTTGTTGGTTTTGTTGCCTGTTTGTAGTGGTACTGGTTTCCAGAACTGGAATCTACCCACTCCCACTCCATCAGGGAGTGTCACTCTGTTTGTAGTACTCCTTCACAACTGAACCTACATCAAGCATTCCTTTTGTCATTACAATTAATAAATGATTAGATAAATACATAAGTTAATAAATAGATAAATAATACGTAAACAGGGAATAAAACTTATCCCCGAGATTTATCTATGACATTTCTTGTCTTTTACTTTTGTAAACATCTTCTCGTTTTTCACTCTTATGTTTATAAGCTGCTCAGTATTTCCGAACCAGCAATACTTTATTGATCCCCAAGGGGAAATAGTGATTCACTACAATCGCTCTGATGTAAAGAATAGAGAATTATACAAATAGGAATAAGAGTATGAAATAGAGGTATGTAAATAAAAAGTAATAAAATACAATAAAAATGAAAGTGACAACAGATGCAGAGAGGCGAAAACAAGACAACCCCTAAAAAGGGAATGGTTTTAATGGTCTTGTCTAGTTTTGTGTTCTGCCAGTGTCCTTGTCACTACTGGTAGCATGAGGCGGTACCTGCAGCCCAATCAGGTTGCACAGGTAGTCCTCCAGGATGGCACATCCATACGTGTGGTTCATGGAGGATAGTCCGCCAGAGCCCTACAAAATGACCTCTAGCAGGCTACTGGTGTGCATGTTTCTGACCAAACTGTCAGAAACAGACTCCATGAGGGTGGCATGAGGGCCTGACGTCCTGT